>NC_092877.1:95951364-96551364 GCF_028372415.1 Notamacropus eugenii
TTATTTTTGAAATAGGGATAATAATAACACCTACCTCCCAGGGTTGTTGTGACGATCAAATGAGACAATAATTGCGAAGCGCTTAGCACAGTGCCCAACTTTGTTGGTGTTCAGTCGTGTCCAACTCTTCATGACCTGGTTTGGGGTTTTCTTGACAAAGATGCTGGAGCAGTTTGCCATTTCCTTCTCTTGCTCACTTTACAGATGAGGAAGCTGAAACAAACAGGGGAAGTGACTTGCCCAAGGTCACACAGCTAGTAAGTGTCCGAGGCCAGATTTGAATTCAAAAAAATGATTTCTTGATTCCAGGCCTGGGGCTCTATCCACCTAGCAGCCCTTGATGGCTGGCTATATAAGCTCTATATACATTGTAGCTAGTATTATTAGCTATTAAATAGTGCTTTCTTCATAAGCTAAGGATTGTTTCTAACCAACTGGCCGCCTCCGCTTGATGCATAATAAAATTCAGCCCGGTCATCAGTGTAAAGGATGAGATGAAATGTCAAGTAGAAAAATTAAAATCATAATTCCCATATTATAGATGAGAAAATTGAGCCTCAGAGAAGTGAGTGTCCAAAGTCACTAGAGTCAGAGTCAAGACTTAAATTACATTTCCTAGTTTTCCCAAGCAACCTATATATATAAAATTGTTTGGAAGAATTCTAAATACTACATATTTGCATTTTTTAAAAAACTCAGACATAATTGGATATGATTATAAAATATAATAGATTCAAGTAAAAGAGTGAATTGCTTAGACCCAGATGTCATTTATTCAATTCCCTCAGTTTCATTATTGTATTTCATCATTCTCTAAACCCTTTAAGCTAGTACTGCAAATAAATACCAAAAAAATTACCAGTCCTGAAAAATGTTTTGCCAGTCTGCCCCCTCCCCAGGGCACATAATTTATACCAGAGACAAGAAACAAAATAAAATTTCATACCAACCCGTGCTAAGTTATTACTAGTTCTTAGCACAAAAGAATGAAGTTACTGTTAAGGTTTTTAAACTATTTTGATTTAGGCTAAATGATGAGGAAAACTAAACTTTTTAAAAAAGGATTTTTAAAAAAATCTGCCCAGTGCTAGATTTTCCAGAAGGCAGACAGGTCCCAGAGAGAGAGACAGAGAAGAGAGAGAGAGAGAGAGAGAGAGAGAGAGAGAGAGAGAGAGAGAGAGAGAGAGAGAGCCACAGGCCAAAGAATGTGACTGGCGTACTCTTTTTAAATAAATAATAAATGACATTTAAAAGTCAGACAATTCTAAGAAGGAGGGTTTTATGAGATAATCACACCCCTGGGGGAGGGGGATTCAGTTGTGCCTACTACAGTTTTACCCTAAGGGCGTGATTATGCTATGGTAAACACACCCACCCATCATGCTTTATTTCTTAACTAATAAATCATTACAAATGATGTAATTTGTGTAGCCATATCTCAAGATCCTCACCACTGGCACCCCATCCACACACTCTCCAATGAAACCAGTAAACAAAAGTAATTGTACTGAAGCATCTTCATCTATGGGTCTTTATTTCTCTCTTTACCTTTTGTGTAAAAATTAATGAGCAGGATTCAGTTTCAAACATTCCCTTTATTTAATGGCCAAAAAAAAAAATGGTACTCAATCACTCTTGCTACCAACCAACAGATTTGTTGGGGTGGGGGGTGTGTTTCCCAGTAAGCTCCCTAAGGCATCAGATCTAAAATTATGGGGGGGGGGGTCCCACTACATTGAAACCTGGGTTGTTGGTTGTTTTGTTTTGTTTTGTTTTTTTCCTGAGGAATCTGGTTGTGTACCATGCTACAGCAAATTGTCCAAGCTTTTGTGTTTGTCACTATTTAGCTGGGAATTTCTCAGGATGGCATGTGCACGTGCATTTCAAGGTCTCTCTGTACAATTAGTGTCACTTCCATTATACTTGTATTTTTCTGGCTTGGTTTTCTCTTCTCTGGATGTTTCATCTTCTTCCACAGAGCTTTCATTAGTTTCAGCATCACCTACTCTAATTGACAGGTTGTATTGTTGTCGTCCCAAAACTTTTGTACTTCTGGTCTTTATCTCCCAAAAGGGGAGGAACATGTTCATTCTCTTTGGGATTCTTGGACTGGTCACATCCAGGACAGTCAGCCTTTTTGAAAAAAGGAGAGTTGACACAGAACAGAAGAACTTGGGGGCATCTTATAAGCTATAATTATACTGGATACTAAACCCAGTTGGATGGTCTACAAACATGTGACTTGACAGAGTCAAAATTCATTTAAGAAGTAAAAAGGTTTGGGTTTTTTTTTTTAATTGGTCTTTTCTATTCAACAAACACAAAGCTGATAAAATTCTTCCACTCCAAACTCTTCTAGCACTTCCTACATTCATTAGTTTGTTCCTTCCTGATTATGTGGGACCCTGGGGATTGGAGCCAGGACCACTACAGCCATGCTGTATAAATAGAACATGGCAATGTGGAAGAGAGAGGACAGTGTTTAAGGAGAAAACAGCATGAACAAAGGATTAGACTTAGGAATCATCAATTACCAGAGACAAGATAAAATAAGTAGGGAGTTACGTTGCTGCAATATGATAGAGAACCTTGAATTCTAGGTCAAAGAGTTTGAATATGCTTTAGAAAATGAGGCAACCATGCTAGGTTTCTAAAAAGGGTTTCTCATAAGGTTGTTACTCTAGCATACTCTCACAAAAGGATCTTGATGAGACACTACCAGATATTTAATCAATTATCCACTCCCCCCATGTTCATGATAAAGCAGTTTCTTCCCCTCTATTTTCCAACAACTTTCCTCTGAACCCCTTTGGATGAGGACACCTTTGTCCATCATGGATGGTAATTATTTAATGCTATATGTCCACTCTCTATCATTCAACATAAAAACACATAATTCAATTAAATAAATAAACATTTATCAAGTACTTACTATGTCCAATAATCTGTCTAGATGCCTTCCCCCAAATCTATTGCTCTAGGTTTTTCCTTTTTCCTCCCTTTTTCCTCTCACCACCTCCACTCTCCACATGGCACATCTGCATCCCCAGATCGTAATATATCTCCAGAGCCTAAAAAATTTCCAGAGTCTCAACTTGAGTTCCAATCAGTCAGTAAACATTTATTAAACACATACTGTGTGCCTAGCACTGTGCTAAGTGCTGAGAATAGAAAAAAGGAAAGACAGTCCCTACTCTCAAGAAGTTCACAGCCTAATGGAGGAGGGGTGAAGAACTACATGCTAACACCTATGTACAAACAAGCTATATACATAATAAATTAGAAACACTCACAGGGGGAAGGCATTTGAGTTAATGAGGATCAAGAAATGCTTCCTACAAAAGGCAGAATTTTAGCTGAGACTTGGAGGCCAGAAGGGTAGAAGTGAGGAGGGAGATCATTTGAGACATGGGGAAGAGCCAGGAAAAATTCCCAGATAAGAAACAGAGCATCTTGTTCAAAAAACTACTTTGCCAAAGAACAGGTAGAGATGTCTAGACTCCAAGTGTTGATGGAAGCAATAAAGTGTGTGGCCAGCATGATGTTGGCTTAAAAAATGTGCTGCATTGGAGGTAGCAGGCCATCTACATATCTCTCCCGAACGAATTCCTCAGGTATAGTGAACTTGGTTCCCTTATTCTTGGCCCTTTGTCTTTGTTCTGGCCCCTCATGCCTTCATGTTAACATATAGAGTTAAGTTGCCTACTTTTTTTTTTTTCCCAGTTAATCCTCTCATTGAAGGGACTCAATACTCTTTGCCATTCTGGTTGTTTTCTGTTGAATGGTTATTAATGGCCTTGCTAAACTATTAGAGCCAGAATTGAATTTAATAGTAGTCAGATCAGTCTGTATGTCATTTGATACTACTATTCTGGAAGTCATTTTGCCTTGGAAATCCCCTTTGATTCCTGATTTTGACCTAAGGTTGCTGTTACAGCTTCCATTTCATTTGTCCTGTAACTGATTCTGCAAAAGAGAGGCAGGTAACTTCAACCTCTGCCACATAGTGGTAGATGTAACTAAAAGAAAGTACCCTGAATTTGAGGTCGACACTCACGGGGAGGGACAGGATCAAAAGAGAGAATAGAAGTAATTGGAGGCAGGATAGGATGGAGGGAAATATAGTCTTATACAACATGACTATTAGGGAAGTCATTTGCAAAACTACACAGATTTGGCCTATATTGAATTGCTTGCCTTCCAAAGGGAGGGGGTGGGGAGGGAGGGAGGAAAAGAAGTTGGAACTCAAAGTTTTAGGAATAACTGTCAAGTACTGTTCTTGTCGCTAGGAAATAAGAAATACAGGTAAGGGGGTATAGAAAGTTATTTGGCCCAACAGGACAGAGGAGAGGATGGAGACAAGGGCAGAGAGGAATGATGGAGGAGAGAGCAGAGTGGTGATGGGAGCAATTGGAATGCTTGGTGTTTTGGGGTGGGGGGAGGGGACAAGGGGGGAGAAAATTTGGAGCCCAAAAATTCTGTGAAAATGAATGTTAAAAGTGAAATAAATTAATTAATTAAAATAAAAAAAAAAGTACCCTGGACCACAATCTTTAGGTTGGGGGAGACAAAGTAAAAAGAGATGGTTTTAATAGTCTCTTAACAGTTAAGCTTGTGGAAGCCTTTGATGGAACCCACGATCAGAAAGACATAAGGGAGCAGGTTCATCATGAATACTACCCTATCTCACCACAAGATAATGTGCAACTCCTCAGGAAATTACTTCTTGTCAGCTCACACTAGCAAAATCTGACCCCACCTCAATATTGAGGATCTGGAAATGTTTTAGGCTCTGGAGATATTTTAGGAAATGGGGAAGTGGAGAATGGAGGTGGTGAGAGGTTTAAGGAGAAAGATAGAAGCAATAGATTCTGGGGAAGAAGTGACATCTAGACAGATCATTGTACATAGTAAGGACTTGATAAATGTTCATATGTTCATAATTCAATTCAATTGAATTATGTATTTTTACATTGCATGATGGACACTGAGCATATAGCATTAAATAATTATCATCCATGGTAATATATAGCATGAACATATAGCATGACAAAAGACATAACAATGAAGATAAGCCCCTCAGGTAGGAAGGTGTTCAACACACTATGGGGGGGTGAGCAGAGAACAAATATGAGTAGCTCCAGTACCAATGAAATGGCTAGGCCAGAATCCAAAGGAAGCAGAAGCTCAGCTGTGGATATGTCACTGGACATAAAGTCCACTGCAATAAAGCTCAATATTGCCTAGGCATCTGGAACATAAAATCTGTGAACTGGATGTGGTCAAACAGGTGATGGAAAGATTCATCTTGGGTATCAGTAAAGTGAAATGGACAGGAATTCAGGTGATCATTACATATACTACAGTGGGCAAGAATCTCTTGGAAGACATGGAGTAGCCTTTATAGTCAATAAAAGGGTGAGAAAAGAAGTACTGGAGGATAATCTCAAAATGATAAAATGGTATCTATTTGAATCCAAGGCAAACTGTTCAATATCACAGTAAAATAAGTCTATGTTCCAACCACTGAGGCCAAAGTTGATCAGTTCTATGAGGACCTACAACATCTTCTAGAATAACATTAGATCTGGCAGAGACACTAGAGATTGTGATGTTCAACCCCTTCATTTTACAAAGGAAAGCTGAGGTAAAATATTACATTCTTAACTCTTCAAGTTCTGCCATTAAATGTTGCTTGAGTGAACTTTTGGGAACATGAAATGTATATATTGGAACTGAACTTGATTTCTTGGTGAATAAAATATGATATGAATTGACAAGTCCTGAAAATAACATTGCTATCTTCCTTTGACAATGACTGTGTGAACATCTTTGAAAGTAGACAGCAGAACAACCATATGAATGATTGCTTCAAATACCTAATAACAAGATAAATGCTAATTATAATGTCTCTGAGGTTTCCCTCTCATCCCCCTCAAGTTGGTAAAATGATAAAAATGGGAAGAGTCAATGCTAGAGGGACTATGGGAAGTCAGGCATACTGGTAATTCTTAGTGGAGTTGTGAATTGATTTAATTATTATGGAAAACAATTTGGAATTGTTCACAAAAACTCACTAAATTGTTTGTACACTTTGACCCAGAAATCCCACTGATGATCAAGGAGATAAGTGAAAGAAAGGTCCTATATATAGTAAAATATTCATAGCAGTACTACTCTTTGTGATAACAAAACAAAAACAAAATCCATAAATTGGAAAATGGTTGCTCAAATTCTGACTTACAAATTTAATGGAATATTATTTAAACATCAAAAACAATGACTACGAAGAATTCACAAAACATAGAAGATTTGTATAAAATGAAACAGAGCAAGGAAAGCAAAACTGAGAGAACAGATGCATCTACAGTAACGTGAATGAATATAGTAATAAAAGAAATGGAACTCTGGTGAATTTGTAATGAATAATTTTGGTCCTGAAGAACTGATAAGGAAACATATCTTTCTCCTCTCAGTAGAAATATAGGGATTACATGTGAAATGTGGTACACACTGTCAGACTTAGTTATGTAGACTGGCTTTGCTAAAATGTTTTTGTCATGAACAATGTGCATAGAGGGGATCAGACTTTGGGGGAAATGACCTATGTTAAAGAGAAAAGAAGCAACAAAAAACCCTACATTTTTAAGTTTAAAAAAGTAAATATTGGAGATACACTATTCCCACTACAGGACTTTTGAATATGGTAGGTGTGATATATTAAATCTCTTAATGAACAGACATTTGTTAAGTACCTACTATGTGCCTGGCATTGTACTAGTTCTGGGGATACAAACGCAAATATAAAAGTCCTTACTCTCAAGGAGCTTTTATTCTGTTACTTCCAATTACCTTACATCTCAGCAACAAACATTTTTTACATTGCAGTTGAGTCTTGAATAAGTTTAACAAGTTAAGAACAAAATTCTGAATTGATATCACTAGTAAAAATCATACAAAGGTAGGAAACAAAACCAACCAAAACCCACGATCCTTCCTGGCAAGGAGGTTACAATCTATTGGAGAGAATAAGACATCCACCCAAGGGAACATGTAGTAAAGGAAGGGGCCTAGATAAAGTGCTATAAAAAATATGAGGAGGGAGACACAATTTTGAAATGAATACTCCTATTATACCTAGTTATGTTGTATTTCAGAATACGGCTATTATTATATTTTCCACTTTCTTCACTTTCACTTCAAAGTACTCAATTCTTTAGCAACTCATTTTTTCTAGGGCAGGGAGTCAACCTTTTTCATGCAGTGGAGCCCTATGGGGCTGGAGAAGCCTTATGGACTCCTGCTCATAATCAGGGTAGTGAAAATGAAGGTGTCATTTTGTCCCACAGACAGCCCCCCAATCTGTCCATGAGTCTTTTGGAGTCTGTGGATCCTGTATGGAAAACCCCTGATCTAGGGTATCTCCTAGTTATTGTGGGATTTGTAGAGCCTACTACTGCTGGGAATCTATCTACTATCTAGGAATTCCTCATCCAGGTTGTGGACTTTGCACAGTTGTTTTTCCTCTTTGTGTCTGTATTCTGGAAGAAGAAAGAAGGGGTGCCAATACTGCTATTTGTGCAAATCTCTGGCAGAAGAATTTTTGAGGTTGAAGGCTGGAACAAATTTAAAATGAGACTTTTTAAAAAGCGTTCTGTGCATTAATTCACATCCTTCGTAGCCTTACTTTCAATGAGTGGTCTGCCCCCTGGTGGATGTGTAACCTACTTACATGGAAGCACATAATATTTAACTTGTCCACTTTAGGATAATGTTTTAATACGTTTATTTTTAACTAATGTAAAAAATTATTGGATTATAATCACATTAATAATGTTAATTTACTCATTAATGTATATGATATGACAAAATTGTCTGTGAGTTTTGTAATATTCTTTTGTAAGACTATAAGATTTTTTAAAGTAAGATATGAATTTTATGAAGAATAGTTTTCAAAAAAAAAAAAATCCATCAGTGACTAACTCTGGCAAGGAGCCTTGAGATGGTGTATAAAACTAAAAATACATATAAAATAGGACAATATATATAAAATATATAAAATAAAAACAGAATATAAGCCAGTAAATATAAGTGGAGAAATAGAGGTGCCAAGAGCCTAGGATGGAGGGGAGCCGAGTTAATACTGTTGAGCTCTGACTGAATTTATCAGTAAATTATAGAAAAAAACTCCACAGTTGACAGTGCTCTAAAAAAATTAAGGTAAAAATAAGCTTTTAATTTTATCCCTAAATAGTTTTTTCTTATAATCTATTAACTTATGAGTTTGGGGTCTTAATTAAATTAATATGGGTCTTTGCAATACAATTTTATTTTTTTAAAACAAGGAAAGAAAAATACTTGCTATTAATATTCACCCAGAACCACATACAGGGTTGAAATCAGACTGTGTCTGGGTTTTTTGAATACAAAAAAACCCTTTGAAAAATGTGATATGAGAAAATAAGTGTACAGAACACTCTGAACAGCCCTAATCCAAAATGCTACTGTATTTCTATTCACTGAGTATCAAAGTGCCTCTTTTATCGGTCTTTCAGGATCCCAGGAAATCGTGATTACATGGCATTGGCTTTTCATTTTCAAAAGAATAGATGAAAAGCATGAAAATGCTTTTTGGGGGAGATCTGGGAGGGGGGAGTATTTCTAGCTCCTACTAAGTTTCTGTCATTTTTTGAGAATACTACACACAAAATGCCTTTAAGATAGGATGCAATTATGTCCAGTAATACTAATGCCAAAGAGATGACAAAGTTATTCACAATGGAAAAGGACTGAAAACATTTAATGCTTTCATCAAGAATCACGTATAATATACAGTATTCATCTAGTGATAGTATTCCTTTTTTCTTTCTTGTTAGCTACTTTTAATCACATGAAAATGATTGTAATTGAGTGGTCTTCAAGGAAATGATTCTAGGTAAACTGGGAATGGATGGAAATTCATGAGGAGATTTCTTGTTACAGGCCTGGTGGATTTTACATATGATATATATACTGACACTCTAAAGAGGTGGATCCATAAAAGAACAGAAGAAACATCACACTGGGTTTTTAGCTCATTATTATAGCATGTATACCAACTATGAAAATAATAAAAGCCAAGCTATTTTTAAAAATTGGGTCAATAACATTGTAGTAAAAAGTATGACAGATTTGGAGATAAGATCTGGATTGAATTTCCCCTCCATCACTTCCCTTGAGTAAATCATTTACTTCTCTTGATCTCAGTTTCTTCATTTGGAAAATGGGGGCATATCTTCGCTCACAGGACTGTTGGTCAAATGAAACAATGGAGGTAAACAACCACAATGCACTATATTAATAA
Source organism: Notamacropus eugenii (assembly GCF_028372415.1). Lineage (NCBI taxonomy): Eukaryota > Metazoa > Chordata > Mammalia > Diprotodontia > Macropodidae > Notamacropus > Notamacropus eugenii. Next base: position 95,960,708 of record NC_092877.1, read on the forward strand.
AAGCTTCTGTTACTGTCAGTCTAAAGAAATCCCTTGAGTCAATGATATTTCCCCAGAAATTCCCCAGAGCATGCATACTTCAGTAAGGCTCAAGAGAACTCAGCTTTATTTTGAGTGATGTGTGGTAATATTTGTTTGTCATTAGGTGATTTGATTATTCATATTCAACAGCTAATGAGATTAAATTGAGGTGCCATCCCAACCCCTGAACCAGTAGGAAAAGTTACTTAGGGAGAAATTCCCAACTCTAGTGTTGAAAGGTAGGAGGGGTCTGACTAGAGAGGGATGAATTTTCTTTCATTCTTTCTGCAAATAGAATCAGTGCTATAGGTTTTCCTCTACCTCAGGGAAGAAATGATCATTCAAAGGATGGAGGTTGTACCATCCTATGAGGTGACATTCAAGGATTCCCTAATCAAGATGACATCATTAGATCACTAACTAGCAATACAGAGCACCGACAGCTCTGGAACCAAGAGTGCTATTGCAAATAGTCAACCCAAGCTCTTTGTTGAAGGGGGTGCTGAGGACAGTTTTTCTAAGGTGACTTTAGGAATCAGCTCAGGAGTCAGCATGAATGTATCTCGTCTTTCCTTCCTTGAAGTTGTCCAGACAGCGAAGGCTAGGAAGATATGTGAGAGGATCCAGGAGCTTTGCAGTGCTATTAATAGATGTCCTAGCCAAATAGTTCTGCTCTGAAAGCTCTGTTGTTGATAGAACTTCTGTATACAAAGTATGGGTGCCCAACCTGATCAATGGATAATCTGAGATTCTCAGAACATGCCTATCATATTGGCATTGTTTCAGACCAAAGAAGCCTTGGAATAAATTCACCCAGGGGGAGGAGGAGAAGAGAGAAGGGGAGGTTTCTTGCAGATAACGGTGTTTGTGTACTCAAACTAGGAAATGAGGTGACTGGTATCCCAGAAAGAATCTGGCCCAACAAAGAATTGGGAATTGAAGAGATGTCCATCAATTGGGGAATGGTTGAACAAGTTGTGCTATATTAATGTAATGGAATACTATTGTGCTATAAGAAATGATGGGCAGGCAGACTACAGAAAAACCAGGAAAGGCTTATATGAACTGATGCTGAGTGACATGAGCAGAACTAGGAGAATATTATACACAGTAATAGCCACATTATTCAATGACTGACCTTGATAGACAATTCATTCTCCTCAATTCAAGGATCTAAGACAACTCCAAAAGGCTCATGAGGGAAAATGCTATCCACATCCAGATTAAGAGCTTTGAAGTCTGAATGCAGATGGAAGGATACTATTTGCTCTCCTTTTCTTTTGTTGTTTTGTTTTGTTTCTTCTTTCTCATGGTTCCTTCCATTAGTTCTAATTCTTCTTTACATCATGACTAATATGAAAATATGTCTAATACGAATGTATAAGTAGAGCTTATATCAGATTGCATGCTGTCTTGTGGGGGGAGGAGAGGGTGAGGAAGAAAATTCAAAACTCAAAATCTTATGGAAGTGAATATTGAAAACTAAAAATAAACAGTATAGATATAGATTTTAAAAAAAGAATCTGGCCCAAATTCTCATACAAGTTGGGCTAAAATTCATCCTCTGAAGAGGGGTGTTACAATGTTACAAAGGCAACCATGTGGGAGAGAAGAGGACTGCTAGGCCAGGGGAGGGGATGATAAATGCCATTAGAAAGTGTCTTTCCCCAGGACTGGCACCTGGGGAAGATCTCACTCAGGTTTAGTGTTATGCTATGTAATTTTGCTTCAAGAATCATCCATTTTATTTCATAGTGTGATGCATAGGCAAAATAAAATCATACAGGGTCAATGAAGCTTGAAACTAGCATAAGACATATGCTTAATGAAGATGAAGCCTCAGAGTGAGCAAGTGCAAATGGGAGCTAATAGTTAATAGACTAATTAATCTGACAAAGCCAGGGAATGCCCAATAGAACAGAGTCCTCTTTAAGCTTTCCCCTTCCCTTGGGTTTAGGGAAATTCAGGTTTTTTTCATGTAAATCTATTGCTATCTCTGGGGTTGCATTGCCAACTATATTGCAATAGCAGTAATAAAGGTGCTGTATTATTGCCACTTATCATAGCCATTCAAAAGGCATAGACCAACATTAACTTGCAATTAGGCTAAGACGATCAAAATAATTTCCATTACAATGTGCAATTCATATTTTTCTATGCTGAATTTTAATACATTAAGCAACAATTCTGCTGGAAAGAGAAAGATTTCTTCTCCCAAAACACCCCCATACAAGATACCGATAAAGAAATGAATACTACAATTCATTTTCTCAATCAGATTTTTCTTTGCAGAGTTGTTACATTCCCTTTCATTCACTGTGTTCAATGACTACTGTCTGGGATCTCATAACTCAGTCCCGACTCACTCATTCTGCATATCACCTCACTAGTTAGGGCCTTCTGCCTTCAGTGTTTGCACAGGAAGGTTATTTATACACAAAAGAACTTGAACTGGGTTTCAAGGGCTTTCATGAGTTTTCCCATATGAGCCAACAGGGGGTATCTTTTGTCTTAAGATGTGATGCAAAGGAATGCTTTTGTCTTGGAAATGATTGGAGTGAAAGGTGAAGGTTTAGAAGTCCGTGTGAATCTTTGATACTTTTTCAAGGCAGTGTGATTTCTGAGATGCTTCCTAGACTTTTCAGACTTTCATATGAGTGTCTCAAACTGACATTGTATTTCTGAGACACTGCCTTTCTTGATTTGATTCGCAGAACTAATTTCCTGGCCTATTTAAATGATATTCTGTTGATACGGATGTCGTGATGAAAATTTGATTTCCAAGCGATATCTGCAAATAATTTGATAGCTGGCTCGGGATCTGTCATCTCTTTATGTACCTGTAACTACTTTGCTAACATCTCTTCTGGCAATGAGCCATGTAGGGTAGCAAATATGTGCTTTATTATTTGGGATTAAATAAAACAACACAACCACCCAATTCTTTGCTTTAGTTTTGCTTGTCATGGCTTACTTTGCCAGCCCTAAATCAGAGCTATGTTATCACATATTGAACAACTCTTTTCCTTTCTTAATATCTGGGGAAAAAAATCTTAGGCACAAAGGTAGAACACATGTAAGTAAAGTCACTCTGTATTTAATCATAATCCAAACTGTAAGATTTAAAACTATTTGTCACTGAAAAATTAACAAACATCTAAATATAACACTTAATTCCAACTATATTAAGGGCTTGTTTCTTGTTTATGTGAAAATCTGTTGAAAATGTTAAGAGTAAGACTTGAATATAGTATACCAAAGATTAAAAAAAAAACAAACAACTTCCTAAGGAAAAAATGTAGCTTAAACCTGACTCATCCTGAAATATTCTGTACTGAGATGACACTCATCTCTTTGTCGTTCCCTCTCTCAGCTCTGGGCATTTTCTCTGGCTGTTTTCCATGCCTGGAATTCTCTGCCTTTTGGCTTCCCTCACTTCCTTCAAATGTCAGCTTAGAATCCCACCTTCTACAATAAAGTTTTTCTAGTTCCCCTTAATGCTAATTCTTTCTTGCTGTTGATTACTTCCAGTTTATATCTTGTTTGTACTTAACCATTTGCATGTTATCTCTCCATTTGGGAGTGTGAGCTCCCTGAGAGAGGGAATGTCTTTTCACAGTACCTGCACGTGCACAAAGCTTACGGACTGATTGATAGTTGAGTACTACAGACTTTCAACGTCATTATAAGCCAAGGAACTTTCCACCAGTCTCTGTGGGCGCGTGATCTCACCTTTAGCATCACCAAATCAATGCAGTGGACATAGAGTAGTTTTGACAAATCCCACTGAAATCAAATCAGTAAACATTCTTACTCAATGGGAACAAAGGGATGGGGGAGGTGAGAAAAAGTGGGATTTTGTACATAGGCAGTCCTTTGTGGTTAGAACAGAATCCTAGGGGCACAACTGAGTTGCCAGCTTACCAGTAAGGTTCTATGAGCAAACTGAAATAAAATCATATTTGAATTAAACTGAATAGGGATAAATTGGGGGATGGCGAGGGCTATTGTGTCATGGAAGTGACAGCACGGATGGCTTTTCTGGTATATCATGTCGTGCTTTTTTGTTATCTGGTTTGGCTTACTTTTCCTTTTAATTTTGGTAGGTCCAGCAGTGCTAGATTATGGAGGGCTTTGAACACCAGGTTGAGAAGTATGAGTTTTACTTGGTTGGATCACTTCTTGAACCATTCCTTTGCTCAAGTCTCTTAGGAACAAGTTATTGTCAAGGTTAGCCCCTCCACTGTAGTCTTGATGCCATCTCCTACCATCTCCTCCAGATACTTGCCTTCTGGATTATTCCATCGTCTTTCTGTCTTCAAACTCTGCTTATCCATTGATTCTCTGTTGCTTATAAACATACCCAGGTCTCCCTCACCCTTAAAAATCTTTCACTCGAGTCTGATATCCCTCCAGCTAACACCCTGTGTTCTTTTCCCTTTCATGGTCAAAGTTCTAGAAAGGGTTGTTTGGACATGTTCGTTTTTTCATCATTTTTCAGCGCCTTGCAATCAGGCTTCTAACACGTGATTTGATTGAAACTGTTCCCTCCGAGGTTACCAACTATTAAATCCAGTTGTTACCACTCTCTCCCTCTTGAAATTACTTTGTATATATTTCTATTTACCTATCTGTGCACAGCTTGTCTCTCCCAAGCATAATGTAAGCTCTTTGAGGGAAGAGACTATTTTCTTTTTATATTCTCTAGTCTTTTTATATGTCATGTAGTCCAGAACCTTGGGCAAAGCAGATGCTTAATGCAGGCTTGTTGAACTAAATTGATTTTGAAGCAAAGAGTGTCAGGACCAGACACCTGCATAAGAAGATTAATCTGAAAACAGTATGAAGGATGGATTGAAGAGGATAGAACATATAGGTAGGAAAACCTATTAGGTTACTGGAATAATCCACTGGTGAGATTCAGTCCTAAGGTAGCACAGAGTAAATATAAAGAAGATGACAAATGGAAGAGAAATTCTGGAAATCTAAGAAATGGGTCAGGTTCGGACTTCAGAAAATAGCTGCTACCTTGGTTCTAGGGGTGGATCTGCATTGTACTTATGCATATGTATATTCATGTGTATATGTATGTATATGTATATATAAACTATATAGTACATATGTATGTGTATGTATACATACATACTCATGCATATATAGATACACAAACACATATATGATATAAAGATATATAATATGCACATTTTATACACACACATTATATGTGTGTAAATAATACATGTGGTAAAAGTATTTCACAAATTCTGTTACTGCACGGTCTGAAAGTCCTCCCTTTGTGCAGTTTTCTATGAGGCATAAGATATTCATACTTTTGTAATGGTGTACTGGCACATGTACAGAATGCCACTGAATCAGTTCTGCACATGGAAGACACTAGGAAGTCCGCTTCCAAGATGGTCATGAAGACATGTACAGACATTCTGTGCCTGGTTCTGGTCTCTTAACCATGTAGTAAATGATTGGCTGCAGTTGTCAAACCAGAACAGGAAGGCACTTCTAAAAGGCATTAATTAACCTTAGTCTTTCTCTCTCTTATTTGGACCTCTACTCTCGGTTTGACTCAAATGAAGGTATCTAGTAAGAAACAATGTCATAAGGGGAGAGGTACTGGGCTCTCTCTCTCAGAAACTGAGATGGGGTCCGTAAACAGAGGCTCTTTCCTTCCTTGCCTTCTTCAGTGTGTTTTCATTCATTTTAGATGAATGGTCTGATGCCTTCTACTTTATGAGTTTCAAAAAGTTAGGAGAGTGAACTAGCAACACATCTCAGTACACAGGTTTCTGGGGCTTCCAGGAGTTGAGTTCATGTTAGATTCTGCAGCCAGCCCAGCATCAATGCTCCAAAGACGTTTGGGACTTTTCCTAGGCATAGCTATGATGAAGTCATCTTCCCATCCAGAAAAAAAAAGATGGCTTTATGCCTGGATTTGTCCTCAAGATCTTGAGCAAGGAGGCAGAGTTCTGCTAAGGAATCTTGTTTTGGGGACGTAAAAGTTAGATAACTGATGGAAAGCTACTCTAAACCTAGTTGTGCTCCCCAAGTAGTATGGTTCTTTTCAGTAGTAAAAGAAGTGCTACCTATAAGCATTCTTATTTCTTCACAGGGCCTTAAGGCTAATATGCATATGACCTCTCATGCTGGATTATCATAATTAAAATAAATATTCTGTATTACAGTCAATTCAAATAGAATTAATTTACTGATAGCTTCCTTGCATAATTCCTTGTTATTGTAATATGTTGTACTGGGATATTTCTATAAGAAAACAAAGAAACAAAAGTGAATCATAGTAGGAAGTATATATACATACATACACTCACACACATATGTATGTATATATATATATATATGTATATAAAGAATCAAGGCAGAATCTTCTCACTAGCATTTGTCAAGGGAATACTGTTATAAATGTCCTTAAATAAAAACACATATTTTTCTGCCAATAGTTTTTGACAATCCACTTCTGGCATATACTGCAGGCTGGATCATTTTTCATTAGTGTAATTGACTTAAAACATCACTAGATGGCATAAATCCTGGTAATTGACAACCAAATCTATCAGTAGAGCAGGATGATAAATTTTTCACAAACACTTTAAAATATTCATGGGTAGAAAATTTGCCAAAGTTTTCCATCTACCAATGCATGTAAATTTTCCAGTGGTCATATTATGGTATATAACCTGCTATTAATGATATTTCACTACTGGTGATGCCTCAGTAAATATTAGCTCATATATTTATGACATTGGAAGAGTCTTATGTTGAATACATATAGATGACTTCGAGTTCTTTGATCTACAGTTTATGAAGCATTGGATTACTAGCAAGGGAAGACTGAAATAGAGTTATTACATTTCTTAATGTGCTGACAATTTCAGAGCTTTTTTGCCCCACCCCCACTTTTTTTTGGAGAATTGGCCTCTATTTTGCCTAGGTTGTCAGTTCAGTGGACCACTCATGGGTCCAGTCCCAGTACTGATCAACAGAGAAGTTTTAACCTGTTCTACTTTTTCTAACCTGAGCTGTTTTGCCCCTCATTGGGTGACATGGTCTTTCTCCATTCCCATTCCCAGGGGCCCACCATATTGGTATTGGGCTTAGTGCAGGTACTCTATTGTCTTAAACCCTACTGCAACTCAGAATTCTCTAACTCATGTGATCTACTAGTCTTAGACTCTCCTAGGGGGTGGAATTATAAAGTTATACTACCATGCCTAGCTAATTGAGAGCTCTTGGAACTGAGGAGGTCTATTCTCATTGAGGACTGTTCAATTAATTATAATCATTAATCTTTCATTAACTATGGACACTTACCCAGTAATTTTCCAGACCAAAATATCCTTCCCCAGTCACCAGTTCCAGTGCAGATAACTGAGAGTAGACTGTCATTGTCACTTACATGGCTTCAATTTTCTTACTCCAACTCAGTCTGTCTTTCTCTCCCTACTGGAATGTAAACTCCTTCAGAGCACTTTTGTTTTTACTTCTTTAGCACTGAGTGCATCCTGAGCAGATAACTATACCCACATTTTTATCATGTAATTATATTCATATAGGTTTTGTGTTTTGGCTCTTCTAAGATCTAAAATTGGAAATGCACAATACTGGTCTTTTGCCTATCTAATATCTGAATCACTATCTTCCAGTAAATTAGGCACTTAAGGAAGCAGATTAATTTTGTCTTTCAGGCCACTGAGACATTACTGTACATTTTTAGTGCTGTGAAAGCATTGCCATTCCTCTCTGAATTGCCTAACTTGCCACCAAGTAAGGAAAGGCATCAAGGGAAACTGTTCTTACTAATATTTAGTATTAGTTTGAATCTTCAAAGCATTTATTTTTGATGCAAAAAAATCAAATCTCAAGTTTTCATTATACTGAAAAGATGAACAATACTTTTCATTTAAAATACTAGTATCAAAGCTGGATTTCTAGACACATCCAACTATTTCTGGGACTTATTTGTTGAAAGTTTTTCAAAGCTATATTGCAGTCCTAGGAATGTCTTATATTAAAGCTTTACCAAGCAACTTTACCAAAAAGAGGATTCTATCATATGAATATAGCAACTCATGGTACTATTAAGCAATGCAGAAAATTTCTCTTTCTAGATAACTTAAATTATTGAGACCATAGCTTATTTCTTTCTCTATCAGCATTCATTGAACCATACACTATACATGTGGCACTGCAGAAGGCTTGCTTTTTTTCCATCTTCAGGGAGGATGGAAAACAGCTGACCTATTTTATGATAGCTACCTGGATTCTAAAAATACATTTTGTTATACTTGCAAAAGTTATTAAATCTAGAATATTAACTAACAGTTTTGTTACCTGAAGCCGCATGAAACATGCTCATTGTTCAACTTTTAAAGACAAATTCAGTGGAGTGGAGGGATCAGAGAAGACAATGCAATAGCACTTGCTTGGAGGAAGCAAATATGTCAAGACACTGAGGTAGAGAAAGGCAAGATCAGGGCAGGAGAAAAAAGTTCACCTCAGTGTGTTGTGGGGAGAGAAGGGGAGTATGTCAACTGATAGCTTCCTATTTTAACTAAATTTTCTTTTTAAAATTTTTTTCAATTAATTAATTAATTTTTAGTTTTCAGCATTCACTTCCACAAGATTTTGAGTTCCAAATTTTCTCCCAATCTCTCCCTTCTGCCCACTCCAAGACAGTGTGCATTCTGATAACCCCTTCCCCCAATCTGCCCTCCCTTCTATTACATACCTCTCTTCTCTTATCCCCTTCCCCTCTATTTTCTTGTAGGACAAGATGTATTTCTGTACTACATTGCCTATACATCTTATTACTCAGTAGCGTGTAAAAACAATTTTCAACATTTGTTTTTAAAACTTTGAGTTCCGACTTCTCTCCCTTCCTCCATCCCCACCTACCCCCACTGAAAAGGCAACAAATTCTATATAGATTATTCATGTGTAGTTATGCAAAAGCACTTCGTGTCAATCATGTTGTGAAAGACTGACTATATGTCCCTCCATTCTATCCTTCTCTCTTTTGACCCTGTCCCTCCTCAAAAGTGTTTACTTCTAATTACCCTCTCTTCCCATTTGCCCTCTCTTCTATCATCCCCCCCACTCCCTGCTTATCCCTTTCTTCTCTACTTTTTGGTAGTGTAAGATAGATTTTTATATCAAATTGAATGTGTCCTTAAGCCAAATGCAATGAGAGTAAGGTTCACCCTTTCCCTCTCACCTCCCCTGTCTTCACTTCCATTGAAAAAACTTTTTCTTGCCTCTTTCATGTGAGAGATAATTTGCCCCATTCTATTTTTCCCTTCCTCTTTATCTCAATATATTCCTCTTTCATCCCTTAATTTTAATTTTTTAGACATCATCCCTTCATATTCAACTCATTCTATGCCCTCTGTCTATACATGTAATCCCTCCAACTATTCTAATACTGAGAAAAGTCTCAAGAGTTACAAATATTATCTTTCCATGTAGGAATGTAAACAGTTCAACTTTACTAAGTTCCTTATAATTTCTCTTTCCTGCTTACCTTTTCATACTTCTCTTGATTCTTGTGTTTGAAAGTCAAATTTTCTTTTTTTTAATTAAATTATTTTATTTGTTTTCAGTGTTCTCCAATCACTTCCATGTATTTCAGATTTTTTTCCCTTCCCTCTCCCTCCTTAACCACACCCTCCCTGAGATGGCATAAAATTATATATAGGTTATACACACACATTCCTATTAAATACATTTTCACCTTAGTCATATTGCATAGAAGTATTAAAATGAATGGGAGAGATCATAAAACAAAACAAAATGTAATACAAAAGAAAATTGTCTGCTTCATTCTGTGATCATATTCCATAGTTCTTTCTCTGAATGTGGAAGACATTTTGCCTCAAGAGTCCATTGTGAATTCTTTAAGTCCTTGCATTGCAATGAAGTACTAAGTTACCAGAAAAATTCCTCACACACTGTGGTTGTTGCTGTGTAGAAAGTTCTCCTGGTTCTGTTCCTTTCACTCAGCATCAGTTCATATAAGTCTTTCCAGGTCTCTCTGAAGTCTTCCTGTTCATCATTTCTTATAGCACAATATTATTCCACTACATTCACATATCACAATTTATTCAGTCATTCCCCAATTGATGGGCATCCCCTTGATTTCCAGTTTTTTGGCCACTACAAAGAGAGCTACTATAAATATTTTTGTACATGTGGGACTGTTTCCCATTTTTATGATCTCTTGAGGATACAGTACTAGGAGCAGTATTGCTGGGTAAAAGGGTATGCACATTTTTGTAGTTGTTTGGGCATAGTTCCAAATTGCTCTCCAGATTAGTTGGATCAGCTCACAGCTCCACCAACAATGAATTTGTGTTCCAATTCTACCACATCTTCCCCAACATTTATCATCTTCTTGTTTTGTCATGTTACCCATTCTGATAGATGTGATGGTAAGTCAAATTTTTCCATCCAGCTCTGGCCTTTTCATCAAGAATGCTTGAAAGTCCTCTATTTCATTGAATGACCAATTTTTCCCCTGAAGTATTATACTCAGTTTTGCTGGGTAGGTGATTCTTGGTTTTAATCCTAGCTCCTTTGATCTCTGGAATATCATATTCCAAACCCTTGGATTTTTTAACTTAGAAGCTGCTAGATCTTATGTTGTCTTGATTGTGTTTCCACAATACTTGAATTATTTCTTTCTGGCTGCTTGCAATATTTTCTCCTTGACCTGGGAGCTCTATAATTTGACTAGGATATTCCTAGGAGTTTTCCTCTGGGGATCTCTTTCAGGAGGCAAATGGTGGATTCTTTCAATATCTATTTTACCCTCTCATTCTAGAATATCAAGGCAGTTTTCCTTGATAATTTCTTGAAAGATGATGTCTAGGTTCTTTTTTTGATCATGGCTTTCAGATAGTCCAATAATTTTTAAATTGTCTCTCCTAGATCTATTTTCCAGGTCAGTTGTTTTTCCAATGAGATAGTTCACATTGTCTGCTATTTTTTCATTCCTTTGCTTTTGTTTTATAATTTCTTGATTTTTCATGAAGTCATTACCTTCCATCTGCTCCATTCTAATCTTTAAGGAATTATTTTCTTCAGTGAGTTTTTGGACCTCTTTTTCCATCTGACCAGTTCTGCTTTTTAAGGCATTCTTCCCTTCATTGGCTTTTTGGACCTCTTTTGCCATTTGGGTTAGTCTATTTTTTAAGGTGTTATTTTCTTCAGCATTTTTGGGTACCCTTTAGCAAGGAGTTGACTCGTTTTTCCTGATTTTTTTTGCATTACTCTCATTTCTCTTCCCAATTTTTCCTCTACTTCTCTTACTTGATTTTCAAGATCCTTTTTGAGTTTTTTCATGGCCTGAGATCCATTCATATTTTTCTTGGAGGTTTTGGATGTAGGATCTTTGACTTTGTTATCTTCTTGTGTTTGTACATTTTGGTCTTCCTTGTCACCAAAATAAGATTTTCTAGTCTGATTCTTTTTCCAGTTTTTGCTCATTTCCCCAGTCATTTTACTTGACCTTTTGAGCTCTTTGTCAAGGTAGCTCTTTGCTTGTGGGGGGGTGGGGGAGGAAGGGGAGAAGGTGTACTGTCAGCCTCTCAATCCCCCACAATCCATGGGCCTAGAGCTCTAGAACCAGTAGCTGCTGGTGCCCCTGCTGCTACTGCAGGTACCACAGGCTCCTCCACCCCTTTGGCCACCCTGGGTCTGGAGCCAGACCACTCTACTCTCTCACACTCTCTCTACTGATCTTCTGATTTGTCCTCGGCATTTTGGGTCTGGAAAACACCACAGGTGTCAGAGATTCAGTCCCCTGAGGCCTGTGCACATCCAATCTATGCAGGCATGGCTCATGCTGGACTGTGCTCTACTCCCAGTGCAGCGGAATAAATGCTTCCCATTGACCTTCCAGGCTGTCTTGGGCTGGAGATTTGCTTCACTCCATTATTCTGTGGGTTCTGCGGCTCCAGAATTTGTTTAGAGTCATTTTTATAGGTATTTGACTGGTTTGGGGGGAGACCTGTAGCAAGTCCATGCTTTTACTCTGCCATCTTAGCTCCCTAATTTTTCTTTCTAACAAAATGCTAAATTCAGTTGTTTCTAGGTTTCCAAAGAAGTATAAGTGCTAGTAGCATCCTCTCAATTTGGGTGCCCTGGGAAAAATATAGGTTACTCTATACTAGTTCTTGTAAACTTCTTTTCTTCAGATTAAATATTAGTCCCTCACAAGTCTTATTTCTAAACTTTCAATAATTTTTGTGGCTTTCTCCATTTTCCATATCTCTCTCAAATTTGGGGTCACAAAAGTAAGTATGATCAATAAAAATGCTATTTATTATTATTGAGTTATCCCATAAATTTACCTTTGTAAAGGCTATAGAAACTATTTTATGTTTCTATGACAATGCCATTGGACAGGCTTCATGACTATTTTTATAATTTGTTAATTACTTATCATATTGCTAGTGATCAATATGCATTTATTATTTAAATAATGAGGTTGACAATGATATTGATGATAAGGGTATTCTAATTATTTTTAAAACTGCCCCAAGAATGTACCAATAAATGAAGAAACCAATAAATTATACTAAAGTATTATATGATTCATATTGAGTTGTACATTCTCAAAAATATTGATAGAATGACAATTTACTGCACTCATCATTTCATAAACATGAATTACTTAGTGACTGAGAGGAATGAGAAAATTAAAGCAGTATAAGTGACAATAATAGTTGACTCTCAATTATCTGCCTTAGAGAAAGAAAAACTAGGTAGATAATATAGAAATTATAAGTAATGCAAAAATCATCACTTTGGAATTGTCAGAGACACATACTCTAGCACATATAAATACCGATCCATTTCATATTCCCTCCAAGATTTTACTAACAAAATCTATAATATGTAAATTTATTTTTTTAACTTAGATTGTGTTATAATAAATGCATGGATAGAAACTATATTCCTATCCTGCAGAACTGGACCTTACATCTAGCCTCCAATTAATTAGAAATGAAAAGACACACTCAGAGCACAGTAAGGCAAAGAAATGCTAAATATATTTACTCCCAGTCTTTTCTCTGTTGAGTTCTTGAGTCTTTGGGGATATTGTCTTATTTGGTTACAATGGGTGGCTTTCAAGTTTAGGGATTTGATTACTGGTCTTTCTTTTTCTAGTGGGCTTACTTGAGAAGTCAGAGGTGATAACTACAGATAGATTCATATAACCATTTCTATTTTTCCTAACAAAGTACACCTCTTTCTCCCCTTCTTGTTAAATTGTATATAATCAGGTGCTTTGATACCTGAGCTGGGCTCTGTTGGTTAGTGGTTGCTTCCATTGCTCATTACTTCTGAGCCAGGCTCCAGTCAGAACCCACTCCAGCCATATTTTAATTCATGCCTCAAGCTACCTCACTAGCTACTATTTTCAGTACCCCTTTTTTTCCAGTCTCCTCTCCCTTTTCAGTTCTGGAACCATAATCAAACAAACTTGGTCATTACTCCTGGAAAAAGTATGTGTTTACTCTGCTGTGACTCACTCACCATCCCAGTAATTTGCCATATCAAAATATCCTTCCCCAGTCACCAGTGCCAATGCAGATAACTGAGAGTGGACTCTCATTGTCACTTAAACGGCTTCGATTTTCTTACTCCATCACAATCTGTGTCTCTCTCCCTACTGGAATGTAAACTCCTTGAAGGCTTGTCCTCACTTTTGTTTTTACTTTCCTTGGCCTGAGAACATCCTAATAATTTTTAAAAATTAATTCTTTCAATCATTCATACCAGGAAACTCTTTATTAAGAAGATCTTATAAATACATGTCCTTACTCTAGGTAGAGAGGTGGGGCATGACTAGATTGGTATTTATTACGTTTACATTTTAGATGTCAAAACTGGTTGAGATTTTGATACAATGACTTTTAGATCAATCCACAGCTCTTACTGTTGTGGCTGTATTTCTATATTCATTGCCTCCACTTCCTTTCCTCTTACTTTCTTTGTAACCCTGTTAAATATGACTTCTCACCTCATAATTCAGCAGGAATTGCTCTCTCCAGTTACCAATGACCCCTTAATGGACAAATATAACATGCTCTTGCACTCTCTGCAGCTTTTAACTACTGCCTGATTTCCCTCTTTCCTATTGAATACTCTCTCCTCTCTGAGTTTTCAGGGCACTCCCCTCTGTCTGTCTCTGTCTGTCTGTCTGTCTGTCTGTCTGTCTGTCTGTCTCTCTCCCCGCTCTCTCCTCCTTCTCTGTCTGTTCTCCTCCTACCTCTCCAACCACTGCTTCTCAGTCTGCTCCATGGTACATCATGCATATCATGTTCCCTAACACTGCAGCATTTGATATTATTGATCACTTTCCTCTCCTGGATACTCTCTCCTCTCTAGTTTTCATTATATGCTTTACCATCACTCTCTTATCTGTCAGTCTCCATGCTAGGTTTTCATTCAGATTATGCCCACCAACTGTAGATATCCCCCAAGACTGTTCTAGGCTGTTCCCCTTCTATTCCATCTCACTTGGTGATCTCATTAGCTCCTAGAGGTTCAATCGATCATGTCTATGTAGATGATTCCCAGATCTATATATCCGGCTCTGGTCTGGCTTCCGGCTCTGTCTCCTGGACACCCTACAGTACAGGCTAACAGACCTTCTTTCAGGCTAACAGACCTTCTTTATCTCCTAACTGCATGCATTTGCAATGGTCATGCCTCAAGCCTGAAATTCACTGTGTCCTCACTTCTACCTCTCCATGCATTTTATCATTTTCCTAAATAGAATTTTTCTATCCAGTCTCTCCTATCTATTGTACTATTGTCCCACCTTTCTCACTAATGTGGTTTGCTTCAAGCCCAGGTGCTTCTATATATGACTTTTCCTGGTCCTCTCAGTTTTCCCTCTGTATTCCCTCAAGGCTACCTTGTATTATTAGTCTTTTATGTATCTTCTACACAGAGACATGCCTCCCTAACAAATGTAAACTGGAGGGAAAGGACTCTTGTTTTTGTCTTTCTCTCTTCAGGACCTAGCACCTGCCTACTGCATGGTAGGTGCTTAATAAATGCTCGCTAATTGCTCTATTGAATGACTATCTTTTCCTTCTGATTTTTATTAGTAATATATAGAAATGCTGGTGAGTGGGGGAAGGAGGTTTATTTTGTATCCTGCTAATTTGCTGAAGCTATTCATTTTCTCAGTAAGTTTTTTTTCCATTCATTCTCCAGGATTTTCTAAGTAAAGCATCACATCTGTGCCCAGGTGGTTTGAGGACTAGATAACCTTCACTATGATAGATAACCTTCACTAAAGACCTTGGCCACTTGAAAGGACATTAAGATTTTCCAAGTGCTTGAATTAGTGATCTCATTTGATCCTCACAACTCAGGAAGCAGATTGCTACAAGTAGTGTTATTCCTGTTTTTACAAAGAAGAAATCCAAAGCTCAGAGAGGTTGTTTGCTCATAGTCAAATCAGGATTTGCACTGAAGCTATTGCTGATTCCCATTCTAGTGTTCTTTCTAGGGCATTATATTCATTCTGTTTAGCACTGTAAGGATTCTAGGTTTAAGGGACTCTCTCCAAATAATATAAGAAGCCAGCTCTCTGACAGATTATACGTAGCAAGCTCCTGCTTGAAGTAGGTAAGAAAGAATAGTCCACTTTATCTCTTCATTTGGAGTGCTCTTCCTCTTGCCTTTCTTTTTATGTCTAGTTTCTTAACATTTTCAATCAATACTCCTCTTTTTTTCCTTCTATACTTAGTTCAACTAATGTTTAAGTCTCTATGTGCTCTGTTTTAGATCCTAGAGATACAGAGCTGAGTCTCACAGTCCCTGTTGTTCAGGGGATTAATAGAGGTACTGATGTGGAAGATGTGACTATGCATTAGAAGAGTTCAGTCAAAGACTGCTGAGCTCACAAATTCCGCCACCCAGCCAGGACTTCACAGTACACATACCCTATGGAGCTGATCACTCCCTGTCTGACTGACCCTTTGCCTCCAGTTAGGCATCTATTCCCACCTCCCAGAAGTCTCTTTACCATCTATGTAGAACCTGGATCTTGCTCCCAAGGCATGTAGAGGGGAGGGGAGATAAAATATATACACAAGTACATATAACAAAAATTAGAATACGAAGGGTGCATGGGAAAGGTCAAAATAAAGTTATATGAGAAATTCAAGAATGGAGGGAGATTTTTTTTCCAGTTGGAAGAGTAAGGGAAGATTCCATGGGGGAGGTAGCATCTATTTTGTGCCTTTGAAAAATCTCAGCATTGGAGAGGAAGATGTCCATGTCAGCGTAGGGGGAAATAAGAAAAATTAGAAAGATAGGGGAAATTGGGGTGCAATTAGGGAAGAGTTCAGTTAAACTATAACCAGGAATTTGTAAACATGAGGCAGGCAGCACTAAAAGCAATTTAGGGGCAGATGCACATGCCACCATGCAGGGTCTCCCCTGCTCAAGATATCACGAGACTATTGCTAGGGAGGCTCCCTCCCCAAGAGAATCAGACTATTTGGTAACTTCCTTTTTAGGGATGATTCCATATCACTAAGTACTAACTCTCTCCCCCCAAAGAAGCCCTCCAAAATTCATATTAGTGTTAGAGAGGATATTATAAGTCATCTAGGCCAGTGGTGTCAATCTCAAAAAGAAATGGGGCCAGTAAACTGTATATAAAGATCCCCATGGACCACATATTGACTTTGAAAACCATACATTTATATCTTTTCTTTCTTTCTTTCTTTTTTTGTTAATACATCAACACATTCAAATCAGATAGGAGCTACATTTTAATCTGGTTCTGGTCACACTTGGGAGTGTTGTGGGCCACAAGTGTCTCACAGGTGCTCATCTGACACTTCTGGTCCAAGCAGTTCAATTTCTTTTTTTTCAGAGGAGGAAACTAAACTCCCTAAGAAAGGAAGTGACTTTTCCAAGGTCACAGAAAAAAGACTTCTGAAATTTAATGAAATTTAATGATGGTGCCTCTTCTAGGACTGCCTCCACTTGAATTTAAGGAGATTTAAGGAGAGAGCTCAGCTCAAAGCATCTCATTCCTCACCTGTCTACACTGAGATTAGGACTGTTCCACCAAGTCCCAAGAAGCTCATTACTGGGCTAATCTCAGTAAAATCGCATCAGCTCTGGACCTCTGCCTAATCACCACTCCACAGAGTGGGGCCATGAATCCAAACCTCCATTTAAGGAGAGAGCTCAGCTCAGACTTCTTGATTCTCATCTGGCTGCACACCTCTGGGTCTTTTCTGACTTTTCCAAGATGCCCTGAGCCTGGCATCTTCTCTCCCCACTATCCCTACTCCCTTCAGCTTCCTTTTGTTGTCTTGTCTCCCTCCATTAGATTGTAAGCTCCGTGAGGACAGGAACTGTCTTTCTTTCTACTTTGGCACTTCTCTGACTTTTCCACCCTGCCCAGAGTCAGGTATCTTCTCCTCCTCCCCTCATCTTTTCAGTTTCATTTTGTGTGTTGTCTTCCATTACACTGTAAGCTCCCAGAGGGCAAGAACCGACTTTCTTTTTCTTTTAATCCCAGAGTTTAGCATAGTGCCTGACACATAGGAGTTGCTTAATAAAGTTGTATTAACTAACTATAGACTCTCGGTGAACTGATTACCCAGAAAGGCAGTTGCTACACGTGTTATACTTTCTCTGGGGCCACTTCCCCATTTGGATCCTCACATTTGAAGGTTTAACTTGGAGAGTAGAAGTTTCTAGTACTTTAGTTCCTACCAGTGTATACCCCAATAACAGTAAGCCAGTAGACATCAACTGACTTTGAGAAAAGGGATTTACTAAGAAAGTGTAGCAAAAATAGTTGATATAAAATATTACCCCCAGACTGAGAGTACACTCTCCCCTTGCACATACAACATCCCTGGGAAATAGTAGTGAGACATAGACATATAAAACTCTTATGGCAAAGCAGTACCTCCCAACTCTTGCCCTTGGAAATCCTTTTCTTTCTTTCATGAATCCTCACGAAGTTCTGCTCAGATGTAGTTCTTTGTTGGGCTCTTGAGGATCAGTGCCTTTCTACAGTCCATAGTGAGCACTTCTCTCTGCCATGAGGGGGTCACACTCCCTGAAGTTGCTGCTGCCTTGGGGGACTATCTCTCCTCTCCTGCTACAGCTGCTTCCTATTGTCATCCACTACCACTCTGATGGCCACTGCTACCACTGCCAGTCACTGGTAGGATAACTGGATTTCCCAAACTCACAAGGTCATCGCCCAGACATATCCATTTTAGAATACTCATTTGCTTAAGATCAGAAAAGAATAAACACAAAAATACAGAGGTGGCCATGCGCTCCCAGCCATCAAGTCTGAGTGGGAGATAGGGAAGGGAAACAAGGTAGCTCAGAAGCTGGCTCCCTCCTCAGCCTTGATCTTCTTCCCTACTCCCACCATCCTTTTCCCAGGGTAGACTCAGAGTCTAGGGAAGCATTTGACCCTCCCTGGGGTGCCCTAACGCTTGTTCTCTGCAAGTGGCAGTGAAAACACCGCCAGTAGGATACCACTCTGCCGGGTTCCCTCAACCCCAAGGTACCAAGTTTCAAGAAAGTTAGAGAAGGCAGGGAGGGCAAAATTTTGAGGAAAATAAAACATCCCTAGGAAATGGAACATGGAAGTTTCCCCAGGAAGCATAGACTTCTTTCAGACACTTAAGCCCTATCTCCCTTATCCTGCCTTTACTCTCACGCTGACAGACAAGACAGTTTGAATAAAAGTGTTTTGTTTTGTTTTGTTTTAGCCCTGGGAAGAAGAGCTTGTGGGTTAAGGGGAGAGAAGAAAGGTTTGCTGGGACAGGGAAGGGTTTCCTTTCTCATCCCTAGTCCATGCCAGAACTTGCAGCCCACCAACCTCAGGCTTACCCAAAGAACCCAACACCCCCATAATGGATAAGGCTCCTCTGTCTCTCCTCATCATCCTAAAAAGTTTCCCCCAGCCACATCTTCTCTCTTCTGGTGCCTTCATTCCTCAGAAGACAAGCATTGGAATCAGTTGCCCTTTAAATCTCTTATTCTGGAGCACACTTTTCATCCTTGGGCAACTGTCCTCTCTGAGACAAAGTTCCTATTATTCTACCTTAGTTAGAACTTTGAAGTCCACTTTAGCAAAAACGGAAAATGCATGAAGAGAATTAATATGAAATAATGCTACAGAGATAAATTGAAGCTAGATTACAGAGGACCCTGAATGCCATGCTAAAGAGTTTGTACTTATTCAGGAGGCAATAGAGTATCCCTGAAGGCTCCTGAACAGAAAGGAGACCTAATCAGATGTGAACACTGACCAGATTGCTTTTAAGGAGCAGTGTGAAGGGGAGGTCAGAATGGGGAGAGGCTATGGGTGAAGAAGCTGGATCAGAAGTCATTGCAAGAGTTCAGGCAAGAATAAAGACCCTTACACTCCGAAACCCCACTAATTGAGAGGATGGAGGCATCAGTCAATCAATAGGCATTTATTAAGTTGCCTACTGTAGAGAACCTTGAGGGGTTTGAAAGAGCCCCTTATCAAGAGTTCCCCTCCTCCAAGGGAGAGTAGCTGACTTGGGAAGTTAAGTGATATATTGTTCTCAGGTGCACGTCCTTGAATTCGGGTGTTGAAGTTCCAGGAATCAGGGCCCCTGCTATACAGGATAACATTCCGATAAAGAGACCTTGAGGCCTCCCTTTCTACTTATCACAATCTGTTCTGTTTCATGCCTCAATTGCTACCCCTATGGTTTTTTACTATTTAAGCACCCCGACCCCCTAATTTATTGGTTCAGTATGTCCAGAATAAACTCAGCTTGTTCAGACTGCTGTGTCCCGCGTGTCTTTTCATCCTTGCTCTGTGAGCCCGTAATCGCCCTGAACCTGCTGGACTGCGCTGGCCGCAGCAGCCTACTATGTTCCAGGTGCTGTGCTAAGCACTGAGGATACAAATGTGAAAAAGACAGTTCTTAACCTGGGAGTGTTCACAATATAACAGGTAAAGACAGCATACGGAAGGGTACAAAAGGAAGCTGAAAATCTGGGAGGGTTTTGGAGGGAGGGAAGACATTTAGAGGGGAGAAGGGCATGATGGAGTCCAGTCCAAAAGAGTGCAACTGGGTAGGAAAATGAAGACATGGCTGGCCTGGGAGCCCTCTTTAAATGGAGGCTTTGGGAGGAGTTCTCGGCTGTGCCCTCCAGCCCTCAAATCTGAGGGGAGCAGATGGTACTGAGAGTGCTGGTAAGGTATGAGTACCAAGGCTGATGCAACCTTCCAGGTGGCAGGAGTGAGGAACCTGCAGCCTTGAGGCCACATGTGGCCTTCTAGGTCCTCAAGTGTGGCTTTTGGACTAAGTCTAAGTTTTATAGAACAAATCCTTTTACTGAGGAGATTTGTTCTGTGAAGTTTGGATTCAAAGGACTGCACTTGAGGACCACATGTGGCCTCGAGACTGCAGGTTTAGGTTCCCCACCCCTGTCACTGGAGTTTTCTGATAACGAGGTTCCTGTGAGGATGAAGGAGTCCAGTCCAAAGCAGCACATCAGGGGGGGAAATGAATTTCAACAGAAATAGAAGTTATGGTGAGAGGCAGATTTTGTGAAGATAAATTCAGTTTTAGCTATGTCAAGTTTGACATGTAGGTAGGTTATCCAACAAGCAAAGCAGCTGGACATACGGAACTGGACTTCTGGGGAGAGTTTGGGCATTGAGATGCACATTTGAGAGTCATCAACTCATAAGTGATCATTGAAGTCACAGAAGAAGATGTCTCCCAAGAAAGAGAGTAGAGAATGAGAAAAGTGTCAAAGGGAGATATGTACACCTATCTGGCAAGAGAGATAAGCAATGAGTGAATGAGACTGAGTGGCCAAAAAAGTAAAAGAAAATATCTATGTTATTAAGGGTTAAGTCACTTAACCTGCCCAGTACCTGAACTGTCCCATTTATAAAATGATGACAATAATACTTGCATCTTGTATCAAAATTCTCTTTTTTTCTATCCCCTCTCCCTTCTCAAGGGATTTTATATTTGTTGGGCTTCTATCTGTAGGCATAGGAATAGGAACTGCACCTGTGATTTCACTGGGAAACTCGCAGGTGAAGATACTATCCCTACCAATGCAGTTTGGCCCCTTCTTTGCAGTTACTGTCTAAGTTTCCTGGGACACTAAACAGATTAAGTGACTTACCCATGATTACATAAACAGTATATATCAGAGGTGAGCCTCTCTATTGAAATCATTGGGGTTTTTTTAGATGTCCTCCCAGAGCAATAGGCAGCTCCTCTGTCTCACCTGATTTTATTAGGATGGCAGCACCTTTCTGGGAGGCACTGCGGATGCTTGAACTGGGCATCAGAACTAGGCTTTAATCCTGGCTCTCACAATCAGCTGTATTGGGTTATTTCCCCATTTGTAATATAACAGGAGAGAGCCTGGATGACTTTTAAGTTTCTCTTATAATTCTAAAATGTCTGACAAAGTATCTGTAGCAAAACTGATGATGAACCCTTGTCTGTGCCAGGGTTATGGGTTCTTGCCAATCTCACTTGCTGGGTATTCCTTTTCTTTCTCTGCTTCACTTCAACTTTACCTTGCTGACTCAGGATCACAGGATTTAAGAACAGAAGGAAACACTGAGATTCCCATTCTATAGATGAGGAAACTAAGTCCCAGAAAAGCAAAGTGACAGGTACCGTTCTTATTCCAGTTTCTCAAGTTTGTAATCTCAGTATTATCCAGAACTTCTCACTCTCATCCTCCGTATGGAATCAGTCCCCAAATCTTGGCTGTTTCTACTGACACATTATCTTTTCTATCTCACACTCTATTTCCTTCTTTCCACCTTAGTTAAGGCTCATGGCACTGGCACCTTTCACCTAGATTACTACAATAGCCTAATTGCTTCAAGTCTCTCCCCACTCCAGTCCATTTACCATTAAGCTTTCAAAGTAATTTTTCTTAAGTACAGATTTGACCATAGGACTCCCTTGCTCAACCAACTTAAGGGATTTCCTATTGCATCTAGGATAAAATATAAACCCCTCTGCATAATTCTTGGAACCTTATATAATCTGGCCCCAATCCATCTTTCTAGCCTCATTGCACATTACACCTCCTCCCACACAAACCACCCTCTCTGTTCCTTTGCACAGGACACTGCCTGGAAGGCACTCCTTCCTTGTCTCTCCCTCTTCTTGTAACTGGCTTTTGTTTAAGAGGCTGCTCAAACACTGTTAGAGATACATTTGACACTAATAAAGTATCAAGGAAAATTAATTACAGCAGAGTTCAGAGGAATTAAACACTTTAGCCAAAGCAGACCCCTACCCTCTTTTCAGGAGGAGGGAGCACTGAATACAGAAGTGAGATGAGCTATATACTGATAGTTCAAGAGAGATCCTCTCACCAGGAGATGGACTGGTCTATTCTCCATTAGGTCACCATCTTCTCTACATAATTATTACATAACCTCCCTTAGTATGATTTCCCCTTCCCAAACATGCTTTACCATAGGTCCCATGAGAAAATGGAGGGATAATTTTATGGGGGAGGGGGGTGTCTGCTCATATGTATGAGGCTCATTAAGCAAGTGCAGTGAAGAAAAACCTTCTCCAGGTAACTCTAGGTCATTTTTCTTGGCTCATTCCAGCTAGCTGTAGATTTGGATCCTTTATCAAAAACTTTGTAATTTTCTGTCTGTCATTTGATTGGGTGAGTCTACCTGCAGCCTGTTGGTCTTTCTTTTTTTTTCTGATATCTTATTTCTTTTTACTTTTCTATATTTTTTATTAATGCATGTTTTCAGTTTTCTACAATCCCACTTCTGTATATCTTAGATTTTCCCCCCTCCCTCCCCTACCTTCTCCTCAACCCTCTTCCCTCCCTCCCTGAGACAGCATGCAATCTTATTATATAGGTTCTAAAATACATTCTTATTAAATACATTTTCACCTTAGTCATGTCACATAGAAGAATTAAAATGAATGGGAGAAACCAAGAAAAACAAAATAAAACATAACACAAGAGAAAATGGTCTGCTTCATTCTGTGATCAAATTCCATAATTCTTTCTCTGGATGTGGAAGGCATTTTGCCTCAAGAGTCCACTGGGAATTTTTTAGGTCCTTGCATTGCTGTGAAGGTCTAAGTCTACCAGAAAAATTACTCACATTGGGTTTGTCTGTACAAAAACTTTTCAATTTAATGTCATCAAAATTATCCATTTTGCACTTCATAATATTCTCTATCTCTTGTTTGGTCGAAAATTTCTCCATAAATATGACAAATACACTATTCCTTGCTCTCCTCATTCGTTTACAGCATCAGTTTTTAGACCTAGATCATGTATTCATTTGGACTTCATTCTGGTGTCTGGTGTCAGGCATTGGTTTATGCCCAGTTTCCGCCACAGTAATCCAGTTTTCCCAGCAATTTTTGTCAGACAGTGAGTTCTTACCCCAGAAGGCCTTCTTATTATCTAGCTTAGTCTCAATGACTTCATCAATTAACAGTAACTTACTGTGGAAACTTTTGCTGTTTCTCACGAACACCCGCTTCTGCAGGAAGCCCTTTCTCATCCCCCCGACTACTTTGTATCTAACTACTAGATACAGAGTTGCACGCATTGACCCCCCGCTGCCGCTGAATCTTTTTGGCTGTGCCAGTGTCTCCACATTCCCCTCCCCCGTCAGATCCCAAGCTCTTTGGGCACAGGGCTGGTTTCTCTCCTTGTGTTCCCATCTCCGGTCTTGGACACAGTGCCTGGGGTAGGACAGACTTGTGGAGGGGCTGCTGGAGGGGTCACACACTCAAGTAGAAAAGGAGCTGGAGTCTGGGGATCCGGGCTTGATTATTCCCGGTAAGACCGAGGGTAAGTCACAAACGCGCCGTCGGGACTCAGTCTTCCCATAGGTAAAATACAGAATTTGCCCTCGGGCCTCCCAGGACCCCTGCGGCACTTGGATTTTATTCTTCTACTTTAGGGTTTCTGGGGTCACTTAGGAAGGCAAACCGCTGTTACCCTCGTGGAAACCCCCGGATCCACCATCCCGATTTCTTCCCACACCTTGCGTTGGGGGCCAGGACGTATCGGAGGTAACTGGGTTCAAGTGAGGTAAGAACCGCGGAGGGAAGCCGTGGGGGTGGGGGAAGCACCGCACGGAGAATCGGAGGGCGGGAGTTCAAATTCTGCCTCTGCCAATCGGGTGGCTCGCTCCGCCTCTCGGCTTCCGTTTCCTTATCCGTAAAATGTCCCCTGCCGGCTCTAGACCGAGGAGCCTAAGATCCATTTCCGGGACGGAGGGGCGCTAAGGCGGGGCGGGACAGTGGGTCTAGGTGGGCAAATCCCGCCCCCACTCCAGAACTGAACCTCCAACTTCCCCCTCCCCCAGGGTCTCCCAGGGTCTCCCCCGGCAGCTGGCCCAGCGCGCCAGCTAGACTTCCGGTCATGCCTCGGAGATCGCCTGGGCCTTAAGCCCATCCCCGGATGTAACGAAATCATTTCCGGGTTCCCGAGGTTCTGCGGCTGCTGAGGTTGGGGCTGCTGCCGGCTGGCCGGGGCGGAGAGCGGGCCTCCCTGGGCGCTCGGAGCCGCCTTTGCCGCTCCGCATCCCGCCGTCCGCACGAACCTGACAGTGGGCGCGGGGCAGGTATTTCCGCCCGGGCCTGGGCCGCTCAGGAGGCCCCGGGGCTAGGGCCTCCCTGGGGGGCGGGGGGGGGCGGCGCTGACTCCCGCCCCATTGCTCTCCTCTCTTCCGCCGCAGGGTCTCCCTCTCGCGTGCTTTTCCCTCATGGCGGATACGGCCCCGAACGGCCCCCAAGGGGCCGGCGCCGTGGTAAGTGCTCGGGGCGCGGGCGGGGGGACGGCCCCGGAAGCGTGGGGATTTCCGGGCTGTCTTACTGATGGAGGGCTACAGGTGGTGCTCCCGGAGCCGGTGCTGCTGCTTCCGGAATGGTCCCGTCCGGGCTTCCTGGGGAGGGGGGGGAGGAGGGGAGGAAGAGGAGGGAAGGAGGAGAAGGAGGAGGAGAGGCAGGGCGGGAAAAAGAAACTGGAGGGGAGGAGGAGGAGGGGGCGTCTGGTGCCAAGACCGCGGGGTACAAGATTCCTGCCTCCGAAGTCGAAGTTGTTTCGCTTCTCTGGAAGAAGCCGCGTAGACGTAGACGATCTTTCCGGCCCAAAGCAGAGATCCCCGTTTTAGGACTGAAAGGGGTCTCGTCTGGTCTGGTCCCCCACTTTACTTGTAGAGATGAAGTGCAGCTTGGAGAGAGGGATAAGCCTCGGAGACTTGTGGCGGTGTGACCTTGGCCAAGTCTCTGAACTCTCTTTGCCGCTGGAGAAGGAAAGGTGCAAACCCCTAGGACAGAGGTCCGAGGAGTGATCGATTCGGACCGGACCGGACCGGACCGAACAACGAAAGTCCAACAGGGGCCGGGATTCGAGCATTTTGGTGTATTATATTCTGCCTCTATCAGCAGCCCTTGACTCAACTTTTTAAAAATGCCTTGAGTCATGGTGCCTTCTCGCTTTGGTTCTCTGAAAAGCTTTGGATGTGAGGGATGCCAGCAATTCAAGATTACACCGTTTGAGAGGTTACTCCTCTGGGTATAACAAAACACCCGCAGTTTTCCATAAAATCCGTTTGAAAGGGGAGAGTTTAACTGTGTTAAGAGGAACTTGTATGAAGCCCTCAGGGCAGCATCTTCTAGCTCTCCTGGGAGTGTTCCTACTTTTGTATGTATCAGCTGTGGAAGATAATGATATGTAAGAATATTTTAGAATAGGGGTGTCAAGCTCAAAAGAAGCAAGGATCATTAAACCATACATAAGGGTCCTTGTGGGGTCTTAGTGACTTAGAAAAATCATGCTTGTGTATATGTTTTTTTTATTACATATTAAAATCAAACAGAAATTCTATTGTAATCTCATTCAGGCTGTCCTCTGGAGTGTCAGTGGGTTTAATTAGGGCTTAGACCCTCCTGTTTGACCCATCAGACCTTTTCTTCAATAAAAGTAAAGGGTGTTTCAAAAGTGTTATTGAAGTTTTAAGTTATCAAACCTTGCTATGAGCTACTAGTCCTCACTAATTAAAATTGATTTTATTTTTTAGTTAACATCTATTTTATATCTTTCTAGTTCCCCCACCCCATGAGGAAAAAAAAAGAATAACAATCCTTTGTAATATACACAGTCAAAACAAATTCCCCCATTGACTACTTTCAAAAAATGTATCTACTTCTGTGGTCAATGACGTTTCTGTCAGAAGGGAGATAACATACTTCATCCTTGGTACTCTGGAATAGTAGATGGTTATTTCAATTCAGCTCAGTGATTTGCTTTATAATGTTGCCTTGTGGTATAAATTGTTCTATTTCTACTAATTCATTCTTCATTTTATGCAAATCTTTAAAACTGCTAGTTCTTATAATACTGGTGTTATAGTATATATTGTTGTGGTTCTACTTACTTGCTTTCTGGGATAGGTGCACCTGTCTACAGCTATACCAACAGTGAGATAGTATGCCTGCTTTCCCACGTCCCCTCCAACGTATATCATTTGCTTTTTTGTCAGCTTTGTCAATCTGATAGGTTTGAGATAAACTCTCAGAACTGCTTTGTGTTCTTTAAATTATTAGTGATATAGAGCATTTTTTTCATATGGCTATAAATAGCCTTGAGAACTGCTTGTTCATATCTTTAGAGACAATTTCTCAGTTGGGGAATGGCTCTTAGTCTTATAAATTGGAATCATGTCCTTATATATAGATCTTGGAAATGAGACCTGTGTCAGGAAAACTTGCTGCAAAGATTTTTTTTTTTGCAGTTAATTCTCTTTTAATCTTCGTTTTATTGGATATGATTGTTCAAAAACTTAAATTTCATGTAATCAAAATTATCTATTTTATCTTCTGTCATCCTCTTTCTCTCTTATCAATCAATATCAATGTTGTCAATTAGATCAATAATAGATCTGATAGGTAATTTTTTCCATGTTTCTCTAATTTGTTTATGTTGTGACCTTTTATGTCTGTCATGAATATGTTTGGAGCTTTTCTTGATATAAGTTATGAGCTGTTGGTATATAGTTTTCCCAGCAGTTTTTGTTAAATAAGTGAATCCTTATTCAGGTACCTGAGATGAATACTTTGTGTTTATTGAGTGCTAGGCTACTAACTTTGACTTTATATCTTGTGTAAATTTAACCTGTTGTACTGATTGATCTGTTTTTTTAATCAGTACCAAATTGTTTTGAGAAAACTCTTTTCAAATAAGCTAAACAGTTGTCCTCTAAGTATAAACCAGTAACTTAAAAAAAAAAGTTGTTCCAAATTTAATTATCTATACCCTGTAGAATAGTAAAAAAATAAAATACTTAGGAAATGGAGTCTGTAAAACCACAATTTATGTTTTAATTTGTGT
The DNA here is from genome assembly GCF_028372415.1 of Notamacropus eugenii. Lineage (NCBI taxonomy): Eukaryota > Metazoa > Chordata > Mammalia > Diprotodontia > Macropodidae > Notamacropus > Notamacropus eugenii. The sequence continues at coordinate 95,988,185 of NC_092877.1, forward strand.
GCCTCTTAGAGACAACTAGGTGGCAAAGTGGATAGAAGCCATGAAGTCAGGAAAATCTGAGTTTGAATTTTACCTCAGATAGTAGCCATATGACCCTGGGGAAATAACTTAACCTTTATGAGTCTCTGTTCCGAAGCTGTCAAATGAGGGGCAGCTCAGCGATACCATGGGTAGAGTACTAGGCTTGGAGTCAGGAAGATCGGAGTTCATATCCAGCCTCAGACACTACCTGTGTGACCCTGGATAAGTCTCTTTGTTTAACTCAGTTTCTTCCTCTGTATAATGGAGCTAGTAATAGCACCTACCTTCCAGGCTTGTTGTAAGGATCAAATGAAATGATTGTAAAGTGCTGGCCCATAGTGAACACTATAGAAATGTTAGCTGTTCTTTATTATTATTTTCCCTTAATCTATATTCATTTTTTTTTCATTATAAACTGAAAAAGTGATGCAGAGTGGAAGTATAATTTGTGCTGATGGGGTAGAATGAAAATTTGAATTCACTTATGAGGTGCCAAAATATAAATGTTAGAGTTAAGCAGGATTTTTGAATGAGAGAAGAAAGAAGTTGACTAGCTAAATAAGGCTAACATTTGTAAGGGTGAATACAGAAGTGTGGATAGCCGCAAAAGAAAGAAAGGGAGTTTGGTTTGTTTTTAGTTAAGCAGGAGATGGACAAGGAAATGGAGAATGGCAGGTTGAAGTCTAGGGAACATCCATCTTTTTTACAAAATAATATAAGAAGATGATGAGAAACTTGATGAAGAGTCATATATTGTTAAGGAGAACTTAGAAAGGTACTTTTGATTACTATGGAGAACCCTGGAAATGCTCATGACTATTTGTTTAAGAACTCTTTTGGTTGGCAGAAATAGGCCTTTGTAAGATTCCTGTGACCCAGAGTGTACCTGTTGTTAATGTCTTTCATGTTGTCTTCAACATCTCTTAACAATCTGTATAGTTTTCCTGAACTTAGTCTGTTCTATAAAAAAATTGTAAAACATGAGTATTACATGTATTATAGAGGAGGACTTTTGGTCTTTGTTAAAAATTGTAATCTATTGCTTGCCAGTATTATTACTTAATTCTTATCTAATCAGTTTTCTCTGTTTAGGTATAATTTTCATTTTTTGTATTTTGATGCATTTCTTGATTTTCTTGTAATACTAGCATAAAGGCTGTCTTTACTAGTAAAATCTGAGAATCATTGCAAAATGAAACTTATCGCATCCCGATACGCTTATACAAACCTACTGAATGTAGTATTGGTTTTTTAAAATTGAAAGACTCCTTGCAAAATTTTAACTGGTATTCTGAAGAAAAATTTGAAGGGTAGTTTTACATCATTTTGTTTAGCAATGCTACTACTTCAGCCTAACAGAATAGAATTTTCAGGTTTAATTTACTAAAAGTTGTCTTAATTTTTTTCTCTTCAAATATAGCAATTTATGATGACCAATAAGCTGGACACAGCAATGTGGCTTTCTCGATTGTTCACAGTTTATTGCTCTGCTTTATTTGTTCTTCCTCTTCTTGGGTATGTATTGTGCCTGTTTTATTTTACATATTTATTTGGGTCATGAATTCCACAAGTGTTTATTGAAGCCAGCCATTTGTAAAGAATTTCTAGGTGTCCTTGGGGAAACAAGAATGAATAAATCAATCCCTGCTCTTTAGGAGTTTAAAATCTGGCCATTTTTTGAAATTGAGTTAAATTTTATTCTTTAATATTTGTGAAAACTAATGTTTTAAGCAAAAATGGTTTGGTGGAGCCAGGTAATGAGTTTGGGCTGTTAACACTTTTATGTAATGGGATTTTCTTTATAAAATCTGGTAGCTGCTCATAGGCATTTGTATGAAGTGAGTCTGCTTTTAGTAATATCTGAAGAATATTTATAAAGTACTCTCATCCATCAATGGCAAGCAATGGATTTGGGTGTTGTGCAATTATGATGCAATTCCCTAATGAGGAAGATTCGTGGTGGTTGTTTGTGTTGTATGGTAATTTTTCCTCTGGTAATTTGCAGGTTGCATGAAGCAGCCAGCTTTTATCAGCGTGCCTTGCTGGCAAATGCTCTCACCAGTGCTCTGAGACTACACCAAAGATTACCACACTTCCAGTTAAGCAGGGCTTTCCTGGCCCAGGCTTTATTAGAGGACAGCTGCCACTACCTTTTGTATTCTCTCATCTTTGTCAACTCTTACCCAGTTACAAGTATCCTTATCTACAGTTTTTACTTTGAACTTTAGCAGTATGTTCTGTGGGACAGGGCTCAACAAATCCTGGATGCTAGGTTATCATGGCACCTAATCAATAAGTGCTCATTTCACCTAGTATTCCTAATAATTACAGTAAAATGTGACCGTATGAATTTATGAGTTTCAGTGTTATACCTCATGTGTTAGAACTTTTGAACATTCAAGTTGGTGCTAGTTCCTCCCAGGGTTCTGAAGAATTAGATGTCTGTAGTATTAGATAGGGCTTCTTGACTTGCTTTCCTCTCCTGCCTGCTGACTTGTTCTGAGGAAAGTTCATCCATAGTAGACCTTGTCTTAGTCCATCTCCTTCCCTGGCACAGAGAAAACCCAGTGATATTTCTGGGTAGCTAGGTGACACAGTTGATAATCAAGTGTCAGCCAAGGCTGGAGTCAGGAAAATTATTTTCCTCAGTTCAAATTCAGCCTTAGACGTTTACAGCTGTGTGACCCTGGGCAAGTCACTTAACCCTCTTTGCCTCAGTTTCCTTATCTAGAATGAGCTAGAGAAAGAAATGGCAAACCACCCCAGTTTCTCTGCCAGGAAAACCTCAAAATGGGCCCACAGAGACTTGGACATGGCTGAGCAACAACACCAAGTAATAGCATAGCATGATCTATGCCAACACAGTTATCTGATGTACAAAGAGTTCTTTTGGTTTTTGTTTCATTTTGTTCACATTAGGCTCCTTTTCTCTGTGTGGTTTGAATTAGCCAAATCATTCTTGAGGTCAGCTAGATTCAGTCATTTTCAGTTATGCCTGACTCGACCCCATTTGGAATTTTCTTTGCAAAATTACTGGGATGGTTTGCTGTTTCTTTTTCTAGCTCATTTTAGAGATAAGGAAACTAAGGCACACAGTGTTAAGTGGTTTGCCCAGGGTCACACAACTAGTAAGTGTCTGAGGTCAGGTTTGAATTTGAGAAGTATTCCTTACTCCACACCTGGCACTGTGCCCCTATACACTGTGCTACCTAGCAGCCCTCATGATACTTAGCTACAAGTGCCCTACACATCCTTGGACAGAAAGGTCTTTTAAGGCACCCAAAGAAGTATGTGTCATTTTATTGATCATTGGAGACAAAACTTTGTTCAATATGTACAGTAGATCTTTTGACATAAATAAATATGACCTTAAGAGAAAAATATCTCCTTTAATCTTTCCAGTGTTTAATTTAGTTATAAAAAAAAAGATTTAACAATACTAATGTACTCAAATTTTGGATAATCTAGGTTTATATTTCTTTACTTATTTCTGTTTTTTTTTCCTATTTGGCTCTGGATAGGATGATCATTTGAATATAGTTAGCTGAAATAGACGTTGTCTTAAAGTATTTCATGAATCTTAAATATTTTCCTTAATTCTTTGCTTCAGTGAGTATCTTTCCGGTCTTGTTATTCTCCTTACTTCATGCTGCTACATACACAAAAAAGGTTCTTGATGTAAGTATGTCACTTGACAAATTTTTAAAATCTTGTTATAGTTAAATTTTTTTATATGTAACACTAAGGCATTTTAGCAGTTAGAACAGCAAGCAAATTTTTCTGCTTCTACCTATCTCTACTATTAAGTTAGGTAATAATGATTTTAATTTAATGAATTTAATTTTAAATTAAATGATTGTTGTTGAAATAAGTGGCACTTTGTTCCAAAACAGTATGATCTTTGTTTCATAATCCTTGTTTCTTTGAGCCTTTATTGTGCTCCTTCAGTTCTGATATGCTGGGTAGTCAGGGTTCTTTTACACATTGATGTTTGGGGCAGCTAGGTGGTGCAGTGGATAGAGGACCAGTGCAGGAGTCAGGAGGACCTGAGTTCAAATCTCACCTCAGACACTTGACACTCACTAGCTGTGTGACCTTGGGCAAGTCACTTAGCCCTACCTGCCTCATCCTTGGTTATCTCCAGTTATCCTGATGAATATCAGGTCACTGGATTCAGATGGCTCTGGAGAAGTGAGGCTGGTGACCTGCACAGCCCTCCCTCACTGAAAACAAAATCAAGTGCAAGTCATGTCATCATTTCTCTGATGGCATGGTCTTCTTTGGAAACGAAGGACAAACACACACATTGTTTATTCCTGCTTCCTGATGTTTATTCCTGCTTCTGTATTTCTTTTATTGGTGGAAAATGACATAAATCTGGCATTTTTATGCCTATTTTAGGACATGAATACTCTAAAGTGAACAAAAGTCTCATTTCTATATTGTGCTAGGGTTTTTTCCTATTCTTATGGTCACTGTGATTCTGCAAAAAAGCACAATAATTGGACTAGGTAATTTCCTAGTAGGTAAGGTTTTTGTCATTATTATAAATCTGGACCTGTGATTTGATTGATGTCAAGAAAACCCAGTGTGGAAACTCCCTTCACCAATGAACTCTGAATCCATTTGTAAATTGAATATTAGAGCATTATCTTGGAGCGCTGAGAAGATTAAGTGACTTGTCCCTATTCATATAGTATATCCGAGTCAGCATTTGGAGCCTTTTTCTGACTTCAAGGCTGGCCCTTCATCCATTCATTGACTCTTATGCAAGGTACTTTGTAAACTTTAAATTACCGTATAAATGTGAGGTATTCACATTTTTAACCTCTTTAACACCAGTCGATCTTAATATGGTAAGGGTAATCATCAACCATGGAAAGTTTTCATTTTTTTGGTTAACTTTTAAAATACATAAAATGGCCTTAAAACAAGAAAAACTAAAAGCACAGGTTCTTTTAAAAGTTATTTATTTTGGGGTTTATGTGCATTATTGGATAGTTGAGGGTTATAGACCTAAATAAAATTTTCTTAGGTAGAAGACAAATTTGAAGTAAGCCTCCTTATGACATTATCAGTTGTTGATATGTATCAGATCCCCCCATTTGGCATCTGTTGATACACGTTTTTAAATTTTTGTTGATGATTTTTCATTTTCTTCTACCATGTCACTTTCCAATAAGCTGCTCCTTTTATAGACCCCTTGTTTATAACGGAACAGTTAAGCAAAACAAACCAACATACAACCTGCACCTGAAGTTAGTTTCCCGTCTCCCTTCAAAGAGCACAGAAGTGTGTAGTTCATCTTTGGTCTTGTGGAGGCATGATTAGACATTATAAAGTATCTGAATTCTTATGTCTTCTAGAGGTGTTTTCCTTTACATTATTAATTGGGACTTTTGTTGTCTTAGTTCTATTTTCTTTGTTTTGCATTAGTCCATACAAAATTTTGGTTGGTTGTATTTGCTGCTGCATATGCCATTTTGCTCTCTAAAATAAGAAAAGAATTGGGAAACCAGATAACATTTTCTGTTTCTAATTTGTCTTTTTTTGTTGTTTTTAGGCAAGGGGTTCAAATAGTTTGCCTCTACTGAGATCTGTTTTGGAAAAATTAAATGCCAATCAACAGAACATCCTGAAATTTATTGCATGCAATGAAATTTTCTTGATGCCTGCTACAGTTTTTATGCTTCTCAGGTAAGAACACAAGTACTTGGATGCATTATTTTTTAGGTTAATGATGTTAAGTAATGGATAAAGAGAGGCTAATCTGTTAACTGTTAAATTCAGTGAACAAATGCTTATTAAGCACCAACCATGTGTCAGCTACTCTCTGATAGGTGCTTGGGATACGAAGACAAAATAAAGTGTTCTCTGCCTTGGATGAACCTATGCACTTGTCTTCTTTTTCATTCCTGTTGGCTAATTTCTAAGACAGATTGAGAGATTCCGTGGTTCAGTGTTTTGCTCTTCTTGGAGCCAGTATGTTCTTCCTGTAATGTAGGCCTATTTATTCTTTTCCCCTGAGGGTAGAAATGCTGTTCACTATTACCTGCCTGTACTTTTTCATTTTATATACCTGGAAACTATTTCTTTCTCCCTCAGTCTTTTTCAGAGCAAGTGCTAAGCCAGGAAGCAGCTTTGAATCGGAAGTCGGCAAACTGAGGTTCTAGTCTCTTTCTGCTACTTACTATGTGACCACAAGCAAATCTTTTCATGCATTTAAGTAATTCATTCACTCATTATTGACTATTATATGCAAAGTTCAAGGCCATGACAACAGTCACTGCTGAAGGCTTCTACTATATCTTCCTGCATGTTTTCAGTTCAGTTTAGCAAGCATTTGTTGCATGTTCTGAAGACACGGTTCCTTATCCTAAAGCATTTAAGATTACATCTTCTATTCCTTAGATTTCCTAATTCCTAGACTTGGTTTTGTTTTGTTTTTTTCTGTGAGTTGTTTCATTTTATTTAACTGGGTATAGATGTGTATGTATGTATGACAGGCAATGTCAGATAATGAAATAATTTAGCTTGTTCCTATGTCAGATTTCCACATCCAAAATATTATTATGCTTAATAAGTAGCAGAATTTAAGGTGGTCCTCATAGCAATTCAGTCTTTAAGTAGTAAAAACATGTTTTTTATCTCATAAAATGGAAATATGCTCTACTAACCTTTTGCTCTTGCTTATAGACTATTAATATCTTTTATACTATAAGAAAGGGAGTAAGTTCGTGTTCAGCATATAATATGTACTAGAGGTTGTGCACTTTACAAATATTATCTTGTCTCTTTGCTATCATGTCTGTGGATTAGAAGAATTTATGCTGAGTAATATTATGCTTTTAACTAAGAAGATAATATTTAGCCCATCAACTGAAGGACATGCTAAGCAGTATGTTTCCTTGACCACGCTGCTAACTCACTCACTCATACACTAAAAGATAAAGATTCTACTGTGCTTATTCTTTGGTGACTGTAAAAAAGTCTTTGATTTAGCGTGGTAAAATACTCTCTTATAGGATCTCATTCAAGGGATGTGTGTAAAAGTAGTATATATATCCGTGTTACCGTCGTGGGTATTATACTGATATTTACTTCTTTTGGCAATGTGATGAATCTGTAATCCTGATTCATGTCTTCTCTTCAGAATTGCAGGTTTCAACCCATTTATACCTTTTCATTTTTGGTCACTCTTGTCTATGTTCTTTAAATCCACTATTCGGTATCCAAGATGTGGTTGTCAAACTTGTTGGAGACTATAGATCTCCTGGTTAATTTATAGATATTACTGGTAGAATGTGTAAGTTATCTATCCACTTTTACCTCTCTTGATATATATGATCTACCCCCTTCTTATTCCAGTCCATATCTCTGATCTCTTTTACATCACTCCTTGTGTCCAGTTCTTTGTTGATAATATGCTACAGTCTGCTTAGAACTATTTTATGTTTCTTCTTTGTTCTTTAGATGATTCCAAGCTTTAATGCTTAGATACCTGTGCTATTCTGTGATTTAAAGTCATATGACATCCCTGCAGAAATATTGATAAAGATATACTTTATTAAAGTTATACACAAAGTTATATGTAAAGTTATAGAGATAGGTTTTTGATTTAGAGAGAAGTTTGGGATCATTACAACCATTGAGCAGTAATCTGAGTGGAATCTGGTCTACTCTTCCTTCTGCTCAATTCTAGGCCAAGTTCATTGTCCTTTTGCAGACTCTATCCATTCCAAACTGATTGATAAGCTTTAGGGACTTGAACAACTGTCGTTTTTCACCCATTTGATTTTTCCTGAATACTTAGGCTGAGCTCTTTTGAATGATTATAGATCCTACTTTGCAGGCAATGCAATCAGTGTTGTTGGGAATCTCTCGTCAGTTTAGACTGTGCTGAATGTTTTTCATGACAATGGAAAATATCCTTTAGCAGGTACACATCTCTCTAATTACATCCTACTAAGATGCAATAATTAGTAGGTCATTAAACAGTTATCCCTGTTGTAACATATTTCAAGGAATTTTATGTGATTTTAACATATGCATAGGAGACACTTTGAATGAGACCCTTTAAGATGATGTTTGGCCATGCCACATTGAATACTTGTTTTCGATTACTACATAATAAGTACAGTGCAATCTTCTATTTGCTGTACCTTTTAGTATAAAAGTTGTACAGCTGTGAAGATGTAATCCACTATAGAATATTCGTAAAAGCTTGTTCTGTCTCATTTTTCTTCTAGAATATGTGTGGAAATATTTCTCATTAAGATTTTGTAGACATATATGAGTTGTTTTGTTGATATCTTCTTGATCTTTTTTTTTTAAATAATGAGTTACATAGATTGCCCTTTTTCAGATATTTTGAGAATAAGTTCCTCAGTGCTTTCAAAATCAGTCAACTTAAGATATTTGATCCAGTCCAGCAGCTTTTCCCAGTTGTTGTTGTTGTTGTTTTTAGGCTATTTCTATTCTCTCATGTGGCAGATAAAAAATTATGTTATTAGCATTCAAATGTGGTGGCCCTGTTGTCATTGACAAAGGAAATAGTTTGTTATAGAAATCTTAAAAAGTCTTTTCCATTTTCATCTGTTTATTGTTATGACTAAAGCACTATCCTTCCTCCCATACAACTTGAGGTAGTTTTTCCTTAAAAGTGGTTGAGACCTTCCTTAAGACTTGATTGCTTAGAAGACTAAAGGTTCAGACTCTTGGTGTCACGCCCTCATCACCTGAGCAGAAAACAGCAAGAGGGAGTTCAGAAAGGTTCTGATGCATGATGGCTGACTCAGGCAGGCTGAGCTCAATCAACTCTACAACTCTCAGTGATAATCCTCCTTGAATAGTCAGTCTGTTAAGTAAATCTCCTTTTCTTAAGGGCTGAGTGTCCCATTTTGTTCCAGTAAATTATCAAAGGACTGGCCTGAGTGAGACCCAGCCTAGAACAGTTTTCTTCACTTTATTCCTTAAATGCTTTTAGGATGATTTGGTTTAAGTGGGTCTCATCTGAAGCTCTCTACAAACTCATTTTGCTTTGTACTGTATACTGTATTATGAGGTGATAGTATATATGTGTAATCTTTTACAGTTTTCCTGTTTAAGATTTTGCAAATGAGTTTATATTCTAAACCACTGTTGCTTTTGGTGTCTGTGTCACAAGGAAATGAAGTGTTTGTTGAGAAATTTCATTGATTCTTTTCACCTTCTTATTGTGACTATTGCTTTACATTGGTTAAGGTTTCATAGGAAATCCTCATCCTTGTCAATATATATATATTTGTTTATCAATTTTCCATTTTTCTTTTTAAAAATAAATTTTATTTGTGCCTCATTTTGTCTTTGCATCACGATTATTTTCCTCTTATTACCTTCCCCCCAAACATTCATTCCCTTGTGACCAAAAGAATTAAGAAAAAACATCTTAAACAGAGACAGTGTTTGACCCTGGATATACTAATCTATCCAGGTAGTCCCCTGTAGGTGCAGATGTGTTTCATTATTTCCTCTTTGGTATCTTTATTAGATTTTCCATTAGAGTTTTATTTCCTTTGAGTGATCATTTTATTTGCATTTTGTAGACTCTCTTGCTCATTCTTGTGCATTTAGTTTATTTTAAAGGTCAGTTTGGAACTGTTTTAATTGCATAGAAGTATTTTCTCAATTTTATTCTTTTACTTTGTGTTGATTTTGATCTTTAGGAAGTTGATGGTTTGACTGTTCATGGACCAGTTAGTTAGGAAAGGATATCCACATGAGTGCCCAGTTATTGCTGTCATTGTTATATGATGTTCATCATCTCCGGACAGGATTCAAAATATAGAGGCATAAACTTCTTCTGTGGCTTTGGCTACCTTCACTTCTTGATCCAGAGTCATTTTCCAGTATTTTTCCATCATCTTCCCCTACACCTTTGCCTGGAAGTTAACTATTATAGTGTATGTTGATTTGCACAGTCATAATGAGTTCTTTGCAAAGTTTTCCCACCTCATGCAACGGATGCTGATGTGTTCACAAGTTCTAGTTATTTTTGCAATGACGTTTTTGCTGATGTTCTTAAGTGCTTTAATATGAGATGGTCAAATATCTCATGAAATGATGTTTCTGACTGTTTTGGATGCATGATAAAACCAATTCCACCAACTCCTTTATTGGTCTCTCCAAGGCAGATAGGTGTGGCCTCTCCTCCCATTTGTCTGCAGCTTGTTTTTGTCTTTCATTTACGTTGTTGAAATTGATATAGTTCAGTTTCTGGAGTAGTATGTCAGTTTATTGGTTGCTGGACAAAGATCTCATATTTAGGGTACCAGTAGTTAAACTAATATTTAGATGGTTAAAAAGCTAGTGATTTTTACAGATGGAAATTCATGTATTATGTAGCTTATAGTGAGCAAATGAGGTTTTAACCAGTTACCAACAGGAACTATTAGTGATTTTTAAAAAATATTATTTAATGAATTAATCTCTGTATTTGACATTGTACGAGCTCATTCATAGTTCTGATTTCCCTCTACAATATTAGCAAAATTTGCAGCTAGTGTTAAAATAATCTTTCCAGGTACAGTATGGCATGGTAGAAAGAGCTTCTTGTAGTTAGAGGATGTATTTTGAGAGCCTGACTTGGCAGCTTCTACCTTTATGACTTTGGCCAAATGACTCAAAATCTTGGGGCCTTAGTTTCAGCTCCCTTCCAACTCTAAATGTGTGGTCCTATGAGTCTACCTTTGATAGTAAGTAACATTCAAAATCCAGTATTTGAAAATAAATGTAAACATTTTTTTTAATCATTACACATCTATAACCATAGTTTTAAAACAGATAAACTAATTGACAAAAACTTCTAGTTTCCATGAAACTGTATACGGGTCCTCTTTTTTTTTGTGCACTTAAATTCGTAATACTTTACTGCATATACGTTTTTTGTGTGCATATATCTGAACATAGTTATTTTTTGATAGGTTTGCAAGATTTTAGTAAAGATATATATGTGTGTGTGTATGTATATATATAAAGGCTAATGTGCAAATGTTTAAATGACTTCACATTTATAATCTAATAATATTGGTTGCCTTCTCAAAAGGTAAGCGAGAAGGAGTGGGGAAAGGGGAAGAATTTGAAAATAAAAATTGAAAAATGAATGTTAAAAAATTTTACGTACAATTGGGAAATATGTAATGAAATATAAAAAGATATATGTGGAGAGGCAACATGGTGTTAGCTGATAAAAAGTTGGTCTCCAGTCTAGAAACCAAGTTCAAGTCCTTCCTTGGACACATCCTGACTGTGTGACTTTGAACCAGCACTTTATTTTTCAGTGTCCTAGGCAACTCTAACAAACTAAATTAAAGAGAAAGAGCCTACTTTGGTAACGGAAGCTTCTCACCAGGAACATCTTGCAGTGATGAAATCACCAATCTGATTTTTAAAAAAGGCACATGTTTTACTCTCTTGTACCAACTGTCCAATCAGACTTTGTTAAATAAAGTATAAGGATAAAGTTTGTTTAATGATGAAATAGAGTGAATTTAATCATGCTATGTATTCATTACATTTGTTTTTTGTTATTCTAGTGGTCAAGGAAGCTTATTGCAGCCTTTCATATACTACAGATTTCTTACTCTGCGATACTCTTCCCGAAGAAATCCATATTGTCGGTAAGATTACATCTTACACAAGACTTACATCTACTTTTAGGAAGAAATTAGCTTTATATGTTCTCTGTGATCTAATACATAGCTACCTGTTAAAATTTATAAATAGTGTAAATTTACTCTTAAATTTAAGAAAATTTTAATGTATTTTTGTTGTACAAGTGTGGCTTGCATTATTAGCTGCATATTTTTACAAAGTGCCATAAATGTCCTGTCGTGTAGGAGACCCGGGGTTCTTGAGGGCTCTGTCTTCTCAGGAGTGAGCGTAAGCTCTGACTGGTCCTTCCGAGTCTGGCAGGGAATTATGTGCCTGATGTTGGTTGGCCACCTAGGATTAGAGAGGCTCATCACTAAGCAGTAGGTTATCATGGGGTGAATATTTTAGGCCACAGGAACTGACAAAGACTTTGCTAAGCTGTGTTAGTGAAGGGAGCACCCACACATACTCATGGTAAAATTAGGGATCTTGTGGAGGACTAAGTGTCACATTTGTTCTAGTCTGGGGTCAAAGGAACAAACATAAATCTGTTTATCTCTCGAATAAAAGAACCTGAGCACAGGGATGATGAGACAGTTCCCAACCTCAGGAGGCTTACAGTATAGTTTTACAAATGAGGCATACATGTGAAAAGTCAGCTAATCATATTGTAGAGAAATAACTGCTCAGTACAGTATAAGCAGTGTTTCAGGTACATGTGTGATGAATTGCCAGTACAGGCAAAGGAGCTAGGGGGCCTTCAGAAAGGAGGAGCAAATTGACTGGGCCCCAGGATATGCAGAATTTTAGATGGGGGGAGAGAAGAAAACATTTGAAAGGAGAGGGTAAGGGAAATAGTGTGAGCGAATGGAAAGGGGAGAAGACAAGATTTGTTTAGGGGAACGGGAGACCTTTTGTTTGGAGCAGAGAGTTCAGGAAGGTAAGAAATTGGAAAGAAACTTAGACAGGTAAGTTGGGCTGAGACTTTGTGAGAGTCCTGAATGTCAAGCAAAGAAGGTCAGGTTTTACCCTGTGGCTATTTCAGATCTATTTAAGGTATTTGGGGAGACATGTAGTTTTGGGGTTGCAAGAACCTAGTTATTAGTACCTAGATAGTGAGGAAGTACTCAGCCCTGCTGTACATCACCCACATCCCTACCCCTGTGTAGGAAGCCTTCGTTGTAGTGAGACATTGTGTTCCCCTTAGCATGGAAATAGCAGACTTGCACATAATTATATCCTGTTGGTTTCATTAGTACAGGAGTATCTGCGAGGATACCCATTCTACCACAGGTCACAGGCTATATTTGGGCTCCCCAGAGGGAATGTCTCTGGTGTGTGCTTTGCACTGATGGAAAGCAGGGAGTGTTAGTAGATAAAGATTGGACATTAGTTTGGTCTCTTTTTCTGTCTCCTTGTTCAGTTTGAAGATGAATGGGTATATTTAATTCTCTGCTCCTGTTTCTGTATTTGGTGGCCTTTGAACATCATGGTTGATTTAGAGGGTGAAGAAGTATTCCACCGGACCTGTGCTTAACTTAGTAGACACTTGCATACTTATCACCTTTAGCCTGCAATTAGATAAACCTTGCAGGGCCACTTATCACCTATGCACATAGAACTTTACAGAGCTCATAAACATGATAGGCAGGTAAAAGCATTACGGTGTATTTCACACAGTGGTTTATGGATATCTTCTCTCTTTAGAGGAAATATGTGCTTGCAGTTGCACCACATATATGTTCCAAATTCACCGCCCAACTTCCTTAATTATACACCTGGCTTTTGCAAGATGGTACCTAGATTGAGTGCCAGGTCTGGAGTCAGGAAGACCCAAGTTTAGATCTAGCCTCAGGCAATTATTAGCTCTATGACCCTGGACAAGCCCTTTAACCTTTGTCTCAGGTTCCTCAACTTTAAAATAGAGATATTAATAGCACCTTCCTTACAGGGTTGTTTTGAGGATCAAATGAAATATTTATAAAGCACCTAGCACAGGGCCTGCAAATAGTAGGTGTGATAGATAGATACAGATATGCTTATTTCCATCCTTTTTCTTACGATGGCTCTTCCTTCCACCATCATACAGGTTGACGTAAAGCACTTCAAGATTATTGTTTTGGTAGTGTACAGGGCACAATGAAGAAATCAGGGAAATAGCTTAGGAGATAGCCCTCTGCTAAGTATAAAGTGGTCAGGACTTGAGCTAGCAAATATATGGCTAATTTGAAGTTTTAACCAAAGTTGTGGTAAAACTGAAGAAATATATAAAAGATGCCATGACTTCATTTTAAGTCTTATTAAACTACTGGTATTGGTCTGTCATTTTCTTAAATATTATTTCTCTTAATTTTATATGATTCGTTTTTATACATTTTAATCAAAAACCTGTGTTTGTAAAAATTGTCACCAAGTCTTTTTATATTTGCCAGTTATATGTCCAAGTTTATTCGTTATCCTGAAATCCACATCATTAAGCTGATAATATTCCCTATACAATGTGAAGAAGACTTCTTTTGTGTTGCAGCGTGTTGGGCCTTTTCTGCTTTATTGGCTCTTCTCTCTGAACAGTTTCTACCCTCTCTCTCTTACTATGTCCCCTTCTCCTCCATTTTCCTGATTTAGGACTCACTCAACTAGCAGGTAGTCTTTGAAAGCTCCTGATGTGACCCTGTAGCAGTTGAGCATTGTTATTACTGGGTTTTGTGAGTGTGTGCAGGTCCTTATTTCTTTGTACTCCCCTCCATTATTTGTAGGCAATTAAATTTTTTCCAAAGTTTGCTTTTCCCAATATCCTGTTTACTTTAATAGGCCTGCTTTTCTCAGCCATTTCTCTCCACATACCTTTTAGTCATTTAGACAGTTTAGAAAAATTTATGGTTATATAATGAAATGAAGAAAACTGAGAAGGCCTGAGCCAAAGGAATATTAGCTAATGTCCACTAATAAGCATAAAGTTTATCTGGAAACAAATTTCTATGAAAACTTAAGGTAGTGGGAAAAGAAAGCCTATTGAAAACCTTTTAAATTGCTATAGACAAGGAAAATTTGTGACTTTTCTGAACTATAATAGTTTTGATACCTTATCAAAAGCACCTACCACCCAGTAGTCTTCCAAGATAAGTTAAAGAAGATATTGATAATTTGATGGATAAACAAATGTATAGATGATCTTGTGACTTAGCCTGAGTTACATATTTGTGAGTAGGGTTAAGATCAAGTTATCCTGAATCCATACCCAGTGCTATTTCCAACTAGATTATATTATAGTTGTAATAATAATAAATGACATTGTTATAGCATAAAAGTTTGAAAAAGGTACTTTTTTAAATCATTTTTTTTTTTTTGCAAATAAAAAAGTGTAGAAAGGAATCTTCTTAGAGATCTTCTTAACGCTTTGCAGTATGACTTCTGATGTCATCATTCCACCAAAACTGCTGTCCCCAGTTCTTCCAGTGATTTCTTAATTGCCAAATCCAGTGGTTTTTTTCTGAATGAACGAATGATATCAGTCAGTAAGCCTTCATCTGTTGTCTACTCTGTGCCAGGTACTATGCTAAGTTGGGGATACAAATAGAAAAGTAAGACAGTTCCCGCTTTCATGGGGCTCATTCTAATGGGGGTGGGGGGCAACACTCAGGGTGCCTGCTACTTTAGCTCAACTGCGTTGCCTGTCCCGTGAGTGGTATTTTGTTGGGGATGACAGAAGTTGCTCACCCTGGTGATGGTAGAGACAGTTTGCCTGCCTCAGATCTTTTCCCATTCCAGTTATCCTCCATTCAGCCACCAAACTGGTTTTCTTGAAGTGAAGGTCTTGACTGTGTCACCCTCCACCCAATAAATTCCAGTGACTTCCTATCACTTCCAGGATCGAATACAAAATCCTCTGGAATTCAAAACCCTTTATAACCTATATTCCTCCCTACCTTTCCAGTCTTCTTATCCCTCACTACCTGACACATAATCTTTCATCTGGTGAGACTGGCCTGGAACAAAATACTGTTTTACTCAACTCTGGACATTTTTACTAGTTGTCTACCATGTCTGGAGCTCTCTTTTCTTCCCTTTCTCCTTTCTTCTCCGGCTTCCTTCAAAATCAGCAAAAATCTCACCTTCTACAAGAAGTCTCTTAATGGTAATGCCTTCCCTCTGTTTATTATCTCCATTTTATTCTTTCTAAGTCTTGTTTGTACACAGTGATTTGCTTGTCTCCTCTCATTAGACTGAGTTTCTTGAAAGCAGGGACTGCCTTTCTTTGTGTCCCATTGCTTAGCACCAGTAAATGCTGGCTTGACTGACTGACTTGTGTGGGTCTATGGAGAACTAAGAGAACCCTTCCCCTTTCTTCAAGGTCAGGCATAGTCCTAGTGGCTCACAGCACTGTCCCCAGGCAAGCCTGACAGCTTCCACTAGGCCTTGTGCCTCTGCTGGCTCCAGCTTCTTATAGGAAGTCTCTCATTGGTGTGTCACTTAGGTTAGTGTCAGTCACAGATTTGCTGTCCTATACTCTCTATCTCCTCTTATTATTTTCCCTTTTTTTGCTTTTATTTAGTGTTTAATTTTTCCCCAGTTTCATGTAATCTCTTATTTCTTGCCAAATCCGTAGAGCTCCTGCATCTCTCCAGCCTTTTTTCTCCAGTATTTTCTCTCCTCTCTTCTGCCTGGCTCCTTCATTCCCTGTACATTCTTCTCTTCTGATCTCCATAAGGTTCATCAGAGCCAAAAGACCCTTCTGTAGCACATGAGAGGCTGGATGAGAGGGATAGATAGGAATCCTCTTAGCTTCCATGCCCACTGTAGCCCAAGGCCTTGCTGTGATGTTTAATGAGCCCTGGTAAGGACAGCCCCTCCCCCAAAGGGAGGAATCAGAGATGACTTCAGAGATCTAATCCATGAATAACCAGTGACACATTACAGTAGTTTCCAAAATAGACTTTACAATTTGAATAGGTTGCAAAATTTGAAATTAAGCAAATGAGACAGGCTGCAATTAATTGACTCTGCTACTGACTTGTTACAAAGCACTTTGCATATATTATCTCATTTGAGATAATCCTGTGGGGATGCTTATAAGTATTGTTATACCCATTTTGTATATATAAAACTGAGTCTGGTTTCCCAGCTATAGTATCAGAGGTGCTCTAGGACTTCCAAACTTCTGTACTCTGCCCACTACTTTGCTGCCACTTGAATGTTCACTGCAGAACTATAGTTGGACTAGATAAAAGATGCCTTTAATTTTTATGGAGGGAAAGCAATAAAGGAAATTTCAAAGGCATTTTTAACCTTACTCATTAGGAACTCCTGAAATGTTATTCTCTAACATTTCTGAAGACAAAAAATTCATAGAAATTATACAATTTGAATATAAAACTGATCTTTTGTTTTGCTTTGCTTTTCTTCCTTATCCTTACCACTTACCCCCTTGTATTCAAGAACATTAAATGCTTTTAATTCAACCTTTCCTAGGCAATTATGGTATAAGAAGCTTAGGTTTTGAGGATTTTAGTGGTACAGATTTTTTTTAATGTGTTTTCTCTAAACTGTATTTTTTAGATAATTTTATTTGTGAAGGGAATTGTAACAATTGAAAATTTCCTATTTGTTTTGTACTTGCTACAGTAATGTTTTGTTTTGTGTTTATATTTATGAAAGAAAATTATCTTATCTTTCAGGACCTTATTTAATGAACTGAGGATTGTTGTTGAACACCTAATAATGAAGCCTGCATGTCCACTATTTGTGAGAAGACTGTGTCTCCAGAGCATTGCTTTTATAAGCAGATTGGCACCAACAGTTGCATAGTTTAACATACAGTTAAATTATATGTAACATGAACATTGTAAGCAGTTGGTACTTCTGCGAGTGATTGTAAATGCCAGGTATTACACTGATTTTGGTCCAGGTTGTGTAATTTCTCTCTGTAAAAATGTTTAATTCTGTAGTGTGTTAAATCAAGTCTTTTTGGTTTCTGAGAAAAACATTGTACTCATGGTATAAGTAGGTTTGCATCTTATAAGCAAAAGTTTATTAAGCTAAAGACAAAATAGTTTAAAACAATGAAACCATGCCTAACACCACCAATTGCATAAATTTCTTACCCCTCCTCACGCAAAAAAGTTGCTAAATTTCTTTCATGCCAGCCTGTGTTAGCTATACTTTGCATGTGGTGCAAACTCCTGATTTAGTCCTACACTTAATATTTGTGGATGTGTTGAGACAGTATTCTTTCTTCCATTCCATAATTTCAGTCAATATAATTTTAACAGAAGCAGTGGAACTTCATATATTTTAAAATTTTATCTTAACAAGCAAATTGATTCTGTGCTGTTTTATGGAATTATAAATTTCTTTAGTCCACAATTTAGAAGAGGATTTTGTTATACTTTAATGGCTAGTCTTTCTTTGTCTTGTTAAAACTTGGATAATTTTGACTATAAAAAATTCAACCAATAGCTTTGTTAAATATGTGGTTGTAAAGTCATTTCAATCACATAACCATTTTGGACAGAGGTCAATAGGTATGTATTGTAAGGTGCAATTTTCCATTCACTTGATCCTTTGACTAGAATTTGTCAAAGAATTTGAATAAGTTAGGATTCTAAAACTGAAACAGAAAATCTTGTTCCTCTTTCTTAATATATGTGGTGATACTTCAGGTATTATCTTTATAGGATCTCATAATCTAGATTCTAAACTGCCAACTTTCTTGGTTTCTTAGGCTTGAATTTACATAAAAGGTTGCAGCTGTTGAGACACCGTATGAAATAAAATGCCTTTAGCTGAAGATTAATTGAAAACTCAAGTGACTGTATTTGGTGACTTGTTCTGATAATGATGAAGTTTATGTTCCTACAGCAAACCTGACTAAAAAGTTACATGAGAAAGTTTATATGTAAGGTAACTGATGAAAAAACAGTATGTATCCTTTCTCTTTAACTTTAGAGAGTTGGATACAGTGTAAAACTGTGACTTTATTTGTATGAATTGTTAAATCCTGTTCATTGAGCCTCACTGAATTCCTTTATAAAACTCATTTTGATTTTTATTACTGTTGCATGATTGGAAAATATTTAAAGTATTGCAGAACTTCAGTGATCCAAAGTAAGGTATATTAGTTCTTTGTAACTAGTTTTTTTTATGTGTGCATGTAATTTAGACTTTATCAAAATACATTCATTAATAACTTGTCAGTAACCATCAGTTGTCTGTATCTTTTTGCTCAGCCTGTGGGCACAAAGGCAATGTTTTTAAAATGGACTAGAATAATTCTGTTTGATCGCTCTTCCTTTATTTGATTGAGCTTACTTTAATCGACTCAGTTGAAGAAGCAGCTGTGCAGCACACAGCTGATCTTTCTTGTGACTGTCCTGATCATCACTGTATCTGTAATCTGATGGTTTTATAACTAAAATTTCTATAGCAATAAAGTGAATGTAAAATTAAGTTCACCGGTATGTTCCTTTCTAACTAAGAATTTTTTATGTTGGGGGGGAAGTGTTCTTTATTAGATAAGTCATTTTTGACAAGAAAAGAAATAGATTATTTAAAATCCATGAATAATTTTAATTTTATTATTTGTGTGTTTCATGTCAACCTTGGACCATGCTTTATTTCTCATGAACTTTAATACTTTAATTAAGTTGATGTCATTCACAAGGAGTGAAGGCAATAGGGGTTTTTTTTTAACTATTTTTTTATATAGAGGGGGTTTTTTGCACCCTAGAAGAAAGTAAGTTGATGGGTAGCTCAGAATGCTTGAGGATCTATGGCTCGAGTCATCTTCTTGAGGAAATAAATTCAGGAGTTCCTTTCCCCTTTCTTCATCTGCCTTCTTCCAGTGTGAAGCTCTTGTATGATTTTTGTTTTGGTGTTTTGTTTTTTTGCCTTTCCTGTGTGTGTGTGTTTGTCCTTTGTTGCTGAAGAAGACCATGCCATCAGAGGAAAAAATGACATGAGTTGCGCTTGACTTTGTTTTGAGTGAGGGAGGGCTGTGCAGGTCACCAGACTCACTTCTCCCCCAGAGCCATCTGAATCCAGTGACCAGATATTCATCAGAATAACTGGAGATGACCCAGGATGAGAAATTGGGGTTAAGTGACTTGCCCAAGGTCACACAACTAGTGAGTGTCAAGTGTCTGAGGTGAGATTTGAGCTCGAGTCCTCCTGACTCCTGCACTGGTGCTCTATCCACTGTATCACCTAGTTGCCCCTGACCTATAAGTAAAATGTTGTTTAAAACAGGTACCTTGACATCTTTGTTTTGAAGATGATCATTGCTCAGAAATAATAGAAAAAGTAGAAAGTATTTTTTGTTGTTGATAAGGACAATTGTAACATTAAAACTAGAAGTGGTGGATGTTTTAAGTAGCCCAGTGATTGTCAGACCCAGTGGTTTACTCCAATCCATTGTTATCTCTTATATGCTTGTCTTTGGCTAAGTTAAAATCCAGATTTGTTTTTAAAATTTATTTTCATTTATAGATAACTGTCTTAAGCTTCTAGAAAGTAAGTATGATAACTGATAACTCAGAGTGTGAATTTGCCTAAAATACCTTTTATCTTCCTTGTGATCATCAAATTTTTATTGACCTGAAAGACTGCCAGTGAGCAGCCAAGAGATAATTTTCTTCTCTAAGAAAAGGTGCTTTGTAGACTTCCAAAATTGGCATATTCTGGTGTTTCCTGCATTCCCACAGACAGATTTTACCTAATAGCTTAGCTGTCCATAAAATAATTTTTAATAATTGTGTATAAACTAGTTAGATAAGTCTACCTCATACTGAAATTAGTCCAAAGTTGAGCAGCCAACTGATTTAATACCACTATATATTGAACAATTGTATTACATGTGACAGCTGATTAAAAACCATAGGATTACATAATGGAAATTTAGCATCGGTAACTTAGGCTATGCTGCAAGAAAATTAGATTCAAAGTGAAATTGGTATTTGTCACTGGGTAGCTGAACTTGTTCAAACATTTTGTTAATAGAAATGGAAAGTATTCAGAATAACTGCTTCTTCCTCTTCTGATCTCATTTTTGTTAGAAAAATACTGAGCAGTTTCTTTTATGTGCACCACCATTCTGTCTTCAAAATCTAAACCATGTGATGCATTATAAGGTAAATTATATTATAACAAAGTCCTACTTTAGGAGATAACGTTCCCTTTGAAATGGGGTCAAGTATTGAAAGTTTCTTAAATCCATTTTGGACTTGGAATCATTTATTGTCATAGAATTTTGATACACATAGGCCTTTTCTGATTGAAAAAATAAAGTCAGGTGCCTTTATTTCCTATTCATTCAAAGATTGAATGTTTTAGTATCTTTCACATAATGGCAGCAAATGAACAAATCTAAATTTAAAGGAGAGGGGAATCCTCAAAACTCTTCTGGCTTTTCTTTTACTGTTGAGACACTGCTCTCCAAAGGAAGGTAAATTTAGATGGCCAAAAGATGCCCAGCTGACTTGGGTTTTACTGGCCCCTTTCCTATTTCCCTCTTTTTCCCTCTTCTCCCCTCTCCTCCCAACCTGAAACTGGGACTCCACTGAGCCTGAGGGCTCCTCTGGACCCTCCTAGCTTGAGAGTGATGATCAATAGTAACTTGCTGTTTCCCACCCAGCCTGATGTCTTTCTCTTTCTTCACCTCATTAAAGGGGCCATGCCCTGGCTAATTCTTAAACAGGCCTGTTTAATGAATAGACCTTGCCTCACCCTAAGTGAGTGCCTGCAAAGACCTTGGCCTAAAGGGCCCAAGGTCTCCCAGTGCATCCTGGGTCATCTCAAGTCATCCGGATGAATATCTGGTCACTGGATTCAGATGGCTCTAGAGGAAAAGGGAGGCTGGTGACCTGCACAGCCCTCCCTCACTCAAAACAAAGTCAAGCGCAAGTCATGTCATCATTTCTCTGATGGCATGGTCTTCTTCGGCAATGAAGGACGAATACAAACTGCTGACATACCAGTGACCTTGGTTTTGCAACCTGAGTTACTGCAGCTCCTCATTTGTTCTCAACTTCTGACATGACAATCTACAGTTGAATCTTGTCATTTCAACCGTCACAAGATCTCCTTTATATGTTCTTTCTCTCCACTAACAAAACCACCATGCTGATTTAGGTATTTATAACCTCTCACTTCAGCTTTTATGATGTACCTCTAATTGATTTCCTTGCCTCAATTCTTCTCTCTGATCCATCTTCTGCTCAGCTGTCAAAGTGATTTTTCTTAGTGTAAAACTGACCATGTGACTTCTTTATTCAGCAAACTTCATTGACTTTCTGTTACCTACAAGCAAAATGTAAAGTAAAAATAGTCATTTAAACCCCTTCTCAAAGTGGACCCTACTTACCTTTCCAGTCTTCTTACACATAATTCACTTCCATGCATTCTGTGATCCAGCTACTCTGGCCTACTTTCAGTTTGTTGCACATGACCCTCCATGTCCCATCCACATGCCTTTCCACTGGCTGTCCCCATGCCTTACTGGAATGCTCTGCCTCCTCACTTCTACCTCTCTTTGCTTCCCTGTCTTACTTTCATTTCCCATTCTTCTGCTCTGACTTTATGATCCATCAAGTCTATGTATATGTTAGAATATATATATAATTACTTAACTGTTGTTTCTCCCATTAGAGTGTGAAGTCAGGAATAGTGTCTTCTTTGTATTTTTCCAGTGAGAAACAGTTCCTGGCAAAGTAGGAATGATAAATGCCTATTTATTGACATATAACTGATATATGCAAAGAATTAAAGGGAACCCCCCAACCACATCTAAAAACCTTTGCCCCCGGTACTACAGATTATGTGTGTGTTCATCCTTCGTTGCTGAAGAAGACCATGCCATCAGGGAAATAATGACATGAGTCTCACTTGACTTTGTTTTGAGTGAGGGAGGGCTGTGCAGGTCACCAGCCTCACTTCTCCTCCAGAGCCATCTGAATCCAGTGACCAGATATTCATCAGGATGACTGGAGATGACCCAGGATGAGGCAGTTGGGGTGAAGTGACTTGTCCAAGGTCACACAGCTAATGAGTGTCAAGAGTCTGGGATGAGATTTGAACTTAGGTCCTCCTGACTCCTGCTCTATCCACTGCACCACCTAGCTGCTGCTACTAGACGTTAAACAATTGTACAAAGGACATAAATAATAGTGATAGTGAAAGCAAAGGTGAACTTGAAACTGAAAGAGTAGAAGCTGGGAAACTAATAAAAACAATGTTTCAACTCACAGAAATCAGTTTTAGAATCTTTAGTTTTGAGTTGGGAACCCAAATTATTGATATCAAGGAATTGGTTCTGCTGAGTTAATTTGAAACTACTGGCCTTTACCTCAAGCTACCCTAACGTCAAATCTCCCAATCTAACTTCGAATGGTTGTGATAAATATTTATTGGGAAAATCTCAAAGGCAAAATGAAAGTGGCATAAACAGTAATCTTTATAATTCAGTAGGTGGCACCCTTTCCTTAGCCAGTTCATTAGTCTTTGAATCTGGAGTTAGAGAGTTAGTTATGCCACAATGGAGGTGCTACCTGCAGTGAATCCTTTTATGTCATTGAGAATACATATTATAATGAGGTTTAAAAAGACTAGTTACAGTCTGCAACCAAATATGTTTCAACTGGGAACGTAATTGAGTCATCCAACTGTCTCTATTATCTGCTTGATAATATCATCTTAAGTGACCAAATTATCTTAATTTGTGAATCACAGAACTATTTTTACTGTGATCCTGTGTGTTTGTAGGATTAAGTAGAAACTGCCTCTAGCCTTGCTTTCCAGGAGTATTGTGCGTTGCACTTCCTTATTCACTCTACGTTCAGCCAAAATGACCTACTTGCTAACTCCCTAACTGCCTTGGCACGGTAACCCTTTATGCGTTTAATGCAGTCTCAGCACTGACTCAGAATCCCTCGCTTCCTTCAAGATTCAAGGACTGCTACGAAGCCTTCCCAGAAATTACTTTGCACGTACTTTGTTATGTTGTTCCCTCCACCTCTGAGTGAACGCAGGTTCATTGAGGGCAGAGACCATTTGATTTTGTTATCTAGTGCAAACAGCACCATGCACTTCCGTAAGCACTAAATAAATGTTTATTTAATGAAATAAAGTGTTGATTTAAGAACTTTGCTCATGGTATAATTGGGTTTATTTAACCTAGTATATGAGCTTAATTTTTTAATAACCTTTTTACTTGATTTTTTTTACTTAATTTTTTTTTTAACTTAATGTATCATTTTAAGGTTTGCAAATCCCTCCACAAATAACAACCCTCTGAGACAGGTGGGATAGACGTTTTATTCTCATTTGATAGAGGATAAAACTGAGACAGGTTAAGTGACTTGCTCTAGTCACTGTGCTGCTAAGTTTGGAGCCAGACTTGAATCCAGGTCTTCACACTTTGTATTATATCATGTTGTATGTGGCTTATTCTGGATAGCGTAGCCTGTAACTTGTAGAAATTCACCTGGAACCCAGAAGGTTCTTGAAGGTTATGTGAGAGGGCATCATAATAATAAAATAGCTTATATGGTGCGTCAAGGTCTACAAAACTATTTCCTCACTACAACCTTGGAGGTAATGCAAGTATTATTTGCCCATTTTACAAGATTTGTCCCTTGGGGAAAGGAAGGGAAAAAAGCATTTATAGAGTACCTTCTGTTTGCCAGGTACCATGCTGAGTGCTTTTTACAAAAAACTTGTTTAATCTTCACAAAAATACTTCGAGGAAAATGCTGAATTAATTGCCTACGGTCACGTATCTAGTAAGTGTCGGAGGCCATGTTTGAACTTAGGTCTTACTAACTCAAGCCCCCAGGCTCTACAATAGGAAATAAGATGCACATTGATGCTGATAATCTTATAAATGTTAGTCACCCAGAGGAAGGTCTTTTTAGGTCTAAAGTCATGTTTGGAGAGAGTACAGTTTTGAGTGTATGAGTTTAGTCATGCAGTGTATTTTTTCCTGTAGTGCAGGCCTGCTGTAGTAAGAAAGGAGAGTGAACCACACTAAAGTAACTTTAATTAAGTTGATGTCATTCACAAGGAGTAAAGAAAATAGCGTTTTTTCCAACTATTTTTTATCTAGAGGGAGTTTTTTTTGCACCCTAGAAGAAGGTAAGTAGATGGGTAGCTCAGAATGCTTCTTGGGGATCTATGGCTAGAGCCATCTTCTTGAGGAAATGGAGTTCCTTTCCCCTTTCTTCATCTGCCTTCTTCCAATGCTAAGCTCTTGTACGATTTTTGTTTTGGGGTTTGTTTGTTTTTTTGCCTCTCGTGTGTGTGTGTGTGTGTGTGTGTGTGTGTGTGTGTGTGTGTGTGTGTGTGTTCATCCTTCGTTGCTGAAGAAGACCATGCCATCAGGGAAATAATGACATGAGTCTCACTTGACTTTGTTTTGAGTGAAGGAGGGCTGTGCAGGTCACCAGCCTCACTTTTCCTCCAGAGCCATCTGAATCCAGTGACCAGATATTCATCAGGATGACTGGAGATGACCCAGGATGAGGCACTTGGGGTGAAGTGACTTGCCCAAGGTCACACAGCTAGTGAGTGTCAAGTTTCTGAGGTGAGAGTTGAACTCAGGTCCACCTGATTCCTGCACTGGTGCTGTATCCACTGTACTACCTAGCTGCCTTGCCTCTCCTAGATTTGAGGGGAGAGAGGAATTGTGCGAACTCTTTTCTCCTTGATTTATGCTTACTTTTTTTTTAATAAGGACTTTTTTCTTGGCATAGCATTTAATTTAAAGACTTCATTAGTCATTTGTCATGTGACTTTGAAGTTAATTCCTTGCTGAGATGAATTTTTGTTTACATAAGTTTTAAAAGATGAAACACAAATAGGCTAAAAATCTTGGATGTATGACCCTTATGGTGTATAATAATAGTGCAAAGAATGTAACTGGGTCTTAAAGAAAATTAGAATTAGAAATAAAGCTAGAAGGAATTGTTAGTTACATAAATACATTATTACCCCTGTTGCTGTGTATTTTGAGCTCAAAAGATTCATATATACACTATGTCAGTATTTCTAAGAAATTTGTCTTGGATCCATTTTTAATAACTAATATTTTACAGGTTAGGGAGTTCTATTTTTTAGACCTATGATATCCAGACTGTATAAATTTCTAAAATAAATTGAAAAATTCATCATTCCTCTGTATTCAAGGACTGAGGCGCACAAATGCTAATGTAGGGCTCAGAGGGGAAATATAGTTCTCCTGCATATTTGAGAAAATGTGAAGCCCTTTCAAGAAAATCTAATAAACATAATAATCACAGCCTGCTGACACAAAGGAAAAAGGACCTCATTCGCTCTTTCTTTATGCAGCGATTTACTGGTCCCTACTGATTTCCACATTGGATCACTGTAGTAAATTATCCATGCTGGTACCTGTGAAAGTAAGCGCTGGGATCCATATTTGTTGTGTGTTCTGCTTAAATCAGCAAGAATGATAAATTTGATGGTGTAAAAGGGAAAGTATCAAGGGCTTTCTTTAGTGATTGAGCAAAATAATGTCTCCACTTGTAATTTATTATGACCCTTTCCTACAGTGTACTTGGTATGTCTAATACTTATTTCAACACAAATTAAATTGTTTTTCTTTTGTCTATATCAACACAGCTAAGATTTTATTGATGTAAAAAATCAAATTGTGCAATAAAATTTCTCCGTGGTTTTAGAGCAGGCTTAAAAATGTTATGTTGCAAAAGAACATTTTACTGTTTAGAACTTGACTCTCTTTAAGCTTAATTGACTTATTGTTCAAATGAGTGAGATTACTACAAATCAACGTTTGTCCAGTCCATTACAAATATTGGAAGTACTATGACTTTGTGATCTATTTCATGGTGGAAGTGGAAAAAAAAGAAAAATCACAAGTGTTGATTAGATCATGAATCTTTCAACAGGTTGTTCCCCCTCATACTTCTTTGTGTCTAATGCTTTGGCAGGTTATAGAGCATTCACCATGAGTTATTATTGGTAGCATTAAAACATGTAGTATAAGTATATGCTATGCTGAAGTCACAAATCAATATTAAATATGCCACATAAGAGCATATACTTTTAAGAGTTTGGAGATATTGCTGGCAGTGGTTGGTAGATGGTTTCTAAAGCAGTTTCTTTCGTCTTTAAACAGTTAATTTCCTGTTCTGGGTGAGGTGTTATGAAAGTTAAGTTTGATTGGTCCTTGTTCTCAAAAAAAAAAAAATTAATCTAAGAACTCCAATGACCAATCAATACTAAGACATGCCTTCTGTCTATCTGCAGGGAGGTTGTAGGCCATTGGTGCAAAATGAGGCACGTGTTAGAAATGACCAATGAGTTAATTTTTGTTTGACTGTGTTATAAGTGAGGGTTCTGATGAGGTTAAAGGAGATACTGAGAAGTGACAGTGATGTGAAATAAAATTTTTTTTAATAATTAGATCCTAATAACTGAAGTTAAGAGAGAAAGTTATTTCAGACAGTTAAATAAATGTTGATCAGATAAGAAATGGTGTATCTGAATTGTTTAGTTATTACTTCCACATTGTGGGGATTAGGGACATGGCACCCCACTGCCTGAAAAATCTGCATAAAATTTTTTGTCCTTCCCCTCATACCAGAGAAGTCTAAACTTATTCTTTTTTCTTTTGTGAAGGATTGATATACACTACAATGCATTTTTCAGTTTCTAAACTTCTACTGTGTTGTCTGCTTGCCTTCATGTGTCATCTGTGGTTTCCTCAAAACTCCAAAAATTCCCATTTAATTTCTTATGCCAACCTGCAATATAGTGAAACTATGTTGGGGAAAGTTGCAGTGTGGAAAGGATAATTGTATAAAAATCAAGAAATTTATGTTTGGCAGGCTAGTGAGTGAATAAGGTATTAGAGAAGTTAAGTGTATTGGTTTATTGGTCTTAGAGATAATATTTCTGCAGTTATTGAATCTTTAATTCATTAGAAATGTAATTTCTGGAACCATTTTAATGATACAAAGAGATATAAGCAAGAGCAGAAATAATGTGTTTAAATTTTGACAGTTCCTTCAGTGCCTAGCAAAGTGCTCTCTGCACACCTTAGATTCTGATAGCTGTTTGTTGAATGAATGCTTAGGGAGAAGGTGTTCCAGATATTACGTAAGGAGACTCAGACTGAGATTGGTTGATCTGATTATTTAGAGAATCACCTAGGAAAAAATAAACTATTTGTAGGCTGCTAAAATGGTAACTGTGCAAAGAGTATTAATGGGTCAGTAGAATGGAAAACTTAGTGTGAACTTGTAATAATTGATCATCTTATAATAACTTGATCATCTTCCTCTACAGGCATTTACTGGTATGGATTCAAAAATGTGCAGATGTGAGTTGAGGAAGTGAGGTAAGGTTGAAGTCTTGCAGATAAGTGGAACAAACTAGTGTGAACAGGAATCAGAAACTTAGTAGCCTGAAGTTTGATGAACTCAAGAACACAAACTACTTAGGGAAGGACTCCCTATTTGATAAGAATTTCTGGGAAACATAGAAAGCAGTTTGGCAAAAAATAAGTTTACAACAACATGTTACATCACACGCTATAACAAACTTTAAATTGATATACTACTAAAATCCAATCGTTTAAAAAAATCAGAAAAGTAGAAGTTTTTTTCATAACAATGACTTAGAAGGAGAATTTATAACTAAAGGAGTGAGGTAATTATAAAAGAAAATTGTTACATAAAACTAGAAAGCTTTTGCACAATGTACATAAGAAGAAAACAATAGGAGAAAAATATTTATATCAATATTTCAGTTAAAAGTCTGATATCCACCAGGGGAAAGGAACCTTTGATCTCCAAGCCACATGTGACCTCAGCGCTGCAGGTTCCCCACCCATCTAAACTATATAGGAAATTAGCAAGTCTAATTTGCTAATTAGACCAAGAGCCGTGTGTGTGTGTGTGTGTGTGTGTGTGTGTGTGTGTGTGTGTGTGTGTGTGTGTGTGTGTGTGTGTGTGTGATTAAAGGATATGAAAGCTTCAGTAATAGAATTATGAACTATCAGTGACTAGGATTATCTTCCAAATCACTAATAATACATACAAAATAAAACAACTGAAGTTTCACCTTGCATCCGTCCATACTGGCAAATAAAACAAATGGTCAAAATAGTGTTAGAGAGACTGCAGAAGGACAAGGCTCACCAAATAACTTGGTCCAATCATTCTGGAAAACCACTTGGAATGACGTGAGAAAAGGTTCTTAACATTCACGTTCACTCAGAAGTTCTACTCCTGGGCAGGCATCTCTAGAAGATCAAAGACAGAAGAAAATAACCTGAACATACAAAACATTCAGAGCTGGACTTTTTGTAGTGGGAAAAAATGCAGTCCTAGAGACTGATAACTGGCAAAATAAATTTTGGTACATAAATAATAGAATCTCCTTGGACAAATGGGGAAAGACAAAGAATTAAAGAATGAGTATAAGGTTAAAGAATAAATAATAATGTTGGCAGTGGAGTCCAGTGTTGGTTTTAAAGCTGGGAGTAGAATGAATGGGATTATTTATTGATAATAGCAATGTAGAATAGAGGTAAAAAAAATTCTAGTGTCCTTTGTATCTTTCAAAATCTTTTTGAGAAATTGTTTGATTGAATGCTTCTTAACAGTTTGACAATTTAATTTCTATGTTCTTTAGTCATTGTCACAAAATACTCTCCAAGCCAATGAAATACTCTCTTTTTGATCAATATTTATTCCTTTATGTCCACGTTTTCCCCAGTAACTAATGTAGGCATAAACAGACTATAGAATAAGCAGTTTGCAGTTATGACTACAAAAATGCATTTAAGAAGATAGTATGTAATCAATAAATTGATTGGACTGGGAAACCCCAGTAATGCCTAAATGAAAATAAAAAAAATAACTTCATTAAAAAATATTTTTCTACCAATATAATTGTCTTATGTGATACAATCATACTGAACACCATGAAATTAGGTGCATAAATGTTTGATTGGTGTCTCTCCTAAGTATGTAGATCCAATTAGGTTCACCTAAGATATTGTCATTTGGATTTATCATATTTTGAGTCAGGTGTGCCCTAAGGATAATCCTATATGAAGGAGTTTGGAAAAACCTATCCCTGTGTACCATTAATGAGTTTTTCTCATGGTTTAAAATATGACCCAATTTATTTTATAGAATTTAAGTTTTCATATAGCTTTGTGGGAACACCTGCAATTCTCCTTTCCCCATGTTAAAAGGATAGGCAATAATTTTTACTTTGCTTGAGCCCAACCAGAGAAAGGGTTAATTTATTTTCTCCATCCTCTGCCTTCAGATTTATACATATCCCCCCTGTAGGAGCAAGTTCAGGGCACTTGATTACATATATTCATTATGGCTCTTGTTTCTGAAAGTTTGGGTTTTGATAGGAAGCAAATTTTACCCTGTTGCTATCTTTCAACAGTTACTATTGGAATTTTCTAGCATCTTATTTTTGAACAAGCATACACTCAGTAAAATCAACCTTGCTGGCAAAAACAGCAGTGAAATTTCTTCAGACCACCTTCTCCATCTTTTGCTTCTTCAAAACTATTTGTCTAATATTGATCAAAGAGTTCAGAAGAGCAAATTATCATTTAGTTCATTTCAATAGGCCACTTTTTCAAGGCCTACTCATATTGGAAGCAATTCTGAAGCCCACTCTGGACAATTCTTCTCATTTATGACTTTTTAAGGATTTGTCCTTCTATAGGGAACACCCTGTGGCAGCCCCAAATTAACAGTACCCGAGCATGGACGTAAACTCAGTCTTGAAAACTTAGCCCCTTCTCCTTTTAGCCCCATTTCACTTAAAGCCATTACAGAAGTCTTTACCTCCTCCTGTAGTATGAAAAACTCATATAAGATTATAGGATCTAAAGATGGAAATTACCTTTAGACATCACCTAGTTGAACTTCCTAATTTTCAGGTGATAGAATTGAGACCTAGGGAGAAGTGATTTCCTCAAGGTCACAAGGTAACAAAGATTAGATCTGGAATTTGAAAACTGGTCCTCAGTCCCCAAATCCACCACCCTTTCCACTATGCCACACTCCCTCCATTTAAGGAAAAGCTTCCTAACAAAACTGTCCAATTGTGGAATGGAGAGAGCAGTGAGTACCCCATCACTAGAGATTTTCAGCTTGATGCTGTGTGATCTGCTGGGATGTTGAGATGTTATAACAGTATTCTTATTCAAGCGTGGATTAGATTATTGAGTTGTGATATCACTTCCGACTCTGATATTCTGGGAATCCATCTTGTTCTCCTTTTAAAAATCTAGTATTGAAACACTGAAAACATGGGAGAGGAATGATAAGCTTTCACGTAAAAAAAACTCCAGGGATCTTAGAAGAAACAAATTTTGTGACCCAAAGCAGTAATAGAGATTGAAGATACAAAGAAGTGAAGAAAAACCTAGAACTGGGACAATGTCTGCAGTTGTACCTCAGAGCCTCTACCCAGAAGATCTCTATTTTTCTCCCATAGGTGGGAACCTAAAAAAAGCCCCAGAAGAAACATTGAGTCATATTGATAGTAAAGCTAATGAAATTACCCTAAAATGCCCTTAAAATGCCTGTCATGTCTGCATGCCTCCTATTCTATCAGCTAGAAAAATATTAAATAAAAGATAGATTTTATTGTATAATGAAATGATACTTACAGGGACCCAGGAATTCCTTGAGAATGAGGATTTAGGAATGTTTTACCTTTAATCAGTTGCTTTCTGACTTTCAGAGGCCCATAGGTTGCTCAGTGGATAGAGGGCTCGGCCTGGACTCACAAAGACCTTATTTAAAATCTGACTTCAGATACTTAGTAACTGTATGACCCTGGCCAGGTCACTTAACCTTTGTCTACCTTAGTTTCCTCAGCTGTGAAATGGAGATAATAATAGTAACTACCTCCTAGGGTTGTTGTGAGGATCAAATGAGAGAATATTTCTAAAGTGCTTAGGGCAGCATTTGACACGTAGTAGGTGTGTAATAAATGCTCGGTCCCTTCCCCTGGTTTCAGTGTCTTAGGAGATGAAATAAACCCTTCCATTGGCCCTACAAATAATCTTATCCATGCCTTACTGTTGAATTTAACAACTTTATCTTTTGTAATATGTAACACTGAATACTTATTTCTTCCCCCCATAAAACCATTTTGATTTGTGATTTTAAAAATATTAAATCATTCTCATAATAACCAGCATTTATATAGCAGTTTTAGGTTTACAAAGAATTTCTCTCATCTCATTTGGTTCTTACAGCAACTTTGTGAGTAAAGTGCTATTATTATCCCTATTTTACAAATGAGGAAACTGAGGCAGACAGGGTCACACAGCTATTATATGAGGCAGTATTTAAATTCAGGTTTTCCTACTCTGACACTCCACTGTACCACCTAGCTGCCTAAGTACTAAGTATTACAGATAATTCTGTATCACTCTAAACTCTTTCAAAGGATGGAACTCTGAAATTCTTAAAAAGGACTGACTTAGAGTTTCTTTTAGTGATGTGAGCATGTTGCTGAAAATGGAATTTTGAGTTAATATAACTTCCACAAAGTATAAAGATAAGTAAATTGGAGCTAAATTCTTATCTTAATTTTTAAATTATAAAACTACTCCCGACAGGCAATATGTCCTAGTGGATAGAAGACCTGGATTCAAGTTCTTCCTCTGACATATTTTGGTAATGGCACTCTGAGCAGGGTGCTTCATTTCAATGCTATAGAGAACTGTCTATAATTCTAAGTTCTACAGAAGGTACCTGCCTGCATTGGTGGAGGTAGCTCCTACCTTGGGACTCCCTATGCCAATGAAGTCACAGATAGGGTTTCCTCCCCACTAAATCACATAAATCTTAATTTTTAAAAAAACAGTTGTCACACAAATCTTAATTTAAAAAAAAAAAGTTGTCTTTTCAAAGGCTACCATCCACAAAGTTCTGTGATTTATCACTGATATCCCCCCTGAGGCACATATATAAAAACTATGTGTGGAGAATTATTTCTTATACATATTTCTTATATATTGTTACCTCATATTCAGTTTAAAACCTTGCAAAACATACGTTTGTCCCCAGGGTACTGCCCTCTGGTGGCAAGTTGTCAAAAAAAATCTTAAACCCTCGGCAAACTGGAATTTTATATTAGTTATAACAAAATGTAAAAAATATATATTTTGATACAAGGAAAGTTTGTAATCTTTTACTTTAATCCAGTTAGGCTTGGTTTAAATTGCTCAGTCAAGAAAAAATAAGAAAAGATCTTACTAGGAGATTAGAGGTTCTTAACCTTAGGCCATTCAAGGACACCCATGAATAGATTAGAAGGTTGTCTATGAACTTGGATGGGGAAAAAAATACACTTTAGTTTCACAGACTTCTAACTGAAATTTAGTATTTCTTCCAATCATGAACAAAAAAACAAACCATAACAATATTTTTAGTACATGTGACTATTACCAATAGAAATCACAGATATTTCATATCACATTATAGTCATTGCTGCTATTCCCAAGTATAATTTATGCCCATAACTACTTAGGAATTATTATAGTTATTAGGCTCACCAATAAACAGAAGGTTTATTAGGATGTCAATATTTTGATAATTTTCAGCATAACTGATTTCCCTTGTAATGCTATGGTTTTCATGCATTTAAAAACTTTATTCTGAGGATAGCCTTCATAGACTGCCAGAGGTCCATGACACAAAAAGTTTAAAAAACTCTTGGTTTGGATACAAAAATAATTAGGAAACAATACTTCCCCTTGAAGAGCTTCCATGCTATCATTAGTCAAGCATTTTTGTTTTAAACATTTGTTTTCTAAGGTATCCAAGCAAGCTAATGAATCTTTTCAACTTTTTTATCAGTCAGTCAGTCATTCAGGAAACGTTTATTAAACACCTACTATGTGCTGGGCACTATGTTTGAGCTCTGGGGATATGAAAAGAAGCAAAAGACTATCCCTGCCCTCAAGAAGCCCACAATCTAGTGGAGGAGACAAGCAAACAAATATGGACAAACCAGCTACAAACAGAAAAAGAGGGAAAGGGACAACTATGTGGGGCAGTGGACAGAGTGCTGGACTTATAATCAGGAATACTCATCTTCCTGAGTTCAAACCTATCCTCAAGATATTTACTGGCTGTGTGACCCTGAGCAAGTCATTTAACCCTGTTTGCCTCAGTTTCCTCATCTGTATATAAATTGGAGAATGAAATGGCAAGCCACTCCAGTATCTTTGTCAAAAAAAAAAAACCAAAATTATCAGACAAACTGGGTCATGAAGTCAGATGTAATCTAAAAACGATTGAACAACAACAGAAAAGTTGCACCAGATTTAGAAAGATAATCTTACGTTTGTGTTCATATCTTGTAGAAGGATAAGGGAAAGGGAGATAATAAAGATACCTATTTATTCAATCAAGTATTTATTAAGTATCAACTAAGTCTCAGATGCTGGGGTAAGGACTGGGGATACAAAATACAGCAAGTGAAACAATTCTTCCTTGTGAGGAAACCTTACATTCTGATGGGGGAACAACAAGGACGTGTGTGGATACATATATATTCTGTATACGTATATAAAAGAATAACTGTAAGGAGAATAAATACAAGGAAGTTTGAGAGGGAGGGCAGTAGTGCTTGAGCGAATGAGGAAAGGATTCACATAGAAGGTGGTTGTTGAGTGGCACTTGGAAGGGAGGGATTGTGTGAGACAGAAGACATAGGAGACAGCCAGTGCCAAAGAACAGACAGGAGAGAGAAGAATAACAGGAGAGGGTGTGTGTGTGTGTGTGTGTGTGTGTGTGTGTGTGTGTGTGTGTGTGTGTGTGTGTGTGTGTGTGTGTGTGCATGTGTACACACATATGTCTCATTCCCAGATGTCTGGTGAAATACGACTTTTCTGTTAACCATGCAAAGTAAATATTCTATTTTTTGTTTTTAAATAGTGCTTTATTATTTACAGATACAAGTGTACTTTGTAACTGGGTAATTAGCCGTTGGATAGTGTCATCTTTATATAGTCCAGCTGATTTATAGAAAGCTGTCTATTCCATCCCCTGTATTTTCACCTGAACTTTCTTTTCATCCCCATAAACATGGTACACATTTAAGAGGGCTCTCTTAAAAAGCATAAGGAGTGTTTTTGGAGTCTGTATTCAACCACTTAATAATAACCACCATTTATATTGTGCTTACTATGTGCCAGGCACCGTGCTAAGTGTCTGACAATTGTTATCTCATTTGATCCTCACAACAACCCTAAGGAGGTAGGTGCTGTATTATTATCACCACTTTACAGATAAGAAAACTGAGGCAAACGTCCATTGCCACACAGTTAGTTAAGCCAAATCTGAACTGAGATCTTTTTGACTCCAGGCCAGGTACTCTATCAACTGTCTTCATCTTGGTGAATCTACTCATGTGGTATCATAGCTTCAAGTTAAGGATTTCTTATAAGTTCATTTTTTTCTCAACTCAACCCAAATTATATTACTTTCCTTCTCCAACACATCTCCATGACTTCTACAGTAATTTAAAGATACGACTTCATCAACCAACTGGCAAACTAAAAACCTCTTCATTTTCTGGCATATCTATAATCCATTCATTGCTATGGGTGGCTGTACACAAATTGCTAAATAAATCTATGTGCAAATAATTCAGGTTACAGAGGTACTAAATGTATAACCAAGAAGAGGTTTAGGTATTGGTGACATTCTGGACTTGAAGAAGCTTCCAAAACTGACCCAGATATCCTTCTAGGCATCATCTGACCATTACATATTTGTGTTTTCATGCATAGAGCAATTGAAATATGTCTCCCACCTTCCAGGTATATTTTTATATTTATGTTTGAAAGTACTGCTCGCTAGAAGTTGATCACTGTTGACCCAGATGACCCCAATCTTTAAGCTGATTGCCTCTTACTATGGTTTCAGAGGTTCCCATAGGAGGGGACCAAAGCCAGGAGCCACCCCCACCTCCAAAGTAGTACCTGCATTGACCCAAGTACCACTCAGCATCACTAACCACAGCCAAAGGGCTCCATGGTGCCCAGCCAGCATAAGGCTTTGGAGAAATAAAAAATAGGTTCTCAGGAAAAAGTTAAGGGCCCCTAATTCAAATCAGGCTTTAAAAATATATTACTGTCTATTTAGCAAGAGGTAGCATGTTGTAGGAGAGAAAACACCAGACGTAGACCCAAAAGATATGTGATTTCAATACTGCTTCTGATATCTCCAAACTGTATGACTCTGAATCAATCACTTAAACATACTGATTTTCAGTTCCCTCATCTGTAAAATGGGGATAATGTTACCTAAAATGCCTACTTTAGAGTGTCTTTGAAGGTCAAATGAGATAATGTATATTAAAACTAAATGAATGTCACCTTTTTATTTCCAATATTATTATTTAAAATCTAAAACTCCCCCAATATTTAGAGAAATTAAAATAATAACAGGGGGAGAGAATGGTCAGATGTCTTTTATATTAAAAACGATGGGGTTAAGAGCACCAGTAGTCAACCTGTATCTGCCCGCTAGTATTAGCTCTGCCACTAACTATGTAACTTTGGAGCTTTTACATCTTTTGAGTTTCTAATTCTCTTGTATCGAATAGGGAATAATGGTATTTACTGTACCTACCTCACAGGATTGTTATGTCTAACAGGATAATATATGTGAAAATCCTGTGAAAAGCATCACCCATTCTAGAAATGTTAAGTATTATGTATGGTAACTAATAGGTCTCACATCCATCAGCTTGTCATTATTTGTTCCTCATAATAGATTCTCCTGATGGCTGCTCCCAAATTGAATTGAAGGCTGTATCTTGAATAGAAACTTCAAACTGTCATCAAGAAGTCACTGTAAATTAGTAATTCCAGCAGATTTGGAGGAAGTACACAGTGAGGAAGAGCCTTGAGGTGGCAAAGGAAGCCTAATCACGAATCCTAACAATCACAATGACTTACATGTATTTATGAAAGATTTTAAGATTTATAAAGCACTTTTTTTTTTACAACAACCTTGTATGAGTACTTAGGCAATGCAAGGATTATTGTGGTTAAGCTGTTTTTCAGTCATGTTCAATTCTCTGTGACCACCCTTAGGGTTCTCTTGGCAAAGATACTGGAGTAGTTTGCAACTTCCTTCTCCAGTTCATTTGGAAGAGGAACAAGGTTAAGTGACTTGTCCAGGGTCACACAGTTAGTTGGTGTGTGAAGCCAGATTTGAACTCATGAAGATAGTGTTCCTGACTTCAGGGCCAGCATTCTTTAGTGCAAGTATTTCTGACTCCATTTTACAAATAGAGAAACTGAGACTCAAAAACCTAGGAAATGTGGCAGACAGGATTCAGATCCAAGTCTTCTCTATCTAGATCCAAGGCTCTTGTTCCTATAGCCTATAATGGGGGTGGTTGGAACTTTGACCTGGCTATAGAAGTTGTGCAGAATGAACTAGAAAGAGAGCTATGTTAAAACATAAGTATTTTAAAAAATAAAACCCAACAATCCATAACATCTTATAATTTTAAAAAAATAGTGTCTAATTGAATATTAATGGTAAGAAATTAATAAATATACAATCTGTGAGCAAGAATTATTTTGATTCCCCTTTACCATTTGGAAAAAATGGGACTCTTCAAAGTTGTAACTTCTCCAAAAGATCAAAACTTGTGTTTCCTGTGAATGATCCTTCTTTCGTTGAAGGTGTGGAGGGGAGGAGGGGGGCGGATGGTGGGGAGTGCTATGGATATGTAATCAATAAAACCAGAAATAAAAGCTGGCTTCTGGCTTCTCCTTATGCTGTCTGCTATGGTTTTTAAAAATTCATTAGTTATAATATTCATTAAGCACCTGTGCTAGCTGCTAAGGGGTACATAAAAGTCACTAAGCTAGTTCCTGCCCCCAAGGAGTTTACAGTCTGGAAGGGCAAGCTAAAACACTATAGAATTAACTGCCCTACTAATAGAATGTGAAGAGGAATGAGAACAAAGGACAAAGGTAAGAAGTCATTAGGTGTTGAGGATGTTAGGTCTTTGGCTTTCTAAGTCACTCCCTGCTAATACAGGTCTCCCAACAGTAGGAATCACTGAAGCTGTTTTTGAATCTTCCCCCCTTCCCCTCAGCCAAATCATAAAGCACATAGTGTTGACTCCTGAGCCAGTCTGTTGGAAGGACTCCAGAAGTATATTCAGAATCAGTAGATACATAACTTTCTCCTGAACACATTGTTGCCAAACCTGTACCTGGTGGTGGTGAATGAATTACTGAAGAACTAATAAGTCGAGGAATCAGGAAAAATCTCTTGAAGGAAAGAAGCCTTGAAAGGAGTTGGGGTTTTCAAGAGAAAGAGACAAAGAGGGAGAGCATTCCCAGGCATAGGAGATGGTTTGGGTATCTAAGGTGTGACTTTGGGCAGGGAGATGGAAGAATGTCATGCGTGAAAAACAGTAAGAAACCCATTTTGACTGTAGCCTAGTGGGGTTCATAGGTAATCACACTGGAAAGATAGGTTGGAGACAGATTGTAAAGTTTCTTTGTTTGTTTGTTTTGTTTTTGGTATTTGCTAATTGGTACAGTTTGCAGGGAGGACATAACGTTGAACTTTCCTCTGAAAGAGTCCCAAATCAGAATTCCCTCTAAGCTAGTCTACTCAGCATAGGTGGGCTGGATGACCATCAAGATTCCTGATCCTATGCAGACATTAGAGTGGTTAGGCTTGAAGTCCCTTCCAGCTAGGAACTGGTATGATTTCTCTGTACCCCTGCTCTTCCTTGTAGTATGCAGAGAGTGTAGAGGATGTTCACCCTCAAGGAATTCTCTTATGTCCCTCTCTTGGGAAAAATGGGAATCACTGACTGGTAGAGGATGCACTGCTTTTCTTCTCAGATTCTCAGTGGAGCTGTCTACCAGGTTATTTTTTTTTTCTACGTGCAAAATGAGGGAGAACTTGATTTTCTGGCATTTAGGAGCAATCGAGAATAATAAAAATAGCTAGAACTGCTATTAAAATCATAGCGTTTTGGACCATCCACCAATTGGAAGTAATTTTAAGACATCAATATCAGGGCTACAATTGTTTAGTTAAGTTTCCTGAATAACATTACTCATTGTGGTCCTTCATAGCTCATCAGTCATGCAACAACTGCTCATCCACATTCGATGCTGGGGGATCAAAGAACTATGTTCTTCCTTTTATCTACTTCAAAATATTAAAGCTTAGCTGTACTACAGCTCTGCTAAAAGAGTCCCCTATTCATTGTTATGAACTTCAGAGTACTGAATTGTAATTTCTTTTCTAAACACTGGAAGGGTTTCTAACAGTAACTAATATTTAAGATTTCTGACTTCAGATTTCTTTTTGAAATTATTGCCTAAATTCGCTGGCATTGAAGAATACTTCACTCCTCTCAGCAGAATGGCTGAGGATTATAGCAGAGGAATGAGGCATGCCTTGCCAAATATGGCAGAGGTGTTAGTTTTGCTTCTAATAATGGAGAAGTCTAGTGGGGAAGGGGCTGTTACTGAAAATGAAAGTGATTTTTTTTTTTTTATAAAACATCAAAATGCTTTAAATGCTCTTTAGTAGAATAGCAAAAAAAAAAATTTTTTTGCCTCAGTGCCCAAGTACATATAAAACAACGACCCTCTAAGAAACAGTAGCCTCTTCTTGTGGAATATACCATGTTGGCATGAACAGCGTTCACATAAAAGAGCTGAGGGACTCACTCCTAAGAGGAGCAACACTTGGTGTTTTATTTACTTAGAAGACAATAGGGGTAGGTAACATTGGAGTATAAACAAAATATGCTGCCTCTTGAGGGCTCCTTATCTATTATGCACCTTACCCCCAAAGGCCCAGACTCAGCAGCAAGTTCAATGGATAACCAGGTGTCCAGGACAAACTCTGTCTTGGGTGACTGATTGTGAAGTTGGGCCAAGAAGAAATCTGTTAGCCATCACCATCCATTCATTCTTTTTGTGAAAGAAAGACTGTGCCAAGTTATCAGATGTTCAAGTTTAGAATTCACTTCCTGTCATTACTAAACAATTCAGTGTCTGGAATAACAATATGTAGCAGAAGCTTCCCTGCAAGTTAATGAATAATTTTTCTTTGTATTCTGGCTTCTGATTTCAATGCGTTTGTCACAGCCATATGCCTTTAGTAATTACTCTTTAGACACCTTCTAACATGCTACTGGTTTTTTAAAAGCATTTTTTCCCTGTTTGTTTTTATTTTCTATTGTTTGGTTTGTCCTTTCCCATTCATCAACTATGTTCTCCCTCCCACTGTAACCCTGCAGGAATCTCTAATGTGATAAAAAGGATTATGACTCTTTCTTATTTGCTTTGTTCTGCACCCAGGAGAGGGTCTTGCACATAGTAAGAGCATAATAAATGTTGGTGAAATTGAAGTCTGTTACTGCACCTAATAAAAGGAAATGATTTGGGTCTCTATAATCTATCACACATGCACACACATATACATACATAATTCAGTGTGTGAGGTGCCTTCCAGATCAAAACTGAATTTTTTAGTATTAGATTTTTTAATGCAAATACACTAGAGTACCTGTTGCTCTATTTTGTTATTTTATAACAAAATTTTTAATTTTGAGCTTTCGAGAGGATATTTTTAATCAGTTGCCCAACATATTTTTATCTTCAGAAGTATGCTGGTAAATATTTAACAACTGGCTTACTGAAAAAATGTATACCTGGCATAGTTTTCAGTTTAGTCTGAAATATTGACATTTTCCCCATCACTTTCTTTTTTAAAAAATTTATTTATTTATTTTAAGTTTCCAACAATCATTTCCATAAAATTTTGAGTTCCAAATTTTCTCCCCAACTCTCCCCTCCTCCCACCCCAAAATGCCAAGCTTTTGAATTACCCCTACCACCAATGTGCCCTCCCTTCTAACACCCCTCTGTTCCCTTGTCCCCATCTTCTTTCTTGTCTAGTAGGGCAAGATAAATTTCTATACTCCATTGCCTGTATTTCTTATTTCCCAGTTGTATGCAAGAACAATACTCAACAGTTGTTCCTAAAACTTTGAGTTCCAACTTCTCTTCCTTCCTCCCTCCCCACCCATCCCCATTGGGAAGGCAAGCAATTCAATATAGACTATACATGTGTAGTTTTGCAAATGATTTCTATAATAGTCATGTTGTGTAAGACTAACTATATTTCCCTCCATCCTATTCTGCCCCCCATTTCTTCTATTCTCTCTTTTGACCTTGTCCCTCCCCAAGAGTGTTGACTTCTAATTGCTCCCTCCTCCCAGTGCCCTCCCTTCCATCATCCCCCCCACCCTGCTTATCCCCTTCTCCCGCATTTTCCTGTATTGTAAGATAGGTTTTCATACCAAAATGAGTGTGCATTTTATTCCTTCCTTTAGTGGAATGTGATGAGAGTAAACTTCATGTTTTTCTCTCACCTCCCCTCTTTTTCCCTCCACTAAAAAGTCTTTTGCTTGCCTCTTTTATGAGACATAATTTGCCCCATTCCATTTCTCCCTTTCTCCTCCCAATATATTCCTCTCTCCCCATCACTTTCTTAAGGCTAGACTATTAACAAAACAATAAAAACGTTCTGATTTGTAGGATATAGCTGATTTCCAGTGTAAGTGTTCACCCTGGAAATTTAATAATCAGGTTAGCTGTACGAGCTGGTTCCAACACACCTCTGGCTTGCTTTAAGTGACCTTGTTTTAACCAGTAACCAGCATAGCCTTATGTCTATCAATTAATTAGCAGGCCTAAATCCAGGGAAATGAGCAGCTATCTCTATGGTGTAATTTGAGGAGGACAACTTTCCCAATACTATAGTATTTTTCCTGCCACAATGTCTGAAATGATACGTTCAAAGTTCCTTCTCAAGGGTCAGGTTAATGGTGAACATTTTAACTGGGTTAAAATATGCTGTGTAAGAAGGTTCAGCAGCCTGGAGACTTGGTTTCTCTCTAGATTGTGACTTTGGGCAAAGTCACTTGAATGATCTGAG
This sequence comes from Notamacropus eugenii, assembly GCF_028372415.1. Taxonomy (NCBI): domain Eukaryota; kingdom Metazoa; phylum Chordata; class Mammalia; order Diprotodontia; family Macropodidae; genus Notamacropus; species Notamacropus eugenii. The sequence continues at coordinate 96,029,875 of NC_092877.1, forward strand.
CCTCACTTGTAGAATAAGGTGGAAGGACAATATGATCTCTACAGTCTCTGTGCTCATGGGTCTTTGTTGTCAGTTACAAATGGACAAATAAAGATAAGATATAACTTCTAAAAGCAAAACAGGGAAGCCTAACCTTGTATTTTGAAATATATATGGTAGCCTAAAGGATCTCCATGGTCCCTTCTAGCTCTATGTCAATCAGTCAGTAGGTATTTATCAAGCACTTAGTATGTGTGAGGAAGCAGCATGATATAGTATATAAAGGGCTGGACTTGGAGTCAGAAAAACAAGCTTAAGTCCTGACCCTGTCATATACTGGCATGTGACACTTCAACTCTCAAAGCTCTAGGCAGTTCTCTAAGACTGTTCTTTGCAAAGGGTGAAATCACACATCCAAACTCTATCCGCATTCTCTTATCCTAGTATTGCTGGGCATTGTTCTAGGTGCCTTGAATACAAAGATAAAAATCATCACCTTCCAAAAGATTCCACTCTATTGTCTGGGAGGGAGGATGACAGAGAGCATGTACACTGATAAGTGAATGTGAGTTATATTAAAACAATTTGGGATATACTATGAACCTCTACATCTGATGGTGCAGATTATCTATAGATCTCCACTTGTGGGACATTTGGGGCATCTTGCCTAACGGCTGGCTATCCACTCGGCCAGTCCTACCTTATAAATATTCCCACACTGGACAATGTAAAGGGGCTTCTGCAGGAATTCAAGGAGACTTTTGACATTTCTCTTGGAGAATCAGGTCTTCTGGCCTTAGTAAAGGAAAAAAGAACCACCTGACATGGAATACCTCTGCTCAGTTTTTTAAAATCATTTTTATCAGTTTTTTTTAGAGCTTGTGTGCACATATCTGGATGAATTAGTTTTATTATCCTCTTATAATCTCTCTACCAGCAGACCATCCCAGAAACTGGTAGAAGGGAGGAGGTCCCTTCCCTATTGCTCAAGCAATGAGTCCATGAACCTACTAGCTGGTACTATCCTCTTGATTTCATTTCCCCTGTGTACCACTCATATTTGCTATATTGGGGTCATGTGATTCCTGAACCTCATCTTCAAAGACACAAAATTGCAAAATCTCAAAGTTGGAAAGAGTCTGGCTGGGTATGAGGCAGGAAAACTGTGAAGGACTCAATCTTTGGCCAAATAGGTGGAGGCAGAGAAATGGTCACTCGGTGGCCCATCCTGCATTCTGGCTTCTTTACATCCTATGAGTTTCCTTGTATCTAAATTCTTTGATCAGTTCCTCAGTTTTTGTAGAATCTTAGTTATCCATAGACATCCTGGTAAACAAGCAGGCTTAGCTTTTAATTTGCCCTTCTGCCAATTTGGATCCCACCTTCTCTTCCAGGGGAAATTGCCCTTTTTCTGGGGTCTTCACTATCTAATGACTGGCATGGGAAAGATAGGGTATTAGGCCCCTTCAAGGCTATTTAAGGATGAAGCATGCTAATTTATTTCAGTGCAGGTTTCAGGTTGGTAATTACTACTAATGATCAACTTGGTCTTATTCCTACTTTTCCCTTTTGTCCCTACTCGCACAGATATTCAAAGCAGAAAAGTGAGAGATATGTCACAAAATACTTCCTTTCCCCTAAAAGTAACGGTGAATTGAGGAGTTACTAAATAGAATATGGGAAAAAAGGGCTCAACATTAAAATATTCGATGGAAGCCAATGGGAGTTGTTTTTAGCATGTAAATTTTTACTATGAATCATAAAATAGGGATATTTTAGAGGGGATATGATGTATGGGTTTCTGAGAGATTGGAGACCTTCAGCTAGGCCAGGTAGGCTGGAATTGTGAAGGACTAAATACTTATTGAGAAAATGAAGAAGGATGAAAGAGGAAAAAGAGTAAATAATATATCAAAGTCATTGCAGGAGTAGAAGATATTTAGAGTCTTGGGCTCCACCTGAAAGGGGCCAGAGGGTGAGAGATAGGACCTCGACATGTCTCTAGATATGAATGTCAGGAGAGAACTTCTGACACAAAGTGGCACACATATATTCAGTGAATTAGACTAATCAGTAGACTAGACTAGTCTTTTCTCTATAGACAGCATGGTGGACTTGACTAGAAATCATACTAGTCAACAAGACTAGTTTTGTCTGCAAGAAGACTTCTTTGGTTTCTCTTTAGGCATACATAAAGTCTAGAAAGGGGGAAAAACAGAAGAGGAGCTTACTTTTTCAAAGCAAGGATGCTAAAGGAGTAGTTTAGTCCCTGGACAGGAAAAAGTAGATCCTATTAACTAGAATAAAATGGACTCCTATGTTTACCCACCACTAGAAGGCAAGAAGTAGAATCCTTAAAGGTCACCAGATTATTTTAACTTTTATCGAGATCTAAGTCATCCCTGGTCAGTCAGGACAAAGGAACTGACTTCTTGAAAATCAGATGCTAATAAATTTTTAAAATGGGTGGAGAAGAAGAGAATGTATGCTTGTATTATTTCACCAGTATAGGGAACTCCTATCAGTGCAGAACAGCAAACATTTTAGTTCAAATTCTTGAGTTCCTGGTTGGAAGTGAGAGATTAAGAAATTTTCTAGAGGCACACAACCGGTATGTGTCCTAGACTGAACTGGAAACCGGGTCTTCCTGATTCTAAGACCTGCTCCTTATCCACTAAACTGCCACAGTGCCTCTTGCTGCCAAACATACGCTTGTTTAAAATTAAATCAGCAAGGCTACATTACGTATTGGCAGAGCCACAGATGGATTTTCTGATAAGTCAGTTTCTAGGTAATCTGCCATATTTATCTTTTGAACAGAATCATCATTCTCTTAAAGCTGCAGTCAGAAAGAAACTAAAGCTAGCTTAGTTTAACTACAAAAGCAAATACCTAAGGGAGTCCTTAAAAGTTGAAAGCCTCTAATGAAGGTGTGATGTGTGGTAATATCTCTCATCTCACCTCTCTCTACTTCTATTTCCATCTCACTTAACTTAATCATTCCCTATGTTCATCCATCTATTTGTCATGTTTCAATTATCATGGAACAGGGACATGTTAACATGTCACTTCTGTATAAAACAATATTAAAAAATGACAAAATTTTCTCCTCTCTCTTATGTGTTTCTTCCAAGGTTTTTTAGAATAACAGTGCAAAGTAAGTGGGTTGTAGCTTCACTCAGAGTTCTTAACGTTCAAATTCACTGATATAGCAAGACAGAAAGTCCAATGGTCTTGAACCTTGACTGAAACAATTTTCTCTCAGCTCTTAACAGATTACCTCTGGGAACAGTCAGCTGCTAAATGTCTCCCAAATGTAGTCCATGTGAGGTTTTCAATTGTACCTCTATTCTATTCTGTCCAGTTAAGAGCATACACAGGAAGTAATAGAACCATGAACCTCAACTGAACTGGTAGTGACCAGATTGCTGGGAGGGTGGAGATTTATTGGCTGGCTCCTAACATTATCAGGTGCTAGTTCATTTAACTCCAGCTGTAGCTGCTGGGTGGTCTTCTGTGTTCAAATTTAGTGCAGAAAAATCCCCAAAGAGCACAGTAAGAAGGTAGTTGCATAAAATATTTCTTCTCCCTATGTGATTTTCACACTTTAAAAACATGGAAATCACTGCTTCCTAATTTTTCTGTTTTGTTAAATACAAACTTTTCCAAAACAAAACACACCTGTTTTGCCACTCTAAAGCACTAGTCTGAATCTTTTTTCTCAAAATGGCAATTCTCAAAAATTCCAAGGTCAAATGGAAAATTCCTGGAGACATTCTGTGCAGTAGCCTAGAAGAGAATTAATATAGGCATTTATTAATTTATTAATTTATTAAATATAAGCAGCCAGACTTCTGACTCCTCTGGATGTGGTTGGATCATCCTAATTAATTTTCAGGAAGGCTTCCAGTTGTACTTTCCCATTACTTACAGATGATATAAAATGTAGCATACTACTGTTTGTATGATTCAGAGAATACTCTCCTTTCAACAGGAGGTTGGCAATCATATCCACAAGGCCTTTCTTTGGAGTGTCCTGCTTTTGTGTCCTTTTTTAGATGTAAACTTCTCTATTTTCCTCTTGGAGGAGGATTTTTGCTTATTTGCAAGCTTTGTTCAGGCTGTTCCCCCTGCCTCTAATCATAGAATTTTAAAAATTTTCTCATAAGTACAAGGTTGGGATTCTCATTCCTAGGATAAGGACTGGACTTCTGATTTCACTGGTGAAGAAAATTCCCTCTAGCAATGAATATCAACATTTCCCCAGCAACTAATAATATTGGAGAGATGCTTAGCGCACTGAGAAGTTAAGTGACTTGCATAGGGTAACACTTTTGTGGTTAGGTCATTTCAGTTGTGCCCGACTCTTTTTGACCCTGACTTTTTTTGGGGTCTTCCTGACTCCAGGTCCAGTGCTCTATCCACTATCCCTCCTAGCTGCCCTACAGGGTCACACAACCACTAATCAGAGGTTGAGCTTGCATTCAGGTCCTGCTGGCTTCAAGGTCAGCCTCTATTTACTTTCTATTATAACATCTGTCCACTACATGAGTCAGTGATTAGAGCACTGGGCATGGAATAAGGAAGAACTATTCAAATTCACATCAGACCCATACTCACTATATGACCCTGCACTATATGAACGGGAGAAGAAAATGGCAAACCACTCCAGTATCTTTGCCAAGAAAACCCCAAATGGGGAAGAGTCAGACATAACTGAACAACTGCAGAATTACTATTATTTCAATCTAGTTCCTCAGGAAGGGAAGGGCAACCTGAAATTTCTTAGGGCAGATACTAATTCTTGACCTTTTTTCTTTTTTTAGCCTCATATCTCAGGGAAGTTTGAATACATATACATATGTACTTCTTGTAGTGTATCAAAAATAGTTTAAAGGTGAAGAGGCCTTTAATGTGAGTGAACTTTATTACTGTGGAAACTACTCTGGGCAAGATTCCCATCTTACGAATCCTATCAACTATATTAGCTCAAAAGATATATACCAGCAGGAAACTCAAGCAGAACAAGGTTGTCCCTGTGCTACGGTGCCACCAAGTGACACATACCCATGGCATAATGGTTCAAAGGTTGGACTGACAACCAGGAACACCTGGATTCATTCTGTGCTTTACACTTCCTGTGTGACCTTGGGTAATGCACTTAAACTTTCTGGGACTCAGCTTTTTCATCTGTAAAATGAGGGGTTTGGACTTGAAGTCTTTTCTAGCTCTAAATCCATGATCTTCTGATTCTATGACAAAAACTGACCTTCTTCCTCCTGAAATCCAAATCCTTTCCTCCCCCATTTCCTTTTCTTCATTATTATCCAACCTGATGCAAATAAAAATGCCTTATTTGGTTCAGTGCCAAAATGCAATGACTCAACTTGGATGGGTACAGTGGAAAGAAAAGGACAGAAAAACTAAGTTTGTTGGCTTTATATCCACAAATACTAGATTAAGACTAAAGGTATAGGATTGTTATATAAGTTGGTTAACTTTACTCTGTTCCACAGACTGTGCACCCTAGTTTTTTTTGGGGGGGGAAGTGTGTCACTGTTGACAAGAACAATAGTTCTAGAACATGTTGCTAGTAGCTAGATCATGGCAAAACCATAACCACCACAATAAGAATCCCAAAGCTTACAAGCCACTGGCAACTGACCTACAGTAGGGCAGCTGCCTATCATTACCATCTCATAGGACTTAGAGTTAATCAGGTAAATGTCCTTCACAGATGAGAAAGCCTGAGAAGTGAAGTAATTTGCCTATGTTCACAGAACTAGTAAGTAGCAGAACCAGGATCCCTTATTATGAAGGATAGCTTATTATGAATGGGGAGAAGTTCTGGATTCTTGTGGTGCCCACCACATTATTTGTTGTTCTGCAAATACTACAGATTTGAATCTTCTTTCAAAAAGAATGTGAAATCATTAAGTTGCATTACTGAATATATTTCCTTAAGGAGTTCAGACAGAAAAGCTTCATATATGCCAAAATATTCATAACAATTTTGTGAGGGAAGCAAAAAAAAAAAAAGAAAACTGAGTTAATTGGGGAATGACTGAACAAACTGTGGCAAAAGAATGTAATGGAATATTGTTGTGCTGTAAGAAATAACCAAATATGAAGCATTAAGGAAAAGATTGTATGAATGGATGTATAACAAAGCAGGACCAGGAGAAAAAAATATACAATAACAACTATAACATAAAGGAAAACAACATTAAATAGACTTGATGTGTTCAGAAAACAGACAAGCAGAAAGGAAGTCAGAAACTACCAGCTGGGTGATACTGGGCAAGTCACTCAACCCTGTTCACCTCAGCTTCTTCCTCTGCAAAATGAGTCGGAGAAGGACATGGCAAATCATTGCCAAGAAAACCCCGAGAGGTCATGAAGAGTCCAACAGAACTGAAAATGACTAAACGAAAATGAACCTTGTACTTGTATGGCCAAGCTCAGAGGACACAATGAAAGGAAAAGACATTTCCACCCCACCTCCCCGCAGAAAACGATGAGAAGACCTAGACTGGAAAACATGGAGATAGCAGGGGGAAAATGCTAGAATTAAGGGGATGGGGAAAGACTTTCTGTAGAAGGTAGAATTTTACTTGGAACTTGAAAGAGAAGGCAGGGAAGCCAGAAGGTGGCGTTCGGGAGGAAAAGCATTCCAGGCTTGGGGGACAGCCAGAGACTATGCTCTAAGTCAGGAAATAGAGTGATGGATTCTAGATCCCAGTTTCTGCAGAAGCAAAATGAAGGGGATTGGAAAACAGGATCTCCCTCTTCTATCTTTTGATCCAGACCAGGGGTGGGGAATCTTTGGCCTCCAGCCATACATAGACCTCTTGGTTCTGAAGGGCAGCTCTTTGACTTAATCCAGACTTTGAAGAATAAATCCCCTTAATAAAAGGATTTGTTCTGTAAAACTTGGACTCCGTCAAAAGGCTGCACCCAAGGACCTAGAAGGCCACATGTGGCCTGAAGGCCGCAGGTGCCTCACCCTCTCATCTAGACTGAAGCAGGGGAGTTTACTTGTTTCCTTAGTATTTAGATAATTGCATTTCAATAGACTTGGTTTCCTTGACTCTTTTGTGTTTTGTGATCTGTTTGGCATTTAAAGCTACCTCACTGGCTGTTTCATTTCTCAGCCCTGGGCATCTTCTCTGGGGGTCACCGTCAGGGGCGCTGCGGTTTCATGGTGTGTGGTGGCCACCCCTCTCAAAGAATTCAGAATCAGACCACCTCTAATCCAAGGTTGACGCCTGTCAGAAATGGAGCCAGTAATTTAGCAAGACAAGCCAGGCACATCTGTCGCGTAGGGATGCTGATTGCACAACACAAACTATGAACATCAAGAAGGCCTGAGGGGTTTGTGAAGGTACTAGGTAATAGGGGAGGGGTCCCTCCTGGGCCTGGCTGGTCAAACGTCCAGGTCGGGTTAGGTTTTACGGCCCTGTCTTGGGCTAAATGGCTGATGTCATTGTGGTTGAGTGCAAGGCCAGGATGGTTCACATATGTGGATTGGGACTGGGGCAGTGGCTGTGGTGAGTCTGGGGGCCTAAGGTGTGGTTAAAACAAGCCATGTCTGTTGTCCGATGGGGCCCATAAGGAAGTTAAGACTATTGGGGTTCAGGGCAGCTTTTTTATGGGTTCCATCACTCTAAACCCCAACTAAAATCCTGCTTTCTACAGGAAGCCTTCCCAAACCCCTCTTCATTCCAGGGCCTTCTTTCTCCCTGTTCATTGTGGAATTTTAATCATATTAAAAATATCCTGAGAAGGAGGTCCGGAAGCTTCTCGTTACTTTGACACAAAAAGGGTCCAGAACCCCAGTTTGGGAGCTGCCCCAAGGGAAAGGCCAAGGCCAATAGACGTCACACAAAACCCCGCCCCCGAGAATTTGGAGACCAGAGGCCCGGGAGGCGGGAGCACGTGCGCCACGTGACACGGCACGTTTGCCGTCACTTCCGTCGCCGGTTCCCGGCCCTCAAGTGTGCTTCCGGGTTGAGAAGGTCGCCTGCGGCGGCGCTGCCGTAGCTCTCCGCAGGTGCTCGTTCTATGGAGCTAGTAGGTGCCGGCAGCGCTAGCGGTAGCTGGAGCCGTGGCGGCGGCGCGAAGGCAGGAGGCGGAGCCCGCGTGGGGGCCTTTGCCCCGGCAGGATGCTACCTGGTTTGGCCGCCGTCCTTGCTCACAGACGCGGCTGGTCCTCCCTGTCCCGGCTCCCCCTAAGGTGCAGGGCGGCGCCCGGCAGCCCTTGCGGCCCCGCCCAGGGTGAGTGGCCCGGGCCGGCCCGACCCCGCTTGGGGAGGCCGGAGAGACGGCGCTTCCCCCCGTCAGCATCCCTTCCTGCCCCCTAGACCGCTGGGCCTCGGCCGCGCCCCCCTTCGCCCCCGGGGTGGCCGGCCTGGCGGCGGGGTTTGTTTCGCGGACAGCCCCTCCCCCCACCCCGCCCCCGGGGGCCTCCTGGCCGGAGGGCGCGGGTTCCGTGTGGGTCGTGGCCGTCCACGCCACAGTGAAGCCCCGCGTCACAAAACACTTCCCTGGCCCGGGACCCCCCCTTCCCCGGCCGTTCATCCCCTTCAGCCGGGTCGTGGCCGGCACCCCTAGGCCTCCCTTTAAAAGCGGGTCTTGGCACTTAAGAAAAGTGCCCTCCCCGAGCCTTGGGAAAAGGAATTGAAGTGAGAATTGGCTGCTCATTAATCCGTAACTCGCTGCTGTGCCACCCTTAGAAACAAACCAGAAAGCCCGACCAGAGACTGGCGAGCTGAGCCCGGCAGCGTCCGAGCCTCTAAGTAAAGTCATGTCGAGGTGGTGGACTTTGTGTACTGCTCCTGTACGTGCTGTCCTTAAATGAAAATCGGCCCGAAAATGCACTTTGGCGGCAGGACTCCAACTCCCCTCCTATCTGGAAGCACAGCCTCGCCCCACAAAACACTGTAGAGTTTGGCTCCGAAAGGGGAGGGGGCAGGTCATTTTTCATCTCTTTTGGCAGGGGGCCGTGCACTTGGAGACGACACGTTCTCTGTAGTGCTTTTCTTTGAAAGTTTATATTGAAAAGTACCTGGGTGATGGTGGAGGAAGAGGGCAGGGCGTGTGTTACGAACTAGGCTTCCACTGTAACCACAAGCCGTAGTCCTCAAACTGTGCAGTTTGAATAAATAGAATAAATTTGGCTTATTTGTGTTGAAGATACAGTTTCAGCAGTTGAAACAAAATAGCTCCGATGCACTGTGCTCTTCTGTTTCTGATGCTGTCTGGTAATTAGATGGTTTCTGAGTTTCCTACCTATTGGCACTATACCTTCTATTTTTACTGTTGATAAAGTGAGAATAGTGTGATACTAGATTGGGACCCAGTTTACTACTGAGTTTCTACTGAGCAAGCATTATCAGTCTAAGATATTTGTATCTTAACTGTAGGAACTATGAAATTTGCTTTTGTGCAAAAAATTTTTAAAGGTTTTGGAAAGGAATTGAATTCTGGTATAAGCTGTCTTAGGTATACTTTATAGATCTCAGGGCATCCCTAAGTTATCTGAGCTTAAGTTCATCCATTTATTTGTAAAATATGAAGTCACTATCTAAGCATCTGTCAAGATTACTTTATATCTTTAGTCAGGGTAGTAGGTGACCAGCAAGATAATAAAGTAAGCATAGGTAAGCATATACATGCACACAAACATACAAAGTATATTTGGTAGTATCAGCTTTTAAAGTTGACTATTTATGAACCCTAGTTACAAATGAAACATCAAAGCGTTAAAAGGCAACTAACCAAATAAACTTTTTTTAAAAATTAACTTTAAAAACCTCAAGACTTTAATTTCTTATGCTCATGTGAAATTAAGAAGAATGGTTAAAAAGCCTATGGAAGAAAAGTGATTTAAGAAAATGTAAAGCCAAAGTTGTCAGGGAACTTGAAGTTTGGTGAAAACGTTGAAAATGCATTGTAATGCTGAGTATGCATTTGGAGTGCTTATTCAAATAGTATGCACAATAATAGTGTGTATTATCTTTTGCCAGTATGAGGGATGAGTAATGCAAAAATATAAACATAATCTTAAAAATGGAAATAGGGTATTAATATTTTATTGCCATCTTGGCTCCTTTGATGTTTTATTATCACTTCAGATTAATACACTGGACTTTTCGTTAGCATGCATAAGTTTTTATGTTAGGCCCCTATTCTACAAAAATGTTTTTCAGGTACCTATTAGAGAAAGTAGAACAACATTTTCCACAATTTTATAGGATCATTTTCATACCTGTTAACAAGGTTCCAAATTTTTATTATAGAATTTCATGTACTTACAACTTTTAATGATTTATGCTGATATTCAGTGGGAGCAGGGGAGAGAGAGAAGTGCTGTATCTAGCCAGTCCAAATATCTTTGGAATTGATATTTTTAAAATGGTTTAGCTGACATTTGAATATTATTAAGTCTGTTTTTTTGGGAAAACATCTCAATTGAAATGATAAAATACAGTGAAGACCTCCCTCAGGAAGTAGTGAGACATAACTATTTCAATATAATTAGTTTCTTTGGCAATCTTTATTTTATGCATTTAAGAACATTATTCTGAGAAGGCCCTTAGCCTTTACTACCCTGCCAAAAGAGTCCATGACACAAAAAAGGTTAAGAACCTCTTGTTTGAGGCTATAGGCTGAGCTTCAGGCTCCATAGAGGAGTTTAAAAGCAAAGAAGAGAGTGGTAATATTGGACTTTATCACTTTATTTTGGTTATGTTAAAACATGAAAGTGATCAGCAATTGAATTCATGTTAGTAATTTACTTTAACACTTAAATAATTATATAGTGATTGCGAGTTCTGTGCTATGTAGAACAAACTATTGGATAATTAATTTCTTGAGAAAGTAACACCAAGATACCTTCTACATATCTGTAGACCCAGAAGCACGTAGGAAAACAAAAAAGCAAACCAAACCCTAAATTACACTGGTCCTGTAGGTTGGTCTTTGGTGGAAGGAAGAGAGTTCCCTGATTACTTGATAATGTCTAAATAGTCAACGTTTTATGTTGGAAGTTGAGAGACAAGGTAGAAGGGGGAAGAGATAGGAAAGACAATAAAGGATAAAAGGAAAGAGAGGCAGTGTTGATAGCAGCAAATAGGGTTTAGCTGCAGACACCCTTAACAGTGGAGGACAGTGATAAAATACAAGAGCTTGGAATCTGAATCTGGGGACTGGAAAGAGCTAAAATAACCATTTCTACTCCCTGATGGCAGTTGAGAGCATCACTAAAAACCCAGGAGCCATAGGGCAACTCTGCCATTGTGTATGAACGAGGTAGGCAAAGAAAGTGGGTTTAGTAACCAAAAAGCAATTTTTTTTTCCTGGGCAGTTGTAGAGTTCACAAGCAAGCAGAGTGTTACTTGTCTCCCACTATTTATTACCTCATTGATAGAATCTGTAGATCTTTGTATTATTCAAAATATGAAGTGTTATAGAACATGAAAAAGTTCATGACTTTGTGTAGTGTATAAAACTTTTTTTAATCTTGACATTAAAGGTGTCATTTTAAATTTTGCTTGTGCCTGAAATTCTTTTCAAGGCCACATTGAAGACAACTTGGAAAAAAAAATTGTGGCCTGGTCATTTCTATTGTTTTTCAAAAAAGAGGAATTTAGAGGTGTTTAGGACCTCTTTAAAATATGCTAGTTTAGATTCTTGGAATGATGAGGGGTATATTTTTCCTTTCGTAGCTCATGAATCAACAATGTGACCATGTGATTGTGAATAAGAAGAGTACGGCTGAACTGCCTGCTCTCTCTTCTTCTAGACTGTAAGTTTCTTAAGCTCAGGGACTGTCACTTCCTCCCCCCACCCTATATTTCCAATAGCCAGGTACTAAGTAAGTGTTTAGTAAGTGCTTGTTGAATTGTTGACAGGGAGGTAGATGCCCATAATCATTTGGTTGATGTCGATACTATAATTCTTTTGAAAGGTGCTGAACTGTCAGAAGAAAGTAATAGTGAAGAAGTTGATCTTCTGAGATCAATAAAACTACCTCTAAAGTTGAAGCTTCAGTCAGGAATTTGGCAGAATGTTGTTTTACTGCTAAAGAAATTACGCTCTGCTTCATCCTTGTGCGCAGGGGCCAGATGACTAAAAGGCAAACTGATAGCAAGGGCTCCTTAAAAAATTATTTTTGGGTTAATTAACAAGCATTTGTTTTTCTCTCCTCTACCCCAGTTGGAAAAAAAAGAAAGAAAACCCTTAAAAGAAATTGAAATGTTTGTCTCGTTCAACATGTTTTTATTTAGTCTGTTACCTTTTTGATAGAAGGTAGATTCTGTCAGGAGAAACATTCCTCATTGTCTAGGGACTCCTTTTTTTTTTTTTTTTTTTTTTTTAGGGACTCTTTAAATAAAGCAAGTTAGAAAGCCATTGGTATGGTTAGCCCGATGTCCTTTACCTTACGCATCTATAGCTATGTTCAGTAGCATGTCATAAACTGATGTTTATGATTGAATCATTAAAGAAAATTACATTCATTGTATTCTGTATTCTATATTGTATGTAAGTACATTTTAGAAAGCTTTCCACAAAATTATTTTTAAAGCACTGGCTTTTAGTGTCAGATCTCACTTATTTGGAAAACTCTTAACGTTAATGACTTTATTCCCAGAGAGTTAAAGAGTAAATGAAATTTTTAATATTTCTAGAGCAATGAAGTTGAGTGATTTCTATACAGTAGGCATTGGTAGAGAGGGAGGTAGTCCCAAGTGTGCATGATAATGATGGAGAGATGGTACTCACAATAAAGATGAATTTTAAATATTTAAGATGGAAGAAGGGTAAATGAGAAGAGCAAGACCATTTTTTTTTCCTGAGCACCAAGGGATGGGCAAGAATATTTGCTCTTTCCCTTTTTTAAAAGGAATAGGGACCAGAAAAGGAGACATAGCATTGACCTGGACAAGACTGATGGCTAACATTTTCAGTTTAAATAACTTAATCTTGTATAGTTTAGAGGCTGCCAGAATTGTAGGCAGGATTGGAAGCAAAGTTCTTCCTTAGTCTCTGCCACCTATCTTCCTTCAGGGTCCTCAAGTGAGCCAGGCTTCATACTGAAGTCTCGATTTCTGTCAACTGAAACCTGTATCCCAGATGTGTTGATTTAATCTGTTAATTAAAGCAAAATTAATTCAAACACATGAGTGACTGACGTTAACTTTCCTAAAAGAATTTTGCTTTCTGAAGAAGAGTTCATCTCCAATTGATGGAATTTGAAGGGGTACTATTTTTGACCTTGGTGTCTTCTGGTGTTCTTTGCTTTCTGTTATGTGTCTTTTCCTCTACATTTCCAAGCAGTCTACCTAAAATAGAGTAAAACCTGGTAGTAATTTTTGAGTAAAATGCTCAGACTTCCAGTCTCTACTTTTGTAAGTGATTGTGTACTACTGGGGATTCATATACAAAGATCAGTGTGCTCATTTGTGAATGTGACAAAAAATTCTCTTTGTCTTTATGTTCTATAAATTTGTGTAAAGTTCTTGTATCCTTAAATATAAATACAACTTCTTATTCTGATCCCCTAAAATTTTATTTAAAATTGATTTCTTTTTAGGATGGCAGAGCTTAGTGACACTTGGAAGTTTCTCAAGCATTTTACCATGCAGTCATCTACACATTTACTCACTGAGTCAAGTAAGAACTTACTCTACAGATACTCACAAAGAAGGACTGGAAGTGCAAAATGTTCAGTTACCATCAACTTCAGTAAAACATAAATCCACTCCTATTGAGACAGGTATATATTTTCTTCTTCTTCTTTTTTTTTTTTTTCCTAATCCTGAAGGGATGATTTGAGAAACTGTCTGCATAATTCTTAGCTTTTTGTGTGTGGTGGAATTGCTAACTTGTTTTATAAAATTATAGATAATGCATTTTGAAACTTACTTTACTATACATGTAGGATCTAGTGTTAAGCCACTTCCCATGATACTTTGAAAAATAAAAAAAAGTATGAATTCAGGTTTTTTTGTGTGTAATTAAAATGATTATTGGAATAGTATCTGATAGGATTAGACAATTGGTAATGAAAGTTAACTTTTCATAACTTTTTTGATGTAAGTTTACTTGAATTAGAAGTATTCTTTCCTTTAATATTATTTTTGTTTTTCGAGAATGCCTATGTTACATAAATAGTTAACTATTAAGACGGAGCATATATGGAATTTATATGCTCCCTAGACGAGAGTACTAAATGCTGACAGCTAAACTCCTTTCATCCCTCCGTAGTTCCCATGAGAATAATCCCCTAGTTCGGTAGGGTAAAAGTAAGAGTGTTTTTGCTAAGGTTGGCCCTCAAGGACAGTCTCCATTATGAGGAAGGAGAGACCTAGTATAAAATATTTTAGAGCTCCAGGAGACCTTTGTACAATTCCCTCCTTTTGCAAATGAATAGACCCTGGTTTTGAGAGGTTTGGTGGGGTAAAAGACCCTCAAACCAGTGTCTCTTGATTCCTTACCCCAGTGCTTTGCATTCTGACTTGTACATTAGGATAACAAAAGGACATTCACAAGTTGAGTGGTATGGTAGAAAGGCTGTTGGACTGGAACTTAATTGAGATTCATGCTAAGGCTGTACAATTACTTTGGAATTTTTTAGAGGGGAGTTTCCATAAGGTAAAGTTTGGACTAGGTGATCTTTTTGATACTTTGCAATGTCAGGATTCTACATTCTGGGACTCAGAAACCTTACATCCCACCTATGTCATGTAATTACAGTGTGACTCTATGGGATGGGTTACTTCACTTGTCTGGGCTTCAGTTTCCTGCTTTGTAAAACGAGCCAGTTGAATGAGGTAATTTCTCTTAAAAATATTTACATCTATATATCTACACACATATTACATGTGTGTGTGTATATACACACACACGTACACATATCTGTCCAGTCAAAAAAATCTGTCTTCTCTCTTTCTCACTCCTCACTGTCTTCCCCTAATTGAGAATGAAAGAAAAACAAACCTCTGTTACCGGCATGCATAGTCAAGCAAAACAAATTTCCACGTTGTCCATGTACAAAAATACATCTTATTCTGCACTCTTAAGTCCTTCACCTCTGTTAGGAGGTGGGTAGCATATTTTATCGTTAGTCCTTTAGAGCCCTGTTTGGTCATTCTGCTGATCAGAGTCCCCAGTTCTTTCAAAGTTGAGGTGGTACAGTGGCCAAAATACTGGACCTGGAGTGAGGAAGGATAGAGTTTAAATCCTACTTCAAATACTAACTGTGTGACTCTGAGCAAGTCACTTAATCTCTCTTTGCCTCAGTTTCTTCAGTTCTAAAATGGGGATAATAACATCTGTCTTCCATGGTTGTGAGGATCAAGTGAGATAATATATGTAAAGTGCTTAATGTAGTGCCTGGCACATAGTATGTGCTAAATAATACTATTATATTGTTGTCATTGTATAACTTGTTCTGATTCTTTTGCTTATTTGTGTCAGTTCATATAAATTTCCCAGGTTTCACAGAAACTATCCCTTTTATCATTTCTTATAACACAATAGCATTCTATCACATTTATATAACATAACCTATTCAGCCATCCCCCACTTTATGGATACTTCAGATTCTCTTTCTTTGCCACCTCAAAAAGAAATACAGTTAGATTTTGTTTTTCTTTGGAATAATTCCTCCTTTTGTCACCCTCCCTTAAATTACCTTTTCTTCCCTTTCCTGTTTCTCTCTTGAATAATGTATACATATATGTATGTATGTATTTTTAACCATGCTCTGTGCGTATGTATTTTTCTGTTCTTTGACCAGTTCACATAAGAGTGAACTTGTGAGCTTCAAGTGTCAGCTGCTCTCCCCCTCCCTATTTGTATAGATGTCTACTTGTGCAACCTGATTATGTTAATTTTCCTTATTCTTCCTTTCCCTTCCTCCCTCCTCCATAGTACATTACTTTTTTCCTCCTTTCCATTTTTTTCTTAAGATCAAGATGTAACAGGTTCATTCCCAGATCTTGTCAAATTGGACTCCCTCTTATGATTTCTGGTGATAAGGTTCAGAGGAGTCATATGTATCATCTTCCCATATTTGAATGTAAGCAGTTTATTCTTGTTTAGTCCCTTATGACTATTCATGTTTACCTTTCTGTATTTTTCTTAACGCCTGTTTTTGAACATCAGAGTTTCTGTACAGCTCTGGCTTTTCATCAGTAATGTTTGGAAATCCTCTATTTCATTAAAGACTGAATTTTTTCCCCTATAGGATTATACTCAGTTTTGTTGGGTAAGTTATTTTTGGTTGTAAGCCTTATATACCTTTTGCTTTCAGGAATATTGTATCTGAAATTCTCTATTCCTGTATAATGGTGGCTGCTGAATCATGTGTCATCCTGATTGTGCCTCCTCAGTACTTGAATTCTTTCTTTCTGGCTGCTTGCAATATTTTGTCTTTGACCTGGAAGGTCTGGATTTTGGAGTTTTCTTTTTGGGGTTTATTTTGGGAGGTAGATTCTTTCTATTTCTACTTTGTTTTCTGACTCTAAGAGATCTGGGTTGGCAGTTTTCTTTTAGGAATTTTTGAAATACAATGTCTAGGCTTTTTTTTTTTTGGTCATGGCATTCAGGTAGTCTGGTGATTCTTACTTTTTTTTTTTAATTTGTTTTCCAGGTCAGAACTGTTTTTGCTATGAGATGGTTTATATTGTTTTCTCTTTTTTCTTCAATATTTTGACTTCATTTTCTTGTTGTCTTATGTAGTTATTGGCTTCTATTTGATACCTTCTAATCATGTAGAAATTGACTTCTGTTTGATCCCTTCTAATTTTCGGAGTTTGTTGCTAGAGCAAGGATATATGCCTCTTAAGCCATGCTGTTGGTACCTTTTCAAATTCTTTCTTCCATAGCTCTCATTTCTTTTCTAGTTTTTTTCTCTAGTGCTCTTATTTCATTGATAAAATTTTTTTTTAAACTCTTGTTTCATCCCTTCAGAAATTCTAGTTGGATTTGTGACCAAACTGTTTTTTCCTGAACCTTCGCTTGTTGATGTTTTGGTTTTTCTCTTCTGTGTTTGTCTTAAGCTTTCCTATCACCATAGTAGCTCTTTATGGTTGGGTTCTTTTTTGTTTGCTCTTTCTTCCAGGCTACTTCCTAATTTCGAACTTGATGTTAGAGCCAGTATCTGTGCACTTACAGAGGGAATCCGGAGCTGGTTCTGTTATTGATTTCTTGTGATATTAAGTGATGTGTTATTCCAGGATCTCAGGGACAGCTCAGACTTGGGGACTTGTAAACTATCGGTTTTCTCGTGTTCTGATCCAGGGCAAAAATCTGATTACTGCCCCTTTATCTGAGCTCTGCAAGTTCCTGATCTGAGTTTGTGTCTGAGCAATAGACTTTGCCACCATTAACCAACTGGAAAGTTATGCTGATTCAGAGCAGCAGAACTTCAGGCTCCCCTTTGATCTGGGATTCCTGCTCTGGTTATTCCTCTAGAGGCTTCAAATTGGTCTAGAATGGAGACCCCTACTCTGAGCCACATTGCTGCTCCTTGCTTTTGAACTTGCTTCTCTCTTCTTATACTCCTTAGGGCTGAATTACTGAGTCAGCCCCATCCCCTGGAATGCCACCAGTGGGTGCAGATCTACTTTTGATCTATCGCCTGCAGCTTAGTAGTGGGCCACAAAGGTGCTAGCTGGCACTGCTCCTGTTGCAGTGCTCCAGTATGGATCTGGGACCTCCTCTCGCCTTGGTGCACTGTGAGCGTGGTGCTCTTGGCCAGATACCATCTCCAGTATTCCCAGACATCTTTCTTTATTTCCCTGTGTTAACCTGAGCCAAATGAACCACTCCCTATGACTTTTTTTTTATTTTCCCCATCAGAATTTAGTTTGCTGTGTTTTCTAGATCTGCTTGGGGGAGGGTTTTGTTTGGTTTTTTTTTTTTTTGGTGGTGATGGAGGGGAGCATGAAAGCTGCCCAGCTTTCTGCTCCTCTGCCATTTTGATTCTTCTAATGAGACTATCTCTGAAGGCGCATGGCTTTCCAGCATTTTCTATTTCTGTAAGTGTGTGAGCATTTTGGAGAGGTGGGAATAAGGGAGGGAAACCAGCAGGACCAGTGCCTGTTTTTCATTCTCTCTGAATACTTTTAAATCTGCCCAGAAAGGCAGACCAGGTTACCAGGACTTTATACTTCAGGGACCTTCAAGATCATCTGGGCCAGTCTCCTCATTTTACAGATTAGGAAGCTAAAGCCCAGAGAAGTGGGGTGAGTTGCCCAGGGTTCCACATGGACTTAGTGGCAGAGCCAGAATTTGAACACAGGGCTTCTGACCCCAAATCCACTTTTTCTATTACACCTTATGCTTTTCCAGCAAGGGGTACTTGTGTTTGAGCATTTTGAAGGTTAGCTCCCCTGGTGCAGTAGTCTGCAAGATATTGACACCCCACTCATTGTAAAAAAAAAATTTGAGCTCTCCCCTCCCCTAGTGTGTTCATTTCAGAAGTTAGGTACAAATGGATATTTAAAATGGATGAAATAAAGATGAAATAACATTTGATTCTAGCATTAGTAAGAAGCCACTGAAGTTTGAATAGGGGAATGACTTGGTCAGATCTGTCCTTTAAGAAGAAAATTTTGGTAGCTGTGTAGACGGTGGCTAAGAGGGGAGAAACTTGAAGCATGGACACGCTTTAGGAGGCATTTGTAACAGTAAAGGTGATGAGGACAGGAATAAGATTCAAGATATATTGTGGAGAGAGAAGTGATAAAGTTTGTCATCTGACTGGGTAATTGAGGTGAAAGTGAGAAATCTGAGGTGATGCCAAGGTTGGAAACCTGATAACTTGTAAGGATGCCCTTGACAATAAGGGAAGGGAGGATAGGGTAGTTTGGAAAAAGTGTGGGTTTAGGGGAATAGATAATGTAAAGAGGTCTTCAGTGCAGATTGCAGCTCATCTATGCCTCCTTGTCCTGTGGAACTCATTTTGTCCCAACTAAAATGAAAAGGGGAAAGAGAAGGCACAGTGTCTTAGCATTTATCTCCTGAATAATAACTCCAGCTGCAGTTAACAGATGATCTGGGGAGTGGGGAGTGGTTATGCTGTGTGGGATTTTTTCCTGTAGCATCTATTCGGCTCTACTGCACTGAGTGTCTTGGTAGTGGTTGGGTTATAACTACCCTGGGAGTGTTGACCCCAGTTTGGAAGGAGAGAAATTAGGAGCTTATGGTAAAAAAAACCTGAGTGTTGTGGTATAAGTTGTGTAGAAACAAGCCTTATGATTGGCTGTCACAGGGAGTGAGCTACATATGTGACCCAACTGTTCCTCCTCTGATTAGTTGGTAATTGACTCTTTGGGATTATGCCACAACACTTTGGAGACTGCTGTCCTAGTACCCATCTCTGTGAGGAACTGGAACGGTTCAGGTGATGTGATTTTTGTGACCAATTTTATCATCGGACCAGGAAACTTCATTCTTTCTCTGCAGTGGAATTTGTCTTCCCTTTATTGAGGACATTCTAATGGACCTAGGCCTTAGGCTTAAGCCACAAAGTTTGTAGGATTGATTAGGAAGAAGGAAGAAGAGCATTGACTTCCTCTTCTCATTGGTAGGGGAGAGGACTTTGGAAACCACAGACCCTCACCTGTCCCCTTCATCTTTGGCCTAACCCTACATAAAACAAGCAAGACTTACCTGCCCCCCCTCCCCCCCTAAATCTCTCCCACTCTTTGCTTCACCAATTAGACATCCCTGGCCCGGACATCTGGCAGTGTTAAAGGAAAGAGCCATTGATTACTTATTGTTGTCAGCATGCTTTTTGGTCTTTGAGCTTTTGTTCACTATATATTCTTCCTTCCTGGAATATTTTCCTCTTCACTCTTTTATATACTTTTCCTTCAAGTCTGAACTCAGATCCTTTTTAATATATAATTTATTTTTTTTTCAGTTTGCAACATTCACCTGCACAAGAATTTCAATTCAAAATTTTCTCCCTGGCTTTCCCTACCCCCATCCCAGGACAAGCATGCACTCCATCCACCTCTTCCTCCAGTCTGTCCTCACTTCTGTTATTCCCGCCTTCTTCCATCCTCCTCCCCTCTATCTTCCTGTAGGGCAAAATAGATTTCTGTACCCCATTGCCTGTACATCTTATTTCCCAGTTGCATGTGAAAACAGTTTTTAACATTTATTATTAAAGCTTAGAGTTCCATATTCTCTCCCTTCCTCCCTACCCACCTCGTTGAGAAGTTTCCATATGAAACTTCTTGGCAGACTGGTTCCAGTTTATTTTTCCAAAATTATTTCATGTTATTTCCTTTAAAGCACATTGTTTTAGTTGAATAAACTTCTTGTCCCCCAAATTCCTCATCTCCCATCTCTTTACTTTTACACAGCCTGTCTTACGTACCTGAAGTACATGTCTTCTTCCTCCTTTGTACTGCCCTTCTGAACTTTATCTTATATTACTTTACTGGCTTGATTTCCTTCCTTCCTTCCTCCCTTCTTTCCTCCCTCCTTCCCTCTTTTCCTCCCTCCTTCCCTTTTTTCCTCCCTCCCGAAACCTTACACCCAGTGCCCTCTGAATATAGGTTGGACAGCTGTAGGTTCCTGCCCAAACTTCACTTAATTGTTGGCTTAGAGTGATTATCAATTGTAACAGTTTTTCTTTCCCTCCCAGTTTGATTTAGTTACTTTTTCTTTGGCTCATTATAAGGCCCATTCCATGACTACTTCTTAAAGAGGCTTAATCACTTAATGGATGTTACAGGTAAAAAGTCCTAGCCTAAAAAGGTCAAGGTCTCTTTCCCATTGCATCCTGGGCCATCTCCAGTCATCCTGATGAATATCTGGTCACTGGTTCCAGGTGACTCAGGAGGAGAGAGTGAGGCTGGTGACCTTGTGCAGCCCTCCGTCTTAGAATCCTTAACTTCCTCCAAGGCTGAATTTAGTTGTTACCTCTTACAGGAATTCTTTTCTGACTCCTAGTTGTTAGTGTTCTCTCCTTTCTCAAACCATATTGTTCATATCTGTTTAAATGTTGTATTTTCACAGTAGATTGTAAGCTGTTCAAGAGAAAAGACTGGTTCTAGCTTTGCACAGCAGGTATTTAATAATGGTTGAATGAATCTGAGTGTATGGTTCTCAGGTAGTCACTCCTATCTCTGGACTCCCTCCCATAGAGCTTATTTCTTATACCAGTCATTTGGTACTTTTCAAATGCTACCTTATATTGTTATTACTTTCATCATAAAGTAATGAAAATGATAGAAGGGCAAATTGTAAGAACTTCCTCATAATCAGTAATATTTATTGAATGTTTGCTCTGTGAATTAGCCAGTCTCCAAAACTAGATTATAAATTCCAAGACTATGGGAAATGTGGGTCTTATCATCTAACCCTAGCAAAGTGCTTTCTTTCAATCAAGTGTTCTTGAAGGTTGAGAGATTAGGGCTGAGTATGTAGATTTATGAGTTTTGATACATGAACCCATGGGATCTGTTGAAATCTCTGAGGGAGAATATAGAGAAAGAAGAGGGCACCGGACAGAAACCTGGAATTATACCTATGTTAAGGGGTCAGTACATGGATTATGATACCATCAAAGAGACTGAAAATGATTTTTGCTAAACAAGGAGGATGAGTAGTAGTCAAATATCCACAGCTGTGGGTAGTTGGTAAGGCAGTAACAGCAACCACTGTAGCTTGTTCTTTCCTGAATTTGGCAGTGAAGAGGAGAAAAGATATAGAGTGATATTTTGAGGATATAGCGGGTTTCAGTGAGGATTTCTTGAGAGTAAAGCAGACCTAAGCATGCTTGTAGGCATCAAGGAGAGTGCAGATGAGAAAGAGGGAATGATTAGAGCAGGAAGCTCCTGGGAGAGATTTATATAGAGTTTTGGGCACATGTTAATCTTGGCATAAAGAAGAGCTTTTTTCTCAGAGACAGGAATAAAGGAGAGAGTAAATGAAGCTGTAGAGGGTTTTTGAAGCTTGGGTTGGGGAGTAGGAAACAAAGAGACCTGGTGAGAGATGGATGGAGAAGGCTCTGGTTACAGCTTAGAGAAGTCTTGGGACTCAGTCAAGGAGAATCAAAGTTTGTTATGCATCATTGAGTGCCTAGTTGATATTAGATAACAAGAATTTGTAGGAACTCTCAGCCATTTTAATGCTGTGATTTCTTCTGTTGAAGATTGACAGGGAGTGAATGAGTCTAAAACAAAGGAGTTATAGGGTAGTGTATAGTTTAACTGATCAGCTTGAATGTCAAGATTGCGAGGACAAGATGGTGAGACCAGAGCGAGGATGATGGACTTGAAGAACAGGGGGGCAGGATGGTTACTTCCAGACCCTCCCTTTTTTTCTTTTTTCTTTAGAGGTTTTGTCTATCCAAATGTATTACCTAGTTCAAATGCTGATAGTACTATTTACTACTACATATTTCTAATACTAGTTTATTCTCCTTTTCTCAAGGAGTTCAGTACCTGACTCACAGTCTTCCTCTCCATACCATCCCCCTGCCACTCTAATAGGGAACTTCAAACATTTTGGCTTCACACTTCCTCACTTAGTCTCCTCAACTCATGACCTATTTCTTCTTCCTACCTCATTCACAAAGAGTGCACCCTTGATCTCACTATCAGCTGAGTATTTTACCTTCCATGATTGAGAATTCTGAAATTGCTTTATTTGACCATATTACATCTTAATGCATCACCCTTTTTGCACATATTCTTTATTCTCATTCTGACTTTTAGTCCCTTTCATATCTCAGTATTCCTATTGACCATCATCCCTGCTCCAACTTCACTTTCTTCCTTTCCCATACTGATCCTATAGTCAACTGTTTTCTACTATAGAATCTCCTTCTCCCTTGTCCTCCTCTTGCTTCCACCTTGCCAAACCCAACCCTGGATTAAGCCCACTGTTCTTTGCTCGTACTTATGTGGGGGACCATTGCTTATACAAAAGTTGACTGAAATTTTTCAGGTTATATGGCAAGAAAAGATTATCCCCCAGGAGTTCAAGAATGTCTCCATTGTCCATCTCTATAAGGGTAAAGAGAATAGGTTGTTCTGCAACAGTCGCAGGGGGATCTGTCGCTTAGTCATTGCTGGCAAAATTCTTGCTAGAGTCCTCTTTAATAGGCTGATCCTTCACCTGGAAGATGGTCATATACCTGAGAGCCAGTGTGGCTTCAGAAAGGGCTGAGGAACAGTCGAAACAGTGTTTACTGCCTGACAAGTCCAGAAGAAATGCCAGGAGCAGAGCAGAGGTCTGTACACAACATTTGTAGATCTGACCAAAGGCCTTTAACACTGTTTGTCATGAGGGCTTATGGAAAATTATGTCAAAATTTGGTTGCCCGAAGTTCATCAATATTGTACATCAATTTCATGATGGCATGTTTGCCTGGGTTCCGGATAATGGACAATGCTCTCATGCCTTCCCAGTCACCAATGGAGTGAAACAGGGCTGTGTGCTTGCTCCCATGCTTTTTAGCATAATGTTTTCAGCCATGTTGACAAATGCTTTCAATGAGGATGAACGTGGCCTCAAGGTCAACTACCATACTGATGGTAAGTTTTTCAATTTGAAAAGGCTACAAGCCAAGACCAAAGTGGAGGGAGTGTTAGTGCATGATTTTCTGTTTGCAGATGACTGTGCACTCTATGCAGCCTCTGAAGCTGAGATGCAGCAAAGTATGGATCAATTCTCT
Source organism: Notamacropus eugenii (assembly GCF_028372415.1). NCBI lineage: Eukaryota > Metazoa > Chordata > Mammalia > Diprotodontia > Macropodidae > Notamacropus > Notamacropus eugenii. Next base: position 96,053,564 of record NC_092877.1, read on the forward strand.
GCTGCCTGTGCTAATTTAGGCCTCATAATTAACACCAAAAAAAACACAGGTGCTTCATCAGCCACCACCACACCATCCATACTTGGAACCATCATTTATGACAAATGGAGAAGTTTTGAATGCTGTGGATAAGTTCACTTACCTTGGTAGTGTACTTTCCAGGGATGTACACATTGACAATAGGTTGATGCATGCGTTGCCTGAGTTAGCTCAGTGTTTGGGAGGCTCTGAAGAAGAGTTTGGGAGAGGAGGTATTAGACTGACTACCAATCTGAAGTTCTACAGAGCTGTTGTGCTGACCTCATTGTTATATGCTTGTGAAACATGAACAGTCTACCAGCACTATGCCAGGAAACGGAATTGTTTCCATTTGAACTGTCTTAGGAAGATTCTGAGGATCACCTGGCAGGATAAGGTACCAGACACTGAAGTCCTTGCTTAAGCTGAACTGCCAAGTATTCAAACTATGCTTCAGAGAGCACAACTCTGATGGACTGGCCACATTGTTCGAATGCCAAATGTACGCTTGCCAAAAAGACTATTTTATGGAGAACTTGCATGGGACAGGCAATCACGTGGTGGCCAGAAGAAACAATACAAGGACACTCTCAAGGTCTCTCAAGAACTTTGGGTTTGACTGTGCATCGTGGGATACACTGGCACAGGACTGCTCAGCATGGCGTGCCCACATCAGAAAAGGTGCTGTGCTGTATGAGCAAAGCAGAATTGAGACAGCACAAAGTAATCATAGGATGCACAGATTTGGGATATCCACCCCAAATATTCATATGGACTATCTGTACCCAACCTGTGGTTGAGCATTCCGAACTTGTATTGGTCTGATCAGCCACAGTTGGACACACTGAAATTTCACTTTACCAAGGTGATGTCATTGTGGTCCTCCTCGAAGATGAAGGAGAACAACCAACCAACTTATGTGTTAAAGAAATCACACATAGCCATCCATTTGACTGAGTCCATTACAAATTTATGTTATTTAATATCAACTGGTTCCTTACTGTAACCAGGCAAGCTCTGTACTTAGCACAGTGTTGGTGGTTAATAATTGCCAGTTGACTGATTAATTCAGATTCTATCCTATTTCCTGAAGAGACTATTCAAACCTTCTTTTCTGTCTTCACTATTTTATTGAAAAAATAGTCCAATTAAAGAGTTCCTTCCCTACTCTGCAACTTAAATTTTCTTGACACCATCCCTCATTCTCTCCTCTTTTACCCCAATTGTTTGTGAAGAGCTTGTCGTTTTTCTAGTTCATGCTGACTTTTCTACTTATACCTTTATCCCTTCCTGTCTTCTTTGACAGTGAATCAGGGTCATCATTGTGAACATTAATTTTAGAACATTTAGAGATGCATTATACAGTGAGGAAGGAAAAAACAGTGTATGGGGTTTATTTTTTTTTTGACTTTTCTAATTGGAAAGCCATTTTCTTAGAAGTCCTCTGAATAATAGAAACTTTAAGGTTCTCAGGTAAGATTAAAGCCAATCCATCGCAAGCAGATTGATGTATACATTTTTATATTAAGATCTGTGAGGAAGATTTATATATTCTTTGAATAGTCTATATTAGGAAATGCCTTCTTTTGGCTTACCTAAATCTTTCCTGGTTTAGTTTAATTAAATTTCTTACTTTGTCTACTGTAGGGATTGAGAGCTCCTTGCTTAGACAAGGTTTGAGAAAAGTATTGGATTAGAAGTGGAAAAGATGACAAGTTAGGAAAATGTCCTATTATGTTTGCATAGGAATGGGACAAGGAAACAATGCTTCCTAGAGTAAAAGGAAGAAATTAATTAGGTGGGATAAAGTCAAGTAATAAAATTAACATTGAAAAATATAATATACTTATGGGTACATATGATTGGAGCTGTTACAGTTTTCAGTATTTGGAAATGAACCCCATGGATTTTTTCCCCCCTTACTGAGATCAGAATGCTTGTTTACTTTCAGGTTGGTCTCAGTTTTTGATGAAGTCTTGCTCAGATCAAATTAGGCCTTGTTAGCCACAAGATAGGGCAGCAAATGAATAATTGTTTGATTGAAAGATAATTTGTGTAGTTAAGGTTTTGAGAATATTTTGCTTTTGAATAATTCAAACCACATAGTAAAGTCAGGAGCATCTCATTAAGAGACATAGACTTACTAGAGAATTTTCAAGTTTTTTAGGAGCACTTAGATGATTTAAATTTCAATAAAATTAGTTTTAATTTTCCTAATGACAGCAGATGTGTGGCAAACATCCAGTGCCTGAGCATAAAACAAAATGTCTGGAGATATTCATGGATTAGAATGTCTAGTTAGTTATTGAAATCATAAGGATTTTATTCTGATGATGATGCAGTGTAAGTTTATTAAGGTGGTGTGCAGAATAAGTATTCATACATGCATTTGAGCTGTTTAATAGCATTTCTGGTTTGTGATTCAGAACACTCTATAATTAGTGACTACAACTTGACAGTTGGTAATGAGTAGAATATCTAGAAATATCAGCCTAAGAGAAACTCATTTTACGTGACTTGGTTGAATAACTTTGATTATTTTAGAAAGGAGGGAGCTCCCTGAAACTTATGCTACCATTTTTCAGTTTTACATGATCTAATAGAACTATATAAGTTTTGGAAACATTAAGGTTTTTTTCACTTTAAGAAGCCAAATTATTTAAAATAAATATCTTAACAAATTGTAGATCTTCTGATAACTGTAAGTAATAAAACCCAAGATTTATGCAGCTCATTAAAGTTTTCAAAAGATTTTATATAGATATCTAATTTCAGGTTCATAATAACTCCAAGGAGGGACATTTTACATGTTTGGAAACTGAGGTTCAGATAAGTGATTTGTCTGTAGTCACAAACTGGTCAGTCTCAAAGGGAGGATTTGAACCCTGGACTAACTGACTCTTAAGTCCAGTGCTCTCTCCACTATACCATGCTGCCTACCCCTAACTAAAAATACTCTTTAATTACAGTATAACTAAGTTACAAAGTAGGGCATATTATTTAACTCAATGTAAGTTGCCAACAGTTATAATTTTTGATTAAATATAAATAATTGCTTATATTTAAAGATGTTGTCATTTAGCCTTATTAAAATAGAATTTCACCTTACGAAATATCCAATCAAAATATCTTAGGAGGTTAGTCTTGCTTTCCATGTTCCAAAAAGCTGTGTGTAAAATAATATATATTAAATTATTTTTTCCATTGATTTTTCTTATTTTTTGAAATTTTACACAGAATTATGTGTAATAAAAATGACAGATTGTCCCAGTTGTTTATTACACATCTAGGGTAATGGATCGTTCAGAGCTTGATTGTTCAAACAATCTTTCAACTAAATGCATACCTATTTAAAAGGATGTATTTTTTTAAAAATGTGGTTATTAGGTGAGATATGGAGTCTACTGAGGTTTGGTGAAGAAGGTATCAAAATCTGAATTTGTAGAATAGTCCCCACACCAGTGAAATCTTAGCTCTTTTAGGTTAAATATATACAAAATACATTCGGTTTCCATTTCATTGATATTCTCAATGACTCTGTGACACTTAACTGTTATTTAAGACATTGTACCAGGCAGTGTCAGTGCCAGGGATTTGGCAGAATTTATAATCTAGAAAAGCCATTTGGAAATGCTTTTTTCAACAGCTAGAAAATAGAAGTAACAAGGTAAAACTGACTTGTATTTAACAATAGAGATATTACCATGTCTAACAATATAGGTTATGATGGAATGTTTTAAAACCTGATTCTTGAGTTTGAAAATTTGACAGAAAATAACTATATATCTCTACATGAACATAAATAACTCTTGAAATTTACAGTACCAGATACCAGCCTTGGACTGCAGACCCCACTTATTAAGCAAGAACCTCTCCAAGTAAGAGGTAAATGTATGATTTATTTCTATTTTCTTTTCATATTTTGTGGTTGTTATTAAAAGTTTTCCTTCCTTGCAGTTCATTGGAGATAAAAACACTTAATTATTAACTCTTCTTCCTGATGTCTCTGTTTCTGTTGAGCGCATTGCTGTTCTTGTTGCCCAGGTTCTCAACTTCAGTGTCCTTCTCAAATCTTCATGTTCTTTAAAATCTGCTTCCTCCCTTTCATTACCCTTCCCCTCCCCCCAAGTTTCTTGCATTTTTCTCCTTGTCACTCACTTTTCACTTGTTCTCACTGTAGTTCAGGTCTTACCACTTCTCCCCTGCACTGTAATATTAATTTCTTATTATTTCTTACTATTATAAGGAATTAATTTCTTAGTCTGCATGAGGTCTGTCTACCTCAAGTCTATACGTTTTCTAATCCATCCTCTGCAGAACTGCCAGAGTGGTTACTAAAATACGGTTCTGACTATGTTACTCCCTTGCTCAAAAAGCTGAGGATTGCCTTTGGAATATCTCTGACTTTTAAAATCCTTCACAATTACAGTCCGTCTTTCTTCCTTTATGCAGTCTACAATCCAACCTAACTGGCTTATTTGCTGTTCCTCACATGATAATCTTGTGTCTTGTCTCCATTCCTTTGCACGTGTTTTCCCCATGTTAGAAATGTTCTTTTTCTTTACTGCCTGCTCTTAGAATCACTAGTTTTCTTTAGCTCAGCTCAAGGGCTTCCTCCTATAAGAGTACTTTTTCTAATCCCACCCCTCATCCCAGTATCTATAGCATATTTCCCCTGACTCCCCAATTACCTTGTATTTACTTTTATTTACTTATATCTGTATATGCTGTTTTTTCTCATTAGAATGTATGCCTCTGCTAGGCTGGGTCTGTTACCTTTTTGTCTTTTTATTAGGTAATGTCTAAAATATATTAGGGATTAATAAATACTTGATTAATATATGTGTTTATCAACAATTTCCCTTCTAATCTGAATGAAATATTCTAAGCTACAATATACACCTCTCAGAACAAGAAAAAGTAAAGTGAGCCTCCAATGTCATGCAAGTCATGTATGTTAAAATCCAAAAGACTTTCACAGTTTACTTAAGCAATAAATCTAATATCTGAGTGTCTTTCTGTGGTATATGCTCTAGAGTCTTTGAACTAGAGGAAGAAGATACCAAAAAATTAAAGGAATTATTGCATTTTGGTGAATACCACCACCAGACTTAAAACAAAACAAGATATGTCTGTCTAGCTTACAAAGATGAGTAGAAGGGCTGCCTCATCAGAAACTAGAGAAAAGGAGAGAGGTGGGAAGTAGTGTTAAGGGGTTTTGAGATGAAGAAAAAGAGCAAAGAATCAGCTCCTAGCAAATGAACTGAATTTTTTTTTCTCACAGCAGGGGGAGGGAGGGGGAGTATAATGTGGTTTGAGAAGATTTTTGAATAACTTTTGTAGGGAATGAGGTTAGGGAGTGCTGCCTTGCTGCAGTGAGATGCCAGTTGAGGTTTGAGAACAGTAATTTGTAATGTAACCATTCAGAATGGTTGTGAGACTCCCATCTGTCTTCATCAGCTCCTCAACAGGAACAGGACTGAAGTTTGGCAAGAGAGAAGTAATGATACGATGTGACATAATTGAGTTACTTGAGTAACTGGTAACTGGACTGGAATCTCACATGGAGAGTAGTCTTAAACCTGTGATTCTTGATGTCCTCTACTCTCTTTTCTGCCTCTGTACTTCAGTCCCTGAAAAAGTAGCAGGGGGCTCCTTAGGAATGAAGACCACGCTGTATTTTTATTTCATGGGTTGCCTTGATTAGAGAACTAATCACAAAGTTGCCAAACTACTGGTGATTATTGCCTCTGCATTTAGCAGTGCTGCTCCTTGGAAAGCAAATGCAGTCTGCTTCTTATTTCTGTTGGCTTTTAATTATGTTTTGTTTTTTATTATAAACTTGTTAACCATCACACTCACGAACATTTCATTATAAAAGACAGAAAATGGATTATGTATGAAACTATCAGTTTCTATTACATATTGTTTTAAAGTGACAAAACTGCCTTGCTTGTCTATCTCCTTTTGAACTTCCTTCTGCTCTTTTTTGTGTACTTTTTAAATATTTCAGTGCTACTGTTTTCTTATTTTTTTGGCCTTACTGTCACTGCCCACTAACTTCCCTTGGTAACTCCCTGCCATCAGTTAAACCTTTCCTTTGTGACAGAAAACACATTTGATTGCATCTGAAAATTGTGTACAGTTTTCTCATTCTGTACTTGTCCATTGCTTCCCTGCTAGGAGGTTGAAATAATATTTCATCGTTATGAAATCGTAACTGGTTATTACCTTGATAGGGATTCTTCAGTCTTTCCACAGTGTGTTAATTTAGTCGTATAAATTATTCTCCTGCTTCTTCTCACTTCACTCTGTATTAGTTCATATAAGTGTTTCAGGAACCACTCTGAAAACCTTCTTTGCATGGTAGGACCTGTCAAGCTTGTGCTTGTCTGACACAGCCTTCAGGAACCCAAGGTCATCTTCATGGCACGATAAGGCAATAGAAAAGACTTGAATTGAAGAGCTTGCATTGGGATATATTTGATTAATATAAATATTAACATATTACTTCTCCAGGTGAAACTGCTAATTAATTTTCAGATAATCCTAAAATAAATTATGCTGTATTAGTTTAATATAGATTTGACAGAAACATCTATAACAAGATATGCATTAGAGCAAAGTTGTTTTGATGCTATATATAAGTAAAAGATCACAGATTTCAGAGATAATAAAAGATTGATTTCCCATGAGACTTTTACAGTCTCTCTCCTCCACCAGGTTAGGAGAATTTTTTCTCTTTTTTTGACCCTACATGTAGTACATTAGGAAAAAGTTGTCTATCTTTGAAAGTTATTGGAACATTTAGGTCTATTACACATTACTGTCCAGCTGCATTGTAATAATCCTCAAATGTGTTGTTTTAATTATGTGTACATAATTGATTCTCTTGTGAAATCCTATTCTGCCTCATGACAAGGAGATGACTGAGTTTTCAAAAGCTGTAAGAGGGAAGCACAAGCTCTGACAGGTTTTCCCAAACTGGAAAGACTTCAAGTATGGGAATAGAGATGGGTGATATTTCTGTCACTGAAAAATATAGCTGAATTAGAAGTGCTCATCACCAGAAAACTGGCCACCAGGTAATGGATGTTTGTGGCCATAGCATTTTATGACACCATCCCACAGTGAGGCATGGAGAAATGGTCATTTATTTCCATACTAATGAAATTACAGCCCCCTGTCATTAAGAGATGTATATTTGGTTTGTTTTACTGTTTGCTTTTGGTTTTAGTTAAAGCAGTTCTTAAGAAGAGGGAATATGGACCAAAGTACACCCAGAATAATTTCATCACTGGAGTCAGAGCAATAAATGAATTCTGTCTTAAATCCAGGTACCACAGTTAAATTATTATTGGCGGGCAAGATAACTGTTGATTTATTAATGTATGTTTGTATTTTGGCCAGTGTCTTAACTGTTCATTTGGTCTCCCCAAATGTGAATGAACATTTAGTAGCATTCAAAACTGTTAGATTTGTTGACTTTTCTGTTAAGTTGAAACTCTTCCATTTTAGAAATAATTATACTATATCTCTTTTTTTTTTCCATTCACAAAAACTAAATTCTAACAGGTTGACAATCTCAGTAGAATAGCATAATAGAAATGCAAATAGTTTCACATGTATATTATTAATGAACCTGTCCTAAAGGCTGCAAGATTTTTCAGTTGTATTTGAATGACCCTTAAATGTTACTGCATCTGAGCAAGGTTCAGGTAATTTTTTTCGTAGTTGCAATAACAATAATCGTAGTTAATATTTCTACAGAACCTTTGATTTGCAAAACAGTTTACAAATATCTTATTTTATCCTCACAGCGACCCTGAGAAGAAGGTGTCATTCCCATTTTTCAAATGAGAAAACTGAGATTGTGAGAGTTTTAAGTGACTCACCCCAAGTTACATAGCTAGTTAGTGTCAGAGGCTGGATTTGAACCCAGGGCTTCTGGCTCTAGGTTTAGTGCTGTATTCACTGTTTCTAAAGAGAGAGACAATATGCAGACAGCTATATACATGCAAGTACCTCTGTTATCATGCTCTTAATACTCTGTTTTCCAGACCATTGGCCGTGATTATCATAACCTTAGTATCCATAACCTTATGGGTAGTCCTTATTTCCTAAATAAGTCGATGTATTTCCTTAACTACTTAACTTACAAGGAATAGCTTAGAAATTGGGATTATTACTGCTCATTAGTTAATAAAATTATTAACATCTTTCATTTTTGTAACATTTTATGCTCTTTATAAAGTGTTATTTATGTTTTATCTCTTTTCATCTTTCTTCAAATCCTGGAAGTTGAGTAGAATAGATGTTATCTTTTACAAAGAGAAACAAGCATAACATCCAAACATAGAATGCCTCCTGAATATAAGATATGTTCCCAAAATGAGATCTCTTTGAGAGGAAATAAAAAGTTATATATTGGAAACTATCACTGAGTATTAATCTCACATAAACATGAGGTTTATATAAGACGACTTTAAGAAAAGTATGATTTGCATTTGGTCTGATAATGTAAATAATTTGCCTCAGATGACAAAACTAGAGGATTCCTTCTTATTTTTGACATCTAGTCCAAACCTCTTTGTGCTGGAACAAGAATGTGTTGGGGTTATGGAGAATCATTGTTTACTTGCTTAAATATAGTAACTATCCATGGTCATTGAAATAGAGATGTTTGTGAAATAACCACAGTAACTTGACTTTATGTTTTTTTCCTTACTGCTAAAAATGTCCTTACAATCAGTGAGAAGACTGGTATTTTTGTGATTAGTCATTTTTAGTGGTAATTTTATACAAATACTTAAAATTTTTCATTATTTACTGTAAACAAGACATATTGACTGGCATGGAGGAAGTTTTTTGACAGTTATGAATATATGAAACATTGGAATATTAGTCTCCAGAGCCAGACAAGATGATTGTAAACCTTAATTGAGCTCTCAGTAGAGAGAAGATACTTCAATATTCATTCTCTTTTCTGCTTCTCAAATTTTTCATTCAGGTGCATTTTCATCTCATTTATTATGGCATGTGACTATAGTCAAAATAAAAGTCTTGATATAGGATTTGAGCCTGCACAAGTCACTGTTAAACTCAGCTTGAACTTCATATTTCATTGTGTTTTCATTAGCCATAAACTATATTTAAAAAATTAGTTTTGGTTAGAGTCCTCCTTACTTTTGCTTTTCAGATGAAAATGTCTTCTTTAAATTTATCCTCTAAAGATATGCATATCTATGATCAATGTAATTGATTTTCGGTACTCTAAATAAATATCTTTTTTATTTTGTTAATTACACAACCCTTCTTAGAATAAATCCAGCTTCTTTCTTCTTCCCAACAGTGATCTAGAGCAGTTGCGGAAAATCAGACAAAGAAGTCCCCATGAAGATACTGAATCCTTTACTGTCTTCTTGAGATCAGACGTAGAGGCGAAGTAAGAATATGTTTCTCTTCAAAAAACAAAGAAACACCAACAGATGCTTAATTTGGGCTATGCCTTGCAGTTGACCCCCTGCCAAAGTCTTCAGTGACTCGTTGCACCATGGAGCTGATCCTAGGTTCTTGAAGGCTGTTTTAGAAGAGCACAAGCTCTGGTTGATCTTCCTAATTTGTAAAAGGCCATAAGTACTTGCCTGGCCACAGACTGTCATCCAAGGATCAGCTTAATTTCTTTTGGAGGGTTCTTTATCAGTACTTGTTCTGTTAGGTGACAATTTTTTAAGTTCATGAATACTGCTTGTTAAGACTTTGAGGCACTGTAATCTGTTAGTGGAGAGAGCTCATACACCAGTGCAGTCATGGCTCTTTTGAAGTATTAGAGACTATTGAGAACAATCAGTGAGACAAATTGTAAATGAGAAAAGACAGATTCATAACAAAAAGACCTTTTTTTGGTCATAGAAATATCCTTCTGGTCTTTACATATGAATTTTGATGCCCTAGTGTTCTCATTTAAAATAGTAGTATGACATGACTTAGAAAAAGCTTTTAAGATTCAGGATTGAATTTGTTTTTGTGCTGTAGATTTAGTTTAGGAAAATTCCTTGTGTGCTTTACTTTTCTGAAAGGACATTAATGTATTATTAGATTTTCAAATAGGTTTTTTAACTTTTATATGTGTATAGTAGAAATGTTAGAACTTGGTGAACGTTGATATGTGTGTTTCTGTGTTCAGGGCTTTGGAGGTTTGGGGAAGCCCTGAGGCTCTTGCTAGAGAGAGAAAGCTGCGTAAGGAAGCGGAGAGAGAGTATAGAGAGAGTAAGTATATTCGTTTGGAAGCTGAATTAATATTAAAGAATCTTATGAACAGAGACCATGTTTTATGTCTTTTGTAGAAAAGCATTATATACTTGACATAGAAAACTTACATATTGTTACTTTTTGAGTAGTTGATAGTGATTCAGCGTTAGAATCACTCATTTTCATATAAATATAATCTTAGCTTTTTACAGGTGAAGAAACCAAAATGTTTGGTTTTAATAATTTTTTCAAAGCAAATCTGTGCTCCTATCTTTGTAATAATAGTAATGGTAGAATAAATGTAGCTGTCACTTTCTTAGAGGAAGACTGTCATTTGGGGAACTAAAAATACAATTCCCAAGAACAACATTGCAGCATAAATTTTTCCCTAGTCCTGGGAAATGTTTTCCATAAGATCTTTTTTGTTTTTATTCACCAAGAGATCTTTTAGTAACCATTTAGAAAGTATTACTCTCAAGACAAAATTAGTATGCTGTAGTTAATTCTCATCCAGTTGCATATGCATAATATTGTATAGTCTTTAGAACTAGAGGCGAGTGTCTTCAATTTTAGTTGATTCTCCAAAATGAACAGTGCAATTTATGATTTGTCTTATACTCATTATAAAAGTTTACTCTTATATTTCATAATTAACTTTTTAAATTGCCTGGTTTTTTTCTTGTGTTTGTGAAGATAGTGAAAAATCAATGAGCTAGGTATTTTAAATATTTTCTCTTTTCTTCTCGTTGGAGACTTGGCTAGTAAACAAGCCAAAGGAACAGTGTAATATGGTTTGTAATTATACAGCAGAGAAATTGCTAAATTCTTAAATGATATTAAAATTACAGTTCTTAAAGTCTTTAAAACATTGAAATAATCCTGTATTGTAAAAAAGTTAAAATTATAGTTCAGTATGAAAGCATGCTGTCAGTGTGTATCTCTTGATACCTTTGTGTCACTTATTGCACTTATATTTTGATTTTTAATATGTTCAGAAAATTTAGCCAACATTTATTATGTGCCTGTTGTAAGGTCCAATTTCTGCTCCAGAGAAGTTTATGGTACAGTATAGGAGAGGTGAGATGTGCACAACCATTATATAAATAGGTTCACATGAGGCGTGCAAACAATACTCAGATATTAGCAAAATACCGTGAGAAATCTGAGTTGAGAGAGATCAGTTCTGTTTGAGGTATCAAGGAAGACTTCATAAAGGAGATGGTATTCTTTCTGGGTCTTGAGGGATGGATAGAATTTCATGTAGAGATCTCATCCTTCTTGCTAGATTGTAAGCTCTTCAGAGGTGAAAGACTATGTTCCCTTCAGTGCCCAACTGTGTGTGGGGGTGTGTGTATGCACACACATAATATTTGTGTGTGAATATATATACACATATATAAGGTATTCAGTACTTATTAGATGAATGAATTAATCATTGTTATAATATGTAGTCAATTACTAAGTACTAATTAGCAATTGGAGAAGTGTCTTAAATTGAAAATAACTACTTGTCTAAAATAAATGTGGTGAGAGAATTTGAGAGGAAAATTTATTTTGTAATTTTTTTCATAGGGTTGTTTAGGAATCAAAAGGTGTTACAAGAATATAAAGACTTCCTAGGACATACAAAGGTAAACAGTTTTTCATTGTGATGTAAATTTGTTACATATAGAAAAGTCTTGTCATTAATTTAATTTGCCCCCAAAATATGAAATTCCATTGTGTTAGAAGGAGCCAAAACAGAAGTAAGACCACATTTCTCTTTAGCAAATTAGTAAGTGATCAGAAGTGCTATGAATCTAGTTGAGGAAAGGGGCAGAGGATCCAGTACACACAACTCTTTTTACTTACTTTTTTTAAAAAAATGAATGCTTTGGGGTTATTAGACTCCTCTCCTCTTCCAATGGAAAATATGTTGCTGAATTTTAAACTGGAGATCTCTAAATATGTTTAACTCAGAGCTCTTTTTCTAACTTTTAGTACATTCAGTCTACCATCAAGTCTCTAATTGATAAAAAAGCATTTGTTATATATTATTGCTTTTCCAAAGAAATCATTGTAATTATATTGACTAAGCTCCATTAGTACAGTAGAAGTCATTTTGTTGTGTAGAACCCTTTTTATAATTTTTTTTTTGGTGGGAATCTAGTACGTGTTCCTGAGCTCATACCCTGTTTTATCACTTTTGTCAGTTTGGTATTCCATCTGTTGGATGGGGTGGTGTATGAAGAATCTTTATGAGGGGTGGTGTATGAAGAATCTTTATGAGGTGTGGATACTTCTTGGAGCTAGAAGCAGTAGATTTTATGTATTGGAAAAAATCACTGGATTGGAGTCTTGACACTGACACCAACTGAATTTGTTGTGTTGAGCCTCAGTTTCTTTATATGTAAAATGGGCAGGTTAATACTGCCTACTTCATACAGTTGTTAAGAAAGGCCTTTGTTATCCTTGAAGCATTATAGAGATGAGTTGCTGTTGCCTATCCATCGCTACATAAACCTCTCCCTGGGATCTTTTGTGGCCTATGAGAAGAATAGTCAGGAACAAGATGGGGTGGCAGCAGTAACCTTGGCAGTGAACTAAAGCTTACTGGAAGGGAGAGCCACTGTATGCCTTTTTCTGAGGCCTTTTTCATTGTCTCCATTCCACTGCTCTTGAGGAATGGGCAGGTTGATCAGATTGGAATCTAGCATCCATGTAAGGTTGTAGTTACTAAAGAAATAAGAAGTGCATTAGATAATTTGACCTTAGCAGACAAATTTAAAACAGCTGATACAGAAAAACATCCTAAAGCACAGGTATCATTACGGAGATACAAGACAATTTAAGGGCTTTATTGACCTACAAACTATAAAGTGAATGCTCTTTAAATTATAGGAAAATTGCCTTATTAGTTATGGAATCATTGTTATTATCATTGCATATGTTTACAGAGCATCTATCTTAAAAGGTATCTAGCTTCTTGCCACTGACTAGTTGGTAGGGATTGTACTTGAGGTCCCTTTTAGAATTCTGTTTTCACTTTCTTAATCTTTGGGTTGTTGTTGAGTTGTTCCAGTTGTGTCCTGCTTTCCATGACCCCATTTGGAGTTTTCTTGGCAGAGATATTGGAGTGGTTTGTAATTTCCTTCTCCAACTCATTTTTACAGATGAGGAAACAGGCAAACAAGGTTAAGTGACTTGCCAAGGGTCTCTTCCTGACTCCAGGCTTGGTACTCTATCCACTATGCCACCTTGCCTCCCTGATCCTTGGGTACCTCCTACCTTCTCATGATGTGGGAGGAGAATGATACAAGGAAATCAAACCTCCCAGTGCATTTCCAGCCTTTGAAAAGACCCAGAGGATTAAATAAAGTTGTAACATTGAATTGTTCTTCACCTGGGTGGGCCAATGGTACATAAACACTAAACTGGAAACTTAAGTGTAAAGGAAATCTTAAATATGTTTTTATCACTTGATTGCTGCCTTTTGGTGTTTTCATCAGCATACATGAGAAAACTTCTCTTAGAGTAGTTTTTTCTTATGAATGCAACATTTTTCAGGAACTTGAAAAGTTGTTGAGTAAAGGAAGGATGTTTTAAATTATCTAGATTTCATTAACTTTGTCAGTTTTCTGTAGCTTTTGTTGAATCATTCTTTTTTAAAAAGTAAATCTTCTTTAGGATGAGTTGAAAAATTTTCAAGATGTCTATGGACCAGGATTCATTTGCTTAGTTTCGTCTCCATTATTTTAAGATGAAGATATTAGAGAAAGTGAGGTAAAGAAAATTATGCAAATAAGTATGTCAGATGTAGAGTATCTTGGCTTCATCATTATGAATTAAATGAAGATTTTTTTTTGGAGTCTTAAAGTTGTAACTGTTTATGTTTACAATTTGTCTAATTGCGTTCTTTTCCAGCCACGGCCTAGAAAAGTATCTGTGTTTCTTAAAGGACCAGGAAAAGTGGTGATGGTTGCTATTTGTATGTAAGTTTGAAAAAGTAAACCTTTTAAAACTAAACTCTGTATTATTTTGAACCTGTACATCCCAGCCCTGAATATATAGTTTGCCACTTGGTAATTAGAAAAGAAGTTATTTTTTCCCGTATTTATTTTAAAAGGAAGTTGATTTGATTGTAATTACGAGTATGGAGTATGTGACTCTGTATATATGTGTATATTGTTGTGGGATACTACCTGACTATATGCTTTCTTAACTATTTATTAAAGATGATGTAGAAATTAATTTTCACTCTCTTCATATATTGTATTGCTAAGGTAATTAAGAGTATTATTGTTAATTGATGATGAGGGGTAGAATATCTGTGTATGTATTGTATTTATGGGTAATATTTTTCCTGCTTACTATGGAAGTAGGTGGACAGTTTACACATCTTATATTTTCAGTCCTTTTCTTTTATCTTCCCTTTCCTGTTATCACCATTTGCGCTGATCATTGATACCCTCAAAAGAGGATATGAGGGCTAGGAGAGTTCAAGGATGATTCTCAGACAATGGGCAGTTAAATTAAATGTTGTCATATTTGGGTTTTTTTTAATGTTTAAATTAACAGAAGATTTTCATAGTTCTGTCAGATAGCTTGATTAGAATTGAGGTAGAGGGCAAGAAAGGGAATTGAGATCATTTCCTTACCCACTGTTACACGACTTCCTTTTTTCTTTCTCCACTAGGCAGAAACTAGCCAGGAACTTTAGTTTTTGGGGAGTGAGGCAAGTAGAAAAGGATAGTGGGATCAATACTCTTTACTGATTTTCATTCAGAAGTACAGAGAATGTAATTATGTCAGTTAAAGAACAGGAGTACTATGTCTTTCCTGTATAGCACTCCTTTCTACCCCCTTTAGACTACTCAGATGAATCTGTGCTGTCAACAATTTGAATGTTCTCTTCATTGATGCCAATGGCAACTTATCACCTCTCCATTCTGTGCTGTTCTTAGCCATGTCCTTTCCTAAGTTTTCCAAAGGAAATCTGCCAATGTGCCAGGGGCCTTCCATAATTTTACTTGTTATCACAAAGATGTAAGGAGAGTGCTTGGACCCTCAGTTATCCCTCACTTTTATCTTATGAGTAGCCCATCTTTTTAAGTAATACATTTCTTTGATGACTTTCTTTACTTTGGTTCTTTATAGTTTTTTAGTTGTCATGTGCTGTAGCTTGCACACCCAACATGTGCTTCTCCATTGATTCTAAATTTTTACTTCTTTGTAGACTGAAGTATTCTATATCAATTGTACAGTATAAGTGGTAGGATATTCCTATTAAAACATGAGCTTTTGTTTAAGCGAGGAGCTTGTGATCATTAAAGGAGCCTTGCAATTTTCTGGAGGCAGTCTAGCCTGTTTTCTACTGTCAGTTTAATTAAGGGCTCAATTTTCCATTCTCAGAGTTTATAGATATAGAGACTGATGGATGATATAATGCTATAGATAGATATAGGTACAGATTGATGTGTTCTCTATATTGTCCATCTGATCTGCGTGCCATAATTTTCATGATAGGCAATTTAAAAAATTTATTTTTAGTTTTAAACATTCATTTCCACAAGATTTTGAGTTCCAAATTTTCTCCCCATCTCTCTCCTCCCGCCACCCCAAGACACCATGCATTCTGATTACCCCTTTCCCCAATATGCCCTCCCTTCTACCATACCCCTCCTTTCCCTTATCCCTATCTTTTCTGTTTCTTATAGGGCAAGATAGATTTCTATATCCTGTTACCTGTATTTCTTATTTCCTGTTTGTATGCAAAAACAATTCTCAACATTTATTCCTAAAACTTTGAGTTCCAGCTTCTTTCCCTTCCTCCCTCCCCACCCTTCCTCACTGAGAAGGCAAGCAATTCAATATAGGCTATAAATGTGTAGTTATGCAAAAGACTTCCATGATGGTCATGTTGTAAAAGACTAACTATATTTCTCTCCATCCTATCCTGCCCTCCGTTTATTCTATTCTCTCTTTTGACCTTGTCCCTCCCCAAAAGTGTTTACTTCTAATTACTCCCTCCTCCCATTTGCCCTCCTTTCTATCATCCCCCTGCACACCCCACTTAACCCCTTCTCCTCTACTTTCTTGTAGTGTAAGATAGACTTTCATATCAAATGGAGTGTGCGTATTATTCCCTCCTTAAGCTAAATTTGATGAGAGTAAGCTTCACTTTGTCCCTCTCTCACCTCCCCACTTTTCTGCTCCATTGAAAAAGCTTTTTCTTGCCCTCTTTTATGAGAGATCATTTGCCCCATTCCATTTCTCCCTTTCTCCTCTCAATATATTCCTCTCTCCCCCCCTTAATTTTATTTTTTTAGGTATCATCTCTTCCTATTCAACTCATCCTGTGCCCTCTGTCTATATCCCTCCAACTACCCAAATACTGAGAAAAGTTTCAAGAGTTACAAAAATTATCTTTCCATGTAAGAATGCTTGAAAGTCCTGTATTTCATTGAATGACCGTTTTTTTCCCATTAAGTACTATACTCAGTTTTTCTGGGTGAGTGATTCTTGGTTTTAACCCTAGTTTCTTTGACTTCTGGAATATCATATTCCAAGCCCTGCAATTCCTTTAAGTAGAAGCTGCTAGATCTTGTGTTATCCTGATTGTATTTCCACCATACTTGAATTGTTTCTTTCTGACTTATTGCAATATTTTCTCCTTGACCTGGAGAATTTGGCTACAATATTCCTAGGAGTTTTTCTTTTCGAATCTCTTTCAGGAGGTGATCGGTGGATTCTTTCAATATTTATTTTACCCTCTGGTTCTAGAATATCAGGGTGCTTTTCCTTGATAATTTCATGAAAGATGATGTCTAGGCTCTTTTTTTGATCATGGCTTTCAGGTAATCCCATAATTTTTAAATTGTCTCTCCTGATTATGTTTTCCAGGTCAGTTGTTTTTCCAGGGAGATATTTCACATTGTCTTCTATTTTTTCATTCTTTGGGTTTTGTTTTGTAATTTCTTGGTTTCTCATAAAGTCATTAGCTTCCATCTGCTCCATTCTAATTTTTAGAGAACTAATTTCTTCAGTGAGCTTTTGAATCTCTCTTTCCATTTGGCCAATTCCACTTTTTAAAACATTTTTCTCCTCATTGGCTTTTTGATCCTTTTTTGCCATTTATGTTAGTCTATTTTCAGAGGTGTTACTTTCTTCAGGAGTTTTTTGGGTCTCCTTTAGCAAGCTGTTGACTTCCTTTTCCTGATTTTCTTGCATTGCTCTCATTTCTCTTCCCAATTTTTCTTCCACCTTTCTTACTTGATTTTCAAAATCCTTTTTGAGCTCTTCCATGGCCTGAGACCATTGCATATTTTTTGGGGAGGTTTTGGATGTAGAAATCTTGACTTTTATGTCTTCCTCTGATGGTATACTTTGTTCTTCCTCATCTGAAAGGATGAAAGAAAATACCTGTTCACCAAGAAAGTAATCTTGTGTAGTCTTATTGTGTTTCCCTTTTTTGAGCATTTTCCCAGCTGGTTACTTGACTTTTGAGTCCTTTGTCAAGTTGAGGGTATACTCTAGGGACCTGTAAGTTCTCAGTTCCTCCACAGTGGCACAGTCAAGGGAGAGAAGTTTACTTCTCTCCTGGCCTGTTCTCTCGTCTCTGAG
The DNA here is from genome assembly GCF_028372415.1 of Notamacropus eugenii. NCBI lineage: Eukaryota > Metazoa > Chordata > Mammalia > Diprotodontia > Macropodidae > Notamacropus > Notamacropus eugenii. The sequence goes on from NC_092877.1 coordinate 96,071,435, forward strand.
CAACCACAAGTACTCCTTTCTGCCCAGGATCTGTGAATAGGATTCCCTCTCTAGAGCCTCTATTAGCTCCACCACATGAGTGCTCTTCCTCACCCCAGGATCATTACTCAGGGCTGAGATTCAGATCAACTGCTCGATTTCCCCAGGGACTTTAGGCAGTGGAAAGTAGATGCTGCTGCTGTGGCTGCTGCCGCCCTGGGGCTGGGGACCACGATGGGGACTGGGACTGGGGCCAGAAACTACTCCCCTTTCATCCAGGTGAAAGAGCGTTCTTACTGAAAGCTGTCTTTGAAGCTGTCTTTGGCGTTTGTGGGGTGAGAAAGCTGCTACCTGTGATTCCAGGCCCTGAAGCCAGCTCCAGTCCTGTCTTTGTAGGCTGGGCTGCACTCTGCTGTGAGCCCAGTGTGATAGACCTTTCCTATCAGCCTTCTAGATTGCTGGAAATCTCTTTCACTCTGTCGTTTTGTGGCTTTTGCCACTCTAGCATTTGTTTAGAGTCATTTTTTATAGGTGTTTTATGGGCTGTGGGTGTAGAGCTAGAGCAGGTCCATCCTTCTACTCTGCCATCTTGGCTCTGCCTCCAATAAGCAATTTTCTTTTTATCCACGAAGTTTTTCTTGTGTGAATAGTTAAGCCACTCTTTTAATGGTTATGCATCTTTCTAGGGGATCCTTTGGTACTCCTGGGCCTGGTAGAACCAGCATGATGTCATTTGCACACAGGTGCATCTAGAAGACCTCCTCATTCCTTTTCAACTTACACTCTCAGTTGAATCGCTGCCCTAATGGTAGTAAACATTTTTGGCAAGCATGTATTTCCCCCCTTTTTTTTTTTTATGTTTTAACCATTATTAATAATTGAAGAGTAGTTAGAATGATTATAGCTATGATATCTTTTGAAGAATCCTGTAAGATTTTGTTACATCCATGGGGACACGTTTTTTGGAGGACAGCCTTTAAAGGATCATTTGCTCCACTAAATCAAGTACTTTTAAAGTGAAAACATAAATAAAAAGCACAATAAAAATGGTCAGCAAGCAGTAAGAACAGTGGATCTTATACTTTCTATATATTTTAGTTAGTTTTATGTTGGGAAAGACATGGTTTAATGTGTACTGCCATTTGCAAAAGTTCCCTACTATTACTCAACTGAAAGATATCCTTGATGTGTGTATAGATTATTCTCATAAAGACTTTATGCAGATGGCAAGTAGGTGTATAGGTTTTCTCTTGGTTAGCTCTTTTGGTAGATCTGAAATTTTCATTGTTGTCCTTGTTATCTTGCCTTTCTTCAGATGTCTTTTGATTCCACCCTTCACAGTGCCCTCACATTTGTCTCTCCCCACACAGCTTCATCTATGTACACTTGGTCTAAGGAGTAGGTGCGAACCTATGACCCTGAGGCGACATGTGATCCACTAGGTCCTCAAGTACTGCCTTTCGACTGAATCCAAATGTCACAGAATAAATCCCTTCAATTAAAGGATTTGTCACTCAAATAAAAACAATCACTTTAATCCAACCATTTTTCCTGCCTTTTCTCTCTCCTGCCATTTCTACCTCTTCTTTAAGTACGTCAGGCACTGCACAGTGAAGCCCAATGTGATGATTTCACTAATCTTGATGGTAAAACAGCTCATTATAAAAAAAAAATCTTAATAGATATCATCATTCTTACTTGTTTGTCAGCTGTTCCACTTCTAGCCTTAGATGTCCTCAAGAGAACTACTTAGTAGGTTCTGTTGATAAGCTTTAAAACTAGGTTTAACCTCCACTACTTCTCTTTGTTTTATGTAACAGTGTGGCTCATAATCTTCCACCGTCCTGCTCTGTAAGATTTTCAAAATGAGTTTGTAGTTGAAGGCATTGTTACTTTTGGCTTTCATGTTTATCCACTTGAGAAGTAAGTCAAGCGTTTGTTGCCAAGATTGATTTTGGGGCTGTTGTCTCCTAATGCTAGTAATGTTTTGCACTGATTAAGCTATGTGAAGCAACTTGGACTCAAGAAGTCAGTTTGGAGTTGTTTAAATAGTTTAATTTAAAAATTGTTCTCATTTCTATTATTTTATTTTGTTACCAGTTTTGATCTTTGCATAAATTGGCAATCTGACAGTATATGGACAGTTGATTTAGGAATGACTCGTGAACTTCAATAATATATTGTTTCTTATTTATTAAAATATCAATTTCAGTTTTTTAAAATGTTACTTGGTGCTCATTGTGTCTAGCACCTTCTGATTATTTTTTTTCTGAAGAAAGAATTCACAATGTACAAATTTTTGGTTCCTTATTAATACATATTTTCCAAAATATTTATTCCTGTCTTTGCCTCTTACCACTTTTGTGTTAAAGTTACTGAGTATCAAAGTAGATGTTGATTTACTTTGTATTTCTTGATACATTTTTATCTGTTTCATCTTCTACCACAGATATTGGTGTATAGGTTTTAATTATTTTCATGGTAGTATTTTCACGAATATTTATTTTCCCCATGCATGGGACTACTATGACTTGATTTTCCTTTACTTCAGAGAAAGATTTGTAATTTTATTGGTGTGGATACTCACTCCCCTGAAGTAGGTAATACCTCTTCCACAGTATCTCAACCTTTATGATTCTTACTCATATTATCCCATACATACCCCACAAAGGAGGAATCCAGTATATTAAAAGATCTTACTTTTGTTCCTTTAGTATATATTGGGGGTTCCAGTGAGGTTGTTTGTTACCTCATTAAGCAGTCCATTCTTTCACTTGTCATACATGATCTCAATCTCTTTTATATCACTTGTCACTAATAAGTTATTGGAAGCAAGCTGTGCACCCTTTTCCTGATGTTTAGATTGTTACATATTTCCTTATATTTAGATTGTTAGTTTTCTGGAGTCAGTGTAATCCATTTTTTTTCTTTTTTTATGTTTTATTTTTCCCCAATTACATGTAAATACAGTTTTTAACATTAAAAACTATTTGAGTTCCAAATTTGCTCCCTCTTTCTTTTTCCTCCCCCCGCACTGAGAAGGCAAGCAGTTATACATGTGCAGTCATGCAAAACATTTCTGAATTAATCATGTTGTGAAAGAAAACACAGACCAAAAAAAATCAACCAAGAAAAATGAAGTTAAAAAAAGTATGTTTTGATCTGCATTCAGACTCAGTTCTCTTTGGATATGAATAGCATTTTTCATCATAAATCCTTCAAAATTGTCTTATATCTACAAATATTTATAATGGGCACTGGAGCATATGAGATGACCATATATATCATGAATTGATGTTGCTTGTTGCCTTTAGACACATGATAAAATAATTTTCACCAACTCCTTTATTTTGATTCTCTAAGTAAAACCAGTGAACCAGTAAGCTGTGAATCTTAATTCTGGTTTTGTTTATAGTGAGAATACTGTGGATCATCAGATCCGTTTCCACTGCTAGCATGCCTACCTGTTTGTCATTGGACAAAGGTTTCACTTTTTAAAAAAAATTAAATTAAAAAATTTTTGCTTTTTTTTTTTTTTTTAACTATGCTTTAATCTGCATTCAAATTCCATAGTTCTTTCTCTGGATATGGATAGTGTTTTCCATTATGAGTCTTTTAGAATTGTCTTAGATCATTGCATTGCTCAGAAGAGCTAAGTACTAACAAAGTCGGTCACCACACAGTGTTGCTGTTACTGTGTACCATGTTCTGGTTCTACTCACTTCACTCAGCGTCAGTTCATGCAAGTCTTTCCAGCTGTTCACCTTGTCTTGTAACACAATAGTATTCCATTACATTCATGTACCACAACTTGTTCAGCCATTTCTGAATTGATGCATTTCTTCCTCAATTTCCAGTTCTCTGTCACCACAAAAAGAGCTGCTTTAAATATTTTTTACGTGTGGGTCCTTTTCCCTTTCTAACGATCTCTTTGGGATACGGCCCTAGCAGTGCTATTGCTGGATCAAAATATATGCACAAAGAGTGTGCACATAGTTCCAAATTTTTCTCCAGAATGATTGAATCAATTTACAACTCCACCAACAATGCATTAGTGTTCCAATTTTTTAACACTTCTCCAACATTTATCATTTTTTGTCTTGTTAGCCAGTATGATAAGTATAATGTGGTACCTCAGAATTGTTTTGATTTGCATTTCCCTATTCAATAGTGATTTAAAGCATTTTTTCATATGACTATAGATAGCTTTAATTTCTTCATCTGAAAACTGCTTGTTCATAAAAGATGTCACATTTAGAAATGTACCATCTGCTAAGTTATAGTTAATAGATAGTCTAAGAATTTACTTTGTGATTCTTAGCCCCTTCTGTTCCCTTTTCTGCCATTTTTCCAGAATCATTGCAGAAGCAGAGAAGGCTGCTCAGGATTGGGGGCAATTTGCATTTTCTTTTGTTTTGTGACTTGCTGTGGCCAACATGATTGCTTACTGGTGATGATCTCGGTGTACTAGGCTTGTTCTCAGAAAGCATACTTATTCTGTTACAAGGACCTTACTTGACTTAGCTTTTGGAACTTAGGTTAATTAATCTCCCTGCCATGATGTTGAGGCATCAGAACAGAACTTTTTGAAGGACCTAATTATATAATAAAGTTTTGCTGTGATTTCTTTTACCAAGTCAACTTAAGATCTCTGATATTTGTGTCTTCCACCATCATTCCCAGCCATTCTTCTTTGTTTTTTCCCCTGGGAAATTAACTAAAATTCTCCTAATTCGGTTATCCTAACTCTATCTCGGAGATACCCTGATCTTATCGTTCCCACAAACGTATCTTCAAGTGGTTCTGAGGGTTTACTTCCTCCATGGAATGTTTGCCCAGATAATGAGAGGTAGTAGCGTCTTACAAGGAATAAATCAGAAAGTCTTATGCCTGAGGCCTAGTCCATAATAATGATTATATTAATAATAATATTTAGCATTTACATAGTTCTTTAGGAATTTTAAAGCACTTTACATATATTCTTTCATTTGATCCTCACAACCACCATGTGAAATAGGACTATTATCCCCATTTTGGAGATGAGGAAACTGAGGTAGGCAAAAGGTAAGTGACTTGTGTCCAGGGTCACATAGATTTGAACTCAGGCCTTCTTGACTTCAAGTCCCATACTTTCTCCATTGCACCTCCTAAGAGCCTAGTTCATGGAGGCATACATGGACAACCTTAGTGGAGATTGGTTTATAAAGAAGCTACTATGGGACAGTAGTATTAAGAGTATGAAGGAAATAACTTGTTCAACCTCCTTTTTATAGATCAGGCAACTCAGGCTTAGAGAGGTAAGTGATTGGCCCAGAGTCATACAACCACTAAGGGCCAAAGTTGGGATTCACACCCTGGTCCTCTGATTCCAAATCCAGTGTGCTTTCCATTGTACACTCTGGCTCTTTGTAGAGCAAAGACCGACCAGAGACCCCATGGGGGATAAAGTTGGTGGAGGACTCAACTCTATCTTGACCCATCTCCAAATCCTAGGATACTCCAGAGCCACTTAGAAGATCTGGAGCTACCTACAGACATGAATGTAGATGTATAAAGACATGGTCTCTGAAATTAGTATTGGGAACTGTGACTCCATTTGGGGTTTTCTTGGCAGAGGTACTAAGAGTCATTTGCTGTTTGCTTCTTCTAGCTTATTGTACAGAGGAGGAAACCAAAGCAAACAGGGTTAAGTGACTTGCCCAGGGTCACGCAGCTAGTAAATGTCTGAGACCAAATTTGAATTTAGAAAGATGAGTCTTATGACTCCAGGCCTGTCACTCTGTCCACTGCACCACCTAGCTGCCCCAACAGGACATTGGTTATTTCCAAATAACAAGACCTCATTCTTAGACCCATCCAAGCATTTGACTTCTTCCTGACCTATCTGTGATGCTACTCTGAGGCCACGGCCCAAGAACCTTCCTTGATTTGCTTCAGACCTGTCTTCCACCTTCTAACCAAAACCTCCAGCTTTTGTTATCTGCAGCATACCTAGTTCTTTCTTTTTCTGGTTCAGATGATTCCTTTGCTTAAGGTATATCTTCATTGTGACATTTTATGAACTCTGGAACACCTCACTTTTTCCCAGATGAAATCCCATATTCATTCAGATCCACTTTCCCCTACCTCACAGTACTTTCCATTTAACCATATTTTGTCTAGGCATACAGCTCTATAGCACACAGAATGGTTTCATATAGTAAGCATCCTTAATTTGTGTGTTTAAGTGATCTGGAAATCATATTTTTAATAAGTAGCAAATTCTTATTTCATTTACTCCATGTGAGACATTAGCTTAGAGTTATATTTGGCTTATTTACATCTTTTGATGAAAATTTTACTAATACCATTACAACTAGTGTTTTTTTTCTGTCCTAGAAATGGCTTGAACTTTTTCTTTAAATTACTTGCTTGGATTTATACGGGTTCTGCAAGTATGTTCTCAGAAGCTGTACATTCATTATCTGATACTTGCAACCAGGTGAGAGGTTTTAGACATTGTTAATAAAACAGACTTTTCCTAGGTTTTATATTGAATACTGAAACATTTGCAGAAGAGGTGGTTTCTTGAGTTGGATGGTGGGATGGATTGAAAAGTACATTAACCTTGACCCAGTGACAGAAGGGAAGAGAGTGAATTAGAGTTGCTAAGGTTGATTTTATAGTTCTGCCATGGTCCATAGCCTTCTAAAGTACTTTTAAGAGAAGTCCCAGAGGAGCTCTCCAGCAGGAATGAAAAGGGCCACCCTATGCTGCAGTGATCTCTCTGCCACTTTAAATATTGACACAGAGCCTGTCTTTTAGAGATTTAGAAAATATAATTGCACATAATTAATGAATTCACATGTATGAAAAATGTTGAGCTTGTAATTTGAACCGTCTCTATCTCTACTTTTATAATAATGTAGACAGAGAAGAATGGTTCTTGGGAAAAGAAAAATATATGTATTAAAATTTATCCTTCTGACTTGGTTGCATTTAAACTTATGTACCTCAGACCCCAAAAGTAAAGTGCCTATTTATCTTTAGGTATTAAACATAACTTTTCTTCACAGGTGTACAATTTCAAATGATCAGATAACTGAAAATTTTTCCATTTGTATTTTTGTAAAGCACTTTGAGATTCACAAAATATTGGCTTCATGACAACCTTGTGAGGAAGGTAGTGTAAATATTAGCAACATTTTATTGACTTTGAAATTTCTAGGAAGATACTTTTCAAAAGAAAAATATACATTCTCAGTTCAGAATTAAATTTCACAGCTGACCTAATTAAGTTCATTATTAATTATAGTTCATTGATAAAGAGGAGAAAAGTGAGGCTCTTGCCATGTGGATGAGTTGGCTTATTTTCTGGAATTTCATACTTTTTTTCATTTCCCATATGCAGTTAAGTAGCTATATACTCATATAGCTCTGTGATGGGCTCTGATGGAGATACTCAGAGTCCTCATGCTGCTAGTCTCCATGGAGCTTATGCTCTAGTTGAAAGGATAAGACAAACACTTGAAAGGTTAAAAAATGATGTAAGATGAGTACAAGAACCAACAGAGTAAAGTAGCATATAAGTAAGTGGTGGACGACCAGTATGTGACAGGGAAAGTCAGCCATATGTTAAAGAATATGATATTAGTTAGATTTTTATTCACCTTTCTGTTAGGTTTCGGACCCATTTAAAATCACATCTTCATGAAATCACAATCTTTAACGTGAGACCTGTGTCAAAGTATAAGCTTTTGGTTTTATTAGCTGTAATTTACTTTACAGTTTTTGTTAATTTGTACCATTTGGCATTCTGTGTTAACTTTAAAAGGCATAGATTAATAATAATAATAACAATATTTCTTAGCTCTCTGTTGAATCCCTAGGTTATTGATTTACCAGATAACAGTGGGAAAAATAAAGCAAATAGAAAGTGCAGCCTGTACTCCTGGAGGAGCTTTTGGTTTGACTATGGGAGCAGCTCCATAACTTGTGGGTCCCTGAATCAGTTGTATGATGTTTCTGCCCATGTATGTGTAGGCTGAGGGAATTTATGAAGGTTGAAGAGGGATCAGCTCAAATTAAGGCAGGTTTATCTTTGAAAAAATTTTTTTAGGAGAACACACTTTCTAGAAAAGGGAAAATTAAAATTTAGTAACTCTTCAGGTTAACTTACAAATTTAATACTACTTAAAAAAGGTCAATCAGATCTTATAGAATTAAATAAAATTTTTGTAGTTTAGATGGGGAAAAAAAAACTAGGTAGGCAGAATTACCGTAGAATTGCCTGGAGAGTAGAAGCAAGAAAGGTATAGGGGACTTACACTTCCAGACAATTTTTATAAAATGACAACTGTCAATAATATCTGGTATTGTACTGTATTAAAAATATTAGAAAAGTAGACTAGTGACATAATTGAAATCTTAGAAGTATATGCAAATATATACATGTATAATATGCATATGTAAAATAGTACATTTTTATATTTAATACATGATATTGGGAAAAATGGATAGTAATATAAAGAGAAATAAATTTAAATACATATTTCATAATACCCAGCACAGTAAACTCAAAGATTAATTAATTAAATTTTTAAAAGATGTAATCCTTATGTTTATCCCAAATTTGAAGGAGATATAAATTCTGCACTTTTGAATTAATAGAAGAAGGAATTATCAGGGACAAAGTTTATGGGTTTGTAATATAAGAATCAGGAAAAAAGACTTTTATACAATTAGAAGCATTAAAAACTAAAGCAAAAATAAAAACAACAAAATGGGATGAATATTTGAAATAAATGATAGGTGAAAACTTGAATTTAAAAGTTTGCAGGGAAGTAGTTACAAAATCTAGTCTTCTGGTACTCAGTCTGTAATAGATTAAAATGATCAAAAGTGTTAAATAGAAATTGGAAAAAGAAAACTAGTACATAAGTACTTGAAAAAATTATGGACCCCACTATTAAATAAATAAATATAGACCACAAAAATATACAAGATATCCTTTCACATTCATTAACAACGATAAATAATGTTGAAACTAATTGTTGGTATCTCTATCGAGAGATGGGTATAGTACACTCATCGGTGACAGTGCAAATTGGTCCTACCTTTTTGTAGTATGCAACTGTAGCAATATGTTAAGTAATTCCATTCTTGGAAGTATTCCTAAGGAAATAATGAGAGGAAAAAATGATATATTTGTGGGAAAATATTTACAGTTTATTTACAATAGTGAAAAATTACAAAGAACTCAGATGCCTAGTATGCCAAACAATGTTTTGCACAGTATCACTCCACCTGCCTGTTCAGCCAAAAGAACCTGAGAGTAGACAGAAAGAAAAGGTCTTTGAGCAGTTAAAACTAAAGATGATAGAAGTCAATGAAATGAAATTCCTGCGTTCATAAGATAATTTCTCATAAACCTGTTTTACTGTTATTTGATTGGCATTTCTCACAGCCATAGTTCTCTTATTTCAAAGCCCATGGTGGATTAAAAAAGGGAAGTTAAGGAAGCACCTGTGTACAAACAGGAGGAGATAGAGAAAGCATAAAAAACAGAAAAAATGTATGTAGCAATCTCTGTCAAATTGTCCAGAGCCCTTAGGGCATTGTGTGTTATGGAACATTGCGTTATGTGTGGCTTCCTAACGCTGCTCTAAATCTCAGGTGTCAAACATGGAATTGTTGCCACTGCTCAAATCATACTGAAATGTAGTTTGAAAATATTTAACAAATAAAAATGCAATAGAACATAGGTAATGTTAATATGGAGTTTTTGAAGTCACAGTCCAGGACAGTCTGGTGGTCCCCATTTTCTGTTCGAATTTGATACCACTGCCCTAAATCATGAAGAATCAGTCATTCAATAAGCATCTGTTAGGTATCCTACTCTGTACTGGGCACTGTGCCTAGGCATTGGGGATTCAAAGACAAAAGGTTCAGCCATAGTTAGAATATTTCAAAAAATCCAAGGACTTCTTAAAAACGTATTTAAAATGGTTATATTTTTTAAAAGTGTGGGCATTTAAAAGGAGAAACTTAAGTTTTCAAGAAGGTTTACTTAAAGGTTTTACTTAAAGTTTCTTTGATACTGAGGCATACTTAAGGATGCTAGTTATTGCTGTTTCTAATGACTTCCTATGTAAATGATGCAAAAAATTGTCTTGAAACAATGCAGACTCATGTAACATATTTCTTCTTTGCTTTATAGGCTTTATTAGCATTAGGCATCTCTCAGTCTATAAGGACACCAAACCCTACTCATCCGTAAGTACATTGTCTTTATTTTTCTTTTCCTTTTGGGGTAATTATTCATTTGAGATGAGTGACTATTTCAGATAATTTCTGTGCTTAACTCTTACTTTCCAAAATAATGCAATAACTTTAGATGGCTTAGTGATGCAGTGGGTAGAATGCTGGACCTGGAGTCAGGAAAACTCATCTTCCTGAGTTCAAATCTGGTCTCAGACTAACAGTGTGATCTTGGGCAAGTCACTGCTTGCCTCAGTTTCCTCATCTGTAAAAATGAGCCAGAGAAGGAAGTGGCAGTATCCTTACCAAGAAAATCCTAGATGGGGTCTTGAAGAGTTGGATATGACTGAAAAATGACAACATGCATTAGATCGATTATTTTTGTTGTATCAGATTAGTAAGGGCAAGGGTCATTTTTGAAATAGAAATTTGAAATTTTTTATTCTCCTTGTCTTCGTCATATTTGAAAATCAGTAAAACCCATGTTCCACACCAAACCTCATGTTTGTAATACAGATTTAGATTTTGGGGTAATAGTCTATCAGAGCTAGTGAAACTATCAGCATGATAAAATGCTGCTGTTAAATTTTCCCCATGTCATTTATTTTGCTTTTGTGTATATAATGCACATTGGATAGATTTAAAATTTCTCTTTTCAGAGCCCTTTGATTCTGCCATTATATCATTAATAATTCAATACAGTAGTTATATTTTAATTCCACTTATATAGTAATAGAGAAATTTTAAATGATGTGGATGCTTAATTTTAAAACAAAAGTATATTTTGTTTTTTAAAACAAATATTAGATTTTGGGAAGAACATTCCAAAAATACATTATAGTTTAGACCTTGCTTCTTTTTGTAGTTAAAGGCAGAGCACTGCTTTTCTTTTCCTAGGCTCTGGCCAGCTTATGACTTAAGAATTTCAAATTTCTATTCAAATTAATACTCTAGATGTCCTGATACTACCCTCCATAGGTGCTATGTATCATGTAGATGGAGAAGGAGCGGCATGCAATTAAGTCAGTTAAGTAATTGATAGGTTGATGTCACAACATTTTATCAGGTGTTTAGCATGAAGAAGAGAAGACTTTTTTTTTTGAGGGGGAAAGGGACATAGGACGATATTAGCAAGTATTTGAAGGTTGTTGTATAGAGGTTATATTTAGTCTCTTTAGCTTTTGAAGAACCAAGAACAATGGATGGAAGGAACAGAATTAGATGTTGATGTAGTGAAAAATTAGTTCAGTTAGAGCCAGGAGATAGCAGCCATCCCCCTCCTAGAAACTGTTAAGCAGAGTCTGTATGACCTTTTGTCTGGATATTGTTGAAAGAATACTTTTTCCGATGTGTGTTGGCTTAGTTGGTCACTGTGATTCTTTCTGGTTCTCAGATTTTGTGTGTCTAGCAGGGGTGGGGAACCTGTGGTCTTCTAGGTCCTCAGGTGTGGCTTTTTGACTGAGTCCAAGTTTTGCAGAACATATCCTTTTATTAAGGAGATTTGTTCTGTGAAGTTTAGATTTCATCAAAGGGCTGCCCTTGAGGACATAGGGAGCCACATGTGGCCTTGAGGCTGTAGGTTTCCCAACCCTGGTCTAGAGACCTTTCATAACTCTGCATGAAGCCGTTTAATGCTGGGATAAAAATTTCTTCTGAACAATAATTTAGAGAGCAGTTTTCATTTTAAAGTCCTTGATTTAAATTTTCATTTATCAGTCAAGATCTTCTTAAGACTTAGGTATTGGAAGTAATTTTTCCAGAAAAAGTACTTTGTAAATAAATTTCTTTTGCTGCTGTAATCTGTCACAGTCCTCCTTTCCTTGTTTCTAGCTGTTCACGAATACATTGTCCAAAGATGCTAAAAAAAAAATTAGATGAAAAAATTGAATATAAAAGGAACTGGAAAACCTACCTTGAAGCTTATAAGCATAGTAATAGTGCTTGTAATTTGTTGCACTGTTAAGAATCAACAAGTATACAAGATCAAATTTAAGATAATATAAATCCTAAACTGCTCATGAAGACTAAAGAATTCAATTAGAAACTATATTGGAAGGAAACTTAAATGCTATCCTGTTCATTAAACATCTGAATGCTTTTTAAAAAAGGATTAAATTAATTTCATTAGCACCTGTGGTACATAATATTAAAGTAGTTTGATTAAATGAAATTAGGTTGTATGAAAAAGAATTAGAAAAATATCTAAATTAAAGTGTTCACTTTACTTTATATATTTTCAAGGAACTTGTAGTCACTTCTAGTTCCAGTGTTGTTTTTTATGATTAGTTGTGATTTTAGCACTTTAACTTTAATGAGGTATCAGACTATGACAAATGCACCCAGATATTTTTTTAATTTCTTTTCCATTTTCATTGAGATTTTTAAAAAAATGTATAAAAAGGAAGGTTTTTCCTCTGTATTAACAATTTTATTTTTTATGTTATTTTAGGTATGGTTTCTCAAATATGCGTTATATTGCCTCATTAATTAGTGGCGTTGGTATTTTTATGATGGGTGCAGGACTTTCTTGGTACCATGGAATCATGGGATTACTTCATCCTCAGCCTATAGAATCTCTTCTCTGGGTAACATGATCTTTTTTGGTTTTAGTCATATGAAATAGTGTTTTTTTTTAAGAAACTAAAAATACATTAGAACTTCTTTTTAATATTGCAATTGTTGACTAAAGCTAACATATGCCTTATAGACTGGTTACATGATATTAGAGTTTTATAAATGTGGTTGTATTTCAGAGGACATGTTCTGATGAATGAATGAAAAAACATTTACTGAATGAATACTTACTGTATTCCAAATAAAGTACCAAGCACTGGGAATATAAATAGAAAAAGAAAATCGTTCTGCTTTCAGTGGGACTAAGGGCCAGCAGCAAAGTGGATGGCAAAGCTCAGCAGGCCTTATCTACCCCATTAAAATGTAAGGTCCGTGAGAGGAGGGATTGTTTTGTTCTTTCTGTTTGTATCCCCAGCGCTTACTTAGCACAGTATCTGGTACCTAATAATAGGTACTTAATGAATGATTTTTGATTGTTATCCAGATATGTATTTTTAATAGTGAACTTGTGATATTGGACTTTTCCTCATTTCATTTGTGACTAGTTTTTATTTAGAAAAGGTAATAATGTAATTTATACATAATGTCTTGATTTTGAGTAATTTAGACTAATTTATAGATACCTTGTTCTTTTGGCATTTGTCTGCTTTGCATATAAGTGTAATCTATGGTATATGAAATCAAGGAGGTACAATGACTAGTTCAAAATTAGATATTGAGGAACTGGCTAATTGGAAAATAAAATGCATGTTTAGCGCTCTTAGAGACTCAGCTGTGTTCTGGGAGATAAATTGGCGCTCAACATATCTGTGACCTAGTTGAGTTTGACTTTGTTTTAAATAATAATTAAAATCTAGAAGTACCTACCAAGACATGAATCTTTTTTTGTGGAGTGTAATATCTTGAAGTCCTTTGGTGAAATTCCCTATCCTCCCTTTATTGGGGAGATGGACTTACATTTTTGTGGTCTTAACATTGTGGTAATTTGTTTCTACCTGCAGCTAACAACTCATCTTTAAAAAAACAACAGCATACTCTTTCATTCATTATCTCTTGAATATTCTCTAATTTCACATTTTCTGATCCCGTTAATCATGGTAAAATGAGAAGAAACACAGAAGTATCTTTCTGTCTTCTTCCTTTTTCTTCTTACTGAGGACTGGACTGGCTCTATGACTGTGAGTGATATGTAGAGGGCAGGAGAGTAATGTCATGTTCCTGCTTGTTGAATGGCTACTGGAACCAGTTAACAGGATCTGTGAGTTAAAGAATAGAAATCCTTCTCCTCTGTACGTTTGATCTTCCTCCTTTTTTCCTTAGGGACCCATTTTTTAAAAGTCCTTAACCCTTTAAAATACCCACTTAGAATGAACTTGGAATATCATGGGATAGATACTCAAGGTTATCTACTCTGTCTCTTCCATCTGAAATTTACCTAGCTGCCCATGATCCATTTTTTTAGTTAGACAGATACTTGAGACTTACAGGATCACCTGGTAGAGCTGGAAGTCACTTTAAAGGTCAGCTTTTCCAAGCCCTCATTTTACATATGAGAATAGTGAGGCTTAGAGAGAGGTGACAAGTAGTAAATGGCAAAGCTGGAATTTTTTGTCTAGGTCTTCAGACTCTGTGGAACTTCTAGTCTGTTTTTGAATAGTTAAGTAGATATTTCCACATCTACTTTATAAACTTTTATGTTAAGCTTTCTGAATAAATTTAATTTGACAAGGCAAAAATTCTAGAATTGTCCTCTTGAAAAAATTTTAAAATAAAACTCAAACATAATCAGTTTCTAAAGCTTTTGTTTGAAGGGCATTTTCCCTTATGCAGGTATTGTGCATTTCATGATACTTAGTTGATTAGCTTTGTATAAAGACCTGAGTAGTCTGTTGGAATTAAGATCTGTGTTCCATTTTTAGGTTTTGCAAAACTGATAAATAAATAGACTTATGACTGTTCACTGAAATATTCATTCTTTACTGTAAAAATTTTTGTTTTCTAGGCTTACTGTATTTTAGCAGGATCATTGGTGTCTGAAGGAGGTATGTACTCACAAAATACATTGTTATTCCTACATATTAATTATATTTTAGGACATTTTTAGCTCTTTAAAGTCCTGAGAATAGTTTTTCCAAACTTAGTTGGCCTTTAGTTACTATTTATTGAGTTTTTGCTTTACATAGTGTTCTGCTAATAAGCCCTCCTATTAACATAGGCCTCTACAGGATGTAAGAGATCTGAGTGTCTGCTCTTCATTAAGTTACAATAATAGTCGTAATAACAGTATTAGCATTTATAGCCTGCCTAAGGCACCATATCAGTACCTGTTAAGTAATATAGTGGAGATTGAAGATAAAAGTATAAAGGACTGATTAGATTGAGGTGCTTAGCACAGTTGTTAATTAGGGAACAGTTTTGTAGCATGGTTATAAATTCCCTTTGAAAACTTCAGCTATGTGACAGCATCTAGTTCTTTGCCATACAAAGTTCTGTGTTCATTCAATATGTGCTAGTCATATTCTTATGTTCCTTCTCTGGTCCTTGTGTGAAATTAATCTCACTGCACTGTAAACTACTCTGTGTATATTTGTGAAGTACAAGTACAGGCGCATTTTACATGAATGCTTTTGTTTTCAGCAACTCTCCTTGTTGCTATAAATGAACTTCGACGGAGTGCTCAAGCTAAAGGAATGTCATTTTACAAGTATGGTATGTTTCTTACAAACTAGATCAATTACTTCTTTGTCCTTCTGTTAATTTAAAATTAAATTTGTTAGTGGTCATATATTCCCTTTTTTTTGTGGTTATATATTCCTTATAGAGGTGTGCATAAATAATGTAGCGCAGTACCATTTGTAAGTAAATAAACTGTTGTTTAAATTGAACCTTACAAATTTTGACATAAATCTTTTGTATTTTTCCATATTCTTGATTATTTTTGGAAGTATTAGGATTTTTGATTCTTTTGTTCTTTTGTATTCCTGTGACCTTGCATAATGCCTTGTTCACAGTATGTATTTAGTAAATTCTTGTAGAATTGTAATTGTATAAGCCAGTATTTACATTTAAACTAAAAAAGTCTTATTGCCCAATGTGGAGATTCCTACACATCTTTATAAATACGCTATTCCTGTTTGTACCACAGTTTTAGAATGTATATTTAAAATGCTATGCACAGTTAAGATTTCTGAAGTTTTCACGTTTGTTTTTCTCATTTTCAAATGATTAAGTGATGGAAAGTCGTGATCCCAGTACAAATGTGGTGTTATTGGAGGATGCTGCAGCAGTCTTAGGAGTGGCACTAGCAGCTACTTGTATGGGTCTGACTTCTTTAACAGGTAACTGATTTTTTAATTTAAAGATGATTTGGTTGAACAACTTAAAAATATTTTCTAGTATATAAAATTTTTTTAAAAGCATAGGATTATTTTATTACGGGCTACGAAAATACCTCTTTTAATGGTAGGGATTTTAACCTAGGGTCCATGTACCTATTTTTAAAAAATCATTTTATAACTGTACTTTGGTATAACTGATTTCCTTTGTAATTCCATGTGTATTATTTTATGCATTTAAAAACTGAGAAGAGTTCCATAAGTTTCCCCAAAGGGGTCCATGACACACAAATGGTTAAGAACCCCAGCTTTATTGAATAGGTTACTGTTCCTAGTGGTGATATATTTAGGATAGATTCAGGAAAGTCAGCAGTAGACTTTCTGTAAAACTGATCTTGTTTTCCTTTTTATTTTATTGTAAAATTAAATATATAAACAAAAAAAAAATCTCCAGTGATGGCAGGGTTTAAGGTGGTGAATGGATCTGTGCATGGCATACATTTAAAGTATTGATTTTGCTTAATTTTTGAAACTTTGACACTCTCTTCCAGGAAAGAGGCGTGCCGTCATGATTGATATCTACTCCACACCTCCACTCACTGTACCTTGATATTAATTGTTTCTTTTATACCTGAGGAGTTCTGCTATTCTATAGGACATGAGTATAAGAGCTCTAGATTTATCGTTATAGATCTGACAAGCTATTTTCTGTTCTCCAGTCACCTAGACATTACATCAGCAGTTACACTGAAATGTTACTATTCTTCATCACTAAGTGCTACCATCTGTGTTGTAAGCACTTAAGTTCACTTCTTACTAGACCTAGATTGGAACATTTACTTTTCACTACAAAGTCCGACCATATAGAATGTTTTGTACGTCAGGATTCAGACTTTTCATTTTGAAGGCTTCTGTTATGCAAAGGAAAATATTTCCCTGCTTTATAATCCTGAGATATTCTAATTTGTTATTAAAATGTTCTTTATGTTGTGTTAAACAAAATATTGGTAGCTATGGATACTAGCAAATAGTAAAACTTTTTATCTCATTCTTTAAATGTATAAAATTGAATATTACATAATTTATTGCATAATAGGCAGCTAGGTAGTGCACTGGATAAAGTGCTAGGCATGGAGTCAGAAAAACCAGAATTCAAATTGCCTCAGACACTTGTTGGCTGTGTGACCCCTAAGCAAGTCATTTAATTTCTGTTAACCTCAGTGTCCTCATCTTTAAGATGGGGATAATAATAGCATCTACTTTATAGGGTTGTTGTGAGGATCAGATGAAATAATAATTGTGAAGTGCTTAGCCCAGTGCCTGACACATAATAGTTGCTATATTATTAATGATATGTAAAATACCAGAGGAAAAGCACTACAGTTGGCAAAATGTGTAGGAAACATTACTGATAAACACTTTTTATTTTTAAAAAATTCTCCTTTGCTAATAAAATTATAGGTTTTGGTTTTAGGAATTCAAAAATATATAAAGAATTAATATAAGTACATGAATTCAGTGCTAAAATCCCTTTTTGTGTGTCCTTACACTTTCCAACATAAGTCATCATCATATAGAAAAATGTATAACCGTGCTTTACAATTTAAAGACATATAAATTAAAAGTAAATTTAGGGTATTTCATTTCTATTAAACTCTTAAAAACAAAAATAAATGTTAATTTTCAGTACTGATAAAAGCTGTTGATAAATATATATGCTGTTTGTGGTACTGTAAATAAATCCTCTCTGTTAGTATGTAACATGTTATAAACCCTCCAGTAATTCAAAATAAAAACAGTAATTCCTTAAAGAAAATTCATGCCTGGTTTTTAGAATCATAGTTTTTTAGAGTTAAGAAGGGAACTAATAGACTATCTAGTCTAACCTCATTTTATAGACAAGGAAATCAAGACTTAAAGTGACTCTAGGTCCCTTAGTAAGGCATTTAAACGGTGAGCAATGGTACTGAGGCCTGAATCTAGGTCTTTTGACTTGAGATCTAGTGTTTAAAATAAACAAAAAAACAAACGAAAACAGTCGAAGTGGCCAGTTAGTGAGAATGGAACCCATAGTAGGCTATTGAAGATGATAAATATGTGTTCTGGAACGCTCCCTCCTCTTTTTTGCCTCCTGGTTTCTCAGGCAAAATCCTACCTTTTGCAAGAAGTCCTTCCTATCCCCCTTTATGTTAGTGTTTTCCCTTTATTGGTTATCTCCAATTTAGTGTGTTTGTATATATCCATCCATCCATCCATCCATCTTGTTTCTTAGTAGTTGTTTGTATGTTTTCACCCTCAGACTTCAAGCTCCTTGAAAGCAGGAATTATCTTTTTGCCTTTCTTTGTGTAGTTAGTACAGTGCCTGGCACATAGTAGGGGCCTAATAAATCCTTGTTGATATACTGATCATGTTTTGTATTGATGCACAGTAATAATTAGATGAAATAAAAAAGCAGAACACAAAACATACATAAGTGTAGAGTACAGGTATGTAAAAACGGATTCTTTTTCGTTGTAATAGAATCATAGTAATTTAGAGCTGGAAGGGACCTCAGAGAGCTTAAAAAAGATTGGAGGAGGGAAATTTGGAGAAGTTTTAGAGTTTAATATCCATTGTTTTTTTCCCCCCTGGGAATTTATTCATGTAAAATTTTAAGATCATTTTAAATGTAGTCAACTAGATTTTTTATCAGTTTCTTTTTTCTTTTTTAAATTGATTTTGAACGTTAGGAGTAGATATACAGACTTTTAATTATGTAGCCGTTAAGAAGTCTCTTCAGTCTTTGTGTAGCTCTTATTGCCCAGAAGTATGTCTCTTGTATTTCTAAATCTAGTTACGTCTTCCTTCATTCACATAGCATGTGAATGTCAAATTAGATGTTTGAAGATAACATAGAAATTCTAGTTGTGTCAAATTTTATTTTTATTAGAAAATCAAATTATGACTGTTTGTGCTACTTTATTTTAGTGTACCAGTTAACAAATGTAAAGTATTTTAAGTGTGAATATTGAGTATCAAACACAATTTAACTTTTTTATTGTATTTTAGAAGTTACTGATAATTTTTAATATCCCATTTATTTCCTAATATGTCCCTTTATAAAGTATTTATTAAAGAATATTATCCAGTAAAGAACTACTGAGAGAATGAATACATTAGGATTTTAATGGCAATAGATCCCTCAGTCATTTCATTTATCCCTCTAATATTTAAAATAATTATAGTATGGTAAGCTTCCCTATAATAGCTGTATCTACATTTTTCTGTGACAGTATATATCTTAAAACACTTTTAGAAGTACTACTGGAGTTGCCTTTAGCATCTTGAGCATTTGTTTTTTGATCCAAATTATCACTTAGCCACAGTTTTTAAAAAGCTTGTAATTTGTCTGTGATGAACAGAACTACTTTTATTAAAGATCTTTTGTGCCTGACTTAACATAAATCTTTGCAGTCAAATATATAAGAATTTCTCTTTGCTCTAGTAGTATGATTATTTCACCTGAATTACATTTTACAGGTTAACATGCTGAAATAAAAATAAATAGTGACATTTCTGAAACTGTTGGCTGAAGACATCCTTAAACTTTTGCTAGCTTGTTTTGACATGACTTACGTAAAGGTATAAACCTGTACTACAAGATAAGGAATGATTCAGTGCCACAAAGGGGATGGCAAAGGGCTTTGGGAGTTGACAGGAGGAACAACTCACCTCTGCCTAGAGGGGATCATGAAAGACTGGAAGAAGGGTGGTGTCAGTTTAACTGAGATTTGAAGGATAAATAAAATTTTTAGCTATGGGGGAAGGAGCCTTGGATAGGGAATAACTGAACCGAAAAATAAAAATAAATGGTGATTCTTGCAGGTTTGCTGGAGTGCAAGATTGTTTTGAGCTAAAACTGGAAAATTTCTTTTAAGCAATAGAGACACTCTGTGGTTTGGATTGGAGTAGTTAAAAGCTAGAAGCTGAGATGTTGGTAAAGGAGGTTGCTGTTATTGTGCACTAGATTAGGTAACAGACGTTGAAAGGCTAAACCAAGGGGATGACGTTGTTTAGTCATTTTTTCAGTTGTGTTTAACTCTTTGTGACCTCATTTGGGGTTTTCTTGGTAAAGATACTGGTGTAATGGTTTACCAGTTCCTACTCCAGCTCGTTTTACAGATAAGGAACTTAGGTAAGCAGGGTTAAGTGACTTGTTCAGGGTCACACAGCTCTTTAAGTATCTGAGGCCAGATTTGAACTCAGGAAGATGAATGTTCATGATTTTAGGCCAGCACTCTATCTACTGTGCCACTTAA
Organism: Notamacropus eugenii; assembly: GCF_028372415.1. Taxonomy (NCBI): domain Eukaryota; kingdom Metazoa; phylum Chordata; class Mammalia; order Diprotodontia; family Macropodidae; genus Notamacropus; species Notamacropus eugenii. The sequence continues at coordinate 96,091,861 of NC_092877.1, forward strand.
TTGCCGGGGATGACAGTAAGAATTAAAAGGGAAAGGATTGATGTGAGAGATGTTTTAGAGATAAAAGTGTGACAAGACTTAGTGACTTTTTGGATCTAAGGGGTTAAATAGGGAAGTCAATGAAGAGGAATAGGTTTTGTTGGGAACGCTAAATAAGAAGACAAATTCAGTATTGGACATCTGGTTCTTTGAAGAGCATCCAGAAAAAGGTGACCTGTAGACTTGGACAGGGAAGTCCAGAGATTTAGGAGTAAGGGTAGACGGAGAGTTTGGGAAGCTATCTTCCTAGAAGTAATAGTTGAGTCTGTGAGAGAGAACGAAGTAACAGAGGAAGAGGGTATAGAGAGAAGAGAAAAGGTTAGGGACGAAGCTTTTTGAATGCCTACGTTGAGGTGGGGGCGAGAAAGCAGTAAAGGATAAAGAGAAGTGGGAAGAAAACAGTAAAAGAGAACCAGTGGAATTTAGAAGGCAGGGGAGAAATAAAGAGGAAGTTCAGCATTGTCAAATGCTAAGGTCAAGGATGAAGACTAGAGAGGATTCTGGGAAGATGGTGGAGAGTAGGTCAGAAAATTCCAAGTTCTCAAGATTTTCCCCCACAAAAGAGATAAAATACCACCTTAGGGTGAACAAAGTGCTGGTAAAAATGAATGTGAATAAGGGCACAACAGGGCCCTTCATGGGACAAGTTGAGAAAATCAGAAGAAAAATCCCAGAAAGATTGGTCCCTGTGAAGAGTAAACCCCTCCAGACTAGGATCTGGTTTAACAAGAGGCAAGCCCTGGGGTTAGTTGGTTTGGGAGGCTGCCTCAGCTCTAGCTACAGGAACTTTTACCACCACCACCACCCCATCCCACCCCATAGTGAGGGGAGTTGGGCACCTGAGCCAGGGAAGATCCAGGGAACCTCTGCTGACGAGGAACGCCAGACCCAGCTGTGCTTCGAAGAGCAGTGGGGGTGAAAAGGAACCAGCACACAGCTGGTGAGAGCTGAAGTAGTGGGGCAGAATGCCCCTGGCTGTGGGAGGTTATGTTGTGGTTCCAGGCTAGAGGGGAGAGCTGGGGCAAGAGGCACCACCCCCCAAACCCCAGGGTCAGAGGTGATTACAAAAATTAAACTGTTAACACAAAAAATGCACAGGCAAGGGAGAAAGAATCCAACCATAGAAAGCTCTGAGGGGCACAGAGAAGAGTAGGGTTCATCTTCAGAGGAGGATATTGAAGCAAAGAAACTCCCTTCTGCCCCAAAGAGTAATGTGAAATGGTCACCTTCCCTAAAAAAAAAATCATAAAAGAGCTTAAAAAAGACTTTAAAAATCAAATGACAGAAATGGAGGAAAAACTAAAAAAAAAAAAAAAAAAAGAATAATCCAAGAAAAACAAGATTATGAAAGAAAAGTCAACCAATTAGAAAAGAAGATCCAGGATCTTAAGGAAGGAAAAGATACCTTGAAAATTAGAATTGGGCAAGATGAAGCCAGTGAAATCATAGGAGATCAAGAAATAATTAAACAAAATATGAATAATGAAAAAATAGAAGAGAAAGTGAAACATAAGAAAAACTACAGAGCTAGAGAATAGGTGAAGAAGAGAAAACATAAAAATAATCAGACTAACTGATGAAAGCCATGATCAAAAAAAAGAATCTTGATACAATAATACAAGAAATAATTAAAATTATCCTGAAACATTAGAACAAAGAGGTATGGGGGAGTAGTAATAGAAAAAAATCCATCGATCACTACTTAAAAGAGATTCTATGAGGAAAACTCATAGGAATATCAGCCAAATTCTGAAATCCCCAGCTTGAGGATAAAATTTTAAAAGCAGCAAGAATAAAACAATTTAAATATGATGGTGCCACAATCAGAGTCACACAAGACCTAGCAGGAGAGACATTAAAGGAGTGCAGGTCACAGAGCACTATATGTTGAAGAGCAAAAGAACTGGGGCTCCACCTGAAAATATCACATCAGAATGGTGTTTAGATCAATGGGAGTTGGGAGGATAGGGGAGGGATTCTTGGAGGGGGGTAGGCAAGTAATAGGAGGGCAAAGTAGCATGGATAAGTAAAGTAAAGGAGACCGAAGGGATAGAAAAAAAGAGATAGACACAAACATAAAAACAAAGATCAGGAGTAGAATGTGTTTGGGAAACTACATATCTATATGTGTATATATCTATGGCTATAGAGAAATATAACTGCACTTAATTGTAGCGTTTTGGGAGGAGGAGAAGAACGAAGTAAAAAAGTGCACAGAAGAGAAAAGAAAACTAATACGGAAGCAAAGAAAAGTTGTACAGCTGTCAACACAATGTGTAGTATTTATCATACAAACTTTCTTGAAATGAAAATTTATTGTTACATTTTTTGAATCTTTTCTTACGTTCTGCTATGCACATGACATGCTTCCCCCCCCCTTTTCTTTGTATTTAATAAGTTCCAATATTTGAGTTTATGATAGGTTCATGTTTCTTTATTCTGTATTTGTGTTCTGGTGTTTGAATCTAAAATAAAATTTAAAAAAAAAAATGAGGACTAAAGGCCATTCATAGATTTGATGTTTAGGGACATCAGTGAGACCTTTCAAAAAGTGATTTCAGAGTGGTTTCAGCAGAAGAAAAATTACAAGAATTTAAAGTTGTAAGGAAATGGTAAACTCCAGTATAGTAATAGGTAACTATGCAGCTTTACTTTTTTAGTGCACTTTTACTAAATTTTAGGACTACTCTGAAAAATCAGATTATTAATAAAATAAGCAAAGTGGAGGTTTTTTTCTGTTCCATCGAAAGGGCTAAATTTTTTCATGAAAGTAATCTCATCTCTATGGCATAAAACTATTGTCCTAGTCACAAAAGATTTGTTAAATTTGTTGTGACAAAAATTTTATCTATTGGTGCTTGCTTTGGTTATCTGACTGTTTTCTATAAATTCATAGATTGTAAATGTAGGAAAGTAGGAAGGAAAGTAGTTATTTCCCCAAACTTCGGAGTTTTCTCATGATAATTTTGTTCTGCAAAGGAAGAAAAAATAATAGGTTGGTGATAAGCATTCAAAGAAATTTTCACCTTCTTGGTACTGTTAATATATTTATGTTGTGAATTTTACCTGAAAGCATTTTCATCTCTCTCCCATGAAGCAGGAAATTGGCTGAATTTGATGAATTCTTATAACTCCTCTGCAAAATTCTTGATGTTATAGGAACCCTGTTTATAATAAAATTGTAGGTTTTAGTGAGTTTCATTAAAACAGTTTACTTAGGAAATGAGGAATGAACTTCATATCACTGTTTCCTATAGCAGCTGTGCTACAGTAGAAAGATTCAGAGTTAGAAGGCTAGAGTTTTACTGGTATTTACTAGGCACCCAACTTAAACTCTTTGACTGTTACCTTCCTCATTTATAAAATAGGAGCATCAGTATTTGTATTGTCCCAGGGATATGGGGAAAGTGGTTTTATAGAACTTAGAGCACTTCATAAATTTAAGTTGTTTGGTTTTTTTTGTCCCCCAGTCCCCAGTGACACAAAGGGTGATCTGTCTGACAATATAAAGTGATAAAAATTAAATTTGCTAACTTTGAATACCATTTATTTAGGCAATCCACTGTATGACAGCCTCGGTTCTTTAGGTGTGGGAACCTTATTAGGAGCAGTATCAACATTTCTCATCTACACAAACTCAGAAGCACTTATAGGGCGATCAATCCAGCCTGAGCAGGTGCAGCGGCTAACTGAACTATTGGAAAATGACCCATCAGTAAGGTAAGAATTCTTTTACTAGGAGTAGCAAATTTTATATTTTTAAGCAAAGTAAAAAATGGGGAAAATATATGCATGTATTTATATTTTGAATCACTAATTGCTCCATTTTTAAGAGAGACTGTAAAACTTCACTGCTTAGAGCTTTTAATTAAATTTGCTGAAGTGGTGTAGGTCAGGGGTGGGAAACTTTAAGTTAGAAGGCCACATTAATATGTAGCTGTAATCGAATAAAGCCTCATATCAGAAACTTCAGTTAGATATATTTTAAAATGTACATTATTTTTTTAAAAATCTAACTGCTATGTACTTAATAATTTCAAAAGTTGAAAACTGTTAATTTTAAAGTTAACTAACTTTTTAATGACTTTATTGTGTGTGCTTTTTGTTGGAAAGCATTTGAACATTTGGTTGCAGCATGGAGGGTCAGCAGTTTCAACTGATCCTCTGCATGGGTATCAGTCATTTATGACCTTAAGAGTGTCTTGATTTGGGTTAGGTAGGAAAATAGAAATTCATAGCAATAAATGGTTGAAAAGCAAGAAAGCACTTTTCAGGCATGTTGCCAAAGATGTGGATATTCTATTGCATTTTCCCATATTTGAACTGGAGCTTTCTTAGCAGCAGATGTCATATTTAAGATGTCTTCTACTGAGAGCTCAATCAGTTCCATCTATAGTTCTTTAGGTTCCTTGGTGATTTCAACTAGGTGAGGCTGAATGCTGATTTGAGTGTGATCTCATGATTCTCTAGGTCAGTGAACCTTTCATTGTATTCTCCAACTAATAGATCTGTAACAGCTGCATATTCTTCAGATGATTTGCATATATATCATTCTGCTCATCAGTGTCCGTTGCTAAGTGGGGAAAATGTTCATCTGAAATCTCCTTTTGAAGAAGTGTTTTGAAAAAAGAGCCTTTTTGGAAATATTTTGATTTTTTGCTACACGTGCATATATATATATATATATATATATATATATACTTATGTATATACTTAATTTTACCTTGCAAAGAAATATTCAAGTCATTGTGATTTAACATAATGTCACACAGAAATATATCATTCCTACAGAACTGTTCTTTCAGTAATTCACATTGCTAACTCTGTTCTAAATAAAATATAACTATCTGTTCTCACAGAGATAAAATTTTGGCTAACAACTGTCTCTATGATAGCTAACACACTTTAAAATGATGCAGCAAATCCACATTGAATACCTCATCGTTCAACTTTAGCATGTTACGAAACTGACAATGCTGTGTTGCGTTTGCATGAATATATACATATAGTTAGCAATACTTATAATTTGTTGCAAAGTGTTAACTTAAAATAGTAGCTTTAGCACAGAAATTTTGCTGATGAAAGATACAGTGAAAAGAAATGAGAGCATCTGGATCTGTTAATCCTTTTTTTATTTGTGTAATAAACCCTTCATGTTTTCCTGTTATGGAAGGTGTGCCTTCTGTATATGTACTCACTAAATTTACCAAATTCAGTCCAACTTCATGAAATTTATTTTTCAAGTTGTTAAAGATGTCTATTCCCTGTGTTCTGTTCACAAGAGTACTCAAAACAGTAACTCTTCGTGGCAAAGAAAATCTTCTGTTATTAACTGAAGTGTAAAACCTATGCTGAATCAGTAATATCTGAATCTGAATTCATCCAAAGTGATTGAATCATATGTTTTCCTTTTGAAATACTGCATGAAGTAGTTCTGTTAAGTTGAAGGCTAATTTATGCTGCTGATTAGTTAGGATTCTTGAAAGAGGCAGTTGTGTGTACTTTGAAATGTTATTGGGGTCTAAGCATCCTACAAATTTGACAGTGCATTTCTTTCACAATTTCTACATCACTCAACAGCTTCCCTTTTTTCCAGAGTATATAAACTACTTTTAAAATTTCTTCAGTGGTATTATTTCCAGACATTTTTGCTGCTTTAAAAAATTGACTTTGCCTTTGTTTTCCGTCTTTTAATTTCTGCAGTACAGTCTTTCATGCTTCTCCTTCTAATTTAAAATATTTTTTGTTCTTATGAGTGTTATAATGCTGATGGGCATTGAATATCTTTAATGTAGATATTGTAGTATCACAAGGCAAGGAAATCATCTTGTCTTTAGCATAAACAAGATAATATTGCAATTCCCAATCTTCATTAAAAAAATCTGTTTTCTTCCTTCAGTATTCTCTTGATCTTCTTTGACATGAAGCACTATTTAGCAGACAGAATTAAAAAATAATGTTGAGTTGTGCAACTATTCACAAATTCCACTTTAAACAGAAACACAGTTCATTGTTGTCAAAAGCTGATAACAGACTGGTGTACTTATCCACCATCAAATCTTACCAACCACCCTTGTGTGGTAGTGGTGGCATTCAAGTGGGGGAAAGTTAGAACTAAATAAGCATAGTAGCCATCAATTTAGCCCCTGTGGCTTACTAATGTTCTAATTGTGCTGGTCAATCTGGGAGGGTTATTTTGTTGAAACTTATTCTTTGGTATTTTAAATAAGTTCATTTTAAAATAAAATAAAATTATAAAAAGATGAACAAAAACGTATTTAGTAAAAAAAAAAAAAGGATTTGTCTGTAAAATTTGGATTCAGTCAAAAGGCTGCATTTAAGGACCTAGAAAGCCATATGTGGCTTCAAGGCCACAGGTTCCCCACCCCTGGTCTAGGCACAACCCTCTTTGAACACCACTTGAATGTGCTAGATGATCCTTTTGATCAGTCCTCCCTTTTCTCTGATTCTACATTTTTTTGAATTAAGGAGCTTTCAAGTGGCATGATGATGGAAGCTAGCAAAGTAGCTAACTCCACGTAATATGGAATTTTAACATTTTAAATAATTTAAATTTTAATTATGATACAAACATTAAAAATAAAACAACTTGACAGAAGTCCTGTCACCATACTTCATTGTGAAGGGCGTCAGTGGAACATGAGTTCTAGGAGATTCTTTAGAGCTGTAAAGGTTTCGGGTATCATTCCAATAGTAGGATGTGTTTGGTAGCTAAGAACTGAGAATTTTATCACCTGTTAGTTGTTCATTAAATGATGTATTATTTGGGCATGGCAACCCATGAAGCATACAAAAAAATTTAGTTTTGTGTGGCTCCCTATGAATCTATGGTGATGTTGGTAGGGTAGTATGAATGGTACTGAAGGGTGATTAGAATCACATAGTAAAATTAATTTTGTCATTGATACATTAAACGTTTGTTCATTGTTAAGTGAGATAACTTGTCCAATGATCAGTTAGTTGATATACCACTGGAAGAATGGATCTATACCAATATTTCTGAATCAAATTTAATGAAATAAGGTAATTGCAGATAAACGAAAGATTGACTCACAGGTTCTCTTTAGGAAACAAGAGTTGGCAGATTGATTTCATCACATACCCAAAGGCAACAAGTAACATCATTTCGTGGAATACTTGCTCCTCTTGTCTTATATTAAATATGTTGAATATAGTAAAACAAACAAACATTATTAATATAATGACAGCTTACTTAATAATACATTGTTGGTGAAGCTGTGAATTGATCCAGCTGTTCAAGAACACAGTTTGAAATTATGCAAAAAATAAAGTTACTGAATTTTTCATACCTTCTACCCAGTAATCCCACTACAGGTCATATACCCTTACAAGGTCAGTGTCAGAAAGCAATATTTAAACTAAAGCATTTGTAGCAGGAAACAAAGCTGAAAGAAGAAAAAGAAAAAATGTCTGTTGATTGAGAAATGGCTAAGCAAAAAACATGAATGTGCAGTGATTCAGAGTGGAGAAAGTAAAGAAGGACAGTGTGGACAAAGAGGTAAATGAAGCTAACACCAAAAAGGTGAACTCTGATGAATTGAACAGCCTTGCTCCTAGAAAGCTGATAAGTGAACACACCTTCCTCCCCTCAGTAGAGGAGTACGTAAGATGTGGAATGATGTGTACATTATTGAATGAGTTGCGGCATTAACTGGTTTAAATGTTTTTCTTAGTTATGAGTAAGGATATAGTTGGGTAGAGGGTAGAGTTATGGGAAAGTGATTGTTATAAAAACAAAAGGTGACAATGAAAATTAATTTTTATAAGTTTATAAAGGTAATTTAACTTATGCATCAGTGTTTGTTGTAGAAGATTTAGAGGTAGAGAATTTATTGGAATTGACAAATTTACAAGATTCTCCAAACCAAGTTATCATATAGATTGATACTTGATGACTTCAATTTGAAGGTGAAGATGGTAAAAAAAAAAAAAAAAAGATTACTGGAGGAAGAATCAGAAATAATTAAACTCAACCCAGTGTTTGATGTACCCAAAAAATATAAATCTAGGAAAGAACTCTCTTTGTGATAAGAACTACTGGAAAAACTGAGAAATTCTAGGCAGAAATTAGGCTAAGATCAACATCTTATACTATATTCCATAATAAAATACAAACCACAGTAAAATTCCATAGTAAGATATGAAAATGGGTATATGGCATAAATATTATCCCTTTCACAGGTATAGGTAAGGCATGAATTCTTATCTAAACAAGGGTTAGAGGCAGTTGCAAAAGATAAAATAAATACTTTTGATTACATGAAATTAAAAAAATATTTGCACAAACAAAATGAACACATCTGGCATATAAGAAGGAAGTAGTTGATTGGGGAAGAGTTTTCATCATATCTCTGACTTTAAAAGTTGATATCCAAGATGAGTAGACACCTAATAAATATGTAAAGGCAAAAGCTATTCCTCATTAGATAAGTGATCAAAGGATATAAATAAATAGTTCTCAAAAGAATCAAAAATTGATAACCATGAAAAAATGAACCATATCAATAAGAATATCAATAATAAGAGAAATGCAAAGCAAAACAACCCTGCACTTTCACCTAATGCTCAGCAAATGGGCAGAAATGACAAAAAGGGGAGAATCTCAGTTACTGGAAAGACTGTGACAATCAGCTCACTAATGCGCCCTTGTTTTAGTTGTGAATTGGTGTTACCATTCTGAAAAGAAAGAAATCACTAAACTATTTGACTTTAGGGTCCCGTTGATTTTGTGATAATAATACTAGGCTTATACCCCAAAGACTTCTAAAAAGGATGAAAAAGACTCATGTACAAAATTATTTGTAGTAGTGCTCTTTGATATAAAAAAGAACTGGAAATGAAGTGAGTTATCCGTCATTTGGGGAATGAATGGTCAAAATACGTTATATGAATGTGATAGAATTATTGCATCAAATGAAATGCTGAAAGAGGTGAAATCAGAAATGAGAAGACTTATTTGAACTTTTGGAAAGTGAAGTACGCATAAAAAACATTGCAAATTAAAACAACTTTGAAAGAGCTAAGAAATCTAATCAGTGCAATGACCAGTTCAAAATTTCAAAAAACAAATGATGAATCATACTTCCCATCTCTTAACAGAAGTGATAGACTATGGGGGCAGACTGAGACATTTTCTGACTCTGCCAATGTGTGTATCTGCTTTGTTTGACTATACTTTGTTGTTATAAAGGAGGATATTTATTATTATTATTTTTTTTGTTTTTTTTTATTAATTTATTTAACTTTTAACATTCATTTTCACAAAATTTTGGGTTCCACATTTTCTCCCCTTTTGTCCCCTCCCCCCACCCCAAAACACGGAGCATTCTAATTGCCCCTGTCTGCCAATCTGCCCTCTCTCCCTCCCCACCCCTTCCCTTTGGAAGGCAAGCAATTCAATATAGGCCAGATCTGTGTAGTTTTGCAAATGACTTCCATAATAGTAGTGTTGTGTAAGAACTAATTATATTTCCCTCCATCCTATCCTGTCCCCCATTACTTCTGTTCTCTCTTTTGATCCTGTCCCTCCCCATGAGTGTTGACCTCAAATTTCTCCCTCCTCCCCGTGCCCTCCCTTCCATCATCCCCCCCACCCTGCTTATACCCTTATCCCCCACTATCCTGTATTGTAAGATAGGTTTTCATACCAAAATGAGTGTGCATTTTATTCCTTCCTTTAGTGGAATGTGATGAGAGTAAACTTCATGTTTTTCTCTCACCTCCCCTCTTTTTCCCTTCACTATAAAATCTTTTGCTTGCCTCTTTTATGAGAGATAATTTGCCCCATTCCATTTCTCCCTTTCTCCTCCCAATATATTTCTCTCTCAATGCTTGATTTCATTTTTTTTTAAGATATGATCCCCTCCTCTTCATTTCACTGTGCACTGTCTCTATGTGTGTGTGTGTGTGTGCGTGTGCATGTGTGTGTGTGTTATCCCACCCTGTACCCAGATGCTGAATAGTTTAAAGAGTTACAAATATTGTCTTTCCATGTAGGAATGTAAACAGTTCAACTTTTGTAAAGTCCCTTATGACTTCTCTTTGCTATTTACTTTTACATGCTTCTCTTCATTCTTGTGTTTGAAAGTCAAATTTTCTTTTCAGCTCTGGTCTTTTCATCAAGAATGCTTGAAAGTCCTCTATTTCATTGAAAGACCAATTTTTCCCCTGAAGTATTATACTCAGTTTTGCTGGATAGGTGATTCTTGGTTTTAGTCCTAGTTCCTTTGACTTCTGGAATATCCTATTCCACGCCCTTCGATCCCTTAATGTGGAAGCTGCTAGATCTTGTGTTATCCTGATTGTATTTCCACAATACTTGAATTGTTTCTTTCTAGCTGCTTGCAATATTTTCTCCTTGATCTGGGAACTCTGGAATTTGGCCACAATGTTCCTAGGAGTTTCTCTTTTTGGATCTCTTTCAGGCGGTGATCTGTGGATTCCTTGAATACTTATTTTTCCCTCTGGTTCTAGAATCTCAGGGCAGTTTTCCTTGATAATTTCATGAAAGATGATGTCTAGGCTCTTTTTTTGATCCTGGCTTTCAGGTAGGCCCATAATTTTTAAATTGTCTCTCCTGGATTTATTCTCCAGGTCAGTTGTTTTTCCAATGAGATATTTCACATTATCTTCCATTTTTTCATTCTTTTGGTTTTGTTTTGTGATTTCTTGGTTTCTCATAAAGTCATTAGCCTCCATCTGTTCCATTCTAATTTTGAAAGAATTATTTTCTTCAGTGAGCTTTTGAATCTCCTTTTCCATTTGGCTAATTCTGCTTTTGAAAGCATTCTTCTCCTCCTTGGCTTCTTGAACCTCCTTTGCCAGTTGAGTTAGCCTATTTTTCAGGGTGTTATTTTCTTCCACATTTTTTTGGGTCTCCTTTAGCAGGGTGCTGATTTGTTGTTCATACTTTGCTTGCACGTCTTTTATTACTCTTCCCAGTTTTTCCTCCACCTCTCTATCATGATTTTGAAAATTGTTTGGGCTCTTTAAGAGCCCATTTCCCAGAACTTATCCCATTGAGTGGGCTGGGATGTAGAAGCACTGACTTCCGTGTCTTCCCCTGATGGTGAGCACCGCTCTTCCTCATCAGAAGGGAGGGGAGGAGAAACCTGCTCACCAAGAAAGGTAACCCTCTATAGTCTCGGTTTTTTTCCCTTTTCTGGGCATTTTCCCAGCCAGTGACTTGAGCTCTGAATATTCTCCTCACACCCACCTCGCCTCCTGATCCTCCCAGCCCGCGTTTGGGGTCTGAGATTCAAATGCTGCTCCCAGCCTCAGGGCTTTTGGCGGGCGCAGGGCTGCTATTCAGTGTGAGATTAAGTTCAGGTGCTCAGGTGGGGGCAGGGCTGCCTCATGGGGTTTATGCAGAGACCTTCAACAATGGATCCGTGCTCCTGCCTGCTTGGGGAGCTGTGGTCTGCTCCCACCTCTGCTGTTGCCTCCCGAGGGGGCCTGAGTATGGGAGCACCCCACTCCCCTCTTGACTCGCCAAAGAGACCCTCTCACTGACCCCTGTCACCTGTGGGTGGAGGGACCCGCGCGGCTGCTGGAGATTCTGTTGCTGAAGCCCGCTCGGATCTTTTCCTCTTGGTGCCGCGGCCGCGGCAGGGCTGTACTCAGCGCCAAGTCCGCGGCACGAAGGACCTTTTGTGAGAGGTTTGCAGGTCTCTCCGGAACAGAAATCTCCCTCGCTCCAATGTTCTGTGGCCTCTGGGTGCAGAATTCGCTGTGAGTTACTTCTTTGTAGATGTTCTATGGGTTGTGGGTTCGGAGCTATGTGTATGTGCGTCTTTCTACTCCACCATCTTGTCTCCGCCCCTGTTATTTTGTTTTGGGGAGATAATTATAAGAGGGGTTAATAATAGACTAGAAAGAAAAGATCATTGATGAAACATTTGTAAAATACACAGAAGAGAGCAGTAGAAAGTTCAGAAAGAGACACACAAGCAAGACAGTATTATAAATTTACCATATCAAATTTGTTAAATACTGAAAAAAATTAAGTGTGCCTAAAGGAGGTATTCATAATTTTGTATGCAGTTCTTTCTTTTGTTTGAATATGGAAATGATCATATTTGTTGTTGCCTGTCAAATTCATGATAAAAAGATATTTAGACATCTTTCAAAAGAACTTATGATTAGGAGGAGAGAAAGAGAGGCTTTTCATTTCCTTTCGTTTTCATTTCATTCCAACCTTTTCATTGAATCCAACGGTGTATTTTAATATTTTACAAACATTTCTGTAGTGGCAAAGGTAGTTGGTCTAGGAGACTGACATTTCTGGTCATCTCAAAAGATCTGAGGTTTTTACTCATTGTAATTTGTCGATTCAGTAAACGTTTATTAAGCACCTGCTTAGTGTGTCAGGTACTGTGCTTTGGGTAGTAATAATAAAAAAGAAAGACATTCTCTGTCCTCAAGGAGCTTATGATCTAATGAAGACATCATACTAAAGGAAGCTGAAATTAGGGGTATGATGTTTGGTGGAATCAAAACCAAGCAGAGCTTCTGAGTGAAGTGCTGAGAGTTCTGAGCCCTCCCTAAGGGAATAGAGGGGAGAAACAGCTGAGAGAATTGAGTATCAAAAACTGAGTCAGGCAGTATGATGATGAGATTTCAGCTAACATGTTCCCTGTAGACAAAACCAAGCAGAGCTGCTGAGAGAAAATGGAGAGTTACCTGGAGATAAATATATGTTGTTTTGTTAACTGCAAAATATGAACATGCCTTTCTTTTAGTAAACAGATTCCAAAAAAGTCCTAAAGTTAAAATGCTAAAAAGTGAAGTTAATTTTAGAGGAAGTAAAGCCCCTTGATTAGTGGTAACAAATTACTTGGTTTATATTTTGAGCTCTGTGTGTCCAGCCTTGAAGTAAATGCAATTACTTAGATGGATTGAGAATGGTTTGTAGATGGGAGTTGTATAGTGTTAAATTCAATATGAGACTTGGTGACTTAATCAATCAAAATGAAAAAATCTATGATGGTGCCTTCAGGAAATTCAAATAATTACTGTGTAAAATGTTGAGAGGTTATCTTTGTAATGGTGTAGTGAGAAAGCACTTCTAAGTAGACCTTTAGCACACATGTTTTTAAGGCAATGAAATCAATGATTATAATTCAGTAAGAAGGTCTGGCTCTGTCCCACAACTGTTCTTGCTGTTCATATCATGAGAGAGAAGATGGCACTGTCTCAGCTGTTTGTACTGCCTTTTTTTTTTTTCCAGGTCTTTTTTACCTGGTAATAAGCTAAATTGAAGAAGTCAATATGTAGTAAACTGTTATTGAGTTAAAAGACTGGATGAATTTGATAATCTGTGGTTAAGAATTAAGATTCATGAGTTTATTTTAAAGAGGAAATGAATATGTGCCTCAGAGGTGATTTCATGTATATTTTTGTGCAATTTATATTTGAATTTAGTCTGTATGTATATGGATATGAATTAAAAAAGATATTTCAGAGCATGTTCTTAAATGTTTGCATAAATAATAGCAAAAACTAGTTTAGGGTATTGCATGAAAAATGGTTTAAAGTATTTATGTCAAATTTTATTACAAGTACAGTTTTTGTTTTCTGAAGACCCTGTATTGTCAAATGATGAATACTAAATCATCCATTCTTTTTCTCACCTCAAATATCTGGTAAATATAGCATCCACCATTGATCCCCCAACTTTTTTAAAACAGATAAGTCAATTTGGGCTTTTGGTGTTCAGTGACCTTCTCAGGAACAAGTCCTATCAATAATTTGTCATCATTGACAAATCCAGTAGTAGTACTTAGGTATATTCTCATCTAGTTTTTCTGACAAGTAGATTGCATTGCCTTTAGTGTTATGCTACATAAGGAATATTTTTTTAAAGTTACATTTATTTTTGTTATGTTTTAAGTTCCAAACTGTCTCCTTCCCTCTCCACCCTGCCCTGGAGAAAAGGGCAACCGTTTGACACAAACCTGTCTGTCTGTCTGTCTTATCTGTAAAACTATAGTATACATCGTCAGTTAGTTCTTTCTGTTGGTCCTTTCTCTGGAGGTAGATAGCATCTTCCTACATAGGTTGTTTTTAGTTGATTTGAATGTTTATAATACTCAGAATAGTTATTTCACAGTTATTCTTCGAACAGTATTGCTATTATTGTATTCAACATTATTTTGGTTCTGGAATACTTTTTAAATTTTTTTTCCCCAAAAGATCCATTTTCTTACCCTCCCACTCTTTCCAACACTAATGAGAAAGGACTTTTTCCACTCATCTCAGATTTCTTCCCCCTCCAGTACTCTATTACAAACTTTACATAATCAGGCAAAACAAATTCCTGCCTTGGCCGTGGCGTCTGTATATACATAGACACATACATACGTTCATACGTGTGTGTGTGTGTGATTGAACTCTGGGTATTTGGTCTACTTTGAATCAAAGATCAGCTGTGAGGTTTTTTTTTGTATAAAAGCAAGTGACCTGGAAAAAAATGCTATTCTAAAGAGATATGGCTTTGTGATGTTCTGGATAGAGGGCTGGACTTAAAATGACCCATACTAGCTATGTGACCATCAGCAAGAGAAGATAGCATGGCAACTTTTAGAATAGAAACCACACATAGTTTAATAAATTCAGTCTGTGTTACATGCAAGATCTATACAAGTAGCTATGCAGATTGTTACCAATCTTTTTTTTCCTGTTAGGTATCTACCTATGCAAAAAAAACTAAACAGAATACTTAAAAAAACAAGTCTGAGCACTTGCAAAATGAGAAAAGGTCAAAGGACACGTTCTAATGAGTGTTGTCAACCCCAATAGATAACTCATCACTGGGGAAAAAGAGAATTCGGCTTATAATTAACTAAATACCCTTTAAAAGTTTGTGTTTCTAAATGTGTGTATGTGTTTGTTTGCTTGCTTTTAGGGCAATTCATGATGTTAAAGCCACAGACCTGGGAATGGGTAAAGTTAGATTTAAAGCTGAAGTAGATTTTGATGGGAAAGTTGTTACACGGTCTTATTTGGAAAAACAGGACTTTGACCAGATGCTGCAAGTAAGTAAGCTCATGTAACTTTTTCTTTATGATCATCTGTGTTAAAAATTAGAAACAAAGAAAACTTTTCCTTTTTTTAAAAATTCAAATTCTTTCAGTTCTTAAATTTATATAACAGAAATTTGAGAGATGTCAGTTCATTTACAATATTGGTGAAATTCTTGGGTCTGGAATGATAGAAAAACATGGAGGTCAATGGAGAAAAAAATAAAAAACTTCTTTCATCATAGGTAGTATGGGTATACTCATGGCTTCTAGGTTCAGAGAAGACAGTTTCTTTGCAGGCATAGGATAGACATAGAAACTAAACCTACAATTTCATTGACATAATAAACTCCTGGATGAGGAAATTCTACCAGTGTAGGTTGACAACTTCTCTGCCGTTGTGTATAACCTAAGAGAGCTGCCTACAACACTGAGGAGTTAACTGACTTTCCTAGGGTCTCACAACTGTATTTGTACAAGGCTGTGCTTGTCTTTCTGACTCTTGAGTCTAGCCCTCTAACCAGTGCTGCCTCTTTGCAGGTGTGTATTTGAAAATAAAACTTGGGGTATATGTTATTTTAAAAGTACTGGATCCTGTTTTCCCTTAAACACAAAATTAATTCCTAAAATTTGATTCATTGCCTACTTATGTTTTAGTTTTGTTTTTTCCCCTAGGAGAAACAACTTTTTATTTTAAAGAATATTTTCTTTGTGTGCTGTGGAATACAGAGTGTTTTGTAGTTATAGAGTGAAATAGTAAGGACTATTGTTGAAGTAACAAGGAAGGGGATAGTTTCCTCTTTAAAGCTTGCGTCCACAGTCTGTTTGCCACATGTCAGAATAACAAGCAGGCCATTTGCCATCAGCACGCCCTTCACCCCACTTTGAGAGTTGTTGACTGACTCTCATATTCCCTGGTCCTGCTTACAAGATGGAGGGCCTAATTAATATCTCCCTCTCCTTTCTGTAATGAAGGAGATCAGAGCCTTGTTACAACATATACAAAGGTTGCTTCTCCCTGCTTTATAGAATAAAAGAACATATTATATTCTGAAAGATGAAATAGATTCTTGGGAATTAAGTAAAAATAAAAAGTTGTTTTATGTTGAGATTTTATTCATTATTTAACTTAATAGAAATTATCCTTGGTTTTCAGATACTCTCTATTTTTTCTTATCCTGACTGACTTTTGAACAAAAGATCATTAATTATAGCAAATTGGATCAACATTTTTCTACCATACTATGATTTTGTGAGAGCAAATTTTGTTTGAAATACGTATTTTCTTGGATAGACCTTAACATATTTTGTTAGGGGAAGATCTTAATTATAATTTGATTTTTCATGTGACTAATGTGTAGATATGTTATTAAAGAGAGAATCTTGCATTTTTGATAACTTCCCATTCTCTACTTATAACTGTGACTTTTAAAAATAGTTTTATTTCCCTGTTCTTCTTTCCTTTAATTTTCTTTTGCAGGAAATTCAGGAAGTAAAGACTCCTGAGGAATTAGAAATCTTCATGCTTAAGCATGGCGAAAATATTATTGATACTCTAGGAGCTGAAGTGGATCGACTTGAGAAAGAGCTGAAGGTAAGCTGTATTTAGTAGATACTTATAGCAACCACTAACTGTCTTGGATTTGAATTAAAAAGACCTGGGTTCATTCATATCCTGACTGCCATTTCACTAGCTTTGTGACTATATACAAGTCACTTTGGGCCTTAGTGTCTTCATCTATAAAATGAGAGTAGATGAGATGATTTCTCAGGGGTCCTTCCATCTCTAAATCTAAATATATCTAAATAGATACTTCAACTTCACAGAACAAGTCCACTTTATAAAAGTTTTCAGCTCAGTCCAAAGGCTGTACCCACCCCTCTTCTGATTTGGTCTAACTTTTCTGAGTAATTCTAGATCTGATGAAGGAGGTTCTGCAGAGTTATATCTCTTGATGAGATCAGTACAAAGTCATCTGTGAAAAGGCATATCTAGAGGCCTTGTCTACAAAAAAATTTTTCCTTTGGATCTTACCCTGCCTGGGTTGGACATGTTTCACAGTAATGGTTTTTGACAATAATAGGATCACAAATTTAGAGGTTGAGGTTCATCTGATCCAACCTCTACATCTGACAGAATAATGTGAGGCCCAGACAGGTCATGTGACTGGCCTAAGTTGACACAGTGAGCAAAGTCAGGATCAAACTAAGGCACTCTGACCCCAGATCCAGTACTTTTCCAACTGTGCCATGTTGAGTTAAAGAGATGCCTGTTTTCTATCTTTTTAAATATTAATAAATGAGATGACAGGAAAAAATTAGGTATCTTTGTGGTGGCAACTGACAAAGAATCTTATGTGATCTTAAAATGCATGAAAGATATCAGAGGAGAGCCTTTCCTTTACCAACTTTTTTTTTTTTTTTTTGGTAATACATAGTAAATATAGTGGTTTCTTTTATTCCTTACACTTGTTAGTCTTTTATACAGAAAATAATTTGTGATAACCTTCTAGTTTTCTTATTTTTTATTTTATCAAAGATACTTTCAATAAAATAAATATACTATTTCACTTGGTGATCTAAATTAGCTACCATGGATTGAATGATCTCTGATAATTGTCATACATACTTATCCAGCCCTAACCTCTCTTGACTTTCAGTTTCATTTCCCAGATGCCTATTTTACATCCTGTAGATGCCTTAAACTCAACACATATCCAGAATCATACTTATTATCTTTTTTCCCTAACCCTTCCCCTCTTTCTGACTTCTCTGTTGCTGTTGAAGGTACCCATATCCTTCTGGCTCACAACCTAGGTGTCATCCTTAATTCCTTACTTTTGACCCCTATATCCAATCTGTTGCCAAGCCTTGTAGATTTTAGCTTTGTATCATCTCTTTATCTGCCTGCTTCTCTAGTCTGACACTGCTGTGACCCTGGTGCGGGCCCTCACTACCTCATATCTATTGCAGTAGCCTTTCTAGTGGATCTGCCTACTTCAGGTCTCTTCCCACTTTAGTCCATCCTCCATTCAGCTGCTGAAATGATTTTCCTAAAGCACAAGTCTGATTGTATCAAACTCCCTGCTCCAATTGAGTAAATTCCAGTGGCTTCCAAGTTTAAGTATGACATCTTCTGTCTCTTTGGTGTTTAAAGTCCTTTATAACCTGCCCCTGTCCACAGCTTTTCCAGTATTTTTCATCTTACAATTTTCCCCCATTTTTCCCCTCCTTCCTTAGCATCCTCTGCAATTCAGTGTCACTGCCCTCCTTGATGTTCCTCACACAAAGTATCCACCTCTAACTCCATGTATTTTAACAAGCTATCTCCCATGCCAGGAATTCTCTCCCTCTCTTTTTATCTTAGCTTCCGTGACTTTTTCAAATTCCAGCTAATATCCTGTCTTTTACAGGCTCTTTCATGATCTCCCTTAATAATAGTGTCTTTCCCCTGTTGATTATCTCCAACCTCTCCTATCTAGATCTTTTTTTTTTTAAGCAGTTGTTTGCCTATTGGCTCCCCGTTACACTGTGAGCTCCTTGATAGCAGGGACTGTTTTTTTGCCTTTCTTTGCAACCCCATGCATAGTGCTTAGTACATAGTAGGCTCTTAATAAATGCATGTTTACTGACTGATTGAATTAGCTGATTTTCACAGATATTTTATCAGTTAGTGAAGCAGTTAAGTATTTAATTTATTAAGTGCTTAGCATGTGCCAAGCAATAGGCTTCCTACTGGTGATACAAATGTAAAGAATTAAAATTGTTTGTACTCATGAGGAGCAGCCTACTTTCTTTTTAATTTAAAAAATTATTGATTTTTTTGTTTTTGTTTTTACATAGCCTAGATTTCTCCCTGTATTCCATCCCTTCCTGTATTTGAGAGTGTCATCCCACATTAAAAAAAAGTAAAAGAAAAACAAAGAGGAGAAAAAAAAAATCAGTAAAACTAATCAAACTACTGAAAAAAGAAATCTGACAATACATGCAGTATTCCACACCCATGGATATCCCTTGCCCCCAGCTTTCTCGAAGTTCTGGGAGTGAGGAAAGAGATCTTTTCTTTGGGGATAAGCTTGTTCTTTGTAATTTCTTAACATTTATTTTTAATTTTTTGTTTTTTCCCCCATTTACATTATTGTTGTCATTATATATAGTTTCCTTGGCTCTACTTATTTCACTTCTTATATGCTACTGTAAATCTCTATATTAATCATCTTCATCTTTTCTTACAGCACAGTAATATTTCATTATATTTGTGTACCACAGGTATTAGGAGCTTATATTCTAATGTGAAAGTAGACATATAAATCAGTACTTCTTCATGTCTTCTTATTTCCGTTTAAAAAAAAATTCATCTGTGATTTTCCCATTCTATTGGTAGTGTTCACATTTTTTTTGAGATATCTTTAAAGTTCATAATACTTAGATGTCTAAAAATGGTCTCACCTCCATTCTGCACACAGTTTGATCTTAGCCATCCACTATTCCCAATTTCATACCCTTCCTGATATCCTTTATATCCACTTTCTCATCTAGCACAACAAGGTTGTGATTGAGGGGAAAAGTTCTGCTGTCATCTGTAATTTTTTATTTCCTGTGGAAACATTGGCAGATCCCGTTTTTTAGGTTAATAAAAACTCCTAGTTGCATCCATAATAGATACTGTCAGTATGATCTTAGTTTGATCTCTTGCCAAGTTTTCTACAGACTTATTTCCTCTTTATTACTTAACACTGTTTTATTAGGCACTACTGCCTTGACTCTTCTGTTGTTGATCTTTCATTCAAACCGATAGATCATGTTTTCTGGCTGAGGTTATTTCCTAGTTCATTTAGCCCTTCTAATGGCTACTTTTTTTTTTTAATTTTAATTAATTTATTTATTTTTAGTTTTCAACATTTCATTTCCACAAGATTTTGAGTTCCATATTTTCTTCCCATCTCTCCCCTCCCCCCAACCCAAAACACTGTGCATTCTGATTACCCTTTCCCCCAATCTGCCCTCCCTTCTATCACACCCCTCCCTTCCCTTATCTCCATCTTCTCTGTTTTCTTGTAGGGCAGGATAGATTTCTGTGTCCCATTACCTGAATTTCTTATTTCCCAGTTGCATGCAAAAACAATTCTCAACATTCTTCGTAAAACTTTGAGTTCCAACTTCTCTCCCTTCCTCCCTTCCTACACATCCACACTGAGAAGGCAAGCAATTCAATATAGACTATATATGTGTAGTTTTGCAAAAGACTTCCGTAAGAGTCATGTTGTGAACGACTAACTATATTTCCCTCCATTCTATCCTATCCCCCATTTATTCTATTCTCTCTTTTGACCTTGTCCCTCTTCTGAAGTGTTTACTTCTAACTACTCTCTCCTCCCATTAGCCCTCCCTTCTATCATTCCTCCCATACCTCACATCCCTTTCTCCCCTATTTTCCTGTATTGTAAGATAAATTGTCATATCAAATTGAGTGTGCATGTTATTCCCTTTTTAAGCCAAATGTGATGAGAGTAAGCATCACGGTTTTCCTCTCACCTCCCCACTTTTCCCCTCCATTGAAAAAGCTTTTTCTTGCCTTTTTTATGAGAGATAATTTGCCCCACTCATGTCATCCTTTCTCCTCCCAGTATATTCCTCTCTCCCCCCCTTAATTTTATTTTGTTAGATATCATCCCTTCCTATTCAACTCACCCTGTGCCCTCTGTCTATATATGTGTGTGTGTGTGTGTGTGTATGTGTATAATCTCTCCAACTACCCAAATACTGAGAAAAGTTTCAAGAGTTACAAATATGACCTTTTCATGTAGGAATGTAAGAAGTTTGACTTTTAGTAAGTCCCTTATGATTTCTCTTTCTTGTTTACCTTTTTGTGCTTCTCTTGATTCTTATGTTTGAAAGTCAATTTTCTATTCAGCTCTGGTCTTTTCATCAAAAATGCTTGAAAGTATTCTATTTCATTGAATGACCATTTTTTCCCCTGAAGTGTTATGCTCAGTTTTGCTGGGTAGATGTTTCTTGGTTTTAATCCTAGTTCCTTTGACTTTTAGAGTATCATATTCCATGCCCTTTGATGTCTTGATGTAGAAGCTGCTAGATCTTGTATTATCCTGATTGTATTTCCACAACACTTGAATTGTTTCTTCCTGGCTGCTTGCAGTATTTTCTCCTTGATCTGGGAACTCTGAAATTTGGCCAGAATATTCCTAGGAGTTTCTCTCTTCAGATCTCTTTCAAGAGGTGATTGGTGGATTCTTTCAATATTTATTTTGCCCTCTGGTTCTAAAATATCAGGGCAGTTTTCCTTGATAATTTCATGAAAGATGATGTCTAGGCTCCTTTTTTCATCATGACTTTCAGGTAGTCCAATAATTTTTAAATTGTCTCCTGGATCTATTTTCCAGGTCAGTTGTTTTTCCAATGAGATATTTCACATTGTCTTCTATTTTTTCATTCTTTTGGTTTTATTTTGTAATTTCTCGGTTTCTTATAAAGTCATTAGCTTCCATCTACTCTCTTCTAATTTTTAAAGAACTATTTTCTTCAGTGAGCTCTTGAACCTCCTTTTCTATTTGGCTAATTATGCTTTTCAAAGCATTCTTATCCTCACTGGCTTTTTGGGCCTCTTTTGCCATTTAGTCAGTATATTTTTAAAGGTGTTATTTTCTTCAGCATTTTTTTGGGTCTCCTTTAGATTTTCATGATTTTCTTGTATTGCTTTCATTTCTCTTCCCATTTTTTCCTCCACCTCTCTTAACTTGATTTTCAAAATCCGTTTTCAGCTGAGATCATTGCATATTTATTTTGAAGGTTTTGTATGCAGAAGCCTTGACTTTTATGTCTTCCTCTGATGGTATGCATTGTTCTTCCTCATCCAAAAGGATGGAAGAAAATACCTGTTCACCAAGAAAGTAACCTTCTGTAGTCTTATTTTTTTTCTCTTTTTTGGATGTTTTCCCAGCCAGTTACTTGACTTTTGAATCCTTTGTCAAGTGGAGGGTATGCTCTGGGGACCTCAGTTCCTTCAAGGTGGGACAATAAAGGGAGAGTAGTTTACTCCTCTCCTGGCATGCGCTCTAGTCTGGGAGCAACCATAGACACTCTTCTCCCCAGGATCTGCAAGTAGGATTCCTTGTCTAGACCCTCTGCCAGCCAGTGCTCCTCTTCACCCCACGACTGCCACTCAGAGCTGAGACCCAGATCAGTGGCTCACTTCCCCCCGGGACTTTAAGCCTGACCATGTTCCCTTCTCACCCAGGTGAAAGAGCTTTCTCACTGACCTTTGAAGCTGGCTTTGGCATTTGTGGGTTGAGTAATCTGGGAATCGCAGCTGTTCCCTGTGATTCTGCCCCTTGAGGCCTGCTCCAGTCCTGTCCTGCCACACCACGTGGCCAGGGCAAGGCTGGGCTGTGTGGGCTGTGCTCCGCTCTGAGCCTAGTGTGCTAGACCTTTCCTGTTGGCCTTCCGGGCTGACTTGGACTGGAAATCTCTTTCACTCTGTCGTTTTGTGACTTCTGCTGCTCTAGAATTTGTTTAGAGTCATTTTTTTACAGGTATTTTATGGTCTGTGGGGAGATCTTTTACAGGTCTGTCCTACTCCATCATCTTGGCTCTGCCCATGGCTACTGTTTTACATTGGATAAATTTCTCTAGGAAATAAATTTAACTAAAATCAGTATCTCTTTTTATCTTGTTTATAAGTCAAAAGCTTGTTTTTAACTAGATTTGATAGGAGTTCTTAAAATTCACACACTGATTTCTCATCTTTATTTTCCTAATATGGAGGTTGATTGTTCCCTTTGTCTAGTCAGTGATCTTCACTTTGCACAGACAACCAATTCTATTATCAATGGTTTATCTGTCTGTTAAGATTTTTAAAATAAAATCAATTTTGTGTTTTGTGCCATCTTTACCACCTTCCATCTCTCTTCTTAAAAATAATATTCACATTATATTAATTGTCACATTTCCAGCCTTTGACTTCTTTGATTACAATAATAGATATGTCATAAATACCTTTGAGTTCCTTAACCCCAAGTCAGTATTTTTTTTACTGACCCTTTGCCACAACTTCATATTTTATTTATTTATTTGGTATTTAAAATTTTTCATAGTAAATAGTGTTTTTCCAATTATAAGTAAATGTTTTATTTTTTTAAAAAATTATTTTATTAAATATTTCCGAATTTTGTTAATTTTTTTTAACATTTAAGTTCCCAATTCTCTTCTTCCCTCTTTCCTCTCTCCCACCCCTTAAGAAGGTAGCAAGCAGTATGATTTCAGTTATACATGTGAAGTCATACAGAACATTTATATATTAGCTATACAACTTCTGAGCATCACTGAACATCAAATTATAAGTAAATTTGACTTGGAGAAGTTTGTAAAGTTCTTTATACATTTTCCCTTTTACTTCATGCTTTTCTTTCTTTTTTTTCTTCCAAATTTATTAATTTATCTGTTTTCAGTTTTCAACAAGTTCCAAATTTTCTCCTCCTCCCTACCCAAGATGGCATACAATCTTATATGGGCTCTACACATACATTCCTATCAAAACATTTTCACATTAGTCATGTTGCATAGAAGAATTAAAAGAAATGGAAGAAACCATGAGAAAAATAAAACCTAACAAAAGAGAAAAGAGTCTGCTTCATTCTGCATTCTGACTCCATAGTTCTTTCTCTGGATGTAGATGGCATTTTGAGTCCTTTGGAAATGTTTTAGGTCCTTGCATTGCTGTGAATGGCTGTGTCTATCAAAAACAGCTGTCGTACACTGTGGTTGTTATGTACAGAGTTCTCCTGGTTCTGCTCACTTCACTCAGCATGAGTTCATGTAAGTCTTTACAGGTTTTTCTGAAGTCCGCCTGTTTATCATTTCTTATGGTGTAATAGTATTCCATTACATTCATATACCACAGCTTGTTCAGCCATTTCCCAATTGATGGGCATCCCCTTGATGTCCAGTTCTTGGCCACCAGAAAAAGAGCTGCTATAAATACATGTGGTTTCTTTTCCCATATTTATGATCTCTTTGGGATGCAGCCCTAGAAGTGATATTGCTGGGTCAAAGGGTATGCACATTTTTAAAGCCCTTTGGGCATAGTTCCAAATTGCTCTCTAGAATGGTTGGGTCAGCTCACAGCTCCACCAGCAATGAATCCAGCTCTTCCACATCTTCTCCAGCATTTATCAGTTTCCATTTTGTCATGTTAGCCAATCTGATAAGTGTGATGTGGTACCTCAAAGTTGTTTTGATTTGCATCTCTCTAATCAATAGTGATTTAGACCATTTTTATATGACTATTGATAGCTTTAATTTCTTACTCTGAAAAGTGCCTGTTCATATCCTTTGACCATTTATCAGTTGGGGTACTGCATCCTTTTCAACAGATGGTGGGTAATCCAGCTTTATGTTTGTGGTTTTCTTTTAAAAAAAAACAAGACTGCATGAAAATATATTGATACTTATTAATAGTTATAGCACATAGTGACTCCGGTACTAGCGTGATACTAATAACTACAGCAGTAACAGATGGCATTCGTTATGTGCTTTGTATTCATTATCCTATTTGATCCTCACAGTATTGAGACTTGGTTTTACAAAAAAACCAAGTCTCCAACTTCTCCCTAGTCATACAGCTAGTAAGGGAGAACATGATTCAGAGCCATTTGTCTCATGACTTCCTTATTGTCTTCTTGCTTTTTTTTTTTCATTAGCACTGCAGAGTGAGGTAATTAAGTGTTCCGTTTCTTGTTGCCTTTGGGCACGAAATAACCCAATTCCATCAAGTCTTATTTGCCTTTCTGTGAAGAACTCTTCTATTTCACTGCATCTTCATGTCTTCTGATTCATTTACAGAAAGAACGTCAGTATGGATGTGGCTACATTTTTCTAGTAATCAACTTTTAAGTTATTTGACAAAATTTCAATTAGAATATCAATAGTTAAATTAATGCTTATAGATGTCTTAAAATCTGTATGATTGTTTTTACCTTTTGACTCTTTTCCACAACTCTACTATTGCTTCTTCAGATCTAGAAACAGGCTGCCTAGATCTCAGGATTATTTAGTATTTGTCTGTTTCATTTTAATTAATCTTAAAGATTTTCCTTTATAAATACATGATATTTTCATATTTACTTGAGAAATGTAGAAACCTTTAGATATATTTTAGCAAAATATTAGAAAGGATAGAATTTGACTTTGAATGTATGCATTAATATTAATTTTATTTCATTTGACAAGGTTTTTAGTTTTATACTTTGTCTCTGTTCACTTGGAGAGCGTTACTACTCATTCATGATAGTTTTATTGAAATACCTGATTAAGTTTTTCTGAAATATGGTCCAATGTTCTCAAGGTGTCATTTCATTTATGAGTACTTGAGTTTGAGGATAAGTGTAATGAGAAGAAACTTTTAAATGGTTTTAAACTGTAGTTAACATTTCATGAGAACACATTCCCCATGAATGGTAGATTACTATTCCTTTGCTTTTTAAAAGGATTTTATTTCAGGATAAAAGGGGAAAATTAGTATGTGAACCATTAGTATGGTTCTTGTTACTTAAACTGCAGTATGATGGGGAATGCTCCCCAGCAATGTAGATTGCAACTCATCCATGCCCACTTAACATGTATGACTCTCATCCATATCCTCCCAAAAGTTTGCCACAGGGTAGTCCACCCAACATGCTCTAGCTTTTCTTCACTTCTTCCCAATATCATGAGGGTACCAGTGGAACACACTGGTTGTCCACCAGTCATCCCTCTGTCTTACCTTTCTGCCCCACAATTAATTCTTTGATGACATTCTGTTCCTGTTGTTTGGAGCTTCTTATTGATTATGTAACAGCCTCTTTACTCCCACCCTCTGTCTTCTCATTGCACTCTGGGTGATATTCTTGAGTTCTTTAGAGGCTGTGATGTTCCAAGTCTTATTGTCATAATAGAGTAGTATCAATAAAAATTTTATTGAAATGATGGGGTGCTTGGGTTTGTTAAAGGTTGCATATAATTTCTCTAAAATAATCTAGTCCACTCTCCTCTTTATTTCTGGATCCAGCTTATTGTTCACTTCTGTTATCTATCACAGATATACGTAATGCTGGACAAGTTCTGTAGGATGTCCATTTATGTTGGATTCTGGATAATATTCTTCTGCGCATATTCCTTTGCATGATTACAAATCTATTCCAGGAGGCTCTGCAATGTTTTGGCCTGATGCAGTTAATACAATATCATGCAAACAGCATACGGAGGAGCTCACCATTACTTGGGTAGAGACAACCCAAGTGAAGGGACTTCTCTCTGCGCAGCTCAGCATGTTCTTGTAGACACAATTAGGCCACTGAGAGGTTAGGTGATTTGCCTGAGGTCATAGAGGCAAGACTTTAATTAAGATTTTCCTTATCTATCCCACAGAAAGACTCAGAATAATTTGTAAATTATCCACAGTTTTTTCTTTATCCTTTTTGTTAACATGAGTTAATACTACCTATGTATGTCCTTGGAAGCTTAGAATACTCAAAGGAGGTGCTCCAGCTTCTTAATTTTAGTATTACTCTGAAAAGGTGAGATGCTCAGGATGTATTTTGTTAGTTTCATATTTCTCATGGAAATTTTATGTACATGCACATTCATACATATTTTTATGTGTATAGTTATATATATGTGTGTTTATATATATATGTGTGTGTGTGCGTGTGTGCGCACACATGCACCACATTTCATACAGATCTTCTTCACTGTCTTCAGTTTGTTTTTAAATTTTATCTTAAGGCCACTCCTCTACTTTACAGTTTTTTGTTTTGTTTTTCATCTTAAATTTATTTATTTATTTTTGATTTTCAGTATTCAGTTCTACAAGATTTTGAGTTCCAAATTTTTGCCCCCATCTCTCCCCTCTGCCTACCCCAAAACAGTGTGCATTCTGATTACCACTTCCCCCAATCTGCCCTCCCTTATATCACACCCCTCTCTTCTCTTATCCCCATCCTCTCTATTTTCTTGTAGGGTGAGATAGATTTCTGTACCTCATTATCTGTATATTTTATTTCCCAGTTACATGTAAAAATAATTTTTAACATTTGTTTTTAAAACTTTGAGTTCCAACTTCTCTCCCTTCCTTCCTCCCCACTGAGAAGGCAAGCAACTCAATATAGGTTATACATGTGTAGTTATGCAAAACACTTCCATACCAGTCATATTGTGAAAGACTAACTATATTTCCCTCCATCTTATCCTGCCCCCCATTTATTCTATTTTTTTCTTTGGACCCTGTCCCTCCTCAAAAGTGTTTACTTCTGATTATCCCCTCCTCCCATTTGCCCTCCCTTCTGTCATCCCCCCACACCTGCTTATCCCCTTTCCCCTACTTTCTTGTAGTGTAAGATAGATTTTCATACCAAATTGAGTGTGCATGTTGTTCCCTCCTTAAGCCAAATGTGATGAGAGTACGGTTCACTCTTTCCCTCTTACCTCCCCCCTCTTTCCCTCCATTGAAAAAGCTTTTTCTTGATTTTTTTATGAGATAATTTGCCCCATTCCGTTTCTCCCCCAATATATTCCTCTCTTACCCCTTAATTTTATTTTTTTAGATATCATCGTTTCCTGTTCAACTCACCCTGTGCCCTCTTTGTCTGTATATGTGTATAATCCCTTCAGCTACTCAAATACTGAGAAAAGTTTCAAGAGTTACAAATAAGTGTAATGTTATTACAGTTGTTGTTATTAATGAATTGTAAACAGTTCAACTTTACTAAGTCCCTTATGATTTCTCTTTCCTGTTTACCTTTTCATGCTTCTTTTGATTCTTGTGTTTGAAAGTCAAATTTTCTTTTCAGTTCTGGTCTTTTCATCAAGAATGCTTGAAAGTCCTCTATTTCATTGAATGACCATTTTTTTCCCTTGAAGTATTATATTCAGTTTTTCTGTGTAGGTTATTCTTTGTTTTAATCCTAGCTCCTTTGACTTCTGGAATATCATATTCCAAGCCCTTTGATCCTTTAATGTAGAAGCTGCTAAATTTTGTATTACCCTGATTGTATTTTCACAGTACTCAAATTGTTTCTTTCTGACTGCTTGCAATATTTTCTCCTTGACCCTGGGGACTCTGGAATTTGGCTACAATATTACTAGAAGTTTAACTTTTGGGATTTCTTTTAGGAGGTGATCAGTGAATTCTTTCAATATCTATTTTACCCTCTGGTTCTAAAATATTAGGGCAGTTTTCCTTGATAATTTTTTTTTCTTTTTTTTTTTTAATTTAACTTTTAACATTTATTTTCACAACATTTTGGGTTACAAATTTTCTCCCCTTTTATCCCCCCCCCCCCAAACCCAAGCATTCTAATTGCCCCTGTGACCAATCTGCTCTCTCTTCTATCCTCCCTCTCTGCCCTTGTCTCCGTCTTCTCTTTTGTCCTGTAGGGCCAGATAGCTTTCTTGACCCCTTAACCTGTATTTCTTATTTCCCAGTGGTAAGAACATTACATTTGATCCTAACACTTTGAGTTCCAACTTCTTTAGCTCCCTCCCTCTCCACCCCTTCCCTTTGGAAGGCAAGCAATTCAATATAGGCCAAATCTGTGTAGTTTTGCAAAAGATTTCCATACTAGTTGTGTTGTATAGGACTAATTATATTTCCCTCCATCCTATCCTGACCCCCATTACTTCTATTCTCTTATGATCCTTTCCCTCCCCATGAGTGTCGACCTCGGATTGCATTCTCCTCCCCATGCCCTCCCCTCTATCCTCCCCCCCACCCTGCTTGTGCCCTTGTCCCCCACTCTCCTGTATTGTGAGATAGGTTTTCCTATCAAAATGAGTGTGCATTTTATTCTTTCCTTTAGTGGAATGTGATGAGAATAGACCTCATGTTTTTCTCTCGCCTCCCCTCTTTATCCCTCCACTAATAAGTCTTTTGCTTGCCTCTTTTATGAGAGATAATTTGCCCCATTCAACTTCTCCCTTTCTCCTCCCAATATTTCTCTCTCACTGCTTGATTTCATTTTTTTTTATTTTTATTTTTTAAGATATGATCCCATCCTCTTCAGTTCACTCTGTGCACTCTGTCTCTATGTATGTGTGCATGTGTGCATGTGTGTGTGTGTGTACTCCCACCCAGTACTCAGATACTGAAATGTTTCAAGAGTTACAAATATTGTCTTTCCATGTAGGAATGTAAACAGTTCAACTTTAGTAAGTCCCTTATGACTTCTCTTTGCTGTTCACCTTTTCATGGTTCTCTTCATTCTTGTGTTTGAAAGTCAAATTTTCTTTTCAGCTCTGGTCTTTTCATCAAGAAAATTTGAAAATCCTCTATTTCATTGAAAGACCATTTTTTCTCCTGAAGTATTATACTCAGTTTTGCTGGGTAGGTGATTCTTGGTTTTAGTCCTAGTTCCTTTGACTTCTGGAATATCCTATTCCATTCCCTTCGATCCCTTAATGTAGAGGGTGCTAGATCTTGTGTTATCCTGATTGTATTTCCACAATACTTGAATTGTTTCTTTCTAGCTGCTTGCAATATTTTCTCTTTCACCTGGGAATTCTGGAATTTGGCCACAATGTTCCTAGGAGTTTCTCTTTTTGGATCTCTTTCATACGGTGTTCTGCGGATTCCTTGAATATTTATTTTGCCCTCTGGTTCTAGAATCTCAGGGCAGTTTTCCTTGATAATTTCTTGAAACATGATGTCTAGGCTCTTTTTTTGATCATGTGTTTCAGGTAGTCCAATAATTTTTAAATTGTTCCTCCTGGATCTATTTTCCATGTCAGTTGTCTCATTGAACAGCTATTTTTTTTTATTCCTTTGATTTTGTTTTATAATTTCTTGATTTTTCATAAAGTCATGTGCTCCTTTCTAATCTTTAAGGAATTATTTTCTTCAGTGAGCTTTTGGACCTCTCTTTCCATCTGGCCAATTTTGCTTTTTAGGGTGCTCTTCTAGCAATTGGCTTTTTGAGTCTCTTGCCATTTGGGTTTGTCTGTTTTTTAAAGTGTTGTTTTCTTTAGCAGTTTTTTTTGTTTCCTTTAGCAAGCCATTGACTCGTTTTTCATGATTTTCTTGCATCACTCTCATTTCTCTTCCCAGTTTTTGCTCTATTTCTCTTACTTGATTTTCAAAATCCTTTTTGAGCTCTTCCATGGCCTGAGACCAAGTTATATTTTTCTGGGAGGCTTTGGATGTAGGAGCTTTGACTTTGTTATCTCCTTGTGGTTGTATTTTTTGATTTTCCTTGTCACTGAAGTAAGATTCTATAGTCTGATTCTTTTTCCAATTTTTGTTCATTTCCTCAGCTATTTACTTGACTTTTGAGCTCTTTGTCAAAGTAGATCTCTGCTTCCAGTGGGGTGGGGGGTATACTGTCAGCTTGATTCCCCCCCCCCCCCCAATCTGTGGGCCTAGAGCTCAAGAAACAGTCACTGCCTCTAGCCCAGCTGCTGCTGTAGCTGCCATAGACTCCTCCACCCTCTCTGTTACCCTGGGCCTGGCACTCTGCTGTCTCACACAGGCCCCACGAGTTTTTTCCACTGACCTTCCAATTTGTCCTTGGCATCTTGGGGTTGTGAAGTCTGGAAACCACCACAGGTGCCAGAGATTCAGTCTCCCCACAGGTGGCTCAGGTCTGTCTGTGCTGGCGTGGCCTACTCTGGACTGTTGATCTTCCAAGCTGTCTTAGGCTGGAGATTTGCTTCACTCTGCCATTCTGTGGGTTCTGCAGTGCCAGAATTTGTTACAGTCATTTTTTACAGGTATTTGACTGGGTTTGGAGGGAGAGCTCTATCTAGCAAGTCCACGAGGTTACTCCATCGTCTTGGCTTTGCCTCCCTCCGCCTTTCCACTTTTTACTTGATAATGAAGAAGAAGATGATGATGATGTTGGAATATATAGAATACTTTCTATGCACTTTATATACATTATTGCATTTGATGTTCAAGACAGTGCTGTGAGGAAGGTAGTTCACATGTTTATAAAGCAGGCAGATATTTATTATCCCCATTTTCTCTCTATGAGGTTCTAATTATGACATCTTCACACAAAGTGGCAGGAAAGAAACCCAGATCTTTTCTAAATGTACTGCTCTTTTTGCTCCGTCATAGCTGTATTGCATACTTAAAGTTTCTGTCAAGAAAAGAGGATGTGGGGGTGAGTGGCAGCATGTTGGTTTTGCTGTTCCTACATGCCCTGGAGTGCTGAAAACTTCACTAGGTTGTGCTTAGCTCACTTCACCCCCTGAAGCATTTTTGACTGAAGTAGGGGTTGTAAGCAGGAGAATCTGATTGGTTTCTAGACAGTGACTGAAACAGCTTCTGCATGTTTATTTCTCCTCTTGTTCCTCTTCATTTGGTTGTAACTGCAACAACACTTAACAGGTGGAAGCCAATATAGACAGCCCAGGGGAGCAGTTTTCTGCTTCGATTTTAGACATCTGCCATTGCAACTTTTCTCCACAGAGCTCTTGGTTTCTCTGAATCATAGGAATGTTTAAACAAAGCAGTTTGAGAAGCATTGGCATAAACATACAATTCTTTATGTGTAAAAAGTTTG
The DNA here is from genome assembly GCF_028372415.1 of Notamacropus eugenii. Classification (NCBI taxonomy): domain Eukaryota; kingdom Metazoa; phylum Chordata; class Mammalia; order Diprotodontia; family Macropodidae; genus Notamacropus; species Notamacropus eugenii. The sequence goes on from NC_092877.1 coordinate 96,123,515, forward strand.
CATTATTACACTTCTTACTTGGAGTGGTATCTGTTTAATATAAATGCAAAGCACGTGTTAGAATAAGTGAGAGTGGAATGAAATAAAAAATCATATCAGCACACCCAGCTCTGATAATATTTTTGAGGGTTGTTGTTAAGTCATTTCAGACTCTTCATGACCCCATTTGCGATTTTCTTGTCAAAACTGCTAGAATGGTTTTCCTTTTCCTTTTGCAGCTCATTTTTCAGAAAAGGAAACTGAGGTAAATAGGGTTGAGTGACTTGCCCAGAGTCATATAGCTAGTAAGTGTCTGAGGTCAGATTTGAACTGAGGAAGATGAGTCTTCCTAAATTCAGGCCCAGCACTCTATCCACTTTTTGAAAGAGTTACATTAGAGAGCTATTTGGATGCATAGCAGAGAGGTTGGCAAACTAATCCTAGTAAAAATTCCAAGGGTAAGCTAGAGTTGGGAATCAAAGAATGTCTTCAAGAAGAACCCAGGGAGATGGGACCATTGACTTACATTTTAAAGTTTATAGATGATCCACTCATAAAGGTATATTTTTGCCCTTGAAAATGTTCTTTGGCTGGTGTATATAGTATTTACAATTGGTATTTTAGAGATGAGATTCAAAACAAGTCTTTTCTCTTTAGTTATGAACGATGTGTTTTTTTTTCTTTCCAGAAACGAAATCCTGAAATACGACATGTAGATTTGGAAATATTATAAATTTGATGGAATATCCTTGGTGTACACTCTTGGAAACACTTTTTCCAGTACTAAGCAAAACCACAGTGGTATCAGCACCTTACCTCTTCTACCAGCTTTCCTTATGCCGAAGGAGTCAGCAAAATGCAGAAGCCATTTTGGGGGAAGAATCTTAGGGGAAATGTCTTAAATGAACTGGCAATCTAACTGGCCGTAGAACTAAAACTGCATATTGTTCCTACATGAGAAATACTACAACTTGAGTTCGTTTGAAAATCATGTTTTGTATTTCAGTGGGTGCATTTTTTATTTCTTATTCTTGGTTTCTTTCCCATGTCAGCCTTTCATTTTGTATAGTATTTCACAATCATGTTTCTTTTCTTTATACTAGTAAATGTAGATGGAATCTGTAGGATTATTTATTTATAATATTGAGGCCATTGAATGCTTGACTCCATCACAATCTCCCAGTCCTCAACATGCTGGCACATTGTAGGTGAGTGGTGTGTAGTTCCTTCTTTTAGTGAAACGGTGCTTTGTGTCTACCTTTGCTCATAAAGCTTGGAGTCTCATTTCTACTTGCTTAGTGATTCTTGGCCTGGCTGCTAACCACACACCTTTTTCTTTTTAAACATGACAAACTGTATATGCTGGGTCCAGGAGTGATGTGCAGTTACTGAACTGAAGGAAATCATTCTTGATGGAATCTTTGAGGTATAGCAGAGCCTCTGTTTTTCTGTGTACTATTCTTTTTTCTTATTTTGAGTAATATTTATTAATATAAGGAATTATAACATGATCTTGGTCATTTCCTAGGGACTATGGACTTGTGGTTGCTGCTTTTTTTTACCCTTTCAGTAATAACCACAGTATATATTTACTAGGAGACAAGGTATATATCAAGTTTTAATGTTCTGTAAAATATATTAGAAATATTTATAATTTTACAGACAGGAGAAGACATTTTTAATTTATTTAAACAGAGGGACAAAATGTAAAATCTGAATTGTGGATATTTTTCATTTTAAAGTAAGCCCCTCACCTGTGAAGTAAAACTTATTATCCTGAAAACTATGTGAGTGACTTTCATAATATTCATTGTATAGGTTAAAATACCTGAATTGTGAGTTTCTAGTATTTACCAAATGGGCATTCAGCACAACTAGATTGGTAATAATAGATAATTTAAGCAAATAGTTTTCTAATGAATCTCTGAGTTGTTGAGGTAAAATGGTATATAGTTCACTAGTTGGAAATTGAATAAAAGAACTGCAGCTGTAATCTGTCTGTTTTCCAAAACAATCACCTCCATATGCACTTTAGAATTGTTAGGTGAAAGTGAGTGTTGGCCCATGGAAGGGTAGGGATGATGTAAAATTATAATAGTGATTCCATTGCTAGGTTTGCTGGTTCTTTAGAAGAGAAGTAAAACACAAGTTTTAATAGTCTCCAAAAGTTATTTGGATTAAATTTTGTAAACTACAGCAAATTACAGTTCTGGAGACTGAAATATCAGCATTTGATCCAGTGGTTTGCAATGATATTTTTGTCCTAAGATGTCATTTGCCAGGAAATTATAAGAATTTAAACTAGCATACATTTTGACCATTATTGAGCATTGTATATGCTATGAATTTTAAGTGAAATGACATTCCAAAAAATTTTTTTAAAGGAACACGAAATTGCACATAATGTATATAATTTTATGCCATGTTCATGTGGTATCAGATTTCTTAACCCCATTTCTGTTCTTTCAGTCTTTTTTTTAATTCTAATTTCCTCTATCCTCTCTTTCTCCATGCCTCCCACCAGCTAATTGTTGTCCTGTGTAAATGCCATCTGCAAAGAAGCTGGCTATAATCCAACTTCTATTATAATTGTTAATTTATAAAATTTAACAGAGCTAGACATTAGAATTAACCCTTTAAAAAATAAGTAAAAGCTCAAGACTGGCATGTAAAAATTATTTAGACATTTTAGATTCTTTGAAGGTCCTAAAAAAAAGACAAGAAGTATGTTTTTGATTCTTGATGACTCTGTTTTAGTCTGGTTCTAATTTATGTTACACCTCAATGTTTCCTGTGTTGATGATAACACCCATCATTGGAGAACATTAATAATTGAAGGCTGTGTGACTGTTTTTCTTTATTTCCTTTAATTTCAGGTGGTTTTAAATAAAATTTTGTACACAGGATCAAATTTGAGTATTTAAGTATTTAGTAATTTGGAGATTAGAATCTGGAACCAGGAAACCTTAAAAATCATTCTCTTATTAGACCTTATTATTTTCATTTTTAATTTTAAATAGTTTAAAATTATGTAGACAGAGAATTGGAATTCTTATAAACTGAGAGGCATACTGTATAGACAATAAGAGGTCCTTTTTCTTTTTTACTGAAATGCTTCTAAAGTTTTAGGTTCCCACCAGCTGCAATGATAAGAGCTTCATATACACATGAATAATTTGAGGAAAATGTAATCTATGAGATTAAAGTTGCAAAATATTCATTATTGGGGAGGGAATGAATAAAATAGTTCTAATACCTACAGTGTTAATGTACCAGTTATGATACATGACATGATAAATATGCATATATGTGTTATATACATGCACATTTTTATCAACTAGGTAGTATGTGACATCAATAATCTAAAATGAGAAAAAGGGATTATTTAATTCTGCTTGTAGTTTTGCTTAATTATATAAGCCAAATCATTCAAGAGTATTTGAATTTTGAGACAAACCCAGAACTTTGTTTTCTGAATTTTTTAAGATTTATTTTAAGCATTATAATTCAGATTTCCCACTAAATTGTGCAGACTATATGAAAGAAGAAAAGATGCTTCTTAAATGTCAGTGATTAGAATCAAGTAAAACAGGTCTTGCATTGTGCATTAACGAGCAGTAAATTAGACATGGGCAGGCAGGGTATTCTAGCTGCAAAGGGTTCTTTATTCCTGAGTAGTTCTAGCTAACATCGGGAAACTATCAGTAAGAATGGCATAGCTTTTCTTAACACGAGTTGATAAGAAGTGAAGTGATCTTTAATCATAATCCTTAATGTAGGAATGCACATTTTTACACCATGACAATGACAAGCTTATTTTAAATGGGCTATCCATTTGATTAGAGCTTTGAGACACACTCAGCATCAGAGGCCTATCACTATTAAAAACTAGTCTCCAGTGCTTTGGAGAAAGACATGGTATTAGAATCATTAAATACTTGCTGACATTCAGATCAGAAACATTTCCCACCATTAAAAATAATAAATAAAGCTAACCAAATATGACCAGATTAAACCCAATGTCAAATGATCACATTACTAAGCATTGATATATGGTCTTTACTGATGTCTTTTCATAATTCAAATAATGACTTCTACTTCTGTTTTATATTTTATATATTTTTCAGGGAAACTTTTGAGATGTTGAAAGTTGGGTACTGCAGAAAGCTTGGAAAAACATTTAGAGTACATATTTATATCCTCATGCAGAAATTGTGATAATTCAGTATTTTATCATGTGACAGCCTCCAATTTGCTAAACTGTCAGAAAAGTGTGACACAAATTATTAAAGATAAACTGGATACACTTAATTCTTAAGGGGTTTCCCATGGATTTTTTGTACCCTATTCTTTTGAAGCAAAGCTTTGTTAGGCCCTTAGAGAAAAGATTTGCTTAGCAGTCTTTATTTTGCATACAAATTTATTACCATATCTAAAATCTGGTTTTGTGGAGAAGAGACAATTCTAATTTCTCTTGGTTTGTATTTCATCTGTTTGATGTTATTAGTAAAGTGAGTTGGCCACGATGCTTCCTTTTTTTCCTCAATAAATGTCATATGCAAATAAGAGCAGTTTACATTTTGATTTGGGATTGGAGAAACAGTAAAATGAATGTTGAACCCTTGTACACATCGCATGCTAATGACTCATTGGTACTCACATGTCTATTAACTAATTTAAGAGCTCCATGTATATTTTTGAGCAAAATTCTGTGGGTTTTTGTAAATAGTAAGAGTTTGTGGTTTTCCTCCTACAAAACTAAAAATATTTTAACTAATCATGGAGAGGCTTTATGACTCTTTTATGTGTCAGAAATATTGTTATTTATGCTCATAGAGATCATCAAACCTGTATAAGCCAGAAGGTGATAATAATAACTTCTTAATGTATCATCTTTGCCTCTTGGAAAGTCTGATAGTTGTTAATCAGATTTATTTCTTATTTTGAGATATAGACAGTAGGTAGAAAATATAGATGGTATGTTTTACAGAAGCACTTGATACACAAAGATGCTTTGAGTTTGAATTTTATTTTTTGTTTAAGACAGACCCAATAGAATAATTTAAGGTTTGGGGAAAATGCAGTTATCTCCTAAAGTTTCAACACAGCAGGCTAAAAAGAAAAGCACCACAAGGTATTGTTTATATATTAGAAAACAAAATTAAAAGGTGACTATATGTAACACCTTATAGTTATTTAAATTTAATTAAAATCATAGTACAATTTATTTTTATATGCTTAGACTGAAGTACAAAGGAAAAGCAGAGGATAGTAAAGAAATTGGACACAAGTTATTTACTTATTTTATTATAGGTAAGGTAACCAAGTATGTTGCATTATTTCGTTATGCTTTAAATGGTAAGAGTAGTTATGGTAAGAGTAGCATTTATTGCCTGATTATAGGAGACTGGAGTATTTGAATTCTGAAGCAAGCCCAGAAATTTCTCTTTGGAGTTTTTTGAGATATTAAGTATTATATTTCAGATTTCTCATCAGCTTGTGCAAACTATCTTAAAGAAAAAAGATGCTTCTTTAATATGATTAGTATCAAGTATAACACATTTGAAGCAAATTGTAGAAATAAAGAATAGGATAAGCTCACTTATAATTGCAGGAAAAGCACATTTTGTGTTTCTGAAAGTCAGTAGAGCTAGAGCACACAATGTGAAGTTAGATCTAATAACTAATTGCTAACTACATATTTTGGTGTGCAACTCAAATCTAGGTGCCTGGCTTATTTTTTGACAATTTTATCCAGGATATTTAAATGTTGTTTTAATACATATAAAATGAGAGATGCTGCAGCCTATTGTTTTTTTTGGCCTCTTTGGGCTTTAGTTTTCTCATTTGTAAAATAAGGGATTGAACTCGATTTTCCCTTCAGACCTCTAAAACCTCTCGGTTCAGTTCCTCAAATGTATGAACCAACAGTTGGAACCCTAAAGCCATGTTCTTTTCTATCAGAAACACATAAGATGAACAGAAAGCCCCTCTCAGACGAAATTTTAGAATGTTGATGGAGAGCATAACATTTCAGTTCAGCATGAGGCCAAGTGAAGATTAATGATGACTGTCCATTATCCATAGAAGGATGTGGATCTGGCATGAAGTAGGCAGAGGTGGCAAGGAGTTGGGAGGAAAGGACAGAACTTGTGCTTGAAAAGTCACATGTTTATTGAATATTTCCAAGTAAACTCATGTTCTAATGGCACTGGAGATTTTCACAGATTCTTCTGTAATAGGGATAGGACACCAGTCCTGTTAACTGGTGGGGAACTCCTTGGTTAGGAAATTCCCCCTCTCCCTGCAGTTTAGCACCTACTCTGCAACTTCTAAGTTTTTGAGGAGTGCCTAGAGCCGCAAGAGATTAAATGACTGCCCAGTAGTGATAGGTGATGTTTATGTAGTGTTTAACATTTGCAAAATGCTTTGCAAAGATTACCTCATTTGATCCTCATAACCTCGAACGGAGTTGCTATTATATCCAATTTACAGATGAGGAAACAAGATGAGAGGTTGTGACTTGCTGCCAGGGTTATGTAGTGAGTAATTACTCTTAGGATTCAATGTCAAGTCTTCCTGACTGCTAAGACTGGCAGTCATTCCACTACACCAGCTAGCAAATGATCACTCACTAATTTCCCTTGCTTTAGTAAACTACTAAAAGTACTTACTACTTTAGTAAGTAGACATCTGCAGTTAGATTCCCAGTTCTGAGGAGTGGGGAAAACAGTTGATTTGGGAGCCATTTAGGGGTTTCAGTCAGTATGATCCTCAATCTGAATCTCCCACGAGCCAGTCTTGTACAGCTTTCAAACCCATACTGAAACCCAGCTGTCTTAGAACCAGATTGTTTTTGTGAATCAGGTGATTAATGGTCTTATATTTCTGCGTTGAGGGCCAATGATTTACCAGTGACTGGAACCCTAATCTTCCTTGTATTAGGGAGACCAGACTGAATCGTAGAGTTTTTGTTATTGTTGTCGTTTCAGTTGTGTCTGACTCTTTGTGACTCCATTTGAGGCTTTCTTGGCAAAGATACTGGAGTAATTTAGTTTGCCATTTCCTTCTCCAGTTTATTTTACAGATGAGAAACTGAGATAAACAAGGTGAAATGACTTGCCCAGCCAGGGTCACACAGCAAGTAACTGAGGCCAGATTTGAACTCAGGAAGATGAGTCTTCCTGATTCCAGAGCCAGCACTCTATCCGCTGAGCCTCTTAGCTGCCCCTTGAATCATAGAGTTGGTCTCTTGTAATCCCAGGTTGTTTCAGATAATTGAGAAAGTAACAACGTATGGGTCCAATAAGGGACATATAGTAGTCTTATTAAGAAGTCATTTTCAATTGGAAAAAATAGTGAGCCCTCAATTCACTCCAATTAGCAAATTCCTTGAATTCAAGGAAAAGCAAATTAGGAAATATATTACACATATTGTATTCGTCTTGTCTTTAAGGTTATCCAATTGAGCTTGATAGCTTTTTGCTACCCCTAACACCAAAAGTCTTGAGAGTTTCAGCTGTTAGTTTCTTACCTACTGACTTGAGTGACACATAGTATATTATCCTAGAATTGGTATTGCTTACTTAGATGCTTTGGAATAGAATTGGAGCTGTTGAGAGTAGAGAGAGGATAGCTTGCTCCCTTATTGGATGCTAGTCCCCTAGGTTTTGTTTTTTTTTTTATAGATGTGTAGAAATAATCTGATCTACCATTATACTTTTTATTTGGGGTTATGTGGCTTGCCCCATGGTCACACAGCTAGCAAGTGTGAGGCCGTATTTGAACTCAGGTCCTCCTAACTCCAAGGCTGATCCTCCATTCACTGTGCCACCTAGCTGCTCTCCTTCATACTCTTGCTAAGAGTCCCCAGATTGTAATTTCAGGAACAAGAGGCAGAATATTTTTTTTTTCCAGAATGGTCTTCAAATTCTTTATCTTTGGGAATGAGGCATGTTTTTCAAATACTTAAAGATTAAGAACTGCTATAGATATCTAGATTGTGCAGTAGATAAGAGTGCTGGACCTAGAGTCAGGAAGACCTGAGTTCAAATGTGGCCTCAGACAATTACTAGCTGTGTGATCCATAACCCTGTTGGTCATCTGTAAAATGAGCTGTAGAATAAAATGGCAAACCACTCCAGTATCTTTGCCAAGAAAACCCCAAATGATATCATGAAGAGTTAGACATGACTGAAAAAATGAACAACATAGATATTTTTAACATGTTTTAAAGTAGTATCTATACCTGTATTGGAAAAATCACACCCTGACGTAAGGAGGCTGTCATTTAGTGGGTAGATACCATATAGACTCCTAGTAAATACTTGTTGAATTGAATATTTACCTCTCTAGAGTTTTACATTCTACTATTTCTTTTATGTCTTTATAATAGTGCTGTGTGGCATAACTGATTTTAAAAATTAAAGTCAATTTACACAATTATGCTGAGATAATTGTAGACACCAAAAGTAGGGTGGAAATCTTTGAATTGGAGACACTTAATTTTATTCTCTTCTGTCAGTGGAAGGTTTAAACTAATTTATTTGGACAAAGTTGAAGACCTACTATGTACAGAGCATAGTGTGCCCCAATTATTGAAGGTGGTTTGACACGTTATATGATTTTCAAAAAATAGCTATATGTAAAAGACTACCTGAGAAGCACAACAAAAGGTTGTGTCATGTCTGAGGGGACAGAGGTTGTTGTCCTGGGGACTTAGGGGAAGGCTACATGAAGGAAAGAGGTGAGTTGTTAAAGGAGGGTCAAAAGTTTAGGGGAAGTGAAAGTGGGAGAACATTGCAAGTGTAGAAAACAGCCTGCACAAAAACATGGAGGTAGGTAATCACAGGGTCTATTCCAGGGGTGGGGAACCTGTGGCCTTGAGGATTCAGTCAAAAGGCTGCACTTGAGGACCTACAGGGCCACAGGTTTCCCACCCCTGGACAGAGTAGATGGTGGGAAAGTAATATGAGACTGGGTTAAAAAGGTAGGGTAGTGCCAGACCCAATGGACTTTGAAATTTAAATTTAAAAAATTTAATTTAAAATTTAAGTTACTGATTTTTTTAAATTTTAAAAATATTTTTAAAAATTAAATTAAAAAAGTTTTTTTAGTTTAAAAATGTGGAGCAATACTATCAAGGAGGATTAAAGAAATATAAATGTGACCTAGACTTGTCACTCAACTTCAAATATAAGAAGGTCACAGATGATTTTTGGCTAGTATTTGAAGTATAGATTTGGGCATTTTTTCTCAGGCTGTGAGAACAGAGATGATTTGGATCATTGAGTTTTTAATAATATTTTAGGAATAAGAATTGATTGTACTTTTAACTGTTAGGACAGATCTAAAAGACACTTAAAATATACCAGAACTCCAGCTTTTAAAATAGAAAAACCATGCTTGTCAGGACAGAAATGGAAGTAAGAGTATGTTAGGAAAAGTGCAAAAGTATGAAAATTAATTTTAGTTGTAAGTAAACCCACTTATAAGAGATCTATAATCACTTCAAAATGTTTTGGTTTGTTCCTCAATACAGGAAAGAAAGGCCAAATGGATGAAGACTGTTGTCCAGATTTCAACATGCATTTGGGTGGAAACTTTATAGGGCTTGTACAAACAGTATGTTTATCTAGAACAGATGTATAGAAGAGCAAACAAGTTGGGCCCAGAGTTGAGCAGGAGGGGTAGGAGGAAGGCTGGGTTCCTTTGGGGTATTAAGAAGTTCCCACAATGACCTGAAGCTACCCATGAAAGCAATTTCTGTACTGATGTTTTACCAGTCATGTTACAGCAAGGCATGGAAAACCAAACCACCACCTCATAGAACTAAAGTGAGTGTCACAGGGCATGGGAGAGGTACATGCTGGGTATATGAAGGCTGTAGCATGTAAGCAGTGAGGGACTCTGAAGAGCAGAAGTAAATAATGTTTTTAAGGAACTGTGTGATAGAAGCAGCTGGTGCACAGTGTAGAATGCTGGGCTTAGACTTGGGAAGACCTGAGTACAGAACCAGCCTTTAAACTTTCACTAGCTGGGTGACCTAGGGAAAGCCACTTAACTTCTCTTTGCTTCAGTTTCTTCGAACACAGAATGGGGATAATGGTAGAATCTACCACCCAGGACTGTTGTGAGGATGATATGAGATAACTGAAAAGTGCTTAGCACAGGACCTGACACAGAGTAGGTGCCATATAAGCATTAGCTATAATTATAGGAAGATAAAGATTGTTTCATTACATGTTAAGGGTAAGAGATGTTCCAGTAAACAGCAAGAGCGCTCTCCTGGTGTCTTTGCATTGTTGGAGGAAGGTCTTCAGGATTTTGGGTGGATGAAAGCTGCCTTGGATGGACAGGCACAAATGGATGCCATCTGCATCAGTGGAGGGAGCTTGTGAGTCAATGACATCCATTTGAGCTTTTATAATTGCAAACACAAATAGGGCTTAGGAATAGTTTTTTTCATGATTGGAACTATGGGAAGCAGGGCCATGTGGCAGATAGAAATTGGCTCTGGAGTCAGGAAGACCCAAAGTCAGATCCTCTCTATACATTAGTTATGATCTTGGGCAAAGTTGCAGAGTGTCAGTCTACGTTGGTAGTTTTTTCTTCTGTGAGTTGCCGTTGAAACGCCTGAGAAACCTCTGTGCCTTCCTCTCCTCCTTGGTGACGTCCTCTCTGGGGCCTGTTCAGTAGGGCCCCAGCCATATTTCACCTCACTAATGCCTGAACTCTCCCTTGAATCTGTCCATATTGCCATTTTGCTACCCCAAGAAACCCTTCCTCATCCCCATCTCTTGGTACTGTTTAGCTATTGTCTTCCCTCACTAGAACCTAAGCTGCTTAAAGGTAGGGCCTTGTATCCCCAGGGTTCAGTGCAGTACTTGTATGGTAAATACTCTGCAAGTGTGTATGCAGGCACATGCCCCTGTATAAGATGTGTGTATAAGGACGCTGAAACGTGCAGCTAGGAAGGTTGCCACCCCTCTGTAGGAGACTAAGATTCCTGCCTTTAGGGGATGTGAGGCTAGATGCTCTGTTCTCTGACGGGGGTGTTAAACTAGAATTATATCTGTCCCACTAAGTATTGCTAGTATTAGAGGCATGATTTTTATTTTTAAAACAAGAATGCGTTCTATTATTATCTTTTAAAGAGGGAAGGGTAGCTTTAAACTTATCCAGGGGTAGGGAACCTGCAGCCTCTAGGCCACATGGGGCCTTCTAGGTCCTCAGGTTTGGCCTTTTGCCTGAGTCCAAGTTTTATAGGACAAATGTTTTTATTAAGGGGATTTGTTCTGTGAAGTTTGTACTCAGTCAAAGGGCTGCGCTTTAGGGCCTAGAGGGCCACATGTGGCCTTGAGGTGGTAGGTGCCCCATCCCTACAGCCAGTTTGACTCCTTCCCACCAAATGCTTGTTATATATAGTAAATAGTGATAAACCTATCTAAGCAAGAAAAGTCATGGAAGTTAAATAGATTAGAATATGTCAGGAAATACAGAGTAAATACACTGTCCCTTTGGAAGCAAGATACCAAGATACCTCAGCTCAAACCAAATGAGAAGCCTCAATCTGACCCAATGGGAAATTCTTATAAATTTTCCAGGGAGTCAAGTTGGAAATAGGGGCATGTTGAGGAACCAGCTTCCCTTACATATCTGATGCTTCCAGAACCACCTTCCATGTCGAATTGATTCTCAAGAGAATCAAGCACTGCACTTTCCAAAGCCCTTAAACCAAATCTGCTTCTCACACAGTTCCACTGTGACCTAATCAGCATTTTTTTTTTTTTAATGATTTGGGAGGTCTCCTACAAAATGCTTCAGGTTTGGAAAGAAACTCATTTACAAATTTATCGCTTAGCTGTCCTCTCCTGGAGAATAGATTAATGAATGCAGAACATTGTGTTTACTGTATGCTAAAAACAGGTTTCAATTTTTTTTTTCCAAAGAGACAATCCCTGCCCTCTCAGAGCTTCCATTCTAAGGGAGGAGATGCCATATTTAGGGGAGTGGACGGGAATGGGAAGCTGCAAAGATGATTGGTACAATAAGACATTTAACGAACCATTTCCAGAAGCAGTGAAAGTTGATTATAATTCTCAGCATCAAGCAATGTGTTGGAAGAGTGGGGAGATGGATGCATTTTGCTGCAATGGGAGGATGAGGCGAAGAGGAGACTCCCTGGTCTCAGGCAGTGCTGAGCTTGAGTGGCTTAGCTCCTTTTGGATAGGGGACAGTTTGGTTTGGAGAATGGACAAATGGCTAGGGTGAAGAGGAGGCTGCGTGATCCCAGGGAATGCCAAGTTGTGTAACTATGAAATTGTCTTCTAAAAATATTAGTGCATTTTAGTGATTGAGAATCCTTGCCTCACATATTTTAAGAAATGTTCTTTGAAATATTGTGTGAGTTTTACTTTTGCTGTATTTCATATAGATCTGGAGTCATAATAGATATACCTTATGCATACTCTGAAATGCACATTTTTTTCCCCCTAAAGACTAGGCAAACTAACATAATGTTTTAAAAGTTTAACTACAAAATATTGCATCTTGTTAGGAGTCCTAAAACTGATTTACTCATTCTGGAACAGAAATGTTAAATAAATCTTAAGAAGACAATGAAAACTACTTTTGGCCATTTTATTGATTTTGAATTTTTGGATATATTTACATTATTTGGGAGACTGGCAGAGGGGATTTTACAGGAAGTAAATGATAGAAAATATTTTAGTTCTTTTCTAAACTGTTAAGAGCCTTGGTTACCTTGTAGATGGCTTTGAAATCCACATTTAGTTTGACATCTAAAATTAACTGTAGTCAGTGATATGCTGGCAAGTATTTAACAACCAGTTCTCTGAGAGGAAAACGTACCCACAGCACATGTTAAAGTTTAATCTTCATTATTAACATTTTCTGGTTCATTTTCTTACATAGAAACATAGCAGCTCAACTCCCAATTTGTAGCACTCCAAATACTTCTCTTGAAAATTTAACAGTTGGCTCTTGAATTGAACTGACCCCAGCACACCTTTGGCTATAGACTCCTTCCTACAGAAATTCTAAAATTTAAAATTTTGAGAACTGGTCCTAGGGAAACTAGAGACCAAATTGCTAACATTCACTAGATTATGGAGAAAGCAAAGGAAGTTCCAGAAAAAATTTACAACATCATTGACTACACTGAAGCCTTTAGTGTGAATAACAACAAAATGGAGCAAGTCCTCAAAGAGATGAGAGTACCAGAACATCTTACTTGTCTCCTGAGGAACCTATATGTGCAAGTCAAGAAGCAACAGTTAGAACCAAACATGGGACAACTGATTGGTTTAAGATTGGGGAAAGAGTATGACAAGGCTGTATATTGTAACCTTGTTTATTTAACTTAGGTGCACAGTACATCATGCAGAAGGCCAGGCTGGCCGAATCAAAAGCCAGAGTTCGTGGGAGAAATGTCCAATCTCAGATGTGTAGATAATACCACTCTACTGGCAGAAAGTGAGGAAAAATTAAGCTTCTTGATGAGAGTGAAAGAGGAGAGTATAAAAAGTGGCTTGGAGCTTATTAAAAAAAACAAACCCAAAGATCTTGGTCACTGGTCTCATTCTTTCCTGGCAAACAGAGGGAGAAGAAATGAGAAGTGTCATGTTTTACATTCTTGGGCTCAAAGATCACTGCAGCCAGCTACTGCAACCATGAAATTAAAAGGTGCTTGTTTGAATGATTTCAGAAAAATCTGGAAAGACTTACATGAATTGGTACAAAGTGAAGTGAGCAGAACCAGAAGAACATTGTACACAGTAACAGCAATATTGTCTGATGAACAACTGTGAATGACTTAGCTGTTATCAGGAATACACTGATCCAAGACAATCTCAAAGGATTCATGATCAAAAATATTATCCTTCTCCAGGGAAAGAACTGATGTTTATCTAAGTACAGACTGAAGCATATATTCTTCATTTTCTTTCTTTTTTAAAAAATTTCTCTTGCACAAAATGAGTAATAGGGAAATATTTACATGATTGCAAATGTATGTCATATCAGATTGCTTCTTGTCATAGGGAAGGGGGGCAAAAGAGAGGAGATAGAATTTGAAACTCAAAACTTTAAAAAAAATTTGTTTTTACATATAATTGGGGGAAAAACAAATTTTTTTTAAAAAAGGATTCTCCTTGGAAGGAAAGCTCTGGCAAATCTGGACAGCAAATTAAAAAAACAGAGGTATCACATCAAACAAAGATCTCTATAATCAAAATTATGGTTTTTCCAGTAACAATGTATGGCTGTGAGGATTGTACTATGATGAAAGCTGAGTGCTGCAGAATCAACATTCAAATGGTGCTGGAGAAGACTTTTGAGAGTCCCTTGGACAGAAGGAGATGAAATCAGTACTTAAATTAATTCAGACTTTTCACTGGAGGGTCAGATACTGAAGCTTAAATACTTTGGTCACATAATGAGAAGACTGGACTCATTGGAAAAGATTGAAGGCAAAAGGAAAAGGCAGAGGGGGAACTGGATAGATAGTGTCATGGAAACAACGAACGAGAATTTGGTCAGACTTGGATAGTGGAGGATAGAAAGACCTGGCATGCAAGAGCTGGGCATGACTGAACAAGAACAAAAATTTAGGTGAGGAATTTTCCCGAGGAGTCATTTGGATCTGAAACTCAATTTTTCTTATTGAGCTGAGTATATTCACTATTCTATTAGAGCACAGTTTTATCCTATAGAATTTAAAACGGAAGGTCCTCAGAGACTCTACTCCAAACCCATATTACATTCATTAACAGACATCTTCTTGAATATCTCTCTATCTCAGTACATTGTTGGAAAACTGACCCTTAGTAAACTAGTTTTCCCTTTCCCCGCTCTATCCTGCCCTCTGTCCTTCCCCCAAATATGGCTGTATTTGTGTTGTGTGAAAGGAAGACTCTTTCTGAACCCTGAATAGCCATCGTTAGATATACTTTTTTTCCTTTTCTATCAAAATTCTAAGCAGTTTTCCTTGACAGAGACAGTATTATCATGAATTTTTCTTTGATACAGCTGGTTTCTTCCTTTGACAAGTATATTGACTATGCAAAATCACTGAGGAGAGAGAAAATAAAGATAATAGTTTAAGTAATACGCTGTCTCAACTTTAGCATATTAGTATTCAAGTGGCTGATTTTGCAGACCATTCTTCTGATGTGTACACTTGAGCTATTTGGACTATGACCCACAATACTAGAAAGACTGATATGTCTTTTGTGAGTGTTTTAAAAGTTATTCATCCTCTCCTTTTCACTTTGCTAAAATTATAATGATTTTGAGGGTAAAGATTTAACTAAGAAATCCTTCATAGATAGTTCTCTGCTTGCTAACCTTTGGGAAATGGGACGTCAAAAAGACAAGAATGATATTCATTTTAAGGGCTTCATTTTTTAGACTGAGTCTTTCTAGCTTGCCTCGGCAAGTGCAGGGGCCACTCAAGGCCTCATGCCATTTTGATCTCCAGGGAAATTTTAACCTGCTCTGTTGTTGACTTGAGCCCATTCCTACTTCACTACATAGCCTTCTCCTCCCCGCTCCCACCCCCTACCTTCAGGGGGCTCATCGTATTGATGTTGGACCTAGTGTGGACACCTCTGTGTCTTTAGCTTCAGTGTTCCTAATAGGAAGGGTTACAGGTGTGTGCCACCATCCTCACCTGAAGGTTTGAATATAGAAACTGGGATGTGCCTCCAGTGATTCCAAAAAGGAATCAGCCTCAAGTTTTAAAATCACCTCTTTTAAGTAAGAATTTCAGGCTCAGAGACAATGAGAGATTGTAAAGATGAACTTGGGAAACTGGGTTAAATAACCTTTTTGGTACAACAGTTTCATTTTAGAAATGTGGAACTTGTTGGATTTTTTTTCTCAGTTCCTGCTGTTGGTACACACATGCTCTGCCTGTGTTACACAGACAGCCAACTGATCCCTTTCCACATAATATAATGTAATCCAAACAATTTATTTGCTTTTCTGGTGAGAGTATGGGGGAGGGGAGCATGGGAGGGAATGATGTGGAGTGATGACTGTGGTTGGATCTGCAGTGTGTGTCTGCTTGCAATATAAATGGATGAGCTTACATTGGAACGATAAGGGCAGGATTGTTTATAGTAATGAATAAAGTGTTTTTACCTTTTGAATGTAAGTATTTCACAAGCAAATTATTACCTAAAATTTGTAATGTTCAGGTATCCAATCAGATGAAGCAATGTACAACCTTGAGAAGATGGGCAGGTTTGTAGGGTATTTTTGTTTTAGCAAAGCTGCTTAATTGCAATGATGATTAAAATAAAATCCTTTCTTTAACAACAGACTTTCTTATTTGTTTCATGCTTAGAATGGTTTCTTTTAATTGCCCCTGTGTTCCTCTATTTGTCTTTGCCACAGATATCCTGTTCCTAGGCTCATTGGGATATTTCCTTTTAATCTTTGAGAACAGAATACTGTAGTGCCTTTAATAAATAGCCAATAAATGCTATTAAGATGAATTATGTGGAAATTCTAGGAAGAAGAGAAGGTTCTAGATGGAAATACTTTTTATCATCAGCTGAATTAAATTTTCCTAAGCTCTGTATTTTGTGAGGGGAAGGTAGGTAAAAGGAGGGTCTTACCCCCCAGAATTTTTGTCTGAGCCTACAATAGTGCCCTTTACTTGTCCCTGAACCTCCAGTTGTAATCTGATCTGTAATCTAATCTGATGATTAAAACCTGACAGAAGGCATAGACTGAGGAAATCCTGCTTCTTTTACTCACCACCCTTATTGGGGAAGTAGGTAGTGCAGTATAAGGGTACTACTATATTTGGAATCAGGAAGACCTGAGTGCAAATACTGGAAGTGGGTGGGACAAAATCTACCCTGTACCACCTTGGTCTGTGGGGCAGGGTGGGGGATTAGTTTCAATTTAGCTCATTTCTTATATACTGTTAGTCTCATCAAAGACTCCTGGGCTTATGTCCCAGAACTTTGGCTTCTCAGGGCTTCCCTGTTGGAAAGCAAGAGAATGACCAAAACCGTAAGCCCATTTCTCAGGGTCTAAGAGAAAGGCATGGTGGCCCTTTCCCTACTCAACTTATCTCTTGGTACCATGATGTGGGCAAAGGAAGCTGTCATCTCAGGATGCTGTTGAAAAGAGGGAGAGGGAGACACAGCTCCCACCCATAGAGTAGGTAAAAGAAGTATGTTTTCTCTCAGGAGCAGGTCCTTGTCATCTTCCATTTTGGATGATCTGGGCATGCACCAAACCCTGGTACACTGACTTTCCAGAAACCACTAAGAACTTTGCCAAATTGATTTTGTGGAGAGGCTTTGGTGTAATGCACTGGAGAGAGGCATTCGAGAGGGCCATACTTAAACTTTTCCATATCCCTAGAGAGTTTTTTGAAATTGAGCGTGGACAAATTTACCAAAAATATTCCCCACAACTTACCAGGGACAGCAACTACTTAACTGGGGAAGAGTAAAACAGGAGTGATGAGGCTGAGCATTTGCCTGGGGTTGCATACTCTGGCCCCTTGCCAAAGGACATTCTGGATGAGACTCCAAATTTCTACAGAACATACTGACGGGAATCAGAGTGGAGCACCTTCTGGGACTCGGTGCTAAGAATCACAAGCTAAAGAGGACAGCTAGACCAATGAGACAGGGAGTTCAGGGAAATAGTGAGTCAAAAGCATTTATAAAATACTTATGTGTGAGGCAGTATATCTAGTAGATGACCAGATATAAGCAAGACAAGACATCAGAGGGAAAAGGTGTGGCAACCTGGGTCTTGTTCCCACCTCCTCTACCCCAATCTCCCCTAGAGTAGGGAATCTGCAACCAATCATTCACTTTCCATTTTTCTTCTCCAATACAGGGAAGGAAAAGGGGGTGTGGGAGAGAGAAAAAATTTTTTTGTCCCTTTTCTGATAACAGATAAAGAAGCCTGCATTTGGAAGCTTGATTTCATTGTTTACTTTCATTTCGATGCTATTTAAACTTACTGAAGAAACTCAGTAGCCATCTACCCTATGAATATGTGGAATGGTATTGGGAAAGCTAAAACTCAATAAGCAAAAGAAATTTAAAAATAATTTTTTCCTAGTGAATGTTAGGTGAGAGTAAGTCAGAGGGCTTATGCAATTTAGTAGAGATGGATTAAAGAGTGTTCATATCCTAGGCTTCTTTTGAACTCAGGGTGAGAAAAAGGGACAAACTGAAAAGCCTGTGGGCTGTGGTTGGTAGCTGCTGCTTTGGCTTGAGAGCACTGAGGTGGCAAGCGTTCGTTACTGCTTTTAGCCTGAGGTCACTGACAGCCTGGCCAGGGTGAAGAAGGGGCTTTGGTGTGGAAAAACTTTAGCTACATGAGGAATTTGGCATCCCAGGAGGGAAAAGAACCTTAGTGTTTCAGAAATTCATTCATTTCTATTAGAAGGACATCTACATCTACATCTATCTGTATTCATATATCAAATGTAGTTATATGTGTAAAGTATTTTAGCACAGTGCCTGGAACACAGTAAATACTTTATGTTATGTTAATGATAAGGGTGACTATTGTTATTGCAGTTAGTAGTAGCATTAGTTTCCATATCATCTAGACTGACTGTGCATGTGCACATATGTATGTGTGTGTATATATACATACATATGTATCTGCGTACATGTATATTTGCATGCATATAGTGTGAGTATATTATACATCATATGACTACTAGTTTGACATTCTTCCACAGTCTCAGAAAAACAGTCCATCCAAAAATACACCAGGAATTGAAAGGGTAATTATTCAGCACAAAATGTTAATAGAAAACATAACACAAGCCACAATCAAATGTAATTATTTTTCAGTTGAATTGAAAATGCTTCTGGGTTGCCAGGAAGGAGAAAGGAAATTTGTCTCTGGTATCTAAAAAGAAGCAAAGGCTTAAAAAGATCTTTCTGCCTCTGTAATCCCCTTGGGGGGTGAGGAGAAATGTAATCCAGCCTCCCCAAGAAACTCAGAATGGAGAATAGCTATTCAAAACCTTGCTTATCTTGAGATCTTTAAGATACGCAGCATTACAGTAACCGTCTGTGTAAAAAGATGGCAATCCTGGTCCAGACCATCATTTTCTCATCAGCCTTTCTCTTCTAGCATTCAGCCTTGTTCCCTTTTCATCTGAGCTTCCTAAGCTTTTACTTTTGTTACATTTAAATTTCCATAATTTTTGTTCTTAAATATACAAAGATTAATTGAAGAATTTCAACTTATCTTCCTGGTACCAAAGAAGAATTTTTTAAGTAGCAATTGATTTGTGTAAGCCCTTGATAAAGGCTTGTTCAATTGCATTGGACTGTCAGTAACAATAGTGTTGCTTGTTAGCACAGTACCTGGCACAGAGCAATTCAGTGAAACTACATTTTGGTCCAATTTATTGAGAAATAATCTTTTTGAAAACAAACTTTTTAGGAAACAAGGCAGAAGCTAACTAAATTGGGAATGCTAAAAATTTTTGGCTGGTAGAGAACAAGGAGTTTTCTATGCTCATTTCCCCTTGCCTTATTCAAGTCAAGTAAAATCAGCAAGTATTTATTAAGGTACTATTGTTTGCCTGATACTCAGCAAAAGGCTGGGGATACAAAAAAGCCAAAAACACTCTCCCCCCCATCAAAAAAATCTCACTAGTCCCTGCCTTCAAAGAACTCATAATATATGGGAAAAATATGCAAACAACTATGTACCAACATGATATATATAAGGTAAATAGGAGATAATCCCAGAGGAAAGATTCTAGTATTGAGGGATACTGGGAAAGGTTTGTTGTAGAAGGTGATATATCTTGGTACATAATTATTTACATGTTCAATCCCCCATTAGTTTCTGAGGGAAGAGACTCTTTTGCCTTTTTTTTTTACATCCCTAAGCACTTAATATGGTGCTTGGCACATAGTTGGAGCTTAATAAATGTTTATAGACTACTTCAGGTTGAAATTCCTGAGTTCAAGAGATCCCCTCAGTCTCTCCAGAAGCAAGAATCGCAGGGGCGATCTGACCTTTTCAATCTGCTTGTGTGCACAGGATTAGGTAGAAAGAATCAAGACTCCCACTGATATGAGATGGGTGCTTTCTTTTGAGGCTTCACTGCACACTACCCTTTGTCTACAACCTCCTAAAAACATCTGGGGCAAGCGGAATGCTCATTGTATTTGGAATTAAAATACCTGAGTTTGAGTCCTGGCTTCACCACTTACTAACCATGTGATTGTGGGCAAGTCAGTTAATCAGCTTCTGTTTTAGTTCTCTAAAATGGGGAGATGGGGGGGAAGGTGTGAAGGGGAATGATACCTGTACTACCTGCCTCACAGGCTCATGCTAAGGAAAATGCTTTGGAAATTGGAAAGTGCTGTTTTAACATGATCTTAAGGAGAAAAATTCTGGTTTAACCCACTAACTGTATGTACTTTGCTTTCTCTCTATTAATAAGCTAATATAAACCTAATAATATGATAAAATCAAATTGGTCAAATGATTGTCTTCCATCCTCCATTTTATGCACTGCATTATTTTAAAAGACTGCAGCTTTACTTGTCACTGTTTTTCTCAAGAGCTGCTCTTTGAACTGTCCTGCTTGTCATTTCTTATACTACAATAATATTCCATTGCAATCATATACCACAGCTTGTTTAGCCATTCCCCAATTGATGGGCATCCCTTCAGTTTCAAATCCTAAGCCACCACAAAAAGAGCTGCTATAAATATATTTGTACAAATAGGACCTTTCCCCCCTTTTTTGGCTGTCTTTGTGGTAGCCTATGTCTGATTCCTTACCATCTCATGGGAGGGGGAAGAAGAGGAAGGGAGAAATAGAATTTGGGACTCAAAATTTTTTTTTTAAATGTTAGAAAGTTGTTTCAACTGGAGGAAAAAGAAAAAAAAAATATATATATATTTTAAAAAGAGTTGCTCTTAAAAACTTGGGAATCTACTTGCCAAGACACACACAGGAACTATATGGGGGGTGGAGGGAAGATGGTGGAGTAGAAAGACGGACCCCCGCATAGCCCATAAAATACCTGTATAAAATGACTCTAAATAAATTCTAGAGCAGCAGAAGCCACAAAATGACAGAGTGAAAGAGATTTCCAGCCCAAGACAGCCTAGAAGGCTGACAGGAAAGGTCTATCGCACCAGGAGTGGAGTGGAGTACAACCCAGCGTGGGCCGTGGGGCACAGCAGGGATAGGACTGGAACAGGCTTCAGGGTGCCACTGACACCAGCAGTTCCCAGATTGCTCAACTCACAAACACCAAAGACAGCTTCAAAGGTCAGTGAGAAAGCTCTTTCACCTGAGTGAGAACGGAATGTGGTCTGGACCCACCAGTAGCAGCCACTGCAGCAACAATTCCATTTTTGGAGCTCTTTGCTTAAAGACCCTGGGGGAATTGAGTGGCTGATCTGGATCTCAGCCCTGAGTGGCTCTCCTGGGTTGCAGAAAAGGGCTGGTGGTAGAACTGGGGGTGGCTTTGGAGAGGGAACCCTGCTGGCAGATCCTGGGCAGAACAGAGTGCTTCTGGTTGCTCCCAGACCAGAGCACAGGCCAAGAGAGGAGTAAACTCTTCTGCCTTAATTGTGCCACCTTGGAGGAACTGAGAACTTACAGGTCCCCAGAGTATATCCTCCTCTTGACAAAGGACTCAAAAGTCAAGTAACTGACTGGGAAAGTGTCCAGAAAAGGGGGAAAAAATAACACTATAGAAGGCTACTTTCTTGGTGAACAGGTATTTTCTTCCATCCTTTCAGATGAGGAATAACAACACATACCATCAGAGGAAGACATAAAAGTCAAGGCTTCTGCATCTAAAACCCCAAAATAAATATGCAATGATCTCAGACCATGGAATAACTCAAAAAAGATTTTGAAAATCAAGTAAGAGAGGTGGAGGAAAAATTGGGAAGACAAATGAGAGTGATGCAAGAAAATCATGAAAAGCTACTCAACAGTTTGCTAAAGGAGACCCAAGAAATGCTGAAAAAAATAACACCTCTAAAAATAGGCTAACTCAATTGGCAAAAGAGGTCCAAAAAGTCAATGAGGAGAAGAATGTTTTAAAAAGAAGAATTAGCCAAAGGAGGTTCAAAAGCTCACTGAAGAAAATAGTTCTTTAAAAATTAGAATAGAGCAGATGAAAGCTAATGACTTTATGAGAAACTCAGAAATTACAAAACAAAACCAAAAGAATGAAAAAATAGAAGATAATGTGAACTATCTAATTGGATAAACAACTGACCTGGAAAATAGATACAGGAGACAATTTAAAAATTATGGGACTACCTGAAAGTCATGATGAAAAAAGGAGCCTAGACATCATCTTTCATGAAATTATCAAGGAAAACTGCCCTGATATTTTAGAACCAGAGGGCAAAATAAATATTGAAAGAATCCACCAATCACCTCTTGAAAGAGATCTGAAGAGAGAAACTCCTAGGAATATTCTGGCCAAATTTCAGAGTTCCCAGATCAAGGAGAAAATACTGCAAGCAGCCAGGAAGAAACAATTCAAGTGTTGTGGAAATACAATCAGGATAATACAAGATCTAGCAGCTTCTACATCAAGACATCAAAGGGCATGGAATATGATACTCTAAAAGTCAAAGGAACTAGGATTAAAACCAAGAAACATCTACCCAGCAAAACTGAGCATAACACTTCAGGGGAAAAAATGGTCATTCAATGAAATAGAATACTTTCAAGCATTTTTGATGAAAAGACCAGAGCTGAATAGAAAATTGACTTTCAAACATAAGAATCAAGAGAAGCACAAAAAGGTAAACAAGAAAGAGAAATCATAAGGGACTTACTAAAAGTCAAACTTCTTACATTCCTACATGAAAAGGTCATATTTGTAACTCTTGAAACTTTTCTCAGTATTTGGGTAGTTGGAGAGATTATACACATACACACACACACACACACATATATAGACAGAGGGCACAGGGTGAGTTGAATAGGAAGGGATGATATCTAACAAAATAAAATTAAGGGGGGGAGAGAGGAATATACTGGGAGGAGAAAGGATGACATGAGTGGGGCAAATTATCTCTCATAAAAAAGGCAAGAAAAAGCTTTTTCAATGGAGGGGAAAAGTGGGGAGGTGAGAGGAAAACCGTGATGCTTACTCTCATCACATTTGGCTTAAAAAGGGAATAACATGCACACTCAATTTGATATGACAATTTATCTTACAATACAGGAAAATAGGGGAGAAAGGGATGTGAGGTATGGGAGGAATGATAGAAGGGAGGGCTAATGGGAGGAGAGAGTAGTTAGAAGTAAACACTTCAGAAGAGGGACAAGGTCAAAAGAGAGAATAGAATAAATGGGGGATAGGATAGAATGGAGGGAAATATAGTTAGTCGTTCACAACATGACTCTTACGGAAGTCTTTTGCAAAACTACACATATATAGTCTATATTGAATTGCTTGCCTTCTCAGTGTGGATGTGTAGGAAGGGAGGAAGGGAGAGAAGTTGGAACTCAAAGTTTTACGAAGAATGTTGAGAATTGTTTTTGCATGCAACTGGGAAATAAGAAATTCAGGTAATGGGACACAGAAATCTATCCTGCCCTACAAGAAAACAGAGAAGATGGAGATAAGGGAAGGGAGGGGTGTGATAGAAGGGAGGGCAGATTGGGGGAAAGGGTAATCAGAATGCACAGTGTTTTGGGTTGGGGGGAGGGGAGAGATGGGAAGAAAATATGGAACTCAAAATCTTGTGGAAATGAAATGTTGAAAACTAAAAATAAATAAATTAATTAAAATTAAAAAAAAAAAGTAGCCATTAGAAGGGCTAAATGAACTAGGAAATAACCTCAGCCAGAAAACATGATCTATCGGTTTGAATGAAAGATCAACAACAGAAGAGTCAAGGCAGTAGTGCCTAATAAAACAGTGTTAAGTAATAAAGAGGAAATAAGTCTGTAGAAAACTTGGCAAGAGATCAAACTAAGATCATACTGACAGTATCTATTATGGATGCAACTAGGAGTTTTTATTAACCTAAAAAACGGGATCTGCCAATGTTTCCACAGGAAATAAAAAATTACAGATGACAGCAGAACTTTTCCCCTCAATCACAACCTTGTTGTGCTAGATGAGAAAGTGGATATAAAGGATATCAGGAAGGGTATGAAATTGGGAATAGTGGATGGCTAAGATCAAACTGTGTGCAGAATGGAGGTGAGACCATTTTTAGACATCTAAGTATTATGAACTTTAAAGATATCTCAAAAAAAATGTGAACACTACCAATAGAATGGGAAAATCACAGATGAATTTTTTTTTAAACGGAAATAAGAAGACATGAAGAAGTACTGATTTATATGTCTACTTTCACATTAGAATATAAGCTCCTAATACCTGTGGTACACAAATATAATGAAATATTACTGTGCTGTAAGAAAAGATGAAGATGATTAATATAGAGATTTACAGTAGCATATAAGAAGTGAAATAAGTAGAGCCAAGGAAACTATATATAATGACAACAATAATGTAAATGGGGGAAAAAACAAAAAATTAAAAATAAATGTTAAGAAATTACAAAGAACAAGCTTATCCCCAAAGAAAAGATCTCTTTCCTCACTCCCAGAACTTCGAGAAAGCTGGGGGCAAGGGATATCCATGGGTGTGGAATACTGCATGTATTGTCAGATTTCTTTTTTCAGTAGTTTGATTAGTTTTACTGATTTTTTTTTTCTCCTCTTTGTTTTTCTTTTACTTTTTTTTAATGTGGGATGACACTCTCAAATACAGGAAGGGATGGAATACAGGGAGAAATCTAGGCTATGTAAAAACAAAAACAAAAAAATCAATAATTTTTTAAATTAAAAAGAAAGTAGGCTGCTCCTCATGAGTACAAACAATTTTAATTCTTTACATTTGTATCACCAGTAGGAAGCCTATTGCTTGGCACATGCTAAGCACTTAATAAATTAAATACTTAACTGCTTCACTAACTGATAAAATATCTGTGAAAATCAGCTAATTCAATCAGTCAGTAAACATGCATTTATTAAGAGCCTACTATGTACTAAGCACTATGCATGGGGTTGCAAAGAAAGGCAAAAAAACAGTCCCTGCTATCAAGGAGCTCACAGTGTAACGGGGAGCCAATAGGCAAACAACTGCTTAAAAAAAAAAAGATCTAGATAGGAGAGGTTGGAGATAATCAACAGGGGAAAGACACTATTATTAAGGGAGATCATGAAAGAGCCTGTAAAAGACAGGATATTAGCTGGAATTTGAAAAAGTCACGGAAGCTAAGATAAAAAGAGAGGGAGAGAATTCCTGGCATGGGAGATAGCTTGTTAAAATACATGGAGTTAGAGGTGGATACTTTGTGTGAGGAACATCAAGGAGGGCAGTGACACTGAATTGCAGAGGATGCTAAGGAAGGAGGGGAAAAATGGGGGAAAATTGTAAGATGAAAAATACTGGAAAAGCTGTGGACAGGGGCAGGTTATAAAGGACTTTAAACACCAAAGAGACAGAAGATGTCATACTTAAACTTGGAAGCCACTGGAATTTACTCAATTGGAGCAGGGAGTTTGATACAATCAGACTTGTGCTTTAGGAAAATCATTTCAGCAGCTGAATGGAGGATGGACTAAAGTGGGAAGAGACCTGAAGTAGGCAGATCCACTAGAAAGGCTACTGCAATAGATATGAGGTAGTGAGGGCCCGCACCAGGGTCACAGCAGTGTCAGACTAGAGAAGCAGGCAGATAAAGAGATGATACAAAGCTAAAATCTACAAGGCTTGGCAACAGATTGGATATAGGGGTCAAAAGTAAGGAATTAAGGATGACACCTAGGTTGTGAGCCAGAAGGATATGGGTACCTTCAACAGCAACAGAGAAGTCAGAAAGAGGGGAAGGGTTAGGGAAAAAAGATAATAAGTATGATTCTGGATATGTGTTGAGTTTAAGGCATCTACAGGATGTAAAATAGGCATCTGGGAAATGAAACTGAAAGTCAAGAGAGGTTAGGGCTGGATAAGTATGTATGACAATTATCAGAGATCATTCAATCCATGGTAGCTAATTTAGATCACCAAGTGAAATAGTATATTTATTTTATTGAAAGTATCTTTGATAAAATAAAAAATAAGAAAACTAGAAGGTTATCACAAATTATTTTCTGTATAAAAGACTAACAAGTGTAAGGAATAAAAGAAACCACTATATTTACTATGTATTACCAAAAAAAAAAAAAAAAAGTTGGTAAAGGAAAGGCTCTCCTCTGATATCTTTCATGCATTTTAAGATCACATAAGATTCTTTGTCAGTTGCCACCACAAAGATACCTAATTTTTTCCTGTCATCTCATTTATTAATATTTAAAAAGATAGAAAACAGGCATCTCTTTAACTCAACATGGCACAGTTGGAAAAGTACTGGATCTGGGGTCAGAGTGCCTTAGTTTGATCCTGACTTTGCTCACTGTGTCAACTTAGGCCAGTCACATGACCTGTCTGGGCCTCACATTATTCTGTCAGATGTAGAGGTTGGATCAGATGAACCTCAACCTCTAAATTTGTGATCCTATTATTGTCAAAAACCATTACTGTGAAACATGTCCAACCCAGGCAGGGTAAGATCCAAAGGAAAAATTTTTTTGTAGACAAGGCCTCTAGATATGCCTTTTCACAGATGACTTTGTACTGATCTCATCAAGAGATATAACTCTGCAGAACCTCCTTCATCAGATCTAGAATTACTCAGAAAAGTTAGACCAAATCAGAAGAGGGGTGGGTACAGCCTTTGGACTGAGCTGAAAACTTTTATAAAGTGGACTTGTTCTGTGAAGTTGAAGTATCTATTTAGATATATTTAGATTTAGAGATGGAAGGACCCCTGAGAAATCATCTCATCTACTCTCATTTTATAGATGAAGACACTAAGGCCCAAAGTGACTTGTATATAGTCACAAAGCTAGTGAAATGGCAGTCAGGATATGAATGAACCCAGGTCTTTTTAATTCAAATCCAAGACAGTTAGTGGTTGCTATAAGTATCTACTAAATACAGCTTACCTTCAGCTCTTTCTCAAGTCGATCCACTTCAGCTCCTAGAGTATCAATAATATTTTCGCCATGCTTAAGCATGAAGATTTCTAATTCCTCAGGAGTCTTTACTTCCTGAATTTCCTGCAAAAGAAAATTAAAGGAAAGAAGAACAGGGAAATAAAACTATTTTTAAAAGTCACAGTTATAAGTAGAGAATGGGAAGTTATCAAAAATGCAAGATTCTCTCTTTAATAACATATCTACACATTAGTCACATGAAAAATCAAATTATAATTAAGATCTTCCCCTGCCCTGAGATTCTAGAACCAGGGGGCAAAATAAATATTGAAAGAATCCACTGATCACCTCCTGAAAGAGATTCGAAAAGAAAACTCCTAGGAATATTGTAGCCAAATTCCAGAGTTCCCAGGTCAAGGAGAAAATATTGCAAGCAGCCAGAAAAAAAACAATTAGAGTATTGTGGAAATACAATCAGGATAACAGGATCTGGCAGCTTCTACATTAAGGGATCAAAGGACTTGGAATATAATATTCCAGAAGTCAAAGGAACTAGGACTAAAACCAAGAATCACCTACTAAGCAAAACTGAATATAATACTTCAAGGGAAAAAATGGTAATTCAATGAAATAGGGGACTTTCAAGCATTCTTGATGAAAAGACCAGAACTGAAAAGACCAAGCATACAATCAGGATAATACAAGATCTTACAGCTTCTACATTAAGGGATCACAGGGCTTGCAATATGATATTCCAGGAGTCAAAAGAACTAGGATTAAAACCAAGAATCACCTACCTAGCAAAACTGAGTATAATACTTCAGGGAAAAAATGGTCATTCAATGAAACAGAGGACTTTCAAGTATTCTTGATGAAAAGACCAGAACTGAATAAAAAATTTGACTTTCAAATGCAAAAATCGAGAGAAGCATGAAAAGGTAAACAGGAAAGAGAAATCATAAGGGACTTAGTAAAGTTGAACTGTTTACATTCCTACATGGAAAGAAAATATTTGTAACTCTTGAAACTTTTCTCAGTATTTGGGTAGTTGGAGGGATTATACACACACACACACACACACACACACTCATACACACAAACACACGGAAAGCACAGGGTGAGTTGAATAAGAAGGGATGATATCTAAAAAAAAGGAACTATATGATTCCTAATTACAAAATACTTTTTAAATAAAATCAATCATCATGAAAAAAATGCTCTTCACTAATAATTAGAAAAAGGTTTTATAACAATTCTGAAATAACAACTCACATCTATCAGATTGACTAATATGAAAGAAAAGGGAATGACATGCTGGAGGGGATGTGGAAAAACTGGAACACTAATGCACTGTTGGTGGAGTTATGAACTGGTCTGACCATTCTAAGAGAATAATGTGGAACTATTCCCAAAGAGCTATAAACTGGATACCCTTGGAGTCAGCAATATCACTACTAGATCTGTATCCCCAAGAGATCAAAGAAAAAGACAAAGGATCTATTTGCACAAAAATATTCATAGTCACTCTTTTTGTGGTGGAAAAGAATTGGAAACTGAGGGGATGCCCATCAATTGGAAAATTACTGAACTCATTGTGGCATATGATTGTGTTACAAGAAATGAAAAGTAGGATGATTTCAGAAAAACCTGGAAAGACTTATATGAACTGATGCAAAGTGAAGTGAGTGGAAATAGGAGAACATTGTACACAGTAACAGCAATATTATGATGATGATCAACTGTGAAAGACTTAGCTACTCTGAGCAGTACAATGAGTCACAACAATTCTGAAGGACTCATGATGAAAAATGCTATTTATTTTCAGAGAACCAATAAACTCAATGTAGATTGAAGCATGTATTTTTCACTTTCTTGAAACATGGCTAACATGGAAATGTTTTGCATGACTTCACAAGTATAATCAACATCATATTGTTTGCTTTTTCAAAGGAGAGAGGCTAGAGGGAAGAAGAGAATTTGGAACTCAAAATTTAGAAATGTAATTTTAAGAAGTATAAAGCCTGGTGCAAATGTCAAATTTTATTTTTTAAATGCTAGTTCCTATTGTTTTCCCTCTTGTAGAATTACAGAGGTAGAACTGATAGGTAGGATCTTTGGACTTTCTGTATTATGTTGAGTCTTACTTGAGTACACCCAAGATGGTCAACATGAACCTAATACAAGAGGAAAAAAATTTTGAAAAAGTCAAACTGGATTTGAAGGAGGAGGGAAAAGGATAAATTATCTGGTTTTACAAATTGTTTTTTGCTGAATTGGCCCACACTATTGTGGGCCAATTGTTGATATTTTGTAGGCACAGCTAAAGTAGCATTCATTTTCTTCTTTCCTTTCACTAGGCTTGTGCCTGTTTATTTTAGCTCTAGCTATTAAATTGAATAATACAGGCAGTGTGATAAATGACATGCTATGTATCCATGAGCAAATCACTTAACCTTTTTGAGCCTCACAGAATTCTCCTAGAGTTATCTATGAAGTTACAGATGGGTCGAGGTTACTATTGAGTGGACTTCCCTCACCCACAAAATCACAAATCAAGGCCGTGTTGATGTATGTAAAGTGCTATTGATATATGTTCAATTACACTGCTCAGTGGGATTTTCTTATAATCATCTTCTGTGTTTTATTTATTTGTTCTTTAGTCATATAATCCTATGGTTTAGATTTGGGGTGTATGTAGAAAATAATCAAGGACCACCTCTTTACTTTAACTAGAGCCAGAGAGGTTAATAAAGTGATAATGATGATGATAGGGGGTGTAGTGGTTAGAGCTCTGAATTTGCCATCAGGAAGATGTGAGTTCTAATCCTGCCCAATATTTACAAATGGTGTCACCCTGGACAATTCATTTAGCCTATGTTTACTTCAGTTTCTGAATTGAGGGGCTAATAACAACAACAAACTCACAAGGGTGGTTATGGAGATCAAATGAAATGATATCTGTAAAGAACTGTGCAAAACTTAAAGTGCTATGTAGATATTAACCATTAACTAATGTTAACAAAGTCCAACACATCGTCTTGGGTCTCCAAATCTAGAATTCTACCTATTACATCTTCCTTCTTTTTATTCTTCTTTTTTTAGCCTGTGACACACAGTAGATTCCTAATAATTTGATAGATTTTTAATGCAATAATTTACATTTCTTAATGTAAACTGGACTAAGTAATAGTCTCCAAAATTTGTCTAGTCAGCTTTATAGATGTTTCTTTCCCTTCCTTAAACTAATACCTATTTCACAGTTTGGGCACAACCCATCTATAATTGCTACAACTTGTACTCTAGTGTACCTGAAATTTGAACGGCTAAATAGTCAATTTTAAAGCTTCACTGTGATAAAACAAAAACAAAACAAACTTGGTTTCAGTTCTGATACATTTGCATAAAACTTTCCTTATTGATGGAAAGAATTACTCACTGTCTAATGCCTGAGTGAGGGTTGGAATTATAAACCTGAAAGGAGAGATCTTTTGACTTCTGATGTGGAGAGAGAATACCAGGGGTTCTAGACTCTCTTCAGGTAGAGGCCCCTAGAAGGAGAGAAACACTGTGAAAAAAAGTCAGCATGTTGAAGAACTAGATCTCCACAAGTCCCTGACTTTAATCTTGCTTCACTAGAGATGTCAAATCATTTTCCCTTGGGTTAGATTGGGAACTCTATTGTTTATGCTAAGATACCTTGCTCCCAATGGGAGGGCTCATTCACTCTGTATATTGTGTGGCATGTTCTAATCTACATAATTTATCTTTGTTTACTCTCAGCTTGGGTAAATTGATTTATTCATTATTTGCTATTTGTGGTGGCCTTTGTTTAACTAACTTTTGGTGGGAAGGGGATCAAGTTTTGGTTTATAACTTGGGAATACTCCTTCCCCTGATAAAAGATAGATATAGAAAGAAGCTTGAACCTGGAAAATCCTTTCCTCTAGAGCAGCAATATTTGTGGGGAAGGGTGAGGCAGACAGATATAATTCTAGTCTAATACTCCCTTTCTAAGGAGATCAGAATGGGTTAGCCTTATGGCTCTATTCTGCTTTTCTCTAGGCAGGAATCAAAGAGAGGTGTGGTTGAGATTCCAGAAATATCAGTCCACATGGGCAACATACATATCCTACAAATCTTTTTGTTTTCATTATAGTTGAAGATACTATTTCAAAACCTCATTTGGACTAAATTTGTTACTGAATACCTCTAACACTGCTTGTTGAACCTTTGCATTTTAAAATTCTTTAACTCACCTAGCTCTATTATTGCTTGGAAGGTTGAGAACACAGAGCCATGAACACCAGAATTGAGTGTCTTGTGGTCTCTATTTCAATTCCTGACTCACCCTTCTGAATTTTTGGCCTTCAGATTAACTATTTGTAATTCCATGGATTTCAGTCTGTAGTTCTGACAGTCTTGTCTATTGTCTAAACTCCTTGCTATACAGCCTACCCAGAATCTGTACTTCCCTATATTTAAAAAATGCAAATCAAAAATACATATATATCCTTCCTAAAAGGAAATTCCTTTGTGACATGTATTTTCCTTCAAATTTTGTTCAGATTAAAAAAAAAACACAACAGATTTTATAAAACAATATTTGATTTTTAAAGTGAAATAAAAACATGAAATGTGCAAGAGTGACATTTTAATGCAGGAATGTGCCATCACATCAACACCTTGTTTAGCAACAGCTACAAAGCTTTATGCTCAGATCACTGCCTGAAAACCATTCATCATCAACATTTGTTCATTTTTCAAAGGTCACAAGCAGCAGCTTCAGAAAAGATAAGGTTTCTTCCCCCCTCCCCCTTTACTAGAACAGTGCTTGGGTAGTAAGTGTGTGTAGTAAGAATAAGCTTTATACTCCAACAAAACTGTCATGTTAGCATACTTAACCCTATTTTGTTTTAAGTTTCTTTTCTTGTGATTGAGTTGTTTTGACTGTGTTTTCTTGTAAATTACTTTTCAATAATAAGATATATAATATGATCTAGTTAATAATGTGCATGTGTTCTTCAATAACTGATAATCATGTATGAATCAGACTGTGATAGGCTAGATCATCACTGGAAAAATATTATGAACAACTTTATTAGTACTTATGTAATGAACTAACAATCAAATTATGTGGTTAACCAATTTGAGCACTCATAGCTAGAACTATAAGAATATTTCTAGTATCATAGCCATCAGGCTGCTTCTGAGTTGTGACCAGGACAGAATCCTGTTTGCTCTGCACTTGAGACCAAAGCATCCTGTTTCCTTGAGAATAGTGTTAACTGACAGTGACTTTCTAGACAGATGATCACCATGGATGGAAACCCAGGGCTGTGAGGGAACTTTCTCTTGATTTGGTATTTCTAAGAAGCAGGTTTGTGGTTTGTTCTTAGAAGGAGTGATGCTTGTCTTGTTTGCATGCCTTGCTTAATTGTATGCATTGAGAGGTGAAAGTCTAACTGGTGTTTGCTGTTGTACTAGTTAGCATATATAACAGTAAATCAGTTATAAGCCATACTATATGTTGATTTGTTCACAAGAATGGTCTGTAAAGGGAGTTCAGAAACATAGTAAAGATTTTTTTCCCCCTTGAGATGTTTTTCAGGGGTACGAGAGAGAGATAGAGAGGGAGGGAGAGAAAGAATGAGAGAGAAAGAGTATTCTTTTAATTTGTATTACCAAATTATGATGGCAATATGATATGAATATATATTATATATCTATGCCTATATATGTATATATGTGTGTCTCTATATGTATATATGTGTGTCTATATATGTGTATGTGTGTGTGTATATATATATATGTATATATATATATAAAATATGGATTTTTTGGGAAGTGCACATCCCTAGGTTTAAGTAAAAACTTTGTGGAATTTGCATGCAAATAGCCTAGGCCCTCCATCACTTTCTCCCTTCCTTAGAGAATAAAAGAAGTTGTTGCTATAGTGTAGGGCAAGAAGGTAATTTCACCAACTAGAAGATGCTCAGCCCTAAATAGAACTGGAGTTAGTTTAAAAAGATTTATCTCTAGTGATTCTAAAAGCAGAGTGAGAGGGGAAAAAAACAAGCCATTTTTTTTTTTCAGTTTGAAGTTTTGAAGTCTTCTCTGGTCTTTATGACTGGTTGCAGCTATTAACTCTTTTCTGTAGCTTGTAAAGAAAGAGTCTGTTAAAAAAAAAAAGGCAAATGGGGGGTGGAGCCAAGATGGCAGAGTAGACACACTTCTAGAAGCTCTCCTCCCGCAGCCCATAAAATACCTGTAAAAAATGACTCTAAACAAATTCTAGAGCAGCAGAAGCCACAAAACAACAGAGTGAAAGAGATTTCCAGCCCAAGGCAGCCTGCAAGGCTGACAGGAAAGGTCTATTGCACTGGGCAAGGAGCAGAGCACAGCACAGAGTGCGCTGCGCTGCTACAAGGACAGGACTGGAGCAGGCTTCAAGGCACCAGCAGCAGCAGCGGCAGGTCCCAGATACCTCAGCTCACAAATGCCAAAGACAGCTTCATAGGTCAATAAGAAAGCTGTTTCACTTGGGTGAGAAGGGAATGCAGCTGTCTAGCCCTGGCCGAGGCAGTGCCAGCTTCCATTGTTGGAACCCTGGCCTAATACCCCTGGGAGAAGTCAGCAGCTGATCTGCATATCAGCCCTGAGTGGCAGCCCTGGGGTGAGGAGGAGTGCTGGTTGGCATGGTGGAGCTGGTGGAGGCTCTGGAGAGGGAATCCTGCTCACAGACCAGAGTGCAGGCAAAGAGAGGAATAAATTCCTCTCCCTTGATTGTGCCACGTTGGAGGAACTGAGATCTTATAGGTCTTCAGAGTATAACTTCCCTTTGACAAAGAACACATAAGTTAAGTAACTGGCTGGGAAAATGCCTAAAAAAGGGAAAAAGAATAAGAAATAGAAGGTTACTTTCTTGGTGAACAGGTATTTTCTTCCATCCTTTCAGATGAGGAGGAACAATGCATACCATCAGAGGAAGACCTATAAGTCAAGACTTCTGCATCCAAAACCTCCAAAATAAATATGCAATGGCTTCAGGCCACAGAAGAGCTCAAAAAACGATTTTGAAAATCAAGTAAGAAAGGTGGGAAAAAATTGGGAAGAGAAATGACAGCGGTGCAAGAAAATCATGAAAAGCAAGTCAACAGCTTGCAAAGGAAGCCCAAAAAAATGCTGAAGAAATTAACACCATTGAAAATAGACTAACTCAAATGGCAAAAGAAGTCTAAAAAGCCAATGAGGAGAAGAATGCTTTAAAAAGCAGAATTAACCAAATGGAAAAAGAGATTCAAAAGCTCACTGAAAAAAATGGTTCTTTAAAAATTAGAATGGGGCAGATGGAAGCTAACAACTTTATGAGAAACCAAGAAATTACAAAACAAAACCAAAAGAATGAAAAAATAGAAGACAATGTGAAATATCTAACTGGAAAAACAACTGACCTAGAAAATACATCCAGGAGAGACAATTTAAAAATTATGGGACTATCTGAAAGGCATGATCAAAAAAAGAGGCCAAACATCATCTTTCATGAAATTATCAAGGAAAACTGCCCTGATATTCTGGAACCAAAGGGTAAGACAATTTCCATACAGAAATCTGCTGAGTTATTATTTTTTTTAAACAGATGTGCAATTACTATGGTTTCAGCATCAGTGCCTTCCTGACCCTACTGCTGCAGGTCTTTGCATATCTCAATGCATAACCCTTTCTTGGAGATCACTTCATAGCACCTTCTTGTAGCTGCTTGCAACCAAGCATGGCTTCACCCTCTGATGGATTGTTTCATGTTCAACTGTTCTTGTACATTGCCTTTCCAACATGACAATGGGGAATGCCAGTTACTTAGACACCCTACTGGAAGTAAGCTTGACTAAAATGGAGTAGAACTTTACCAAAATATACAGCAATTTTTTGGGCATCTCCTAGAGGTGATATAGACAAATACTTAGGCCAAACTGTGCAAGAAGAATGATGTGTAATGAATCATTGTGCTAGACACTAGGTTGCTGAATATAAGTAAAAATAGAAAGAGATGAAAAAACTGAGCAACATCTACTCCTATACTGGTAGCTTACTTGGCCTACAGGACTTTCCATGAGACACTTTGAGATGAATGGAAAAAATTGTAAGCTGGAACCTTCCTTCCTTTACCACTAAGAATTTATTTAAAGATGTGTTAATAGTGTAATATTAAATGCTTGTATGTAGCATTTTTCCCTATCTAGGCAATATAAACATTCCATGTTTGGAATTGGTATTTGGATTGTTACACTAATCATGTTATTGGTTATAGACTATCCTAGGTGCCTATGAATCATTTTAGGGAGTTGTGGGGATAGCTAGCAGCCAGAGAGGAGAGCATATAGTGAGAATAAGTTGGATTACCTTAATAAGCTAGTAGGAACGAGTTTGTTGACTTAGCATAACTGACTCCATTTGGTTTGAAGCCTCCGTTTAGTGACTGAGTTGTTTAGAATGAGTTGTTTCCGTATTAGTTGTTTTTCAATCATAAGATAAGCACTTGTGTGGTATGATCCAGAAAACAGCATGTTTGTGTTCTGAAATATTTGTGGACCCTCTGATAGGACAGATCACCAGTGGAAAAAATAGTATGAACTTTATAAGTAACTTACTTAATGATTTATCCAACAAATTATATGGCAGCCCATTGAGGAATACCCATAGCTGGAACTATAAAAAAACAAAACAAAACACCAGAGGCCCTCACCCCTGGGTTGGACTAGGACAGATTCCCCTGCTGTTCCTGCACTTGAGACTTTAGTATCTCTCGTTTCCCTGAGGGCAGTGCTGATTGACAGAGACCTGCTAGGCAGACCATCTTAGATAGAAATACACAGCCTCTGGTTGGGCAGAGAGAGAACTTTGTTGTGGGCACTGACGTAAGCTGCTTCCTAGAACCTCTAAAAAACAGGTTGGTTGTTTGTTCTTAGAGAGGTAATGTTTATATTGTTTGCGCATGTTATTTAATAAAGTTTGATTGTGTGCATTAAGTTGACTCCAATCAGTATTTCCTGAATTAGTATATTTAATGGTATATTGACTGAAGCATGCACTGGGTATTATAATGCGTGAAAATATAAAGAATCTAGGATTATATTGAAAACTACTTGAAACAATGTTACCTCTTAAGACTCAGTCCAATGCTTGCATAAATCTTTTTATTAATTAATTCAAGGCAAAAAGTTAAAATATTTTTGGTCTTTTACTTGTCCTACTCAGATGGTCAAGGAAACTTTATGTTCTGCTCAGGCTTTGCCGCTGCTGTTCCTTAGCTTTCTTATTCAAGCAGGAGACTTTCCCTTTCAGAAGGAGGTAAGGCAGGCTGAGATTTTTCTCATGGCCAAAAAAATAGTGCCAAAGCAATCAGACTTTGCTACTGAAAGATAGGTGCAATAACCCAGCAACACTGCTTCTAGGACTGTATTCCCAAGAGATCATAAAAATGGGAAACAGTCCCACATGTACAAAAATATTTATAGCAGCTCTCTTTGTGGTGGCTAAGAACTGGTAACTAAGGGTAATTGGGGAATGGCTGAACAAGTTGTGGTATATGAATGTAATGGAATACTATTGTGCTATAAGAAATGATGAACAGGAAGACTTCAGAGGGGCCTGGAAGGACTTATATGAACTGATGCTGAGTGAAAGGAGCAAAACCAGGAGAACTTTGTACACAGCAACAACCATAGTGTGGGAGGAATTTTTCTGGTAGACTTAGCCCCTCATTGCAATTCAAGGACTTACAAAATTCCCAGTGGTCTCTTGAAGCAAAATGCCTTCTACATCCAGAGAAAGAACTACGGAATTTGATCGCAGAATGAAGCAGACAATTTTCTTTTGTTTTTGTTTGGTTTTGTTTTATGATTTCTCCCATTCATTTTAATTCTTCTATGCAACATGACTATGGTAAAAGTGTATTTAATAGAAATGTATATGTAGATCCTATATAAAATAGTATGCCATCTCAGGGAGGGAGGGGGGAGCAAAGGGGAAGGAGGGGGAGGGAGGGGAAAAAATCTAAGATATATGGAAGTGATTGTAGAACACTGAAAATTTTCAAAAAAAGATATGTGTAATAAAGACAGCTGAGTCCTTAGCTTACTTTTTGTTCAGGGCCAAATTTATTTGCATGCTGAGAGGATTTGGGAGTATCTATCCCTGCCTTAGTAACCAAGTAACTGAGGGCTTTGATCTCCTCAGCAACTTAGGAAGCAAAAATAAAGACTAGATCTCAGTGCCCTATGACTAGATTTGTTATCTGTGATTGTAACTGAAAAGCTGTGAGCCTGCTCTTTTGAGGTAAAGATTGTGTCTACAGTACTCTAGAATACTGGTACTTAGATGACTTGAGAAGCCTTGAAGAGAAAAATTCTAGTAGCTTGGATCTAGCCACAACCAAAGCAAAACTTAAGTCATACTGGTCCTAGGATAGCGATGCACCTAGTAAGGACTGACTACATAAAGATTACCGTTGGACCAGTGTTAACCACAGGAACAATGGAGGCTATATGTCTAGCCTTCACCATGAGGCCAGCAGGGCCACATGCCCATCAGAGATGCCAGACATCTGGAGAGTAGACCTAGTAAGGACAGTAGGATGACATTACCAGAAGGCATCAGTGGTTCCCACAGCATCTAAGGTGTGAGTTTCTTCTCCATACATATTCTACCTATGGGGGTTCCTATGAGTGATCTCTATGTGTACCTTCTCCCTATTGCTGGCATGTGCATTTGTGGGAGAGGGCAAAGATGTTCTACTGCAGATCTTCTTAGTATTTCATTAAACACTTTTGCTTTGAGCTAATTGTGTCCTCTGACTGATGGAGGAAATGTAAACCCACAGGCAGAGTCTTGTGAACCACCATTTTGAGTAGACTTGTACCCTTAGAGTACCCTGAATCTTAAGTAGTGAATCTGGGGACCCCACGTGTGAGAGGAGGGTGTTCCAGTCATGACAAAGGAATATGCACATTCTCTATGCAAAGGGACAAAGGATCCATTCATAGGCAAGTTAAATGGCAGATCTAGTTTGGAGAATTATGCAAATTTGTTAAAGAAAAACTAAAACATTAACCACAGTCGACATTTATTGTGCATTTTTTTCCCAACAGAACACATGGCATTCTAGAGGTTTGTGAGGTAATCAAATCAATATTCAAATCAGAGAGAAACACCTGAAATAGCAAATTCTAGTAACAAATGTCTTTTGTA
This sequence comes from Notamacropus eugenii, assembly GCF_028372415.1. NCBI lineage: Eukaryota > Metazoa > Chordata > Mammalia > Diprotodontia > Macropodidae > Notamacropus > Notamacropus eugenii. The sequence goes on from NC_092877.1 coordinate 96,161,820, forward strand.
ATTAAAAATATTGGAGGTTTAAAAAAGTGCTATAACATTTTAAAATTACTGAAAGAAATGTGCTAACACATAGAAAACAACTCTTACTTTCTATAGAAATTGCTCACAAAAAACCCCCTTTCTAGTCTATATTACACTATGCACTTGCAGTTGTACGGTACCTGGTATTTACCTATCCCTAATGGGCATTTACATTACACAGTACAATCAAATAGAAATTATTCATAGAGAAATAACTACACCGTTAACAATAAAAATATTAGGATCAATGGTTTTATCACAGTTTCTCCACAAGTATTTGTCATAAAAAATTGAGTAAAGGCATGTTGGCACCAGTGTTGGGACTGCTACATGAAATTACAGGGAAGGAAGGTAGACCAAGGCAGTGTTTAAATTGTGCAGGGTTTCCGTGGACTAACGATTTAGGAGCTTTCTTCAGAATTCATGCAGTTCTCACAAGCCCAAGCCCCCAACATCGGCTCTCACCTGTAAGTCTCACCCACAGTCTCTTCTTCCCACATAATTTAAACAAAGCCAAAGTGACAACAAAACCAAATGATAGGAAAGAATCAGAGATCAGGGTTGATCCTCTACAAAGATTCCCGGGCAGTTCTCACAGTGACATTAAGCAATGAAAAATCTTTCCCTTCTGAACCTGACTCCAGTCAATTCTAAGGCTAAAATAATGGGAAAATGTGGAAAGTGAGAGGAATGATGGGACTTCTTTCTGATTCCTATCATTGCTGACTGGTCTTTCTAAAAGAACTTGCCTTTTTTTGAGCTTCAATTCATCTGTTGTGTGGGTTTGTTGTAAGTGGGAACCTGTGCTAACTCAACTGTGCAGAAAGGTATGTTAAGAATGCCCACTGTTCATTGAATCATTTATTTCCTTGAAATATTTTCTAATTTTTACATAATCTTTTCTCTGGGATTTTACATAGGTTGCAATCCATGTGTAGAGACGTGCCAGTTTTCAGAAAAACTGCCCAGGTAGTGAGAAATGGACTTGTTTTGCATGCTCTTAAATGCAAATCAAAAAGGAATATTAGGAAAATGCAAGCATTAAATAGTCATTGATGAGCTCAGTACAGTGAACAAAATATTTACCCCATTAAGAGATGTTGAGGAGACAGGTGAGCTTTGAGAACTTTGCATCAATCACAAGGAAAGACTGTGGGTACTCCTCATGGGAGAAGGGCTTGTTTATTTGGTTTTGCCCAATTTAGAGCTACTGGACCTAATGGTTCAGAATGATCCCAAATAGTCTTTCAAAATTGGGCAGGACTGACTGATATGTTCAGTTAGAGATCTATGCACTTATCTACAGATGGTCATGTTTCTGAAATGGACTATCACATAGATTCTGTACCATTTGAAACATAGTCCTTATACTAGCCAGTCATGAAAGATCATTATGGAAATAGGTGAGAGGCTGTTATTAGGACTGCCTTTACATAGACCCTCCAATGTAATACTTTAGAGTACCAAACTGACCTATCCAGGGGTTTGTGTCAACAATGTGTGTGTGTGTGTGTGTGTGTGTGTGTGTGTGTGTGTGTGTAGATAAAGGAGAAAATTGCCCTAGTATAGTGGGTGCAACTAGGTTATCATACTAGTATTCCAAGCCAGTGGAGAGGGAGGGAGGGAAGGAGTCAGACAGAGACAGAAATACACACACACACACACACACACACACACACACACACACACACATACACACAATGCTCCCACCACCAAATCCAGCAAGGCTGCATTCCCCAATTACCAACCCAAATAGGTAACTTTGTAGAGGTCTATAATCAACTGTGTGGTATTTTTTGACATTACTCCAAATAAAATGATTATTTTTATCCCATACTTGCACATTTGAAAGAAACCATCACAATGTTTACAAAAATACATCATCAATGATACATACTGCTGTTTTGACACATTTACAGTAGAATTCTGATTCAAGCATTCTAATAGAAGACATTTCACCAAGCAGTTTTGGTAAATGTAACCACATTAAACACACACCAGTAAAACTTGCATCTTATGTGCAAAGTCATTTTCTATTATATTTCTATGAATTTGAATTTAAGTGTCACCAAAATCTACCACAGAAGATCTGTACTGTGAAGGGATCATGGCATTTTTTTTCACCAAGTGACATGAAGTAAGGAATTTGAGTTTTTCCCCTAAAAATTAAAACAAACCCAAAGAGGTAGTTGATGATGTTTAGATTAGGTCTTAAAGCATATATGTCATAAAAATCTAAATGCAGGAAGTGAACATGGACTTGTGGAAAAAGTAACCAGACACCGTCTGCTACCAGTGAGCTGGCAGCTATTTTATACATCTAGGACCGATAAGTATGAATAAGGAATCCCATGAAGTTGTCATATTATTCAGATTTGCACTGCATGTTTCCACTGATCTAGAACTTACCTTATTTTACACAATTCTAACTTCAAAAAGTGCTAATTTGAATGCATGTGACTGCTTCATGGGGTTCATTAGTCATGATCGGGACCCAGCTGTATTGTGTATTGCTAGCCTGTTCAGTTTATTGGATCGTATGATGCCCCTGTTCTTTCTCTTGCTAATAAAAGGGGGAAATGCCACTTTTTAGAATATGCAAGTAAGTAGAAGTGGAAGATCAGCTCTTCTATAAACTGTGAAGCACTGAATCCCCATGTTTTGGAGAAATCAACTTATCTTTTTGTTTCTTGAATAAAGTGGCCTACCCTCAACATTCAACATTTAACAGACAACCATCAACTTCGAAGGCACCATTAGCCAACATCATCAAATCTGATTTGATGATAACACCTCAGATATCCAGGATCAAGTAATAAACTGTCAGTCCCTCATATGTCATCAGATCATGGGATCAAATAGAAAACCACATTTTAACATTATATTCTATTGTATTTTTATTTATTTTGTTAAGTATTTCTCAATTACATCTTTATATGGTTCAGGTCACCCCTGACACCTCTGTTCTAAAGATAGAGAACCATACAAAATGTGACTTTAGAGACATAGTGACATATCTAGAAGAAGTCACCATTATAATTAGGAATATGATGGTAAGTTCTAGGGTCTAGTAGTACATCTCCTGGGATTTTAAGTAGAGAAAAAAGAGCTATATAGATTTCTGTACTGAGAATAGCATCCACAGGATTTTGAACCATCATCTTCAAAAGGCCAGAAAGCTAACTGCCATAATTATTAGGGAGGTAGTATGCTGTCCTGGAAAGCCTCTTGGACCCTGAGATTCAGGAGGTCTTGGTTCTGGTCTTGGCTCTGCTGCTACCTAACTATTTGACTGGGCAAAATCTCTAAGCCTTGTTTTCTCCTTTGCAAAATAACACAGCTAGACTGACTGCTCCCTGGGGCCTCTTATAATTTCAAAAACTTTTGATATCTTTGTAATATATTGGTTCTCTCTTGACAAGGTCCTGGCCAAGGTCCTGTGTAGATTCTGCACAACCAAATCCATGGTAGTATGGCTTCAGCCCACAAAGTGAAATATAAGCTTTACCTTTGAGACATGATATGCACAGGAAAAAATATAGAGCACAATGAGACCTTAGCACTACATTCATGATGACTTTCCAAATGAGGGAAGACCATGCTCCTCTTTTGGCTATTTCCTTGGAATGATTTTCATTTCTGTCAACATCCTTGTTGCTTCTGGGTTTCTATAGCTTTCTGATGACCCTCCTAAAATCTGAGGACAATGTGAGACTACATTATCTTAGACGTGGTCTGATCAGGTCAGAGTAAAGTTCAGTTTTGTTTATTTAATGCCCTGTTGGCAGTGGAGGATCACCCTGAGATCTGGGGATATTTGTTACTACAAAAGGCCATCTCTTCAACTCTAGGATTCTCCTGGTGATGCTAGATGTGTGTGAATAAGGCATGGGACACCAAGATCTTGGAAGACTCAACATTACAAATAGCCTAAAGGACAATAAAAAGACATATGGTAGGGGTAAGTAGGAAACAGCATGCTGCCAACATGACTTGTATGAAAGGAGTGGTATAAATGATGCATGTTTATAAAGTGCTTTAAGGTCTAGAAAGCACTTTCACCATCACCAAAGACACATTTGCCCAGAGAAGGAAGTGGATTGGTTATGTAGGCAAGAAAAGGACCACAAATAGGCAGAAGAGTACACTCTTACTTCCTCATCCCTATATACATATGAAAAGAACTAGAGGAAGGTCTTCGGTGTGTTGGGTGGATACTCTATGAAGAAATTATGTGAATACACAGACAAGAATCATTCAAGATGGGATGAATTCTGCTTTGGTGCAAGGAATGCTCACAATAATGAAATTGTAGATCTATGCGAGTTTCAAAGTAATATGTTGAAGGGGTCAAAAGCTGGCATAATGACAAAACTGACAAACAATGATGTAGATGACCAAATCAAAGAAGCCAATATATTTTGGAGGATGGGAAGGTAAGAGCAGATCACCTAAATAAACTCCAGGCCAAGCTAACGGTCCCTAAGGTACAAATATATCCAACTTTCATGATGGTTATGATATTGTATCAGCTATAGTGATATTTTTGACTTCTTAACCAGTTAATATTATTTGATCCATATTTAAAAACTTAAATGGCACTATGGTATCACTGGCCTTGAGGTCCTAGAGTCATGGTAACATAGCAACATTGAAAGGGATGCTCAATGCCACCAAGTTTTTCTGTGTGAGACACGTGTCTAAGCAGATATTATGCAGCCAAGGTCAGATGGGCAGAAAAAACACTTCAGGGACTCACTGAAACAGTAAAAAACCAGCATGGTATGATAGTCATACTACATCTTTCTGGACCTCATTTTTCTGTTCTATAAAATGAGGGGGGTTGGACAAGAAGCTCCTGAAAATCCATTCCAGAGCTAATATGAAATATCAGGAAATGAGAGACAGACAGACCAACTTCAAATGTAGTAAAGAGACAGTGATTCTTTTTCAACAAACTTCCTGTGATGCCTATAGTTAAAGCCTCAACAGCTATCTATCCAAGCTGTGGTGATGTCAGAAAACAGAAATGATTTGGACCAATCACCATAAATCTTTTTAGTCATATTGACATATGGACAGCATTGCCCTGATTCATCTTAATTTATACTTACAGAGTTCTGACAGAGAAGATTAGGAGGTACCCTGGAAGAAGTTGCCTGTATTCAAGATTAGCAAGGCCCAAGACCTTCTAGGTGAAGTCAGAGAAATCATTAAGTGCAGCCTTTCACTTTGCTCAGAAAAAAAAATGATGTAGAGATTTCCTGACCACAGGTATCATGCCTTCAGAAAAAGCAGATTTATTTTGGGAATGACAGTAAAGGGAAATGCCTGACTCCTCCAATCCAAAGACATAGAACTTATTCAAATGTAAGAAAAAGATGATGCAATCATGAATATTTTCTTTCCTGGTCAATGTTGTATCCTTAAATAATGATGATCCTGATCTATGAATAAGCCCTTGTGGAGGAAAAATAGCAGCCTCAATCATTTGCAACATCTTGATGGGCTAGTCCCTTAATCACCTGGTGGCCTAATACTAGGAAGTACCCAACTCCTATTTAAGGAGAAATAAAATACTAACAAACTAAAGATATGGTAAAGAAAACTACTTGTTTTATTTGGATAAGAGATTCTGCAATTTTGTGTAAAAGGATTTCTTTCTTAATTGTAAAAGTATTTGGTCACTTAGCCTTGTTCCCTGCCCTTGAACATGGAATATTTTCTTATTCCAATAATAAATCCTGCTAATTGCATTTGAAATACTCCCTTTTTCTCCACTGGCTGATCACTCCTTTTCTCTCCCTCTCCTTCTCTTGCAAAATGCTTCGTTTATCTATCCTAAGATGATACATAATGCTGCTGATTGGCTTTGTGCTACAACTGAGCTTGAGAGGTATTAAAACCCTAATCTGTACCCTAAGAAGCAAAAGCTGCCAATAGTGAGATATCAGTCTTCTTTAATATGCTAACACATCTCTTTGCTTTCAGTTTGGTCTCCTATCTGGCCCAAAGTCATCAGATGCCAGATGACAGGTTGTCTCTTTCAAAAAGTCCCATTCCTCTCATTCAAGACAATTCCCTGATGTCCTTCAAAAATCAACCTTCTTGAATTTTGAAGATGGATGCAGATGTGGGCATCTTCAACTGTCTACATGGGTACCTCTAGGCATCAATACATTGTAGTTGCTCTCCTTTAATTTGTTAGCTCCTGTGTCTCAACGATTGTGACATTGTGTTTCCTAGCACATGCGCTTTTTTTAACAGGTTAGACAACAACAATTTATAGAAGTAACAATAAAATTTAAACTTTGGAATTATGAAATGATACTGTAGATCATAGCAAAAGAAACAAGCAAATGTTGAAAAGTACGTCTTCTTTCACACAGCAGGTACCCAATGAGTATTTGTTGAGTGAATAAACAAATGAATAAGTGAATGAAAAGGGGCAATTTGTTACTTAGACAAAAACCCAGCAAGGTAATATTTTATAAATGTAAACATGTACATTTTAATTCACTTGACAAATATTTATTGAGCACCGATTATGTGCAAGATACGTTCAGCATCATTTTCATGTAGCCACTCCCATGAATGACTTTAATCCTCGATAACAGCTGCTATTTTACCACTCTTCATATAAAGAAATGCAATCATTGGCATAGTTTCAAAAAAGAAGTGTCACTTGATATCTGATCCTGGAGCCCTCAGGAATAATTATCCTAGCATCTCATCTATATAACACTTTTTATAATGGCAGATTTCAAGGACATTTTTCGTTTCACACATGTAGCTCTACAGATAAAATGTGGATGGAGGGAGGGCGTGCCATTGACATAGCTATCACCTGTTGCTCTCAAGAGCCATGTCAATACATTTTGGTCAATATTGGTAGGACAAATGAAGGAATAAATAGAAGTTTTAAAGTTTTACACAAACATACAAGAGCTAAGAAGCCAGTGCATGACAGAAAATAAACAAGTTTCATGGAGAATTGCTGAAAATTCTGTTGCATAATAAACTGAATGGCATTGAAGCTATGTCTATTATGACGTCAGAACATCTGTTCGATTCAGAGAAGAATAAGCCAGGCCAATTTTTGGCACAGTTGCAGACCAAGCAACTGATTGGAATTTCCATTTTTAAACCAATTATTTTGGGACTGTGTAAACATAGCCTTGTTTAAGGTGTCTGAAATGGTGGTTCTATGAATCCGTAATTTCAGACCTTTGAAAGATGGCTTTTGAATGATTCTCTGCTGAGTGGATGAAATGCTTTACAGTTTTTATAAACTCCAGAGATGACATGGTACCTTCTATGTCAATATGATGGAGTAGCAGTAAAAATGTCTGTGTGAACTGACTGCAAATAACCCATGCCTATATAGATGATTCTATGTTCTTAGTATTTTGAGGATTGATGTTCTTTTTTTTTTTAAAAAAAATATTGCACTTTACTAGTATAGGAATAGCTTACTAAATCCATGTATGCCTTGTCTGCGCTGTTACAGATTAGGAGTTCAATAATCCATAAGAAAAAAAGGAACTTATTGATGTTTAAAGCATTGCTTTAATTTACATATGTCCTGCTTGTTCAAATATCACTTACCTTAAAACAAGTGTGAAAATCTCCACTCTCTCCTATGGAAAGAATACTGAGCAACATTAACTTTGAGATCAATAGCCAACTTTAATGGCAGCATTTAATGATTTCATAAAGGTTTCTTGCAAGTCCATTTATATTTCCCACCTGACAGTCTAGATTTAAAGCATTTGAAACCAATTGCAGTTTTCCATTAATGACTCTAAAAAGTCTGTAGTAGGCATAGCGTCTTCCCAAGCTGACCTGAAATGGATTTTGATCTGGGACTTGTGCACTAGAATAAGACGGTGAAAAGGTAGGGTGTCAAAAGTATGACTGAATATGAAATGCTTTGGACTCCTAATTGATATTAACAGTTCATCTCACAATCAGTATTCTCTAGTTGGCTGGCTGCTACTGTGGAATAGATTTCCTCTGATTTCCATCAATCTCCAGCTGCATCCTGGGAACCTTTATTGAGGATTTCATCCTGTGAAAGTTGATGCTCAATCCCTTCATAGTATGAGCTGCCATTATGTAGGAAAGTCCCCACAGCTCGTCCTTGTCGGGCATGGCCAACTGCATCACTGAACACTTTATTTATTTGCTCCTCTGATGGCATCCACCAATCCGGGTTGGAAGTACAATGCATCCTAATGAACTCTGCGAGAAAGCATGGAACAGTAAAAATAAAACAAAACAAAACAAAAAAACAGGCAAGCAACAACAAAGTGGTCTTTGCAGAAGAAAATGGGTCTGCTTACTGAGAGCTCATAGCAGACTAGAAAAATAGCAGTCCCATGACTGTAAGTGGAGGCTTTATGGAGAAAGCTTTATGGGAAATTCAATGGAATGCCATGATGATGCCTTTTGTGGGACCTTGTTTATTCCAATATGAATCTATCTGGCCACATGCAAAATACAAATTCAACCATGTAAGTGAGGTACAGAAATAGCAGTTCCACCCTCCTGTCTCCCTCCCATACTCTACTAAGAAAGTTTAAGGGAAGTTCTGAAGACATAAAAATTAAATATTATTTGTATGACGGGCAGTATAGATCTAAAAAGAACAGAAGAGTAGATTTCCAAATCCATAGTCTGTATCCATTCTCATTTTGGCAATTTTCACCATTTTAGTAATTCTAGAAGCATAATCAGAATAGCATAATATTCTTTCACCAGGTACAAATGTGCAAATTTCGATAGAGTGGGAGGAGTGGAGATGATTGCTTCTGAGTTTCAAACTGCTAAACTATAGGTTATAATTAGGTTTTGAACTGTATTCTATTTACATGTACTTGCATTACTTAATATTTTAAAGTGAGATTGGCTCTAAAATAACAAACTTCCCCTTTCCACCCTATATAATTAACAAGCCTAGAGGGACAAATTTATAAAAAAAATTAATTTCATTTTTTGGTTATTTCCATGAGGTATCTTGGTCAACCTGCTGATGATCACTGTCTTCATACTTAACTAGATTGGTTCTTGGACAGTATGTAGTCCTCTACCAAGAACACATCTAAAGTCTTTCAAGTTCAGGAGGATCTGTAGGAGCTTGAACCCAGAAACCTCTCTTCTAGATGTATCATTGGAATAGGATTTTCATCTCAGGTAAATAAGATACCCAACTGAAAGTACAGATTAACCTTACTTTTTTTGTGAATAGATTTTTTTTTTCCTTTTGGTTCACAGCTGCTATTTCATTGCTATAATGAACTTGAAGTATGCAAATTCCCTCCACCAGTGCACTGGCAACTCCTCTGTACCTTATGGTCTTAAGAGAATTACTTGGGGCCTTGTCCATCATCACACAGCCAGTAGGCGTAAGAAGAAGGACTTGAAACTGTATCTTTCTGACTCTAAGTCAACTCTCTACGGATGATGCCAAAGTGCCTCCTTAACCATAGTTATACTTTGTATATATCCTTTCCTATATGTGCTTTCCCTATGCTTTCCTAATGAGGTAGGTCATGTAGATAGTTCCTTAGCAACTATCTTAATATCAACAACCCCGACTGAAAAGGCTTTCTGAAACATTTCTAAGTAAAGGTGTGCTGCTGTCAATGTACTCTATTTTAAATCCACGCAAACATTGCATAGCCATCTTCAGTCCTCTAGTGTTCCCTCCTCCATAACTGAACGCTATTCACTAGAGGATTTTTTTTGGTCAGTCTTGTTTTGTTTTAAAGAATTGGGGCTTCTGTTCTCCCTACTCTATGAAACTCCATAATAACTAGTTGATGTGTAAAGAGGTATATTTATTGGCTCTTGATGTTATGAAATTCTATATTTTTAAACTGCTCAAACTCATAACAGATATTATGTCCAATATCAAGAAAAAAAGCCATAATGGTTCTCTTAACAGTTGTAAAGCACAATAATAGTTAATGATCCAGTGGAAAGAACATCGTATTTGGAATCAGAGAACCTGGGTTTGAATCCTGTTTTGTCCCTGATAACCTCTGGGACCTTGAGCAAGTTTCTTAACCTCTTGAGAACTCTGTAAAATGAGGGTGTTGGACTAATTCGTCTCAAAGTTTCCTTCCTGCTCAAAATGTATAATCAGGGGAAATAAATGATCACAGGAAAGTTATTTTAACCCATTAACTCTTTGTTTCCCCTTGCCAGTCTTTGTGTATATCCTATAGTCATCAATTCAACTAGTACAATTTTGCTTTGGATTCTTCCCAAAGTACATATTTTTAAAGTCGCTATTTACATGCGTAAGTTATAGTGGGTAAGCTGAAACATTGATGTATAAAGAGATTTTTGACTATTCACGCAAAAAATTCTGCCAGGGTCATTGCACTTTGTCAATGATGAGTCCAAGCAACGAAAGGGCCACTCAAGTTGTATTTATACCAAACAGGATAGAAAAAGTAGCATTTTTACATTTATTCCCCTGCAGACCAGACCTAAATGAACAACTGACAGATGGTGTAGAATTAGTGGATCTTGCTAACATGGGTATCAAGATATTCAGAAAATGCCCAATTGTGGGAGCGGAGGAAAGCTCTGATTCTGCTTTCATATGTCACTAGTAGAACTGGCAGCACTTGGAATTGGCCAGTATTTCCTTCCATCAACCTTGCCCTTCCAAGATTTTCTGGGACCGCTTTGGTGGTATCTAAGCCCTCATTTAAAACAACATGACCACTTATGCTTTATTACTCTTATTTAAGGTGCTGGATCATGAGATCCCAACTAATTAAAAATCCATTTTTGTTGTCCTTTTTGTTTAGAACGAGTAAAATTACGTGTTCCCCACTAACTTATCCCCCAAGTCTGCAAGAATCATAAAAATCATAATGTATTTTGCTAAATTTTGCAAAAGAAAGGGAGCCAAGGCTTTTGTGTAACTGTATCAATTTCTTCTTGAACTCCTAATCTCCCTCCACTTCGAGAGTGAGACGCGCCCTTCATAGGAATGGAGTTGACTCGAGCTTGAAGAGCCCTTGACCCTGATTCTCCTGGAGGTACCAGGGTTGTGAGAAGCCACATCTAAAAGGTGAAAAATGAAGTCTGGGATAGAGCCTATGCTTACAAGCCTAACAATCCATTAAGCTGACCATGGGAATTGCCAGCTTTATATGTCAGCAAAGGAGACAGGTTAATAACACTCTTACCGTCTACTTCACAGAATTGTTGTGAGGAAAGCCCTTCGTCAATCTTAAAATGTTATGGAAATAAGAGCTATTATTTTAGCACTTTTGTTCTGAAACTTTCTAATGAACTTACGGAAAATAATATTGCATTATTTGGTTTGTATCTTATCCTCCTTACTAGAATGGATTCTCCATGAGGGCAGGGAAACAGGTTTTTAATCTCAGATTTCTATTTTCTCCAGCACTTACACAGAGCTTGATGTACAGTAGGCACTTAATATGTTTTATGAATTTTCTCCAGCACCTACACAGTTCTACACACAATAGGCACTTAATATTTGTTTTACGAATGACTGAATTTGAAGGACCACTAACCTATTGTTTTTCTCTTCCATCATTTACATATTTTTGTTCTTAGGAGGTCTACACCCCAAGTCGCCTGATTTTTTTCATTCTGACTTGAACATTTCTGAATCTCCTGGGGCAGCCTGAAGGAGCACACATGGAATTCACCAGCAGTGGCAGCTGGGTTCCAGGTCAGAGGAGAGTCATAGAGGCACTTATCCTTGGGGTAATCATCAACTCAGGCTTTTTTGATGTCCAGTGATAAGGAGAACATTCTGCTACAAAAGACTGGAGGAATTAATCCTTTGCTACCCCCATCCCAAATCCTATCCCTATCATCAAGGCAAATTGGATGGAACTGCTCTTTGCCCTTCCCCATATGACCCTTCAGGATTATCCTCTTCTTTCCTCTTTTAAGGCTGACTGACATTTATTTTAGCCTGACTTTTCTTGCATGAACATTTTCTGTGTGTTAGGTGTCCCCTGCCACTTGAGAAGGCTGAAGCTGGTGGACTTCTTGAGCTCAGGAGCTCTGAGTTGCAGTGGGCTAAATTTATGGGTATTAATGTGGTCAGCCCTGAAGAGACTGAGGTCACCAAATTGCCTGAAGAAAGGCAAGCTGACCCTGGACAGAAACATAGCAAGTCAAAGTTCCCATGCCAATGAGAGTAGGATGAGTGGGCCCAGGACTTTAAAGAGGTACAGTCTTTATATAAAAATCTTTGCTCATCTAAATAAGGGTGATTTGTTGTGAGCTAACGGGGTAGAGGAAAGGACATGGTCAAAGATCAGTTTGGACTCAAAAGCCACACCTCTGTTAATATACTCAGAGATTTTAGGGTTGCTCTCAAGTTATTTAGGTGTGTTTTGTCTCCCTCTTTAGGTTACAAACTTCTTGAGAATGAATGAGGGAAAAAGCATTTATTAAGCATTTACTGTGTGCAAGGCATGCTGCTAAGGTTTGGGGATACAAACAAAAAAAGAAGAGAATGAGGATTATATCATATTTTTCCCTCTGATATAATAAAGGATAGTATTTATATAATGTTTTAAGATTTGCAAGGCATTTTACAAATATTATCTCATTTTATCCTCAAAATAATCCTAGGGTGGTGCTATTATTAGCTCCATATTATTCCTATTTTACAGATTAGGAAATTGAGGCAGACAGAGGTTAAGTGACTTGCCCAAGCTCATACAGCTAGTAAGAGTTTGAAGTTAGATTTGAACTCAGGCCTTCCTGATTCCAGGACCAGTCCTCTAGCCATTGGACAGCCTAGCAGCCTCTGATAGCTTGCAAAGGACTGCATGTAGCATACATGCTCTGCATACCATAGGTCATGCATATGTGTGTATACATATGAATATATAAAAATATGTACATTTGCATATATACACATATATACACTGTGTATATATACACATGTGTGTATACACACACACACACATACACATACACACTATCTATCTACATATGGAAAGAAACCCTTTTGTATTTTCTCTTTCTACCAAAGAGTCCCTAACAGCTTCTTTGCTTCTTTTTTTCTTTTCCTCACTCAGACTTGGTTTCTGATGTCATACTCTCTGCCCAAATTTTTCCAACCTTAAATGAGCATAAGAAACTTTAAAAAAAATCAGTAAGGAAAGTATTAGAGGATTTGAGCAAGAGTTTTCATTTCCCACGTTCACAATGCTTTACAACTGTAAAAACAGCCATTCTGACTTTAATAGCTCTGACAAAATGGTCTGACTGTATTGAACTTGGGACTAATAGAATGCATTGTAAATGGTGAGACCAAGTGAAGGCAAAAAGTCCTTCTCTAGCATTCTGGGCTCTATTAAAAGCTAAAAGTAGAGCTCTTTCCTTAGAAATGGCTTCCTTTTTAGGGACTCTGATTAGTCCCACTCAGGAAATCAAAAATCTCTCCCTTTTTCCTAAGGGTGCAAAGACCTCAGGGGACTTACAGAAGTGTTAAGACTTGACATATCAGCCCCATGGTAATTTCATCAATTCAAAGACCAAGGACTGAACCTTTCAAACTCTGACATATTAACCTTCTGAAGTACCGAAGCATGAATTTCAAGCATGCTGACTCACCAATCTCAACCAATGAGTTATCATTTCTTCTAAATTCTTATAAAGTAGACGAGTCACATCTAGGTCATAGCAGATTGGATGGCACATCAAAGTCCTTTCATTTTGTCATTCTTGGCAAATACCTAAATGACCTAATTAGGTACCTGAACACAAGTACATATCATTCCCTTTCCTCTTTCTTTCCTATTCCAGAGCTACTACATACCACATGTGTGTTTCTGTCCTACAGCTAAAAATGAAGATGAAAAAAATAACCAGATACCATTGGTGAAAGAGGACTTTGATTAGAGGGCTAATTAGACTTAGTTTTATGATCAGTCATGGCAAAGTTCTCAATTAAGTGCTGGGGAGATAGGTGTTTTCCATCAGTACCACATAAACTCTCTTTTAATAGGGACAGCAGGTCAACTTTCCCTTGTGGGTTCAAATGAAAGAATTTTAATATTTGCTGTTTACAGAATGGGACTTAGCCAACAGACCTTACTTTCTCTGCAAACCAAATAGCGAATTTCTTAAATTCTGCATACTCTGCTATATGAACAAGCACTTTATACAGGATGTAACAAAACTCTCGGTTAGACACTCTATATAAATCACTCCAACACCTAGGGAGATGTTGAAGAATTGGGAAAAGCATGAAGTACTTAGTTGTAGAGGTTGTAAAAGAAATACTGTTTCTGCAAGTCAGAGCTTAAAGATGTCAGTCACCAGGTCCCCCTTGGTAATAAGTATTTTCATTCAGCCAAAAAGGGGTGGACTTCAATTCCTTACCACTGCTATTTCACCCAGATAATAGTAGGTTCACTGGTAGGTGGACAAGTAATGAGGGGCTTTTTGGGTTTCAGGAAGAGTTATTAGTGAGGCTGGTGGCTCAGTAAATATTAAAGTGTCACCACCTCCAAGTGATACTCTTTGCTGAGCAGGATCATTTTCATTAAGTTTTTATGGTTGATGATTCTCTCTCCTGACAAAATTTTGGCCTTTTCCCATAGTAGACCAAAACTGAGTAGTTTTTGGACTAGCCAGGGGTGGGGAACCTGCAGCCTCGAGACCACATGTGACCCTCTAAGTCCTCAAGTGCAGTCCTTTGATTGAGTCCAAACTTCACAGAACAAATTCCCTTGATAAAAGGATTTGTTCTGTAAAATTTGGACTGAGTCAAAACGCCACACCCAAGGACCTAGAAGGCCACATGTGATTTGGAGGCTGCAAGTTCCCTATCCCTGGACTAGACTTTATAATTTCTGCTGCTTTTTCATAGAAGTATAAAATCTCAGAGGTCACCTCAGTCAGTTCATACCAAAGGCAGAACCTCCTTTAGAATGAATCTGACAGAGTCATTCAATCTTTGTTCAAGCTCCAGTCTGTGAAGAGATCTTATTTAGAGGTAGAACTATTATATAGAGGCAGAACTAGAAGGAACCTCAGAGACCATTTAGTTCAACTTTTTACAAGTGAGGAAACTGAGGCCCCAGCAGGTTAAGTGACTTGTCCAAGGTTATACAAGTAGTAAGTATCAGAAATGAGGTGTGAACCCACACCCTCTGATTCCGAAGTCAATGCTTTTTCCCCTGTACTACTTCCTGAGGAAGCCTGTGCCACTTTTGGACAGTCCCAGTTTCTGTTCTTCCTTATATTGAACTGGAGCTACTTCTGCAATTTTCATCCATTCGGCACTTTTTGTTCTGCCTGCTGCGACCAAGCAAAACAAGATGAAACCCTCTTCCACATAGTAGCTTTTCAAACATCTCAAAACTGCCTCCCATCAAGACTTCTCTTCTCCATAGTAAACAGTCTTAATTCCTTCTGTGATCCCTGCATAATGGAGTTTGCTAGTCTCTTTGCCATCTTTCAGATGAATGCTAGATTGTCAACATTCCTTCTAAAATGTCAGAACATCATACTCCAGATAAGGCCTGAGCGGGTCATAGTATAACAGGAATATCGTCCCCTTTGTCCAAGAAAATTTGATTCCATTAAAGCAGCTCATGATGCCATTAGGTTTCTTGGCTACTATGTCACACTGCTTATGCACATTGAGGAGTCAATGCACTAAGACCCTGAGATCTTTTTCGTATGTACTGTTGTCTAGCCATATCTCCCCCATTCTTTATTTGTACAATTAGTCTTTTGAACCCAAGGTTAGGATTTGATGCTTTCCCTTTTAAATTCCATCTTATTAGATGTGACCCGTTATTGTAACCTTGTGAGATCTTTTTGGATCCTTACTCTGCCATCCAATCCCAGCTTCATATTATCCCTAGATTTGATAAACAAGCTTTCAACCAAGTCATTGATAAAAATATTGAATGGAGAGATCCCTGTGGCACTCCACGAAGGACATTCCCCCAGGCTGACCTTTTATTAAGTACCTACTATGTGCTAGATGCTGTGCTAAATGCTAGGGATACAAAGAAAGGCAACCAACCCCCTCAAAAAACCCCCAAAACAAAAAAACCCAGTCCCCGCACTCAAAAAGTTCACTATTATTTGCGTCAATCAGTTCTAAATCCATTGAACTAGTATCATCCAGTTCATTTTATCGATAAAGCTATCATGAGAGAATTTGACTAATATGGGATGACTTTGAAGCCATATGTAGCCCTCTAGATCCTCAAGTTCAACCCTTTGACTGAATTCAAATTTCACAGAACAAATTCCCTTAATAAAAGGATTTGTCCTGTAAAACTTGGACTCCGTCAAAAGGCAGCACCCAAGGATCTAGAAGACCACATGAGGCTTTGAAGTTTCAAGTTCCCCCCTCTGGTCTAATAGCTTGTTAGAATCTAAGTAAACTATTTCTGTGACATTATTCTGATCTAAGAGGCTATTAGCCTTGATTTAAAAAAAAGGAAGTGAGGTTAGATGTTTCTTCACAGAATGTGCTGGCTTTCCTTTCTCAGTACCTATGAGGCATCTCTTTAATAATGTATTCTAGAATTTTGCTAGGAAGCAAATTTAAGCATGCTGTCCTATAGTTTGAAGAATCTACCTCCTTTACCTTTTTTTTAAAAAATGGGGACATTTGCCTGCCTTGTGTCTTATGGCACATCTCTGGTTCTTGGTAATTTTATAAGATCACTGTCAGTATCACAGCACACACAAAAATAGTTGACACATATATGTCACTTTAAGGTTGACAAAACGCCTCACAGACATCTTCTCTTGTGATCCGCACAAAAACTCCGTGTGTGTGTGTGTGTGTGTGTGTGTGTGTGTGTGTGTGTGTGTGTGTGTTAGGGGCAGGTCCTATAGGCATAAATATCCCTTAAGGCTCAGGGAATTTAGCAACTTGTCCAAAATCACACAACTAGTAAATGTCAGGAGCAGTATTCAAATCTGGGTCTTTTCAGGGCTTCACGTACTGCACTCTTTCCAGCGTCCCACACTTCCTCCCTAGCAAGTGCTTTCAGTACTCTGGCTTGTAGCTCCGTTGGCTTTGGTGCCTTAAACTCATTAAGTGTGACTGGGTGCTTTCTTGCCATAGCTTCATTTATCTTGTTTCAATTTCCCGTTAACTCTTTTTTGTTTCCAATGTCAAAAACATTCTCATTAGCAGAGAAAATAGAAGAAAAATAAGAGTTGAGAATTCCTGCTTGTTCTCTTTTTATCTGACATCATCTCATCTCCCATAAACTAACAGAGCTAAGATTCATTGTGCTTTATCTTCACCCCACAGGTCAGTTTTCTATAGGATTATAGCATTCTTTTGCATGTATCTCCAGTTATCTTCTATTACTAACATCTTCCACATATTTATTTTTTAAATCTTTTAAAGATTTCTCCTAAAAAGTTATTAGATGAGCTCCCTATGCAGCCACATCAGTTTCTTTAGGTGACTCTTGCTTGTCACATATGATGGGATAATTTATGTTTGCATCATCAGAGTCTTGTTTTTGAAAGTTTCCAATCACTTTTGGAAGCTTTCCGTGCAGAATTTTAAGCCATGGGAAGCTTATTTTATCTTTTCTCTGGACTTTATATAATCTGCTCACCCCAAATCTAGGATACAAGTCAGATAACAACAGGCTTTCCCCTCCGCTATCACAAACACTAAAATTGCATGGTCAGATAAGATTCCTTATGATTTCTACTTTAGCAACCAGTTTTTAATTATTGATCACAATTAGGTCCAGAACAGTAATTTTCCTTGGCACTTCCTCTGATTGAAAATATGAAATTATGATCCAGACAAGGCCATAATTTATCATTTTTTCTGTTTCTGGGAGAGGGAAAGAGAGAGAGAAATATATAGAGAGAGAGATGTGGGGAAGGAGAGAGAGAGAGAGAGAGAGAGAGAGAGAGAGAGAGAGAGAGAGAGAGAGAGAGAGAGAGAGAGAGAGAAAGGAGAAGAAGAGAAATAGAGAGCCAGGGACAGAGAGATAGAAAAGAGACTGAGACAAAGAAAAAGAGAGGAAAAGGGAGAAGAGAGAGACAGAGAGCAACAGGCGCGCACACACACAAACAGGACACCCTTCAGATGTCTAGATGGCTGGCTAGTTGAAGTCTTTCAACACCATTATATCATGTCTCTTTGACAGCTTTTGACCAGCTTCTCATTTTCTCTTTTTATTTGGCTGCTTTGTAGCACTTGTATGCCATAATATAGGTTAGAGGAAACTGGGGGCCAGATAATTCAAGTGACTTTCCCAAGGTTGAACATTTACTTAGTGGCAGAACTTATCTCAGACTGTTTTAAAAGACTGCCCATGTGCTGAATCAATATCTTTTTTTCCCCTGCTAATTCTCCCTCCCTTACCACTAATCTTATTGGCACAACAGATCCAACCAACTTCAAAATGGTCCATATTGACTGATGTTACTGATTAGAACACCAGATCAACATATTTTCTGATTTTTTAAAAATAGCATGGGAAAGATCTAACAGAGTTCAGTGCATTTCTGGCCATAATAATTGTCTATTGATATTTGCCTAACATTATAAACAGATTATATAAATTTGGGCTAAATAGTCTTGAAGGGCTAGAAAATGGGATGTGGGGAAGGGCAGAGATTTGGAAAGGGGAATGGAGAATCACCTAGCCAAAATTATGTGAACAATCTCTTCCCTTATTCTCCCATATATTTCCCCTCATAGTCCTAGGCTCTGGTTCTTCCCATCTCACATCCATCCCACTTTGGTCAAAGAAGACTTTTGGTTGAAATTGAATCTGGATTTAGCATGTAAATCACAGTGCTATATAATGTCAACGTACCATTAAATCAGAGCACTGATACCAAAGCAAATAAAATGTTCTTCAGGAAGTTTTAGATAAGGAATTGATGGGCCACACAAAGCTTGTGAGATCTCAGGAAAATCAAAATACAGGAAAGCTGAACACTTCTACTGAGCCACAGCCAATGCAGTGAAATGGGATCACATATGGCGGACACTGAGCAAAAAGATGCAGTACCTCTGAGACATGTTACTTTAACTGGATCCAGAGGACGTCTTTCAGGACCTGTCTCTCCTGACTGCACTGACCTTTTCCTTTTTCCAAGGCCGCATGAGTACTTAAGCTCATCGGTTGTAAAAACAAATCTGATGAGGTATCGAAGTAGCCGCCTCCCATCTTTCTTGGAAGAATTTACAGCCTCATCCCATTGTTTACTAGTGATGTAGACAGGATAGTTGTTCAACAGCTGCTTGCTTCCCTGGGAAAGTGAAACATTTTCCATTACACACTTAGGCATACAGAGAGAAGCTCAAACGATCTCTGCTTGAAAGGAAAACAGGCTTGTAACCAAGCTGATATGCTGACAATGAAACGCGTGTTGAAGGGAGCAAGTAATCGCTCATACTCAGAACGGGCACTTTTTAAATTACATTTGCATTTTCTATAACAAGAGCCCAATGAGGTATAATGAACACCTTTGAGAGAGCAGCTATTTATAACTTGCACTTTAACAGGTAGGTTAAAATGTGTCAAGATTCAATGACAGGGAACACCATTTAAATATACCCATAACTTTCCTTTGCAGTCTACTCAAAGGTATGGTATAAAAATGACTTTGAGGAGTGGGATCAAACATGTCTCATCACCCCCTTCACTTGCAGTTAAGTACTTCAGACGACTTTTATGACATATTTTCATAAGATATTTATTACTTGCATTTAACACCTCACACCTGCTAGCCAGTCTATTACCTTGAAAACAATGTGGAGAAAGTAAATAGAAAAGTGAATTTTAAAACTAGAAAAGGTTCATTAATAGTCACAGGAAAACACATTAACTCAAATTATAGCTCTGTGCAAATGCCACTATGTCAACTCAAAATTTTTCTTCCTTTTAACCTTCATAATTTATGTCTGCTATAAAATCCCAGGGCTCAATAGCTGCAGTGGGGCTAATTACGGGAATTTCTCTAACGTTTATAAGCCATGTTTAGTCAATTGTACCTACACTACCATAACTTCAGTTCTTGTGGTCTATAAAATTCTATAGTCCAGGACCAATTAATTAACCCAAGATCTCAGTTTTAATGTACTCCTTCTCCAGTAATTAAGGTATACAAAATAAAGAAGGGGAAACCCTAACAACTCATTCAGTTTTACAATGCTGCAAATTTACCACTGGTTATAAACGTGGCAGGATTTAAGACTTGAGGGGCCTTATTTTGAAAAAACCTTTGTTCAGCTAGAGGCTGTTATGCTTATCTTACCATATTTGTCTACCCATACAGGTATGTGTGCATGTGTGTGTATGTGTGTGTGTGTTTGTTGTTATTCAGTTCAGTCATGTCATACTCTTCATGACCCTGTAGACCATACTATCCATGGGGTTTTCTTGGCAAAGGTCCTGAAGTGGATTAAGGCAAACAGAGGTTAACTGACTTGTCCACGGTCACACAGCAAATAAGTGTTGGAGACTGAATTTAAACTCAGATCTTTCTGTCTCCAAGGCCAGTGTTTTATTCATTGAGCCTCCTAGTAGCCTCCTACATATGTATGTAGGTGTATAAATGTATGTATGTATATATGTGTGTGTGTGTGTGTGTGTGTGTGTGTGTATGTGTGTATGTGTGTGTATATATGTATATAAAACGACAAAGCTCAAATCTGTTATGTAAAGCATTTTGATAGCCTAAAAAGTGCTATGTACCTGTTAATTTTATTTTCAATATAGTCTAAACTTCTTTAGTTTCTTAAATTGTTGTCTACATTGTGATTTTAAAATAATAATTAGCATATTTTAGCACAAACAGAAAAAGAAACCAATCAATAGCAGTATATACTGAGACAATGAAACCTGATCAAAAGGTTCCATTACCATTGCTATGAGTTTACCAAGACAGCAAGAAGTCAAGAAACACAGCAAATCTCAATTAATCAGGAGCCCCATTTAATCTTTTTCCTCTATTTTTAGGACTAAAAGGCATGAGAAAATTGGTGTCACTGACAGTGTAGTACTGGACTTGGAATCAAGATATCTGACTTCAAATCATAGGGTGAGTCATTTAACTTTTTTGAAACTCATAGAACCTTCCCTAAGTGTTTGTTTTTTAATTGCCTTGCATTTATTTGGCATGTACATATACATACATTTATTAAACACACATATATGTATATATGCATAGTGTGTATTTATGTACAGTTGGTACAGGAAGACCTCAGATACCCACTAGCTGTCAGTCACTTAACCCTGTTTGTTTCAGTTTCCCCATCTGTAAAATGAGAAGGAAATGGCAAATCACTCTAGTATATTTGCCAAGAAAACCCAAAACGGTATAAAGATGAGTCAGACACAACTGAAAAATAACTGAACTGAATGAATGTATATATGTATTATGTACGTATGTATAAAATGTTTCATTTTTTTGTCTTTATGTCCCCAGGGCCCAGCACAGGACCTGACACAAAGTAGGTGCTTAATAAATGTTTGTTGACTCTTTGATTAGTATATATAAAATAGGGATAACAATTCTTACCTACCTCACCAGGATGTAAGGAAAGAGCTCTATATGCCCTTAAATATTATAAACATGTGAGTAGTTACAGGATTGAAAGCTTGAAAGGATCTCAATGATTATCTAGTCCAATCCCCTTGTTTTACAGATGAAGGTACTTGAGTAAAAGGGATTTTGTTTAAGGTCACAAAGCTACTTAGGGTCAGGATTTGAACTTGGGTCTTTTCGACGGTGACAGGTTCTCTTTCTATTATGCCCCACTGTCTCTGTGGTCAGGATACATTTAGTTCATTGTCCTGTACTTCCTACAGCGATGGCACTGTATAGTTTACTTATCTTCAGAAGGAACACAAAAAACTTTCTGAAGGATGAAATCATGATGAAGTGATAGTAAGCACATTCCAATTATTAAGGCAGGAAAACAGAATACAGATTTAAGAAACATTCTAAATATGAAGATTGGAATTTTTAAAAAAGATTTATGATTAACTTTCTGCTATAGATACTTCATTTAACCAAAACTCCTTATTCTATTTTGGTGAATAAATTATCAGGATTTTTTTTTTTGTTTGTCCTTGCTCCTCTGAACAAGCTTTGGAGACTTGTATCATCTGAATCTTTTGGTCATATTTCTTCTCTAAAGATTTTGTGTGTGTTACTCTTATCTCCTCAGATAAGAATTATAAGCTTCTTGAAGGTAGGAACTATATAACACACATATTTTATATAAATATATACATACATATATACATACAAATATACATGTATATACATATATATATTTGTATGTCACACAGTGCCTAGCACAGTATTAAGTAAACAATAATTAATATTAAATTGATTATGCCATGGACAAGGGATATATTTCCCCCCTTAAAAGGATTAACTTCTATAACTGGTCACATCTTTTCAGAAAAGTTTTTTTTATAGCATCACAGATTTAGGAGCTGGAAGGAACTTTAGAGGTGATCTAGTCTAGCTCCTTCATGATATAGATGAAGAAACTGAGACCCAGAAAAGGTTAGATGACTTACCCAAGGCCACACAGGTTTTAAGATGCAGAGCTATAATCTAGTCCTCTGACTCCCCTTACAGATGATAGGTATCTCCACTTAATTAAAGATTTGGAGAACCCATGTTAAATTCAATATGTTTAAGTGTTAGGAATTTTTTGTTGCCTTTTCTATACAAGTGACTGAAATAGATTTAGGCATTATTGTTCTTTATGAATTAATAAATATCCTTAAAAAAAGATAGGAACATAGAGGAGTGTTATTTTAGTAATGTCTTAACAATTAAGTAGATAACAACTTTCCCAGGTCTACCTTACAATCCTGTGTTGCAATTAATCAGATAGCCATCTTGAATAACAAGGGTTCTAGGTTTTTACAGAGGTGACTTTGGCACATAACAAAAGTTTCAGATAAACTACCAAATTACTAAATCTGTATATTGAAATAATGGTCCATGTTTCAAGAGATAGGCAAAGTTAATGATCTTTTCCTTTATTCCAGAGGATTTGGGGGTACTGTTAAAACTCTCCTAGAAATCTGGATTTCAATCAGATGATACATTTCCTATTCATTTCAGGCTCCAAATTCACAAATTTCTTCAAATTCCTTGGAATGATGCCAATGCCATCGATAGTTTATTAAGCACCTTGAGTTAGTAAAAATGACTAAAAATATCCACAGCAAAAACTTTTGACTCCACATTTGGACACTTTTGCCACCTACATTTTATTCTCTAATATCCTTCTTTTATCTACAAGAGAACAGAATACTTAATTGTATTGTTTTTAGCTGAAGAGCTGCTGAAAGCCCCAGATCACTCGTTAGAAGCAGAGGGACAAAAGGGCAGCCTGGTTTCCAATTCCACCCTCTCTTCTCTTTCTGACAAACAGCTAGGGTTGTTCACAAAATGTTATTTGCCTCCAGATGGGTTTACTGGTTTTGACCAGCTATTTAATTTTAATTTCAAAGTAGCTGAGTATTTGAAGTCCCTGTTTTGCAAAGCATACAAAACCATTCTCTCTGTAGCTGGAAAATTTGTGTGACTGCACTGAGTAGGATCTGATATTTGTTGCTGAGGCAGGGAGAGGGATGTGAATGTGGATCTGAAGGTTGGAAAGGGAAAAACTAAACTAGAAAGTTCTCTACAGATGTTCTCCATTGACACTATGTTCCCAAATCCTTACTGGGCTTAGGGGAGTGAGAATATGGGGATGAGGGAAGAGATAAAGGAAGTTTCTAATATTAAAAATCTCACCCAGTTGATAGTGGAAGGGGAAGGGGAAGGGGAAGGAGGGGAATAGGCATATAAAGAAAGAGATTTTTGCCTCTTATTGAATTCCTTTCTCAAGCATTGTCAATATAAAAGAAACAGTGTGGAGTAATGAAGGGAGAAGTGGTTTAGGAGGTGGGTGACCTTGGTTCGACCATTTATGATCTGTGTGACATTGGGCAAGTCACTTAATCTCTAGAATTACAGGTTAGAAGGGATCTCAGAGGTCATCTACTATAGCCTTCTACCTGATTCATGAATTATCTTCTCTTATAGTCTTCAGACCACAACATGTAATTCTTTGCTAGGCTGGTACTTGAAGCCTTTCTAGTTTGGAAGATTCTGCTAGAGTCTGCTTCTGATGATACCATCCTCAAGAACCTAGAGTCATCTCCATTTTGTTATGTGATGTCACAATAAGACTTTATTCTTCTTATGCCTTATTTAGTGGAGGGAATTCCTCCACACAATAAACAAAATCCTTCTTATGTGTGGTTCCTATAGTGCTGTGTAGAGGCCTTAAAAAGAAGCACATCGTATTCATATTAAAGATAGGAACAGGACCTGTAATTTCACTGGGTTAGAGAACTCCCTGGATGAAGAACCTCCTGCTACCAATGGACACTGGCACTTTTTCCATTAACGTAGTCTTAGAGTGTTGCCTAGAGAATGAAGAATTTGAGTGATTCTCCCTGGGTCACAGAGTCAGTATATGTTAAAGGTAGGACTTGAATAGAGGTGTTTTGGGTTCTGAAGTGAACTCTCTGCTCACTATGCCTCTACGTATTCTAGTTTTATCATTAAAATCAGCAAAGCATGATTTTTGAGGTGTGCAATACCAGTGAATAGGGTCAATCTAGGACCCTTCTCAAACAGTTTTGATATTCACTTATAAAAAGGCAATTCAGTCACTGTTTACCATTTTGAAATTATTCAGAAAAGAAATACTGTCTTGGAAAAAAATTTCAAAAGTAAAAATAGAACTATGGAGCCATTTAGATTATAGAGGAAATAATAATACTTCAGAATAGTTAATTGGGATAAAAAATAATGTAAAAATATGATTAAGGACATTCTATGCAACTAGATTAAAAAATAAAATGTGTAGTGGAAATATAGTCAGTAATTTACCCATTCAACTCGAATAGGAAAAACACCTAGGTAGAGCATTGAATTCTGCCTGGAGCCAGGAAGACTGGATGGAGGTCAAACCCTGCCTCAGACACTTAGTAGCTGTGTGACTCAGTTTCCTCAGTTGTAAAATAGGGACAATAATAGTACCTATCTGCCAGGATTAAATGAGATAATATTTATAAATCATTTTGCACAGTGCCTGACATATACTAGGAACTTAATTAACCCTTCCTTTCCTCCTCACTTCCTTCCCTTTTCCCTTTCTCCTTCCCTTCCTTCCTTCCTGCCTACCTTCCTTCCATCCTCCCTCCCTCTTTCCCTTCCTTCCTTCTTTCTTTTTTTTCCTTCCTTCCACTTTCTTGATAGTTATTGCAAGGCAACATGGTAGTGGAAAGAAACGAAGCTTGAAGTCAGAAGACCTGAGGTTGCTTTCTGGTCCCAACACTTATTAGCTTCTTGGACAAGTCATATAACCTCAGCCTGTTTGCTTATTTGTCAAATGGGAATAGGAATACTTCTACTACTTACCCCACAGATTTATGGTGAAGCTTAACTGGGGTAATTTCTCTAAAGCACTAGATAGACCTCAAGGTGCTGGTATTTACTTAAGATTTTGTCTATAAAGCAAAGTCTCTAAACTAGTCTATCTTATTTGCTCCTCAACTTAACATTGCTTATCTCTGCAAATATGGGAAGGTTAGAAACTTGATCATCCATTTGTTCAACAAACTGGGAGGTTTTTGTATGAAAACTCTTCTCAGGTAACAACTACTCTGCAGCGAAGATTTTGGTGGAATATCCACCTGTAACAATTAATTCCTTGCAAAATATCTACTGTGGTTGTGAAGATAATGCCTGGCACCTGGTGGGTACTTAATAAATGTTTATTGATTGATTGATAGACAGGAGTCTCTTTAGTAATAGATGTTATGCTTGAATTTCTCTAATAGAGTTATAAGAGTAGAAACATGGTGGGGGTGGGAGTAAGTGCTATGTAGGTTGAGAAGACCTGCTAAAAATGGTGAACATTTGCATAGACTATAGTTTCCCTTTGTTTATCAAAAAAACTTTAAATTTAACTAGTAGTCAAACTGTTCTACTACCACCACCATCATCATCATCACAGCCAGCATTCATATAGCACTATAAGGTTTGCAAAGTGCTATACATGTGTATATACATGTTATCTCCTGTGATCCTCACAACAACCCTGCATACTATTCTTATTTTACAGATGAGGAAACTAAGTCTGAAAGAGGTTAAGTCAGTTGCTCAGTCATAGCTAGTAAGTGTCTGAGGTGTGATTTGAACTCAAGTCTTCCTAACCCAAGTCCAGCACTTTGTACCATTATCATTTCGACACACATAAACCCAACAAGACTTATAGACAGGTCAACCCTTGACTTTGAGAAATACATTTTGTTACCAATGTATTTCTTGGTTCTTTATTAGTGGATTACTAAATTATCAGTTTCATCTCAATGAAATCAGAAACATAAAACATGGTTCTTTTTGTCTTTATATCATACACTACCTCTGTGGGCTGATCTGCTGGCTGTGGTATCATAAGTTGGTTATGGTGCTGAAGGACAGTTTTCAAATAATCTAAGACCGTCTGGCAGGGCACTGTAGGAAACAGATTGCAGTTACTGAATATTCTTAGTGTCACAGAAACAACAACAGCAACTTTTAGCTAAATATTATCCTCTAAGATTTGCATTGTCAGTCCTCCAATGAGGTCTTTTGTAGCAGAAATACTGCTTCTCTTCTGATCTGTGCAATCATTTAATTTAGTAAATTCAGAGCAAGTGCTGCAACCTCAGAGGCCTTCCAAGGTTTTTCTACCCTCAGCACAGTTACTCCAAAGGGTTTTCAGAAGATTATAGGATTAAATCAGGTGAACAACAATGAAAATAAAAAGTTTGCATCATAAACACAATTTAAACCAAAAGAGAGAGAGAAAAACATTTCTCATATGAATTGACTCATTATCCAAAATTAACATTCAATCACAAGTGACACTTTAAAAGTCGTGGCCTGGGCAGCCAGTTTTTTTTTGTTGACAAAATATTCATATGATTAATCTTTACTTCCTAATTTTTTTCAGGGGGCAAACATTGTATGCAATTCAGACACTTCCCTACATCTACAAATATACACACTTAGTCGCATTCTTACTTCACAGGTCCTTTCTCTGAAGGTGGTCAGTTAGCTAGTTCTGACTTTTTATATAAAGACCTTTTCTTTAAAATTATTTTATTTGTTTTTCAGTTTTCTACAGTCACTTCCATATATCTTAGATTTCCCCTCCCTCTCTCTCCATTCCCTTCCCAAGACAGCGTGCAATCTTATATGATAAAGACCTTTCTTAAGAAGATGTTGCCACATATCTAATTAACTACATACATTTTGGGAAATAGTTCTTTTCTACTGTGATTGAAGTAGCTTGACTGAAAAAGAAAATTTTATGAAAAGTTATGTTTAAAAAATTATTTAATATTAGCCCTCTTGGAATGACCTAATTAAAAAAAAATTCTTGGGAATCTTGCTGAAACTAATACTAGTGATAATTCTTTCGGTGGCTGTCCATAGTGCTGAATAGGGAATGCATCACATTTAAGAAAATAATAAACATGTTTAACTAGAGGCCCCAACTTAAAGTGCTAGCACTAATCCAGTTTGTCTTAATTTTATGGGTAGCAAGTAGAATCTTCTCTCCCCGCTCCCTGACACCTCCCCCCCACCTCCCCTCCCAGCCCAATACTCACTGCTCTTGGGTCTTGAGGAGTTTTAGCATCCACAATTAATTATCTCATATTTCACTGATAACATTATTGAACATTTTGAACAAGAAGAAGTTAAAAGGCAGTCTGGGAGGATTTTTACTTTCAAATACTTAGGTAATTAGCAATATTTATATGTGGGTTTCTTAGGCAACTCCTCAGTGGTTGTTTGACTTAATCCTTCAATTTCAGTGACATTTGCTAAATGATTATACAAGTCAGTTTTAATAGGCTGTAATATTGCACAGCACATCTGTTTTAAATAAACTAGGTTCAAAAAACCTAGAGGATTCTCCCAATTTAGGGCATGTAATCTGTTGGTGGAGAGATTACCCACGCTAATGAAATTATATATCATCCAACACAAAAAAGAAAGAATTTTTCCTTTTGTGAATAAAGTTGTATTCAACAATTTTCCCATGCCTCACAAAGGCAGATTAAGAATACACTGTTTACATAAAAATAGAAAAATTAGGGAAATCTAATGGAGACACAAGAGAGCTGAGAGATGGAAGACATCTAGGAGTCAGTGCACTTTGGGGTTCTAGTCCTGTCTCTGCCTTCAATTGTGTAACCTTAGAAAAATCATTTAAGTTCTCTGGGACTCATTTTCTCATCAGTATAGAGAGAAAATAATTTCTATATCTACAAAACTTATAGAGTCAGTGTGAGGATAAAATGATAAAGCAGATATAAAGGTGAGACAGTCTGGTCAGACTTTCCCTCTTCTTCCAAAGGGGAAATATTTTTACAGAAGTATCCAGAATGATTGGTAAATACTTAAACACCAAAGAACTGTTACCAATTCTGGTGTGAATTCTTATCTGATTTACTTCTGATTGGCAAATTAAATAGTTGTATGGGATTTATCTACACTGAGTTAGTAGAAAGGGCAATGTAATAGTTTGTTTATTACTGAATATAATTGAATTAATCCCCAAGAAGGGGGAGTGGGACCCCTACAGTCAGTGTGCTGTGCTCAAAGAGTTGGTTAGCTCCTCCTTTAACCTCAGTTTGGATATACACACATATATGTACACATATAAATATGTATATATACATGCAGGAAAAACAAAGGGACTCAAGGCTGCTATATCAGAGGCTGACTTATGTCCTCCACAAAACCTTTGTTTTTTAGGTCAACACATTATAACTAGGCAAGTATGTTACGAGTGTGAGATTATGTGCCTCTCCCTTGACACAAAGTGACCTATTGTAGGAAGTGTTTTAAAAAATTAAACAGTCAAGATAGCATTACTATTTTTATCAGTGTTTTCTTGAGTTTTTGATAAATTTGCTTATTTGCCCAAAGATTGATTTCTTTGAGACTTGAACTATTGCCAGGGGTGGCAGCACCAGGTTGCCTAAGGAAGGGGTGAATTGGCCCAGGTGGGGAATAGAGCGGGTCAGATTGATGCTTGATCAGTGTCAGGATCAGACCTGGGAGTGGCCCCTGAACATCCAGCCTGGGTGCCATCGGGAGATGCAGTCTTTGCAAAAACAAACTAACGAGAAAGAGGTTTGAACCACTGTCACTTTTTGGGCTTGTGGATGAATGTAGATGGTTAGTTTAATGCAAATTTTGAACTTTAAACTACTATCACCTACAGGTAGTTTTGCTAACAAATGCCATTTTTGTATAATCCAAACAAATGGATTTTTTGTTTATTTACTATTTGTCAAATGGGGATAATAATACCTGTAGTCCCTACCTTTTAGGGTTGTTGTAGGAATTAAATGAATATACATACATATATATATTCATTGATATATGTATACATACATATAGGAGTACACCTATATGTATACATATGCATACATAATATCACAAAACTCTTAGTTCATTTTAAGCTATTGAAGCTAACTTAAAAACTAAGCTACTAAAATTTTTAATGAGCCAAGGCTTTCTTGGACCACAATACACACATATATAACACTTTTCAAACTTTAAAATATTATACAAATGTCAGGTATTACTACCAACCCATAACTTACCAATGCAAATATGTGCATGCCTTTTCTACTTACTTGCTCATCAATAAAAGTGATATAGGCCTGCAAGGGACAGGTGTGACAAATCCCTAATTCCAGTCTATAAGTAGAAGTGATGGTGATGGCAGTTTCATTCTGCTTCCTTCACCTTGCTACAAGTGTTGGGGTACTGATGGAATGTAAGGTCCCTGAGGATAGGGCTGCTTTTCATTTTCTCTCTGAATCCCTAGTGCCCAGTATAGGGCCTTGCACATCGTAATCATTTAAACAATGCTTGTTGGCTTGGTTTGGATTAGTGTCAGTTACTATATTTCAAACCACACAGCTCCAGCTCTTTCTTTAGGATCATGCAGCTTAAAACAGAATTGCAGGTGGATTGACCAAATCATTGAGCAAAACTGGCTGATGCAATCTGTAAGGGTTTTGGACCTCAAAAGCCCTTCCTGAAAGTAGGTATCTTTGCATAGCACTTCATAATCCTGGCGTTATAGCTGGGGACCAGACAGAAAGCCAGTACATATTCTCTGCCTCATTACATTGGCAGAAGCTAAGTTGAATCGAGTAAACTATCTTATGTGCAAAATAAGTAGTAAATATTATTATACTATAAATACTGAGTAAAATTTACCTGCCAAATCAGGGGCCAAAACAGGAAAAGAAGCTTTTTTTCTTGGCTCACAGAGCAGCCTACTTAGCTAAATTGTGCTACCTTTTTAGGAGAGAACTGTCATTTTGCCAGTAAAATGAAAGCACTGACGATCTCTGAAACTTTTTCCTGCTTTATTTTGTTACAATTTTTTGGTAACCATACTGCATAGCTACGTATGGACAATTCCCATAGTTATCCAAAAATATTAAAAGTACACTTCATTTTCAATTCTCTACAAAGTTTCTGCATAACTGCTTTGGACTCTAGCCTCTAATGGACTATTTATTCTTTAAATCTACAGATTAAGGATTAAAAGTATCCCTCTGGGTAACAAAATCATAATCTAGAGATTTTACTCTCTAAAAGTCAATTGCACCTGTCACCTCTCTATGTGACGTTAGGCAGGTCGCTTAACCAGAAGAGTAACTGCCATTTGCTTAGTGCTTACTCTGTATCAGACAGCATGCTAAGTGCTGTACAATTTGTATCTCATTTGATCCTCATAACAACCCTGGAAGGTAGAGGCCTCATTTTTCTCATCTATAAAAAGAGGAGATTATATTAGCTCCTATGGTCCTTTTCAGTTTTATATATCTATGTTCCTATGATCCTACTTTGAGTAATGAATTTTAAGAAAGGTTATTCTAATTCATAGAAAAGACACTGCTTTGGACTAGTCACATGTTCTAACTTTGCCAGTGCCAAAAAAGACTAAAATACAATGAACTTCACATATACATCGGAGGAAATAAACTATGAGTTGGTAGAGAATGATGGAGGTTATCATGGAATAAATGATGTAACTGCTAAAGGTGTCTTAAGGTGACCTACACCATTTATAGTGCTCTTGAAATGAATAGTTATTCTATTATATAACTATTTGATGTAATTGAATAAAAAAGGCAAATAAGATAATTCTGGAAGAAATAAAATAAGCTAAAGAAATCAATGAAATCATTAGTTGTTTTAAAGGTAGAACTTTGGAGGCAATATTAAGAATGACGGATCATAGACATACTATTACACATCTCCCAATGCTCAGTTTATCATGCTGTCCAATGCAAAAATATTCCTAACCTAACATTCTTAGGAAATGTACTAGCAGGAGTTCTATGTGAATTTGGTACTTTCATAACTAGTACAACCATGAAGCCTCAGTTAATTGTGTTCCGTGCCAAAGATCATTGTTACTAAAGAAAGCCTTGGGTACTATGGCTTTAACAAAATTACTCATGCTTTTTTCTAAGGCTGTCAAGTGAATGACTTTTCTGACACCATTTTAAATGGTTCTGTTGATTGCATGGTTTTAGCATTCTTTAATGACCGAGCAACTGGTGTAGTGACTGTCAGATAAGGGAGTCGAGGAAAATTGCTCTAACACTACTCTCTTCCATATTAAGGCCTCTGGATCTCTATTTTCTAATTTTCATTGCAGATAGCTGTATTAAAATTTTGATTACAGTTTCTCTTCTCTCATCCCTCTCTCATCATTTAATGTCTTGTTATGCAGTTTTCTCATTTCAAGACTCCAAACATGAAAAAATCCATCTCAGAATAAGTCACATACCAATCCCATGTTACTCAAGGGGGGAATGGAAATTGTTTACTGTACTATTTGACCTTTTAATGGTTTACCAAATAACTTTGTCGCAGATTGGAAGATCCTGAATACAAACTACCAGAGGCTGACTTGCTTTGAATATCTTCCAATATCTTGTTCTAGAGGACCAAGAGTGTTCTGATAATATACTTCAGCTAGGCTGGTTTTTAGACAATAGGTATGTATGTGTGTTTGTCCTTCAATGCTGAAGAAGACCATGCCATCAGAGAAATGATGACATGACTTGCACTTGACTTTGGTTTTTGAGTGAGGGAAGGCTGTGCAGGTCATCAGCCTCACTTCTCCTCCAGAGCCATCTGAATCCAGTGACCAGATATTCATCAGGATGACTGGAGATGACCCAGGATGAGGCAACTGGGGTTAAGTGACTTGCCCAAGGTCACACAGCTAGTGAGTGTCAAGTGTCTGAGGTGAGCTTTGAACTCAGGTCCTCCTGACTCCTGCACTGGTGCTTTGTCCACTACACCACCTAGCTGCCCACATTGGAATAATCTAATTTAAGAAACAACCCTTGGCAGACCCATACATATAGGAATGGGAAATGGGAATGGCTTCCCATTTTGCTAAGACTTTCTAGAGCTTGCACACTCTTAGCATAATCTTCAAAGAGGTAGAAAGAAACAAACATTTATTAAGCACTTACTATGTGCTAGTTGTTGTACTAAGTGCTTCACACAGAGTATTTCATTTAATCCTCACAACAACCTTGGGAGGTAGGTGCTATTATTATCCCCATTTTACAGCTGAGAAAACCAAGGCAGATAGAGGTTAAGTGACTTGCCCAGGGTCACACAGCTAACAATAATCTGAGACTGACTCCAGGTCTGCTGTGCCACCTAGCTGCCAAGAACTCAAGATCACCCCTGTATTATGATGTGGCATTGGAGTAGGAAGTTTGGGAAAGATGACTATTATTGGTACCCCAAAACATTATCATTTCTTGATTTTTTTTTCACTTCTCTTTTTCTAATAATCCACCATGTCTGACACAGGCTACAACCACAGCCATAAGTGTGTTGAAGGAAAGACAAAAACAGAGGAGTTGGGAGTAAGGAATGATGAGAACAGACAGAAATTTTCACCAGATCATAAGTGCCACAGAAATTTTCCTCTGGTGTGTTCTTGTCTGTTGATTTCACTGGGAAATTCCTGAATTTAGAAGTAGGAAATCTGAAATCTAATTCTTCCTTTGCTAATTGACTTGCTCTATCCCCTAAGAGGGGGACACAACACCTATTTCTTCACCTATAAAATGGAGAAAAGTAACATTTTCTCTGCCCTATATACCTTGAAGACCTGTTGTGAATATAAAATGAGGTATCCTATTCCCACCCGAATTGTCCTCTGCACTCAGTAGCCTTCTCTCTCATTCCCTTTTTCTCAACCTTCCCCCTGCACCAGCTTTTCCCAACCATAAGTATCACTGATCAAATTACCTTTCCTTTCTTTGTTGATTCTATTTTCTCTTCTCTCTGTTCTATAGATTTTCTGCCTCCTCCCACCCTTACCTTCACACAGACCTTATTTCCACTGCTGTAATCTCATAATAAAAGAAAATGCCTTTGGTCATTTGAAGGTAGTTTTAAGATGTGTTTGTCCAAAGCAGTTTGTATGTCATTTCACCATTAGACTATGAGCTCCTTGAGAGCAAGGACTGGTTATGCCTTCCTATTCCCCAATGCCTAGTAAAGGCCTTGAGTATAGTAGGTGCTTAACAATATTTGTTGATTTGCATATGGAGTTAAAGACTAATTTATGAAGCATAAAATTAAAATACACCATTGGCTCCCAAGTAAGACAAGCTTACCCATTTCCTCAAGAAAACCTAAGACATCCTACTCCCTTTTAATAAGCTATCTTTGTGAAAGGGTTGTGTTTGTGAAATAACCTTCCAGTCTTTTTATAACTCTTACTTGAGGTTTGCTCTTAGGTTTGGGAGTTAGTACATCACACTACTGTCTAAATAACCTGGCCTTTTCCCCTCCCCTCTGGGTGTTTTCTTTTTCTCTTATTTGTTCTTGCCTGTCATGAATGAAAATACTTTCCCAGAGTAAGACAGTACATCTGAATGGTCTCAGGAACCTAAACCCCTGGTCCTTCCAATAAAATGATCAAACCTCCAGGGTACAAGTTTTTAAACCTAGGGTCCATGGACCTCAGAGGAGTCCTTAGATAGATTTTGGGAGTGGGAGGGAGAGGGGTTTCTGTGAACCTAGATGGGAAAAAATTAGATCTTCATTTTCATTAACTTTTTACCGTTTAGCATTTCCTTTAATTTAAAAACATTATTCTGATAAGGGGTCTGTAAATTACACTAAACTGCTAAAGGTGATCATGACCCACAAAAAAAGGTTAAGAACCACTGCTCTAGGGCAACTTTTGACCATTAGGCAACACCACAGTTGTTTAGAGGAAGGCAGGTCACAAGCTTTGTAAGCCAGTTATAGCCTGGAGAAAATTGCTTTTGCTAAGTGATGGCTTGCCTTCAAAATAACAGGAATTGCATTCATCTGAGGGGGAGAGACTATGCAAACAGATGGAAGCTTTGGGGAAATGTTCTGGCAATGGGGTGAAAAAATGAGATGGTCTGATAACCTAATCGTAACTGACCTTGGTGCTTGTTGAAGTAACTGGGATTCCTTCTCTACTTGGGTCAAACTTTCTCCTCCTGCAGAAACACCTTTCCAACCAAACATGCGGATCTTTCTCATGGGATTCTATATTAAGGCTTTTCTTTACACATGCTTTATAGTTGGTAGCTCAAGTCTGCTGACTTTAAATCTTAACTCTCCCATATCTTCTATTTATAATTGGCAAATCATTTCTTTTTTTTTTTCTTGTCTTTCCAATGTCAATCACTTAAAACCAGATTGGTAGAAATTAGAACCACAGGATCTCTGTGTGAAATAATTATTGCTTTTACATAGGTGTTATTAAAGTTGGCAAGGAATATTATTAATGAACTATTACCTCTAGCCTAATTTTAAGTAAAGTATTGTCTCTCTTCTGAATCTCAATCTTTGTGAAAATGGTTTTGTACACAGTGATTCAGAGTTGTATTTATATAATTCTTCTGTATATGTATTGGCAGGTAGACAAGTATTTTTTATATTTTGTAGTTACTTAAATGGAATTTCTCTTTTTGTCCCTTTCTGCTGGATTTTATTGGTATTATGTAGAAATCTTGAAAATATATGTAGATTTATTACTGCAACTTTTCTGGTTGTTTCAACTAATTTTTAGTTGACTTTTTAGGGTTCTTTAAGTATACTACAATGATAATTTTGTTTCTTCTTTCTTAAACTTATTCCCTCAATTTCCTCTTTTTTATCTCATTCCTATAGTTAGTTTATCTAATATTAGGTCAAACAGAAGTGGTGATAATAGGCATCCTTGTCCCACCTCTGATTTTATTGAAAAAGACTCTATAAGTAGCTCTTAGTTATAGATATATGCTATTTATTATGTTAAGGAAAGATCCAGTTTTTCCTGTGTTTTCTCATATTTTTAATGGAAATGAGTGTTTCATTTTGTCAAATATTTCTCCTGCATCTATTGGTATAATCATATGATTTCTGCGGGTTTTGTTATTAGTATAGTTAATTAAGTTTACAATTTTCCTAGTATTAAACCAATTCTATATTCCTGGTATAAATTCAACCTGTAATAGTATATAATCTTTGTAATATCTTTTGTTAGCTTCTTTGCTAGTATTTTATTTAAAATGTTTGCATCAATGTTTATTAGGGTTATTGGTTTATAGTTCTCTTTTTCTGTTTTGACTCTTCCAAGTTTATGTCTCAAGACCATATTTGTGTCATAGAAGGAATTTGGTAGGAGTCCTATTTTTGCTATTTATGAAGACAATTTATGTAATATTAGAATTAATTGTTTTTTGAATGCTTGGTTCTCTTTTGTGAACCCATCTGGTCTTGGAGGATTTTTTCTTTGGGATTTATTCAGTTTCATCCTCTGAAATTAGTTTGTTTAAATTCTCTATTTCTTGGCCTGTTGACCTGAATATATTATTTTTTGTAAATATTAATTTATTTTATTTAAGTTGTTGGCTTTATTGGCATATAGTTGGGCTTCTCATAATCTCCTTTATTGTTTCTTGTTATGAATTCTTATTTTTCATTTTTGGTACTGGTAACTTGGTTTCCCTCTCAAATTAGTTTATGGTTTACTCACTTGATTTTAAAAGCTCCTAGTTTTATTTATCAGTTTAATTTTTTGCCTTCACTTTCACTAAATCTCTTCTGTGACTTTTATGATTTCTATTTTGTCTTTTATTGGGGTTTTAAAATTAGTTATAAAGAGTCAGACATGACTGAAGGACTGAACAACAATAACAGTTAGTTGGTTTTCTAGTTTTTTAGTTATAAAACCTAATTCATTTATGTCTTCTTTTTCTTTTTCTGTTAATGAGAGTATTCAGAGAAATAAAGACCTAGATAATTGGAGAAATATTAATTGTCTATAAATAGGCTGAGCCAATATAAAAAAAGACAATAATACTATTTAAGTTAACTTACTCATTCAATGTCATACCAATCAAAAAATTACTTTACAGAAGTAGAAAAAATAATTACAGTATCCACAAGGAGGCAAAAAGTTCAAAAATCTCAAGGGAAATAATGAAAAAAAGTAGAAATGATTAAGCAGGGCCTAATTATACTGGTTCTAAAATTTTACTACAAAGTAGCAATTCTCAAAATTATTTAGTGCTGATAAAAATAGATAAATCAATGGAACAATTTAAGTACACAAAATACAGAAGCAAATGAACCTAGTAACCTAGTGTTCAATGCATAAAGACCATAGCTATAGGGATAAGAACTCACTAATTGATGAAAACTGGAGAAATTGGACAGTACTATGTTTTGATTTAGAAAGGTTTAGAGCAATATCTCACATACCATAACAAGATAAGGTCCAAATGGTTATGTGAACTAGATGTCAAAGGTCACATAAACAAATTAGAGAAACAATTAAAGAAATTCTTTTCAGATTTATGTATAGGAAAAAAATTAATGACCAAATACAGGAGGGGATTATAGAAGGCATAATGGATGATTTTTGATGACATAAAATTTTTAAAAATTTAAAAAACTTTAAAAAATCTAGTACAGCTAAGATTAAAGAGAAACAATTCACTGGGGAAAACTGTGAGAAGTTTCACTAATAAAAGGTTTCTTTCCCAAGATATATAAGGAACTGATTTAAATTTATAAAAATAAGAGCCATTCCCCAGTTCACAAATAATTTAAGGATATGAACAGGAAGTTCTCAAAGAAACCAAGGCTATCTATAGCCATATGAAAAAAAATGCTCCAAACCACTAATAATTAAAGAAATGCAATGCAATTTTGCTGGTTCTGTAGAACCAGAAGAACAATTTATACAATATCATCAATATTATGGAAATGGACAATTTTGAAAGACTTGGGCATTCTGATCAACTAAATGGTCAACTATCATTTCAGAGTACTGATAAAGAAGAATGCCTGATATTTTATAACAGAAAGAAGATGGATTAATATGCACAATAAGAAATGCCTATTTGGACATGACTAATTTGGGAATATATTTATATTGACTGTGCTTGTGATACAGGGATTTTGTATTTCTCCTTTCATTTGTTCCTTCTTCCCTCCCTTCCTTCCTCCCTTTTCCTTCCTTCCTTCCTTCCTTCCTTCCTTCCTTCCTTCCTTCCTTCCTTCCTTCCTTCCTTCCTTCCTTCCTTCCTTCCTTATGTATGGGTAGATAGGGAGAGGCAAGAGGGAAAGATGAATGCTTGATAATTACAAAATTAAAAATTAAAAAACTGCATTGACTGTGTGATTATTGCTAGGATACTACTGATATGGTAAGGACTTGAAGGATATTGATTCAGGTCATGGGAGGTGAATTGATCCACAGGTTTACTAAGCAATACGAATATCAAGTCTAGACAGCTTGCTGAATATTTGTGATGACCAAGCTGTCAAAAATAATGAGGATGTTGTTGTCATCTGTCCTAGGAATATGAGGGAATCAGAAATATGTGTCTTAGGACTTCACCTCAGCCAGGTTAATAGCTGAGTAGTTTGGATTACAGTTTTGAAGAAAGAATATGAATTCCATACATATATGTATATATATGTTTTAATAATTTCTCTCTCTAAATATGTATATATACATACATACATACATACATATACATATATCCCATTCAAAGATGGTGTCATCAATAGCTATCTGGATAATCTCCCATCCTCTCCACAAAGGAAACTGCTGAAGGAAGAGGAAGGAAAAATATCCACAGAATGTATACTCACAACATGGTATATAGTGACTATTGCTTTATGACTAGAAACAGTGAGAGCTGTTAAATATAGAGATATGATGGGGTAGACTTGGGTCTTTTCCTTCCCTATGGAAATTGGGAAGTTCTCAGCATAGACTGACCTCTTCTCTGAGGTCATTCCTCTATCACTGTCAATGAACAATTCTATCCAGAGCACAGAGAGTGACTGCACAACCCCTCAGGGTTTCCTCAATCATAGGAAGCTAAAGCCTAGTATCTATTAACTTCAATCCCCTGTCTCTCCTCATCTGGATAGACAGCTGGCTCAATGTATTGCAAAAATGTGCTGAATGAAATATCTGAAGGGGCAAAAAAGGAGCTCGTTTTTAAAATGGGGTTCATCTCCATGTAATATAAATCAAAGCCACCCTTTTATTCACATTCTTATTGTATACAACGCTAATATTTAATGGAATAAGTACTAGTTTTAAAAATTCAAAAAAGTCACATTGTTTTTCATTAAAAAGACCTGAAAGGCTCCTCAAGAGAGGAAGGAGCTTAGGAAGCACCTGAGCTATTACAAAAGGATGTCTAGCATTCCATATGACAAGGAAAGAAATGATCAGTGCTATAGAGAGGGAGATATGATTGAAATGTCAAGAATGAGGAGATAAAACTTTCATTTATACTGGTAAAATGAAGTATAGAGCTGAATATAATGGTCATTTGACTACTTTGATAATTGTGGTCAGTTGGCTAATTCAGCCAATTCCACAATGGAAATATCTGAGGACTAAATTAATTAAATAATGGCCTCAGTTTCTCTACTTCATTTAATATTTTTTAGAGAGGGCAGAAAAATTCGTTGGAGTTTTTCCATAGCTAGAGAGACAACAGGATGCTAAGCAAATAGTTACTGACAAGGCATAGGCTGAACAAGAGGACTCAGTCTGGAGATTATATTTGACAAAAGGGATGGGTTTGTACTCATGTTTTATGTCTGGGTAGAAATAAGTATAGAACTACTGTAAGAAATATACATGCCTCAAAATTTTTCATTTGTGAAATCTACATTAGGCTTTATTTGGGGGAATGCTTTTAAAAAATTGAATCTTTTGGCTCCTGCCCTAGCAGCCTTTTAAACCTTTTCCTTCCTCCCTACATATTCCCTAGTCAAATTGTGGGCTGCCTTACAGGATACTTTTCTTTACTAAGATGGTGGTAAGCACCCTCTCCCTTTGACAGATCATTGGCCAGAAATGCAATGAGATGAAACAGAAATCAAACCATTAAATATGTTTTTCTAACTGATTGAATGTAACTTGCGATTCCATGAAGATCCTTCCCCAAATGGCACTTGGCTACTTAGCAAGTACAGCATCAATGAGAAGTAAGAAATCTGTTTAACCAGTTTAAAAGTTCTTTGATTTTGCTTGTATATTTTGGTGTGTTTTTAACCTATGAGGCTCAGTGTTCCATTTCTTATCAACTGTAAATAGGAGTTTGCCCACTGAAAAACAACAAAACATTTTTGTAACTTAACAAGGGAAATCAATGAGAAAAAAGAGGTCATTTGTTTGGCATTATTTCAATACAACTGGTGAAACTATCATTTCATTTTAATTTCTATCACTGGGTAATAAAACATATAAATCAAAATCTCTGAAATATTAAAATGATTTTAAAGTACCACTTTTATAAAGTAAATTCAGGGATATAACTTAGTCATTTCAGTCTCACTGCATCCTCCTATGAACTGATTTTCTACTGATATATACATCATTCAGGAGACTTCTATTCAGTATTCAGCTCTACCCCTAAGTATGCTGTGGCACAATGCTCCAGATTGCCTTGCTTTATAAATTCCCCACCTCGTTCATTACTGTGTCTTCTGAAATGCCCATTCCCACATCCTTGTTAAAATTAGAGCAATGCCCAGAGAAGGGGTAGAAATGAAGGCATGTGACAGAATGCTTGTAGAATTACTCAGCAAGAATACCTGGGATGCTCTCCAGTTTTCTTCTGAGTTCCTCATTTTCTTGTTGTAGTGAAATGACTTCCTGTTCTAGCTCTTGGCACCGAGGGCAGTACCCCTCTTCCTCTTCTTCCTCTTCTGGGAGTGTAGAAGATGATGGATGACCATGAGATTCAGAAGTGGCTGGGGAGGTCCATCCACCTAAAGTGTGAACTGGAGAGGTTGAAAGAGGGTCCACCTCTGCTAGATGGCTATAATCATTTACAGATGAGGTGTTCTGAGAAGGAAAGCTCCCAGAAAGCAGATAATTTTGTAGGGAATCAGTAAAAACCCTCAAGAAGGCAGAGGTCTGCTGTTTCTTTTGCATATATTGCATCTCAATGTCTAAATTGTCTGATGTCTGACTATGAACAATTTTCCCAATCTGACACTGCTCTTGTCTTTCACTATAACTTGAACCTTCCTGCTTTACACAAGAGATCATGGATTGAGAATGACTGGAGTCCAGAAGCTTTCCGCCACAGTTTAAAAGGCTAAGAACCCGACTGCACTGCTGGGCAAAGGCATCCAGGATCATACGACTCTCTGAAATAAATAAAAAGATATATCACAGAGATCCATAGCAAAAAATCATTAGGGGGATAGAGGAATGGCCACAACTCTTTAAAGCTTAACATTTAAACAACAACAATATTCATTATGGTCTCTTTTATATATCAAGAGTATTCTCTTGATGAGTTACCCACCATGACAGGGATGGGGGGATGTGCTATTGGCTTTTTACTTACTAGTCATCATTTGAGCTATCAAATTCAACTGAATTCAACAATCTTTTAAAAGCACCTACTGTGTAAAGAACACTAAAAGACCCTGGGGAAAGAAATAGACAAGATAAGATAAAATAAGATAAAATCTTCCAAATAAAGCTTACAGTTTGATAAGAAGATAACATACACATAGACAGCTATAATACAAAATCATGTTATAAGTACATTAGAGAGAATCAATGAGCACAAAGTTATTAAGTGCCTGCTATGTTCTAGGCATGGTGCTAGATGCTGGGAATGCAAAATTGAAAAACGAAATAATCTCTACTCTCAAGGAAGTGACATTCTAGCATTTGAACTAGAAAAGAATCTAGAGGTTACCTAATCCAACAGATTTTTACAGATGAGGAAACTAAGTTTCACAAAGTCCTTTTGGAGTCTGCTGCACTTTCTCTATATGACCTGCTATTCCTGAGGCTTAGCTATTTAAAGTCCTGAAAATTTTGTTCCTCCAATGTTTCCACTCCCTTTAATTTCATCACAAAGAGATCAGGCACAGAATGCATCTTTAAGGTAGTTTAACACCTTGTGAATACCTTTTAATTACATTTTCTGATATTCTGGGCTGGGGGTACTGGTCAAAAATCAGCTTCCCTACATTAGGATTTACCGTGGTTAGTGAGCCTTCATGGACAGAATTTGGTGAACTTCATTTGTGAGGCAGTTTGATACACTCTTTGGAGTCAGAGAGTCTGAATTCAAATTCTGGCTCTGTTACTATGATTTGTATCACCTTTGGCAAGTCACTTGCTTATCTGGCATCAGCTTTTTGTAAGATGAGGAGATTGGATTAGATGACCTCTAACATCCCTAGGAAATCTAAATCTATGATCCTACATGTCATTACTCATTGTCATATAGGTAAAAGAGGCAGAACAAATGTTCAAATCTATTCTGACTCTTAATTCAAAGCTGTTTCAACATGCTTCCTAAGGGGAAAAACAATGGACTCTGTGAAGTTTACTAGAGGGAAAGGACATTCAGAACAGGGGATTTTAAATGATAGATAAGCATTCAATAGAGGAAGAGAGGGAAAAGGATGTTCAGACTTCGCATAACAGGCAAAGGAGATTGAAGTTTACTTAATAAATAATAGAGAACCATTAAAGATTTTTGAGTAGTATAATGACATGACGTGTGTGTGTGTGTGTGTGTGTGTTTGAAATTAGGCTGGGAGAAGTAGGGAGAATATCTTAAAGTTGGGAGAGATGGGGGTTGGAGAGGGAGGAAAAGAGAGAATTTAGAACTCAAAGTTTTAAAAACAAATATTAAAAATTGTTTTTACATGTAACTGGGAAAAATAAAATACTAAATAAATACAAAAAAAGAAAAAAGTTGGGAAAGAATGGAGGAAGAAAGGTTGGGAGGTTGTTGCAGTAATTTGAGATCAATGGTGGTGGTGACAATGAAGGTTAATGCTAGGATGGTGACAGCAGGAATGGCAGTAGAGACAGAGATAAAAGATACTACGGTAGAGTCAACCAGATATGAAACTTGATTGGATATGAGAGGTGGAAGAGAAAGAAGTGTCAAAGATAACCCTGAGATTTCTAACATGAGAAACTGAGTAAATTGTGTTTTTTTCTGATAGAATCAGTAATGTCAGAAAGAAGAATGTAACAAGGGAAAATGGTAAAAGCTGTTTTGAAAAAGTTGAGTTTAGGACATAACTCAGGTAAATATTCCCCTACACAACTGGATATACAGATTTGTTTTTGTTGTTTGTCCTTCATTCCAGACACGAGAGAGGTGATATCATGGGTTTAAGTGAGGCAGGACTGTGCAAAGTCACCAGCCTCACTTTCTCCTCTGGAGTTCAGTGGAGAGATATAGATCAGGACAACTGGAGATGGCCCAGGATGCAGTGG
Organism: Notamacropus eugenii; assembly: GCF_028372415.1. NCBI lineage: Eukaryota > Metazoa > Chordata > Mammalia > Diprotodontia > Macropodidae > Notamacropus > Notamacropus eugenii. The sequence goes on from NC_092877.1 coordinate 96,204,802, forward strand.
GGGACCTTGGCCTTTTTAAGCTAAGATCTTCAACAGGTCTCAGTTTGACTGAAGCAATGCCATTCAGTGATTAAGGCTAGGTAAGAAATGAGGCAGACACATACAGGTTTAGTGCTTAGGAGAGAGGTCAGAAGTAAATATCCAGATTTGGGAATAATCTTCAAAGAAGTGTTCATTGAACCTGAAGAAGGGTGATGGGGTAGATGAGATTACTGAGAAAGGGAGACTGGAGAGAGAGAGAGACAGAGAGAGAGAGAGACAGAGATGGAGAGAGACAGAGATGGAGAAGGAGGAGGAGGAGGAGGAGAGAAAAAGGCTAAGGACACAACCTTTGCAAACACTACTCACATTAAAGAGCTGAGAAGAAAAGATAGGAAATATGCACCTCGTTAGAATGACAAAGTGTGCTGTCTTGGGTCAAGAGTTAAGTGAGAATCCAAAATGATGACATGGTCAGTAGCATCAAATATAGCCAAGAGCTCATGAAGAATGAGAACGGAAGAAAAGGTCACTGGATCTGGAGAGCTGGTGTGTGCTACTTTCTCACCCCTATCTGCTTATGAGACCAGCATTTACAAAATGTCTTGGTATGTTTTGGGGTACATATCATTGGTACAAAGCACTGGATTCTCCTGGAATGTTGCATTACTTGAATTAACCCAGCATATTTCCAGTGATTGTAACAAATCCTCATATTTCACATGATTATAACATGGAATAGTGTGAATTTGAACACTTCCATCTACTTCAGGGGATTCATTATTCGCACTGAAGGGGATATAGCTATGTAGGGGTCTGCTTAGCGTTCCCTCGCACATGAAACTCCATCTCCTGTTTCCAGGCCTTTACATTGGCAGGATTTCAAACATAGCTCAAACACTGCCTCCTCCAGTTGGCTTTTCCTGAGGGTTCTTCCCTCACCCTCTGCCCAATTCCCACCCCTCACCCTTCCCCTCCAATGCTACCTTCCATCTATTCTGTGTTTATCATGTATGTACTGATTTATGTAAATGTTGTTTTTCCTATTAGAACATAAACTGTTTGAGGACATATGCTGTTTTTTGCTTTTTTCTTTGTACCTCCATCACTCAGCATGACATCTAGCATCTATCTAGGCAGCATTTATATAGAAGTTTAAGGTTTACAAAGCACTTTACCATATTATCTCATTTTATATTTATAATAACCCTAGGAGTAGGTGCTATTATTTAGCTCCATTTTACAGATGAGAAAACAAAGGCAAACAGAGGTGAAATGACTCGCCCAGGGTCACATGGCTAGTAAGCATTTGAAACCAGATTAGAATTCAGGGCTTCCCAACTCTAAGTTTTATGCTCTAGGCACTATGGCACCATTGGCATAGAAGTGCTTAATCAGAGCTTGTGGATTGATTGAATTGTGTGATCCATATGCATCTGACCTCATATACTTAGCTTTCCTAAATCATGTTCTGATGGATTGAGTTAACCAGTACAGACATGATTCTGCAATGATATTAATATCTGAAACCATCATGACTTCTATTCCTGGAACGTCCCCAGGTTTTTTGTACAGTTAATCCAAAGAATCCCTACCGCATCTAATGTGTTCTTCCTCAATCATCAACTGCAAAAAGGAAAGATCTGCTTTTGAAAAACTCACTGTACTGATAAGGTGAATTAAAAGGTAACCTTCCAAGCCAGTGGACAACCCCAAAGCAGAATTATATGTTCAGTCTAGTTTTTTTGTCTCTTCTGATTTGTATTTTTTTCTATTACTATTCAAGGCTAATACATAGTCGTAGCAACATCACCACTATTTGGAGGTTAGCTAAATACTATTTCCTAAAAAATATTTTTCACTGAAAACATTAATCTACTAAAACATCACAGGTATCAAAATTTGGCATATAATTTTGGCCTACCTTGTCCTATCAGTTGAAGACGCACATGAGAGTAGATACAATCAAAAAACCTCATCATTTAGAAAAAAAATAAGTAAAAACCCTTTAGTGGTGAATATACAACTTAACTTTCTCCAAGCCTATAGATTTGAAACTCTTTCCAAATCTATAACTTCATGAGCATGAAATCATAAACTATATTACCTTTTCTCCTGGCTTTTACCCAGAATAATATTGAGAAAGAAACAGGGAAAAAATGCTTACACTTGATTGTTTAAAAAAAAAGGCAGAAACCAATTTTATGATACTAATAAAGGTTAGGTGACCTGCACACCACTGATTATTTTTTCTTTTAAAAGAATGTTACATCCATTGCCATCTTTGACAATCTAAGAATAGTTATTTGGGAAGAAATCTTGAGATTTCTTCCCCATACCCTCCACCCCCTCCATTCCCAAAATATACTTTTTATTCACAAATAAGGGTAAGGTGAAATGCATTTTATTAAGGCAACTAGGCAGTAGTTCACAAAATGTGGTTGTATGAGAACAGCCACTTCCAGACCTACGCTGATTTTTGACTGTGTTTATTTTATAATGTACATAAGGCGTTTGGGGATTATTAGAAGAATCTATCAAGTACTCCTGATTATTTACTTTCCATTACAACAGCACACATTGAAATATATAGACCAATTGGCTCTCTCATTTTTGGAGGGGACTATAAGCTGATATAAGCAATAGTCATGGACTTTTTAGGTTGACACATTGGAGGGAGAATATCTCATTCAAGTTTCTTCTCTTTCCTATTTGCCTCCCAACAAGTATAAAGTAGTTATTCTGCTCTTGTGGTTCTGGGTCTGCATGGTCCAATTTGGGGGTATATATATGCTCTGAAGTGGGGGAGTACCTTGCTTTATCTAAAAGCCCTTTTACATTTCCATAGGGGAACTGAGAGCTAAGTTTTCTATGTTATGATTTCCAGAAGATGGGAAAGCTTTTTAGACTATTACCCACCTAGGAGTAAAGGTTTAACAGTGGCCAAGGGATTCTGTAGGAACACTGGAGATAATCCACTATCCTGGACAATATGGAAAGAAAAAAAAGGTATGCTCTTTTCCCTTCCTATGATAAAAAATGTATTTATTGTATGTATTCAATCTAGAAAGGAAGAAATGGATTTAATTTCAAACATTGTGGGAAAACACCAGAGACATGTGTATAACATTTGTTCATAGGGACCAAAAAGTCAAGGGACCATGTCACTTGACCTCTCAGTGCCCCCATGCAACTCTCTAAGACAAAAATAATAATAATGATGTATAATATATAATATTAATATATAATAATGATATATAATAGCACTTATATAGCACCTGAAGGTTTGCAAAGTACTTTGTAAGTATTATCTCATTTGTCTTTCAACAATCCTGGGTTGCAGGTGATATTAATGTTCTAATTTTACAGATAAGGAAATTAACACATATAACTGGTAAGTGTCTGAGGTCAAATTTGAATTCAGGTCTTCCTGACTCCAGGTCTGGCACTCTGTGCACTATGATGCCACCAAGCTGCAATAAGTTATAAACCAGTTGCCAATATCTATTGTAGAAAATTTCCTCACTTGAAGTTTCCCCACAGTTATTGAAATCACAAGAATGGGAAATTCCCCAAAACAAAATTTACCTTATTTTTTAATTTCCTAGGAATCTTAGAGTTGTCAGGGACTTTAGAGATCAGTCAAATCCAGTCTATATATTTTGTAAATCAGGAAACAGCTTCAAATAGGGAAAAGACTTTTTCAAGGTCACATGGAAAGCTGGAAGAAGTTTCTTTTATTTGAAATATCAAAGGAAAATACAGACTGGAATTTTATAATTTTAGAATATAACTTTTTTTGCTCAGTTTAAGCTTATAATCCTATTCCAGACCAGGGGAGTTATTTTTTGTTGTGTGCATTTTAATCATAATAGGCCCAACTGGCGTAAAACCACTGCTTTCATTTTTCTTTGATAAAAAGAGGAAAATGGGTGAAAGTTAAGGTTAACATTAAATTACATGAGAGAACCATTCAAGTACATTTGTTCTGTGTCCTACAGAACATTCAGTATTTTAATTACCTTAATAAATCATGTCAAGGTATATGTTTTTGAGGAAAAAGTCTGACTTAGTTAAGACTATTTTTTTCTTTTTTTGAAAGATAATCTCATAGGGTACTGAGAAAAGATGATTATGTAATATAAGCACACTATTAGCAAAATGCATTAGACTATATTTGGAATATTAAAAATTGATACAAATGCCAAAGGCCATTTGTTCACAACCATGAGATTTTATCTTTTGTCTTTTGAATTTTTTCTCAGAATTGATGACGACCAGCAATAGATATTCAGAAGCTGAATCTTTTACATTTTCAGTAGTTATATATTAGAATATTTTAATATTTAGGAACTATAAATATCAGGATGAAAAATATTTCTATCATATCTGTTGCAAAACAAAACCAAGTCTTTCCACTTAACGTACATTCCAGCCATAAGTTTTTTGCTTTCCAGACAGAAAGCAATTAGAAATGCAAGCATTGTGCAATGCCTGGTGTTGCTAAGAAATGAGAGGGAAAAGTTCTGATTTCATGTGAATACAATTGAATGGTCCCTCTTCTATGGTTTGTAATTGAGAAAAGTGTGAAAAATGTATCTTATATTTTTTAAAAACAAAATTTTAAATTACTGAAGGCACCAATCAAGTGAGGTTACAGAAACATCAAGTCAACAGTTTACAAAAGTGCTCTCAGGTAATTTCTTCTTAGTTACACCACTCACCAACCACTGAAGGCTGGAAGATGCTAATACATCATCATCACAAGCCTCTCTACAATGCTTACTTTTATCTCATTTATTTTGTTTGTGGCACCTACTGCCTACTTGTGGATAATGTCAGGTTGTAAGCCAAGTCTGCTCTGTTTCCAAGATTTGAATACATGATTGCTTTTTTTATAATGCGGAAAAATAACATTTTATTCCCTCTAAATTTATCCATCTAAGCACCTTAGTTCATTCCATATTTGATAGTGAGGTAGCAGGAGTCCAGAAATCCACTCATCAACCTTACAATTTTATTTTATGTAAGAGCTCCTGAGATATTTACCAGTCGCAAGATATTCCCATGAGCATTCTATTTCTATAAAGAAAATCACTGGAGTCATAATTAGTGGCAGTGTTTTGATTCAATTCCATCAAAGGGTGAAATCTGTTAACACTGAAGCATATTAGAACTAGAAATACATACACACGTATGTGTACACACACACACACACACACACACACACACACACACACATAGACAATGACCTACCATCATTTATCGAAAGTTAAATGCAGAATCATTTAAATCATTACTGTAACTCTAGTTAAAGAAAGGACTTTGTGAAGTAAGGGGTGTGTTTATGAAGTTGGAAAACAAAATCTTTTTAAAAAGCACTTATGACTTTAAAGCTAAGGACTGTGTTCCTTTTAAAAAAAAGCTATCTTTTTTATAATGTCAAACATCAATACAGCCAAACAGGATGTAATTTTTCTGAATAAATAAATCAATGATGTGTCAAAAATTAACAGATGAGTTAATATACTTGGTGCTATCAAAACCAGATGGTGCTTCCTAATATTCATCCTGCTCAGTCAAACCCTGAATATTTTCTGGACCATCGGTATATAAAATAGGATGCTGCTATTTGTGATGGCAAACAAAAGCAATCATGCCTGCCAAGCACATACTATAACAGGCAGCATTTCAGCTCTGCTAGACAGAAAGTAATTAGAATGCTTTTAATGTCCAAAAGAATGATGCTGATAGGCTGCCACAGATGTGTAGATTTATGAATATTTATATGGTGGTTTATAGCTGACACTTTTATCAGTTGAAGAAGATAAAATATCTGCCTGACTCAAAAGCTTGACAGTCAGGTTAATAAAATCTCATTAAAGAGAATGACCTATGCAATTATATAGGATTTATTGTAATTCATTTTTGATTGTACTCTGCTTAAAGATGCAATTTCCCATTTCCTGATGCCAAATTTAGGCTGCATATCAAGATCTACGTGGGTTTTTAACTCTAAGCCATCCATAGAGGAAAGATATGCTTTAGAAATCATGGTACGACACATGTTTAAAAGATAATTATTTTGATATTATGTTCAGAATCATCACATGAAAAATGATGCAAAGAACTTGGAAATCTATTTTTATAATATCACATTTTAAAAAATCTTATAGTGATTTCTATTGATAGAACACTAGAGTAATCTCTAGTCATTTTCTTAATTCACTGCCTTAACTCATATTTTATATTCTTCAACTTTGACTTCTATCCCTCTCATTCTTTAACTTAATCTCTGAACTATTTCAGTGAATCAGGTGGATTGTCTTTTGAGAAAACACACTGTTTTTTTGGTAAAGTGTTTAAGTGTCTGTCTGTCTGCACATCTGCTCATTGGTCCAACTTGGAACCATTGGTTTCTCAAGGAACCAATCAGCTCTTTAGGTAACTGTCCCTCAGCTGGATACTCATAAACCTATTGAGAGTTGTCTCTCTCAGTCAGTCTCATTACTATTATTATCATAACGTGTACATTCTAGATTGTGACTTTCTTCTGTACTTTGACTTGGGCCCCACTAGATCATGCTTTCTTGACTGCTGGAAAGGAGGAGTTATCTAGTTCCCATCTTGCCAATGAAAAAATTGATCTTCTGCCCTTGATACTATTAGACTAGTCCCTTTTATGGTTTGTCCTTTACTGCGGAGGAAGAGAGAAAGCTTTTGCCTCTGTCTGGTGATACTAACTTGGTTGTTATTTAGGAGTTCAAGACCCTACCAGAAATTATAGGAATATAAGTTTAACCATAGAAGAAATTAGGAGAAAAAAATAATGTTATCCAGGACAAGGCAAAAGAGAAAAGGATGTAATGAACAGAAACAGAAAAAAAGTAGAAATAGAGACTTCTACTAAAAGTAGAAGAAAGAGAAAAGATGATGGGAATAATTCTGGGGGAGAAATAGAAAGAAAAACACGGAAATGCAGAAAAAAGTAGCAAAAGAGAAAAAGGCAAAAATGATGGAAGTGGAAAGAGAAGACAAAAATAAAGAGAAGAGAGACCAGCAAAGTGCAAAGAGAAGCTAAAGACTGAAACCAAAAATATGGAAACCAAAGGCCAAAAGATCAGATTTTTAAAAAAGAGAGAACAAGAATTAGAAAGACTCAAAATAGACTGAATACTAGTAAATCAAACAGGAAAGAGTTGGAAAATAAAACAGAAAAGGCCACTCCAAAACTGAGAAAGAGAAAAGACACAGTTAAATATAGAAAGAAAAAGGACAAAAGAATATAAGACTGTAAAAAATAACAAGAATGAAAGCTGAGACAGATGAGAGGAATAAAAGAATGGAAAAGGAAAAAACCCAAAGTAGAATAGAAAAATAAGAACCAAAGCACTGAAGGTGATAAAGTAGAGACTACTTTGATTTAAAGGGAAGATGCTAAAAGGAGGGGAAAGGACAAGGAAAGAAGGAACAGAGAGAAGTCAGAATGTAGAAAAGAAAAAGAAATCAGACCAAGAGATGCTGACAAAATAATGAAAAAATGCACACAAAGCCTAAGCACAAAACTCATCTAAACAACACCTGACACACAAAATTGGCCAGTGAAGCGGCAGAGCTAGTCTTCACCATAACCTATAATTAGGTTTTCTGTCTCAAAACTAATCATTCAAGTGTCAAAATATTGACAAACAGCAGAACGTTTGCTTAGGGCTCCATAACTCATGTGAGGGTGAGGTGCCCTCATTTTCAGAGGAAGAATCAGTCCATCCATCAATCAATAATCATTTATTAAGCACCTACTATGTGCCAGGCATTGTGCTAAGGGACTCAGCTTCATCACTGCACGGTTTATTTGCTCTATGGAGGTATGAAAGGCCTGAGCAGGAACTTTTGGCTATTATGTGTTAAATAAAGCCATGGTCTAGACACTGAAATAATGGCCCCTAGGTTTTTTCCACTCAGATTTCTTATCTGTCCATCTTTTCCCCAGCAAAGGCTGAACAGAAAGACTCTCTCCAGAGACTACCACCGCAGACCCAAGGGGAAAAGGATGTTAAAAGCAATTTAGACCTCTTTATAAACAACTTCTCACAATGCATTTCTCCTGTAAACTCTATACCATTCCGACTGGAGAAATAAGGCCCCCTGCTGAGCAGTATTTCATATCAGACAATTCTGATAGGCAAACATCGAGACTTCTTGGGCCTCCAGTAAGGGATCAAGAATTTCTACCCTCTCTTACGATCCCCTTAGAAGCCAATCTCTCTTTCACTCAAAGGAAAAGGAACAAAAAGCAACATTCTGTGGCCAAGGAAGGGAAGGAAAATGGGGAGAGAGAGATAGAAAAGAAAAGGAGAGGAGAGGAGAGGGGAGGGGAAAGCTAAGAAAAGAAATAAGAAAGATGAGAAAAGGAGAGAGAAAAGAAGGGAAGAGAAAGAAAAATCGAAAAGGAAAAAGAGATGGGAAAATAAAAAAGAGAAAAGTAAGGAAGAGAAAAAAGAAAATTAAAGAGAGAAGGAAGAGAAAAGAGAAGTGAGAAGAGAGGACGGGGGAGAGAAGGGCAGAGAAGAGGAGAGCAAAGGCTAACAACCCAGGGGGCGGTGTTTGGTCAGCTCCAATCTCTACAAGTAACAGCTGTCACTCCGGGGAGCTAGCCGTTGTCCCTGGAGCCAAGCCTGCCCAATCCCACCGCTCCAGCGTCGAGAGGCAGGCGTGAATGTCGGCAGCTTCTACCTGTGACAGGGCAGCCTGGGCACTCCCTGCAAGCCCTTCTAAGCCATCCTGTCAAACCAGCTACCACAGTTCTTTTTCCTCCGAACTATATTGGGAAGGGAAAAGCCACCTGTTAGGAGCAACACTGCCGGGAGTGGGAGGGGCGGGGAGGCGCAGAGGAGTTAGAATCCGCCTCAGCAAGTAGTTTTCCGAGCCCCTTTTCGGGTGGGGAGCGGGAGTGAGATCCAGGAGCTCCCTAACTCTTCTGCCTACTTTGCACGGTCCCTTCCCCCCCAAAGTTCCAGCGCGCGCCGGGCTAGGGGAGGGGTCTGCCCCTCTCCCCTTCTCCCTCCCACCACTTCCCCCCGCTGCTGCCCGGGGAGGGGGTGGGAGCTGAAGTTCCAGGACAGAGTTGGTACCTGCACTGAGCTCCAGGCTGCCGCCCGCGCCGCTGCTGCTTCCCTCGCTGCTGCTGCTGCTGCTGCTACTGCTGCCCGCGGCCGCCGCCTGGCTGGCTCCGTACCTGGAGACCCCGGCCGCTGCGGCCGCGGCCGCAGCCGAGGAGGAAGCCAGGGGAGCAGGCGGAGGGGCCGGAGTCCTCAGGTGGCCCTGGGACACGACTGGGGTGCAGGAGGGGGAGGAAGAGGAGGCGGCGGCGGCTCGGCCCGGCCCGTTGGGATAGGAGCTCTGCGCCTGGTACTGAGGATGCGGCTCGCTGCTGCTGATGGAGGCAGGAGGATGCTGAAAGTGGGGCTGCTGCCCTCCGCCAGCTGCCCTCACCGGAGGGATTTCCACCATGGTGGGTCTCTCGTACCGCTTGGTCAAGGCTGGCCTCTTACTGGGGAAGGTCTTGAGGACGCTGTAAGGGCTCCGCTGCTTGTAGATTTTGGGGAGGCTGGGCCCCTCCTCTGCTGGCTGCATCTCCTCCTCCATCCTCCTCCTCCGGGCTGCTTTCCCCCCCTGCACACCCCCTCCCCCCTCCTGCTCTCAGGGTTCTCTCTGTGTTTGTGTGTGTGTTTGTATGTATGTGTGGGTATGTGTGTGTATATGTGTGTGTGTATGTTTCCGTGGGGCTGCTGCCGCCGCCGCCGCCGCCGCCGATGCTGCTGGGGCTGCTGCTTGTCGCTAAGGCTGGCACTGCCGAGCCCCCGTGCGGGGGGCTGCTGCCGGGGCCGTGATTGACAGGCGGTCTCTCCAATGCCTGGAGGGAGAAGGGAGGTAAAGAGCAAGTGTTTAGGGTAATATCTGCTAATGATAATGGGGGAAGGAGGCGGGCCCTGGCATCACAGCTGCGGAGAGGGCTTGCCTGCTAGGTCTGTGCCTCTCACTGGGGGCTGGAGGGGGGGACGCACTGCCCGAGGGGGAGGGGAGGGAGTAGCTAGAGGGGGCGCCCTGGAGACAGGTGAAATGGGTGTGCGATCCGGGCGAGGTGAGCCTGCCCAGCTACTTGAAGTGGTTTGTCTCAAAGTCCCCGGGCGCTCCTCGAAGAAGCCCTCGCCCCCGGGCACCTGCCGCTGCCCCTTGGACTACTTGCTCCATGCAGCCGGAGCCTGGCGCTTCCACCCTGCTGCCCTACTCCTCCACAGCCTCTCTAGACAGACTTCCGCGCCCAGGAAGGTGTTCTAGGGGTGGCCCGAAGTAGCTCGCACTGGGCACGAATCACCGGGAAAACCTTGCTCTCCTGGGGCGCCTCTTGGCCTTCTGGTTCTGACCAATAGAAAGTGTTCAGCATCCGCCTGAGAACTTGCGGAGAAACCGAACCCGGGGCCAGCTCCTTGGGGCCAGGGCCACTTTTTAGGAAGATGGGCTCTTTCACTTCTTTGGCCAGAGTCCTGCCTCACCCTGCCCCTACTTCTTCCAGCACCCCAGTAGGCTGCCCCCCCAGTCAAGAGTCTGTGGGGTGATTGCGATTCCCAGGCTCGCAGCTCCCGTCCTACATCCGGCCGTCTGCGCTTCTGGGCCAGGGCTCTGATTTCTGGGTGGTTCAAGCAGAAAGCGTTTCTGAAAGCCCAGGTCATTTAACCTCCCTGGGCCTCAGTTACGACTTCTGAAGACCTTTTCGGGCCTTACAACTATAATCCTACAACCCCACTTTGCACGCGGGGCTGTGCTAAGTATCAGTACTGGGCGGTGTCACAGAGACCTTCGCTCTGTCCTCGGAGAGCTTCTCACTCAAGTTTACAGTTTAAACAAGTAAAGGACACTTAGAGGCTCCACCACAGAATAACTCCTTTGGGAGAGAAGATTGGAAGAAGGAAAAGGCTTTCATATTTAGCCTGTAGGTAGGTAGAGGAGCTCTGAGATGCCTTTGTTGGGGCCAAGCTTAGGGCAGTCATCCCTTTTCCCCAGATCATTTAAGGCTTGGGGCTGGTGGTGGCAGCTGTGGTGATTCAGAGTCGTTTGAATGGTGGGATGGAGGGCAGAAACTATGGACATGGAATAGGTAGCTGGGAACCAGACAGGTAATTAGAACAAATGTGCCTGAACAGACTGGTTTCTAAGAAAAAAAAGAAAGGAAAGGAGCTAATATAAATTCATAGGATTTAGAGCTGGAAAAAGCCTTAGAAAGGTCATCTGGCACAACTCCCTAGTAGTCACAGAAGGACACTGAAGCTCAGAGAGGTGAATAGACTTCTTAGAAGTCACACAGCTCATAAGCGGCAGAGCCACAATGGGACTTCACTCACTTTCCCACGCAGCCTTTAGGCAAGTGTCTGTCTGAGAACCTGATCTCTCAGTCCCTCATTCCATTCTCAGTCCTTGAGTAGTCTGCAAAGCAGCATAGACTTGCTGGATGGAACACCCACTCATGGCCCTTTCCCAAACTATACTCTTCCTTTCCCTTCTTCCCCCCCCCCCCCATATTTCTTCTTCTTTACTTCCTCTAGTTTTGTGGTTTGTCAATTAACAAACATTTGTTGATGGACTACATGTATCAGCTGGCTGGTGGGCGTGTCTCATTTCTGGTGCACTGCCACTCCACTCTAAGTCTTGTTCTCTGAGATCTTCTGTCAGTCTCTGGGTCATTGACTCATTTACTTTTTGTGTGATTTGATGTTCTGACCCATGGGTATTCTGACCATTAATACTCTCTCTTCCAGGTATGAAAACTTATTTCCAGACTCTATGCTTTGGAAAATGTTTTCCTCTTTTTTTCCCCCCTGTGTCCCTCTGCCCTGTATACCTCCCCTCTGCAATCTCCTCAGATTGCAGTCTCTTGGGTTTTTTTCCCCTTTCCATTTATTAGAGATGAAATAAATAATGCCATAAATAAAAGTATTTGGGAGTCCAGGAACTGTCAGACCTGATTAGGGCATAGAGGACATTTTCTTTCTCATTATGCAAAAGCATTTCATGGAGAAATAAAAGAGGTTTCATTGTAACTCATGCATGTCATATTTCAAGGAATTCAAGATATTAATCATATTTAACATTATTTGCAACGTTTCTTTCTGGCTTCAGAAAACTGCTAAATGAGGACACGTGGATCCCCAGGAAAAAATGGAGACAGGCATTAGAGGGGCAGTTAAGAAATAATAAAATGCTGCTGAAAGACAGGGAGAGAATGAGATGCCATAGAGACGTTTCTGAGGCACCTAAGTGAGAAATGGTGGAGATACTTCTGAGATGGGAGACAGCTGAAATTGAATGATATACTAGAGAAAATAAATGATAACAAACCTCCCAACACTTTCTTTTTCTCTTTTGTAAAACAGTTCCATATTTTGCATTTGAAATGTTCCCCCTCCCAACCAATAAGTCATAGCTTTGGAAAATGGAATTATGGGAGTAGTTTACAATACTTCTCCTTAAGAAATAATTCTCTATTACTGGCAGTTTTCTGTGCTGCTTATTTATTTTTCTCCCCTGATCTTCTTTGCCCCATTATCACTTGTACTTTTTAAAATGCTTAGAGTGTTTTCTGTTGCAGTTGACCAAATCAGTCCTGCATGTTAAAAAATGATTATTCCTATGAAATTGACACCTTCAGTAAGGGAGGAAGCTAGAAATATTGAATCCTCAACACAAAAGTCTGAAAGAGGTTCCTTGCCCCTTGTAAATTATAAATTTAACAAATCCCCTAGCCCCTGTGCAAGGCCTGTGAAAGGCGAAAGGATGTGGCAGGCAGGATTCATCTTTCTCATTCTGACTATTCTAGCCTTTTGACTCTCTCCAGGGCAGATTAGAGCTATCCGAATAATGGACCCATAACAGATCCGATAACCAGACCTGTGATGAAGTAGATACTTGGCTCTTTTGGTGGAACTGATTTCATCGATGCATGTTCTCCCTCCGCTTCTTGAACCTTCCTTGTCCTATTAAAAGACTTGACTCATCTAAACTTTCTCGTTAAGTCTCCACAGAGGGACCACCTAGCAACTACAAGCCTTCCTCTCATGGGTACCAATGGGTACCTCTGCCATGTATCTCTTGTCTCTCATTCTTGATACATAAACAACTCATCTTCTTTTTTTTATTCTTGTTAGAGTTGTCCATTTCTGACCAAGTTACATTTGGTAACTGTCTGTAGAAGGAATATGGGATTTAAGGAGTGTTAGTGGGTTCCAACAATAGCCTCTCTTGTGGAAGTACACGATAGGAAGTTATTGACTCCAGGCTCTTGGGTTCTCTTGTGTTTCTGGGTTCCCATCTTTTGCAGGGTCTCCTCAGGCAGTATATTGTCCTACAATTATAGAGTCATAGGGGACTTTACAGATAATCTAGTTTAACTTTTATTTTACAGTCTCAATCCAAGACCCAGAAAGACTGGCTTATTTAAGTCTTTAGCCATTTACTCTTGTCTCAAAAAGTACAGTGAACTTTTAAAAGCCTGGTTACTTTTTATAGATAAGGTAATTTTTGATTGGCAAGATATCAATTCTTAGAGCCATCAAGAATATAGCTTTTAAGTAATAATACAGCTATGGGGAATGTTTTTTATTGCACCAATTTCAATCATATTTAATGAGCTTCTGATTGACTGTTTGATCTCCCAGTGTTTTGTGCTACTTTTAATTCATTTCATATAATAGAAAAAAGTAATTGGAATAAAATTTTGTGACAAGATAATGACCTTCCACTTTGAAATTAAATGTCTGATTAGCTTCAACATTTTAATGTTGAGATGATATTGCAGCAGGAACAGGGGTATGCGTATAATAATTTGATAGGAAATGACTAAGAAACATTCTCTTGCCTCTCTCTCTTTACTATGACATAATAATAATAGTAAAAAGGCGATACAGTCAAGAAAGAAGGATCTTTTCCAGACCTGCTCTATTTCTTTCATAGTTTACTAGTGGATTTGGGGAATGTCTTTTGACTTCCCTGTTCCTTAATATCTCCTCCTCTGTACTAACAGTGATAAAAGCATATCATACCATATTGTGACATTCCATAATGAATGAATTGGGGGGAAAATTTATTAACAACTTTTCACGTGAAGCACTGTGATAGGTGTTAGAAATAAAAAAGCACAAAAGCAAAGAAAATCTCTGCCTTCAAGGAGTTTATATTTTAATAAGATATGACAACTCATATGGGAAAGGGGGCAGATGGAGGGATATTTTAATTGGGAAAATTACGGAGTTGGTCAGTAGAGTTCCAGGAAAATAGATGGACGTATTCTTTCTAGGAGCAACGACAGATGGTTTGGTTATGGATCCAGAACCAAAAAAGGGATGAGGTTTGAGAAGGGGAGGGACCATATGCTGTGGCTGATGAGAAAATGAGGGGAGGAGGGAAGGGGCAGTGAAGTGAAATGTGTCTAGGGCCAGGCCTAGCTGTTCTAGTCAGTGTTAAGCATCACTCAGAACTTAAGACAAATTTCCTCAAAATAGCTTAGGGCTATGTGTGTGTATATATATCATGTACTCAAAATATTTAATATTCTGAAGTTAAATACTAGGATCAGAAGAAAATAGGAAAAGATATTGGGAAGGGGAAGGATAAAAAGGACAATGGTGATGAATCAAACTTTTATTTAATGGTGGGAAGCTTAGTTCTCTGGAAGAGTTGGTGGTCGTTGTTGGAAGTCATGACTGAGGTAGAATAAAATTTTAGTTAGGATAATGAGCTTATAGGATTTAGAGCCAGAAGGATCTTCACTGATCATTACATCTTGATAAGACAAGGAAATTGGAACAGAGAGAAGGTCAAGTGATTAGATCAAGGTCACACAGGTAAGAAGCAGCAGAGCTAGGGTTGGAGCCTGGATCTTCTTCCTCCAAATGATATCGGCTGATAAACTATTAAGATTTTCAAGGGCTGGCTGTGCTAGCTCCATTTTTATGTGATAGACCTTGATTAATTAAAGCCTGCTGAGAGCCTCTAGGGATGAGGAATGGAAGATGCTAGGACCAAGCAATTAGAACATGGAGGCAGAGATGGATGGATTACCACAGAAAGTCCTCAAGCATTTGGCCAGTTACCTGTGTGGTAGCATGGTCAAAGTCTGTTGCTTGAGTCCGAGGGTGTGATGCTTTTTATGTTTTCTAGACACATACTCAGGGATCAGAACAGTTCCATTTTGTGAATATAACACAAAGGTTACACAAAAGGGGTTTTTTTGGCAGATAGTAGTGGTGGCAGAGTTAGGATCTGTGGAGTCATTAGTTTAAGTAACCTCTTTTGAGATCTCCACCCCTCTTTACTAATGCAGATATTGTAATTTTTCTTCAGCTTACAGTCTTAAGGCACTATTTAGAGCACTGAGAATGACTGGTCCAGGTTCACACTGTCAGTGTATATCAGAAATGAGACTTGACCTAGATCTTCCTGATTCTGGGGACAGCTTTCTACAGTCCTTCCATTATCCCAAGTTGCTTCTCAAAAAAGTTACCTTCTAAGGAAATTCCTGCCTCCCTTTCCTCACACCAAACAAACAAACAAGCAAGCAAGCCAATAAACCACTGATTTCAGATTGAGAGAAAAAGCAGCTGACATGGAGTTGAGAGATCACTGGAGTTAGAACACCTGGCCTCTGAAGAGGTGTGTGTGCTTTTTTTTCTTTTGAAAATGGAAACATTCAGTTCCTAAATCAGATTTATTAAGCAAACAGAACATTTAGTTCCTAAATTAGATTTGTTAAGCAAGACTTTCAAAGGTGGTTTTCCTGGGCCCAGTCTATAACCTTGAGTCCCTGCAGACCTGGTTGGTTGAGTCTGAGCAGATTCCTGAAGGGAAAGCCAAGGAGCACCTCCATGCTCTGTGGAGGTCCTTCCTTCAGTATGACTGTGTTCTGAAGGGCTTGTTCTTCAGGTCACTCACCTGGGGGCAACTCCCCAGAAGCTCACACTAGTTGTGCCATATTTACCTAATGAGGTTATACCACAATTCTTGACCCAGTCTCCCAAAGACCTGGGTGACTAGTGGGATCAGTCATAGAAACTTCTAGTCCCTTGGTTCCACCGCAGCAAGGCTGCTACTAATAGAAGTCCCTCTTCCACTTCCTCTTTCTTTTTCTTCATTTTCTGACTGCGCTGCTGTGCTCACATTTCTGTTTCTGTATCTGTATCATGGCTTATAGTGCTTCCTGTATGACCATCTCTGACTTTTTTGAACCACAAGACCATTTACCCAGATCTTACTGACTATACCTCTTACCCTAGGATGGGCAGTTCTTTCTGATCTGGCACTTGGGACCATAGTTTTCGAATCTGGTGGTGTTTTCACTGAATGTAGTATGGCAACCTTCCAAGGTCCATACACTACTGCAGATTAAAGAGGTTTGCAGGTTGTCTTGTGAGGTATGAGGAGCTCAGCAGGGGTAGCCTCTAAAGCTTCATAGAGATCCTTCTACTTCAATTGGATTCTAATGCCAATGACCCATGATTGCCCCCCAGACCATCCATCCAGGGGAAGCTTCCCATAGATTAATTCTAATTAATTAATTAATCCCATTAATTCTAATTCTGACTTACCAAAGCTAGGTTCTAGTCTGAGATCTCCCATAAATCAATTATACACCTATTTTCATCTTAGTTCCCTCAATTGTAAAA
The DNA here is from genome assembly GCF_028372415.1 of Notamacropus eugenii. Taxonomy (NCBI): domain Eukaryota; kingdom Metazoa; phylum Chordata; class Mammalia; order Diprotodontia; family Macropodidae; genus Notamacropus; species Notamacropus eugenii. The sequence goes on from NC_092877.1 coordinate 96,221,493, forward strand.
TGAAAGGACTAGACTTGATGAGGTTCCTTCTAGCTCTAACATCCTATAAATCTGCACCAGATAGATGGAGGGATATAGTTAGGAAAAGGGAAAAAAGACTTTGCTTCAGAAGAGCAGGACCAGCAAAGAGACAGAGTTTTTAGGTGGTCTAGGTAGAAGGACAACCAGTTCCTAGGGAAGGAGAATATTACACTTGTTGAAGAAAAACACTTTGTGTAAGAAGGGATATCAATTACGGGAATGCATGACAAAAGTCTCCACATCTGGACTTTATTAATTCAGTATTAACCTGGGAATAAAGTTCTGGGGTTATCTGCATGACTTTAGAGCTAGCTGCCTAGGATTTAATAGTCAAACCCAAATAACAAGCAGGTCTCAGGGAATTCTCATTGAAAGGGAACAAAAGTTGGACTTTTGCCGTACTGGCTGGTTGAGATGTGAGACTGATTCACAAAAATAGCTGAAGAGTCCTGAGTCTTTGGGCTGGCAAACATAGAGCTCTGAATACTCTTGTGTGGAAGAAGCCCCTAAGCAGGTGTAATTCTTGGAGGAGAGGGGAATCAGAGTTCAGGGGAACTACAGCCTAACCAAATTCATATCAAAATAGCATAAAGCAGCTCCGTGGAAAAACCAGCCTAGAAAATTATGTCGGTAGCTGTGCAGGAATGTAGCAGGCAGCTACTTCAGAAGCAGAGAAGTGATGTAGATGGGACACAATCTGAGCTATGGTCATTTCCTCTCTCATTGGTAGCATGGAAATTTGCAGCACTGCGTGCACCTGTGTGCAAAGGAGGAATTTCCCATGTTATTCTGTTTAATTAACTGCCTTGCTTTCCACATCTTCTTTACGTGTTGTCTTCTCTCATTGGAGTATAAGTTCCTGACAGGAAGACACTACATTGCCTGCTTGTATTTATTTGTATTCCCATCACTTAGCACAGTGCCAAATACTTAGTTACTGTCTGCCTATCTATTTATCTATCATCTATCTATGTATCTATCATCTATTTATGTAGCTATCTATATACCTATCACCTACCTGTGATCTATCTATCTATGTATCTATCATCTATCTATGTATCTATCTATCTATCCATCTATCATCTATCTATCCATATATATCTATCTATCTATCTATCTATCTATCTATCTATCTATCTATCTATCTACCTACCTACCTACCTACCTACCCACCTACCTATCTACCTGCCTACCTATTATTTCTCTCTGTCTCTGTCCATCTTTTTCTATCTTTCATCTTTGGTTCCCTTTGATAAAAGCATCAAATGGGAGTTCTTGAGCTGTGGCTTTGAATAAATATTGACCCCGAGTCCCTTGAACCTGGGTGAAGCTTTTAGAGGCCTATGTTGAGGAAACTAGGGTCACATTTATACTGTGATATATGAAAATAATAATTTGAACTTAAGTCTCTGAAAGTGAAAGCACTAATTTTTCTCCCTTCCATCATCAATAGTGTTTTTATCTTGGCATCTTCCCTAAGCTAGGCCACACATATTTCTAGAGGTACCAGGGAAAGGAATATAATAGAAGATAAGCTATGTTTTTATGCTTAGTCAAAATCTACAGGTTATCAAATGCCTTTATAAAGATTTTGTTCCCCCCCCCCCCATGCCCTTCCTTCTCTTGAATTTAAGTGAATTGGTAAAATTTAAATGAATTGATCTAAACTTGTTTGTTTACTGACAGACACACCTACCCAAATAACAGCTTAATCGATGATGGAAAGCTTTGTGCTGGAATTCATGTAAAGGAAAAAGGCAGCCCCAGTTCTGTCACTTAATAACTATGTGACTGTAGGTAAAATACTTCACTATTCTGAGTTTTTTCATCTACAAAATGAGGATAATGACAATTGCCCAGGCCTGTTGGGGAGAAAAGCCCTTCTGAACCTACAAGTTGACATCTTTACCTTCTTTCACCATCATTCCCCAACCCTGAAAATTCTCCATTATCCCTAAAAACTTACACTTGGTTTCAGACTTTATGTTACAGACTTGGTTTTTTTTTTCTTTTTAACAATGTTCAAAGTTTTAAAAGTGTTACAGGAATTTGAACTATCGCAGCTGTTGATGCTACCTATGACTAATACTACTGCTGTTACTGAGAACAGTAATAGCTCATATTTATACAGATTGATACAGTATGTTACATACATGATCTCATCTGATCCTCATAAAAAACCCTGGGAGCTAAGTGGTTAGGGTTTAATCCCCATTTTACAGAAGATTTGACAAACTTGGAGAGGTCAGGTGCCTTGCCTGAGGTCACAAAGCTAGTGTCTAAGGTAGAATTTGAATTCAAGTTTTCCTGCCTCCAACTCTAGCTTACTCTAGTTCCTGGCCTTGAATAAATCACTGACTCTTTCTTGATCTCATTTTCACCATCACTAAACTGAGGGGGTATTTTCCAGATTGTCTCCTTCAGCTCTCAATTTCTATAACTCTGTTCTAATGTATTAATGATATGATCTGCACAATTGTGAGCTCCTGGAGGGTAGGGACTGTTTTTTGCTTCTTTTTGCATCCCCAGTGCTTAGCACAGTACCTGGCATATAGTAGGAGTTTAATAGATGTTTATTGACTGATTAGTTGAAATAATATATCATTTAGATTTCTTTATTTTTGGGGGGTTATTTTTTAATTTTTCAAATGAAACCCTATGCTCCCTCAGGTCGAGGAGATTCAGAAATGTAGATAGGGTTCATATGGCACTTGTATAATATTATCTTGAGAGAATGCATGACATTTGACCCTGTGAGGGTGTACTTTCAGTCTCTTTAAACAAACTCTTTGTGCTCCTGGTTTCTGGTAACATTGGCCTGTGTTTGATGACGGTATTTATTGTGGTGAGATAAGTTAAAAACTATAATTTATGAGGATTTTGAAATGCCTTCTCCTTCCCTCAAGGAGGATGGTAATCAGATGTACAATTTGACAGCAGTCCTTAATTATCACAGAGTTTAAGGTGATGTTTTGAAGAGAAGGGTGATGTTTTGAAAGAAATTTTCTGAGTGTCATGAAATGGTAGGTCTCATATCTAGGACCTTTGGTTAAGGAATCATGGGGAGAGAGGAACTGGAAATGCAGGTCTGTAGAGTCATTTTTATAAAATGTAGATCTGGTTCCTTAAATGTAAAGACTTGGTGAAAGAGAACTATGCACTGATGCACCATAAGGAATTAGGAGAATTAATTCTGTAGCAGAAGACAAGGACAGTATAGAGGGTGGAACTTTCTGCCAATATGACTGTTGCTGGGTCAGGGCAGTTGGCCAAATTGGGGGTATGCTTGATGTTCTCTTACAAGCATTTCTTCTTATTAATAGCCATATAAAAATACTCTGCATCAGTAATTAGAGAAATGCGAATTAAAACAACTCTGAGATATCACCTCACACCCATCAGATTGGCTAAAATGAAAAAAAAAAGAAAAATGACAAAAGCTGGAGGGCATGAAGGGAAACAGGTGCATTAATGCCTTGTTGGTGGAGCTGTGAACTAGTGTAACCATTCTGGGGAACCATCTGGAACTATGACTAAAAGAGGCTATAAAAGTGTACATACCTTTTGACCCAGCAATACTGATACTAGGTCTTTACCCCAAAGAGATCAAAGAAAGAAGAAAAGGATCTATAGTACAACAAATATCTAATGCAGCTCTTTTTGTGGTGGCAAAAAACTGGAAACTTAGGAGATGTCCATTAATTGGGGAATGGCTGAACAAGTTATGGTATATAACTATGATAGAATATTACTGTGCTGTAAGAAATGAAGAAAGAATGCTGTGGTTTCATAAAAACCTAGAAAGACTTACATGAATTGATATAAAATGACATGGGGAGAATCAGAAGAATAATTTTATATGATAACAGCAATATTATCAAGATAATCAATTTTAAAAGACTTAGGAACTCTGCCCAATGCAATGACCAGTCATAATTCCATGAAATATGCTGTTTACCTCCAGATAGAGTGATGGATTCAGAGTACAAAATGAAGTCTTTTATTTTCCCTTCTTTTCTCTTCCTTCCTTCCTTCTCTTTCCTTCCCCCCTCTCTCTCTCTTTCTTTCTTCCTTCCTTCCTTCCTTCCTTTCTTCCTTTCTTTTTCTTTCTTTCATTCTTCCTCTTCCCATATCAAATGTGGGAATTTATTTGGTTTGACAATACATATTTGTAATGAGTTTTGTTTTTCTTGCCTTCTCAATGAGTTGGGGAGGGAAAGGATGGGGAGAAAATTCAGAATTGAGACTAAGATAAAGTTGAATTTACAAGTATTTTCTCTTGCCTTAGTTCATATTTGTATATTTGTGTCCCTGAGGAGTTGGTAAAAACCAAAGAGAACTGTAATTTGTTCCAAACACCAAATGACAATTTTGATGGTAAGGGGGGAGTGTTTAATGACATTTTGTATGCAGCTCCGAGTTAGGTACTCTAGAATGACTTTACTGCAAACTACACCATCCCTGAACTGCCTTATAGAAATGGATTGAATGCAACCTCTGTGCAAGATGATGTCATAAGCATAGGCAGCTTCCCACTTGAGAAATACTTGGAAGCCAATATTTGCCCCATCTTGAATATGACTAGCTCTTGAATCATAAGAACTTGCAAGGTTCAAATTCTACCTCTGTTACATATTACCATAAGAATGTTTACTTACAGTTCAGTTTCCTTATATGTAAAATGAGAATGTTAGACTAGATGCCCTCTGAGGTCCCCTCCTCTGTGATCCCTTTGTTGTTCTAGTAGAAAGAAAACACAGTCTTTTTCCTTAATCTATTTTCTACTACCTCCTGCCCCATCCCCACTGAAAAAAGGAAAACAGAAGTCTTGTAACAAATATATTTACTCAAACAAAACAAATTCCCACATTTGTCATGTCCAAAAAATATGACTCAGTTTTCTCTTTGAGTACATCGCCTCTCTGGCAGGAGGTGGGTAATATCAGCCTCCTGGAATGATCAGTGTTGGTCATTGCCTTGATCAGAGTTCGTTAACTATTTCAAATTTGTATAATAGCAGCAACATTATAAAGACAAACACTTTTGTAATCTTATCACTGTCAAAGAACTGGAGATTTTGGGGATGCCTGTCAATTAGGGAATGGCTGAACAAGTTATGGTGTATGATTGTGATGAAATACTACTGTACTATAAGAAATAATGACCTTAATGATCTTTAAAAAAGCATGCATAGACTTGCATGAAAAAAGGAAGAGCAAAATGAGCAGAACCATGAAAACACTGTATACAGTAACAGCAGTATTGTTTTAAGAATAACTTTTAGCTAATAAGTCATTTTGACTATTATAAAAAGCCAAATGAAGTACAAAAGACATGTGAAGGAAGATGCTATTTGCATCCAGGGAAAGAACTGATAAATAGAAGTATGTATAGAATGATTTTATATTTATATACACATTTGTGTCTAATGGTAGTTATGAGGGGAGGGAAGAAGAAAAAAAGGAAAAAAGAAATGTACAATAACTTTACTATATATTTAAAAGGAATAGAAAGTTACACATAATACATTTGGAGTTTCATTTGCAATCATGCTTTTTATTATGCACACTATTTTATAGAAATACTTGTTTTAATCCATAAATTAAAAATTAAATAAAAATAAATTGTTTTTCCTGGTTCTGCCTAATTTACTCTGAATCAGTTCAAACAAATATTCTCAAGTTTCTCTGAAATTGTCGCTTTTTTCATATCTTCTAGCACAATAGTATTCCTTTACTTTCATATATTGTACTTTATTCAGCCATTTCCTGATCGATGGGAATTGCTTCAATTTCCATTTTTTTTGCCACCACAAAAAACTGCTATGAATATATATTTATAAATATATAAGTCATTTTCCTCAGGCCCATTTGTGGTATTTTTGGATCAAAGAGTATGCACAGTTTAATAACTTTTACAGCATAATTCCAAATTTCTTTTCAGAATGGCTGGACCAATAAAGTACCAAGAGTGCATTAGTGTACCTGTTTTCCCCAGACTCATTCAGCATTTTCCATTTTCCTTTTTTTGGGGTCAACTTTGCCAATCTGAGTAGGAGATAAAAACTCAGAGGATAACTGAGTTCTGAAATAGAGTCAGAAAAGTTGGGATCTATTATTTGCCTGTGTGCATACATATATATGTATTTATATATGTGCACACACATAAACACATACACAAACTTGTGTAAATTACTTTTACTTTTCTTGGTAGCAGTTTCTTTATCTATAAAATGGGGATGATTGTAGCATTACTTACCTCACAGTAGTATCGTAAAGGATCAGATGGTATCATGGATATATATCCCTTTGTAAATGGAAAGTATTGTGTAAATGTCAGCTCTTGCTAACTAACAATGCTTCAGTAAATAGAGGACACCAAACACAGTGCTGTCACTTGTTTATAACAAGCTCTCTTTTTATCCCTGTCTCACTCTCAAGTTTTTTGCTATTTTTGATTTAAGAAAACAGTTCAGTTGCCAAAATTGGTTAAATGAGGTACTTCTAAAGTTAGTTAAGTGGTGCTAAGTACCACTCTGCAAGTAGTTTTTCCTTTTTAACAACTGTCATTCCTGAAGTCATCATACATGAAAATATTCTGATGGAAGGGGGGATCCGTGTAATAGTCTCATAATGAGAATCATGTTTCTTTTTAACAGACAAATAACACAGACTCCATATATTTTGGAGTTGGAAGAGCCCTCAGTGGTTGCCTAATACAACTCATCCAGAACGATAAACCCCTCTAAGTTGTAACTGACAAATGGTCATGTCATCCAGCATTGGCTTACTGTAGGCTTCCAAGAAGAGGGAACCCACTTCCTCTTGAGGCATCCAATTACCATGTCCCTCCCATCTTCTCTGGGCTAAAGATCACCACTTCCTTCTAATCATTCTCATATGGGAATGGTTCTTTAAGGTTCTTTACCATCCTTGTTATCTTCCTCCAACTCAACTCTTGTTTATCAACGTCTTTTTAAATTGTGGAGCCTGGAACTGAATACAATACCAAAAATGTGGTCTGACCAGGACATAGTACAGTAGGGACTATCAACTCCTCCTCTCCCACCCCCACTGATGATAAATTTAATTTAATGTGTCCTAGGATGGAATTCTCTTCTTTGGCAACCATGTTGACTAATGAATTCATTTAACTACCACTTATTAAACATCTACTGTGTGCCAGGTGCTGAGGATACAAAACCAAAAATTAAATAATGCCTGCCCTCAGGGAGTTTATATTGTGTTATATCAGTAACTTGTATAGAACAAAATAAAAGGTTACCTAGCCATGACTTCTTGATCTTGAAATTTGAAGTTGATTTTTTTTAAATCTCAAGTATAATTTTACATTTCATTTTAGTAAAATCATGGGTACATTGGAAAGCATGTTGAACTTAGAGTCAGGAGACCTGAACTGAATCCTACTTAGCTACATTAGCCATGGAATCCTTGGCAAGTCATTCTCCTCTCCAGACCTCCCTCAGTTTTCCCTTTACTTAAATCCAATTCATGCACAATTCAAGATATCACCCTTGCAATGTCATTGGTCCTCTTCCAGAATGAAGAACAAAAAACAACCCTAAAATAAAGGAGCTAGGTTAAATCATCTCTGAGGTTCCTTCCAACTCCAACCTTTTGTGATTCCCATGTAACTCACATTTACATAGTGACTTATGGGTGTATAAAGAGCCTTATGTTTGATCAAATGAGATTCCAAGATATATGTTTTCCTTTTCTAAAGGCAGTCAGAAGAACATTTGAAAAACTGGCATCAAAATGACAGACCAAGATACAGATTATGAGCAAATAGTCTTGTATTTGGTGGCTTCAGAAATAGAGGAAGATTTTTTCTTAAGCATTGCAGGTATGTGGGTGTTTAGTAAATGCTGAGACTACGGAGAATTCTGACCTCGGTTACCAGGCTAGGCACACGTTGATGCCCTCAGGTTTTAACCTTAGCCATTTAATTTAAACTTGACTTGGTAGCTCATGTTTATGGATAAGTGAGCAAAATAGAAGATGAAAAGTGAAAAAAAACCACACAACAAAAAACCAAACCCGACTGTGGAATTCAATATTTCAGAAGCTGTTGATGGGTAAATGTTATTGAAGTGTGGCATTCAAAACCAAAGGCCTGCACTTATGATAATGAGCCTAACAAGGAAATGAGATTGACACAGCAATTCTCTGTTTTTGTCATCCCCTGAGGTTAGAGATTATGCAGCGCAGGGTTCTCTTTTTAGCTTCTTTGGTAATTCCTACTGTGAGACACAACACTCTGCATATTTGTCAAGCTTGCACTCTTGTCAGGTGGCTGGGGTCTTGGAGGTAGCTGTTCTTTCTTGGATCCTGATCCACATCCTCCTCCTTCTAGGAGAACTGCCTGCCTGCTGAGGGCCTCCTCTCACTGACCTCCTCTAAACCTTCTTTGTGCCATTGAGGTGACTGTGGATTTTTAGAGTGAGACTGTGGAAGATCAGGTCCTACCCAGCTGGAAGGGTTTGAATCTAGTCACAGATTTTATATTGGTCTCCTGAGTACCAGCCTTGCTAACTTCAGAGAGGCTCATTACTACAGGGTTCCCCATTAGGTAATTAATTTTTCCCCCTGCCATAGCAGTTTGTGAATATTATTAAAGTGGGGCTATGATCTGAGTCTGTGAAGGGAGGACCCAAATGGATGAAAGCACATTTTGTTGTTGAGACATTTTTTTCAGTTGTGTTTGACTCTTTGTGACCCCATTTAGGGTTTTCTTGGGAAAGATACTGGAGTAGTATGCCATTTCCTTCCCCAGTTTATTTGCAGATGAGGAAACTGAGGCAAATAGAGTTAAATGAGTTGCCCAGGGTCATGCAACTAGTAAGTGTCTGAGGCCAGATTTGAACTCAGGAAAATGAGTCTTTCTGAATCCAGGTTCAGCTCTCTATCCAACTGTATCACCTAGCTGCCCATGAAACCACTTATCCTGGAAATGTTGGTTGTGTCATCTATATCTCTCTATCTTTTCAGAGCTATAAGCAGCAAGTCTGATACCCAGGGCAGGAAAATATTTTCTCAAGTAAACTTTTAAAGACAAATTCAGTTTTGGGAGTAGATAGAAGGGGCAATACTTTATTGGGGAAGGGAGAGACATGCTTCCTCTGCCAGCAGGCTACAACCTGGGGGAGAGGAGGCAAGCTGCAGATACAGAGGAATTCACTGGAAGTAGAAAGTATCTTCCTGGTTTTACATAAGTATTGTTTCTAACTAGGTAACTTTCTAACTACATTCCAAAGGAGTGTAGTACTTTCATCTCCCTTTAAATTTTGGTATCCTGAGAAAATGCTATATGCACCTTGCCCTAGTTAAGATTCTGAGTCTATCTAGCTATATGTCTTTTTGTCTTTCGATCCATCCACCAATCTATCTTCTCTTCCTTCCTTCCTTCCTTCCTTCCTTCCTTCCTTCCTTCCTTCCTTCCTTCCTTCCTTCTTCCCTCCCTCCCTCCCTCCCTCCCTCCCTTCCTTCCTTCCTTCCTTCCTTCCTTCCTTCCTTCCTTCCTTTATACCTACTACCTATATGTATGCCCATCTATCAGTCTATGAATGAATTAAATACTACCTTTTTTGTTATTATTATAGTATGTTCCACATGAAAACAGTAGTTCATCTTAACAATAACACAAATGGGTTCCCATTTAGAGGGTGTGAGATAACTCTGCTCATGGATTCAAATGAGAGAACCATGCTGTAAAGGGAAGGGCAATGAGGTCTTCTTTCCCAGATGCCAGATGGCCCCAGAAAAATTAACTTGGGTTCTTATTGTGTATTGATTCTTTTCCATTCTAGATGCAAGCAGTGGAGTCTCCAAACTAAGCTGGGAGTGTGAGCAATGAGGCCCTGAGAATCCAGGAATCCAGGGTAGGTGTTGTAGCTAGCTCGGCAGTGAAGCCCTGAGGATTATGAGTCTAAGGCTAGAGCGGAGCAGAAGCTAGCAATGATGCTGCCTTTGGATGGCAACTGGATGGTACCAATGCCATGTAGGAACTGAGATGAATTTGAAGTCTACTCCCTCCCTTTGGCCTTAAACTGAAGCAGTGTAGGGAGATTATGCTAGTGAAGTGTTGGGGAAAATGTTTATACTTTGTTCTGATTTTACCTTTGAAGTAAATATTCCTTTGTAAAAGTTAAAACAAACAATGATATAATAAACAATACATATTAGCTCTAATACACATTACCTAAATGGTTGGAGTGGTTTCAAAATATTTATAGCTTTGGATTCTTTCTCCTCCTGTACTTGAATAGCTTAGATTGATCACCTTTGCCCCTGTGGGCAAGTCACTGGTCCAAAATATTTGTATTATCTATCTAGCATGGTAAGACAGAGGGACCATCTTTGTGTGCTCTAGGAGTAGTATTATATTCTGTTTTAGAGGTGTTAAAAAAACTGACTACATGCCACATCTTGTCTTCCCTGTGATCAGAGTGAAGGGTGCTATCTCTTTAGTTATCCAAATAATTACTTAGTAACATAGTGGAGGGGACAGGTAGATAGCATGGATAAAGTGCTGGGATTAGAATCAGGAAGTCTTGTCTTCTTGAGTCCAAATCTGGCCTCAGATATTTATATTAGCTGTGTAACCCTGGGCAAGTCACTTAACTCTGTTTGCCTAATTTTTCTAATTTGTAAATGAGTTGGAAAAGGAAATGGCAAAGCACTCCAGTATCTTTGCCAAGAAAACCTTAAATGGGGTCCCAAAGAGTCAAACACAACCGAAATGACTGAATGACAACAACATGGTAGAGGAGTAAGGCTGTTTGATTGGTTAGAAATGAAGCTGGGATTGTAGACCAGGTAAATGAACTCAATCCAGAGGAGCCAGCTAGGTGAATCTGGGATTGAACACGGAAAGTGAGCCTGAATTATAATCCACTCTTCTTCCATTTCTTACTTGGCTATTTTCCTGAACTTCTCCATGATGCTTCTAGATAGAATCTGGTGGTCTAAGGGAAAAGGGAGCAGGTATTAGTTATGAAAGCAATAGAAGAAGAGGCCAAAAGGGGCCAGTTGAACCTCATCATTGTGTTAGACCACATCAACCTTAGTGCTCATACCTCATCGGTACCCTCTGCCCTGGGACCCTTCTGAGTGGAGGGCAGAGTGGAGAACTCCTCTCCAAACCTCCTCTTCATTTCCCACTGGTTCTCCTATAATCTATGTCTATAATAATCTATAATCTATCTATCCCACTAGATGTGGGATCATATGTCCCACTAGATTATAAACTATTTATATTCCCAGCTCTTAACACGGTGTCTGGCACACAGTAGGCACTTAATATATGTCTGTTGACTGATTATTCTTTTTAAGGAATATGAGGCAGCTAAATGTTTCAGGCCCAGCAAAAGTCAGGAACCAAGCTAGGCGCTGAAACTATAGCTAGTAAATGACTTAGAAAGTTGAAGAATCACCCACTCTGGAACTTCTTTTCTTTAAAAGATGCATTTCTGATCAGTATATTGTTTCCCAGTTTGTCTCCTCTTATCATGTCTGCTGTCATGGGTGTGGGACAGGGTCTGTGTGTGGTGCTAGAAGCGTGTTAACACCATGGCTGCCTCATAGCAGCCCCAGCATTTTAGCCAATCTCTGAGCTAAGGTTAGTAGGCTGACCTCAGCAAAGCCCACACTAAGCTTGGCTCTATGCCTTCAGACTAAAATAGCACCTTCCCCATGCCACATGGGTTTTTCTTCAGTTCATGCTCTTTACAGGCCTCTGTGTTTAGAGTATAATCAGGATTCATATACATTCTGAATAATTATGAAAGTATCAGGCTTATACTCCTTCACCCTCACCCTAGCTTTCACTGAGGAGGGAAAATGTCTCCCATTATTCCTTTAAGCAATAACTTTCCCACTCTCATTCATAAAACACAACCATTCAGTAACTAAAGAAACTCAAGTTGATAAATATCAAGCATTTTTTGAACAAATTAAAAAAGCATAAAAACTCAAAGTGGCATTACAACCTAAGAGGAACAAATTGGCTTTTCTTTTCTCCCTTTTTTTGCCCAGGATTGGGAAAGGACTGGATTACTCTGGAAAAATAGACTAATTTGTGTGGTCACACCCCCTGGAGATGGCTTGCCCAATGAAGAATGAAAAGGGGATAAGAAAGGTATCAGGGACCAGGCTGTCCATTTTTCTAGCCTTGCCAGCATCTGTTTGTTCCTCTTGTGTATCACCTCATCTGGTTTGTGGCTTTCTCTGTGTTCTCATGTTCAGGACTAAGACTCTATCACCTCCATTCAAGTCCATCAGCTGGCAATGGCTGCTGTCCATAACCAAGCTTAGACAGTCCAGGATGTAGTTCTTGCCAGTCTGGACTGCTAGTTTCTCCAACATGGCTGCTTTCCTTCTTTTTGGGAGTATGCCAGGTTCAAGTCATGAGGACTTTAGGAAAGACTGGGTAATTCTGTTTGTCCAGAGACAGACATTTCTGGATCCTCAAGTTTCCAAATGGTAACACCTTTGGGAAAAGGCAAGTCTAGGGTTATGTACTTTTCTCTTGTGATTAAACCAAGAAAACCTTTTGTGATCTAGATTGTGAAGGTCTAAGGGAGAAGAGAGAATTTAGAAGTAGTTATCCTGGCAGTGGCAGAAGAGGCAAAAGTTAAATCTTTTGAAGACTTCTGAACCCAGGAAACCAAACCTGCTCAAAGACCAGTGTTGGACACATTGGCACTTTCTTCATTCAGGCTTGATTTGGGGGAGTAATGAGGCACTTTGTAAGTCACTGGACATTTAACAAAGGAGGTTTACTTTGTTCAAACACAGCCAGGATACACCGGCACTTATTGTGGGTCTTGGTAGATGAGTCTTCTGTTGGTTTTCCTTGCCTCCACCCAGAAATGTGTTGGATCAGCAAGTCTACAGGATATGGGGACTTGTATAGTTTCAGGCATCCAGCAAGTTCCAGTGGCCCAGACTACACATGGCTGGGGCTTTTTATACCTCTCAGTCACCAGGAAACCGTAACAGAGAAACAAGGGCTGCAGGTCGTTGCGTCAGGAAAACACTGAGTACTTTCACAAGCAAGAAGATCGTGATAGTTCAGGGTCTCAAGTAGGGATTTTGGAATTAATGCAAGTATAGGAAATAATAAAAAGCTAAAATTTCCCAGAAAAACAGTTTATAGTAGCAGCTGGCACATACAGAGAATCTTAAGATCCATGAAATATTTCACATTCATCTCATTTAATCATCATGACAACCATACGAGGTAACAATGACAGATGAGGAAACCAAGGCTGACGTTGAGGAACTTCCCTAAAGTCATACAGAGGGTGGATGTCTGAGGTTAGATTCGAACTCACATCTTTCTGACTCCAGGTCCAATGCTCTATCTACTGTGCCATCCAGCTACCTCTAAGAACTGCTTCCACTTTCCACTTAAAGTCCTCTTCCACTTCCTCTTCAGGCCTCTTACAATGTAGGGACTTTTTGGAACGATATTTACAACCATGGAGAAGGAAGAAAGTAGCTCCCAGATGCCAGCATCATTTTGGGGATTCTATATTGCTTGTTCAGACCCTTTCTGGCTCTTAGCTGCCCTTTTCATTTTCTCCATGCAGACCACGGTTTTATGAGTAATGAATCTTCAAGAAGCCAAATTAATGATCTTCAGCACTAACCATCTGCCACAAGTTTAAAAGGCTTGTCTTAACTGTATGAAGTGTATGAATGTGAGTGTTTTATGCACCCTTACATATCTCTGAGAAGAATGAATGTCCTTTATGAATTTAGCAAAGTTATCAGAGCCAACAGCTCAAAAGGCTGGCTGCTCTAACCTGGTTGAGCTCTGCTGGAGATTCAGTCTCAATGGTTGCTCGAACTGAAGATATATCTGTATTTGGGGGCATGGAAACACTTATCAGATTTAAATGTCTTTTAAAATAAAGGTCAAAGATCAGGCAGCTGGTGTAGCAGAAACTGCATTGTGTCTAGTTGAGCCAAGAGGCAAATTTATTGGTCAAAAAGCTTTTTGGAATAGAAAATGAGTGCTTAGCCAAATGGTTGCTAGAAAGTGTAAGAAATACTCCAGAATAAGGGCATGAATTCAGAGGAGGGAAGCCCAAGTTGAAAAGTTGTCATCTGAAGACATTTAATTATATTATTGCTGGCAGAAAAGTGCCAAGGAGAGTCAAAACAAAGCCTGGCGGCCTTGTTCTGTTAAGTCTAACAACAACGATAATTAACACGTATGCAGGAGATTGAATAATGTCCAGGATAAATATTGGATTAACTATTCTTTTGTTATACTTTTCCATTGTTGAACATGAAAAAATAAAGATCAAGTGTCTGAGTTTGAGTGTAGTTATAGGACTTAAATTCTGTTGCAGAGAGAGGTAGTTATACAACGCATGCATCATATTTTTTTGATCATAGTTGTTTTTCTTTTTGATTAAGATTAGTCCAGAATTTGCTTGAGTCCCCCTTGAAGAATAAAATCTTCACCTGATAAAGGAAAATGTTATTATACAAGAGAGGAAGGTTTATATTATTACTTGTTTTAAAATGTGGACATTGAACATAAAATATATACGTCTATATAAACATTTGTATGTGTATATATACATATATACAATGTACACATATAATATATTAGGTGTATGTGTACATACATGTAATATGTATGTACAAACACACATGTACATATTTAACTCTGATGGGGTGCTTGGGTGCATGTGCTTGGACCCCAATTCTAAAATCACATTTCTTTTAAAAATCACATTTCTCTCTAACCTCAAGACACTCTCTCAGGCAGTCTCCCTCCAGCTCAAGGACAGCCTGCCCCAGCAGGAACCGTTATCTCCCTTCCTGCCATAGTAGCCCACTGTACCTATAGACTTTATCACTTAGAGCCAGCTGCACACTGACTAAACTAACGGCACACTGGGTCATGGCAACATTTACTACTCACTGACCAATCATATGTATCTTCTACTTAGATGTATGTGTCCTCCCTTTCCATTAATCTTGTCTAACAAGACATTGATGAGAGAAGTCTGATTTTTTCTGGTCAACCCTGACCGTTGGTTGACTTAGTGACGTTTCAGGCCTAAAACCACACCTCCATGTAGCCCCCCACCTTGGGCTATTTCCCGATGAGTTTTGGGTAAAATGTGTGTGTGCGTGTTCGTCCTTCATTGCCGAAGAAGACCATGCCATCAGAGAAATGATGACATGACTTGTACTTGAAAGGTCACATAGCTAGTGAGTGTCAAGTGTCTGAGGTAAGATTTGAACTCAGGTCCTCCTGAGTCCCGCACTGGTTCTCTATCCACTGTACCACCTAGCTGTTCCTTTGGATAAAATATCAGCACAGTAGATAGTAGAAGTGCATGTTCCTTTATGAACTGACCACTCCTTAACCATTCCCTAATCACACCCCAAAACACCTAGTTAGCATATTTGGCACACATCATACTGTAGAATAATCTACGTAAACTTTATCTATAACTCTTTTAAATTGCAGGTTCCCTAAGAACTCTTGCCTGCTGAAAGGCATAATAATAAACTTTTTTGCCTGCTTCACTTAAGATTGCTTGAGTCCAGTGAATTCTTTCCAGACTAGGTTGATAGGGATATCTAGTGGTTTCTGGACCTTTCCTGACCCTCATCAACTGCTCTTAAGAAAATAAGAAAAGTACAACCACAGTGTGTGAGAGTTTTTTCTGGTAGACTTAGATTTTTGTAATAACACAAGAACTTCTGAAAAAAAAAAAAAAATCCCAATGGTGGACCTCAAGGCAAAAAGCCTTCCACACTCAGAGAGAGAAATATGGAAGTCACTCACATAATGTAGCAGATCATGTTTGTGTATGTGTATCTGTTTGTGTATCATGTTCTGATTTGTTATACGGATTCTTTCATTTATCTTAGTCTGACTACATAGCATGACGATAGTGAAAATATACTCAATAGGAAAGTATATGTAGAATCTATACAGAATTGTATGCAGTCGTGGGGAGGGAGGGAGGTAGTGGGGGGTGGGTGGGGAGGGATAAAATCGCAATTGTATGGCAGTGATTGTTAAACATTAAAAAAAATTAAAAAAATTAATAAAAAAAAAAATAAATAAAAAAAAAAAAAAAAAAAAAGAAAATAAGAAAAGTGCCCATTCTTAAAAGGTCATGCTTGTTTCTTCTTAAAACATTATCTCAATGGCAGATTTAGATTTTTCTTTCCCATCTTCACTTTGCCCATTAGTATCATACATATGGCTCTGGGAGGAACCTTAGAGGCTATCTGGTCCAGCTTCCTTATTTCTCCAGTAAGGAAACAGTTCTAGAGAGGCAAAATCCAGGTTCACAAAAGTAATACAGTCAGAATTTGAACTCAGATCCTTCAACTCCACATCCAGTGGGCTTTCCATAAAAAGAGTTTAGTGCAGTGTTAGCATATAGTGGGTGCTATACAAATGCTAATTCCCTCTTTCCTCCTTTCCCTCCCCTGGATCATGCTGTCCCTACCTACCTTCCTTTGTGTGTGTGTGTGTGTGTGTGTGTGTGTGTGTGTGTGTGTGTGTGTGTGTGTGTGTGTGTGTGCCACTGTGCCAGTTTAGAATTGCTTCTCAACACTGTTCCTCTTATAAATATTCTTCAGCATTTCACATGATGTACTTGCCTTGTCTCACTTGTAATTTGTAAAATTGTGCTCCTTGGAAGAGTCCTTGACATTATGCAGCTGTTGGCACAGTCTTTCTATCTGGTCCTTCTTTCTTTTTCTGACCCTGATGTTTAAGGAATTATGATACTCCAACATTTTATATAATTTTTCCTATTCAGAGAATCTTAAACTGAAATAAGAAATCTATTTTTTCCTGGCACCTCATCATAGTTTTCTCTAACCTACTGCCATGGGTGCCTTTTTCCATAGTTTTCCTAGCTCTTGGTACCGCCTCTTATCCACTATGCTGAGGCAGGTCATAAGAAATACAAGCTGCCCATGTGTTACGATGCTTTAACGGGCTCTGCCACCAGAAAGTCTATCCCACTGGTCTGCCAAGATATTTGAAATTCTCATTATGAGATTTATTCCTTCTGGTCAATAACAGGATTACAAAGTGATATCTTTTTGATATCTTAGATATCACAGATCACCCAGTCCACCTCCTTCATTTTAGTGAAGAGACATGCCAATCAGAGCTAGTAAAGGTGAAGACATGACTTGAATCCAGGTCTCTTTTTTCTTAGTTCAATTTCTTCCCAGGGCATTAGATTGTTTTTAGTGAATTTGTTTCCAGAAAAGTCCTATTAAGATATGACTAGGTTACCTGAGAATACTGGAGAGAAACAACATTCTTCATAATTTTTCCTAGAGATGGTTTGGGGAGTCTTGTTGGCATGGACTTCAGAGGTAATCCAAATGATTCCTGTGTTATAATTAGCTAGTCACTGAGGCTCACTATGTGCATAGTTCCTATTGGGCTCTTCTCTGTGCTATTAAAGGTCTCTTACCAGCAGTCATTCTCTAGCCCTCCCTTCCCTAGCCCCTCATCAGAGGGCTCTGAGCAGTCCTAAGGTCATTGCCTCCTTGTTATGATTCCTGATCACCTCTGTGCCATAGTATCAGGCTCAGACTCTTGGATTGATGATACTCCAAGGCTGACTGGAGGCAAGAAATAATGCGTATGCTGTTGCAGCTCCTTTGCCCAAGTAAATAACCAATTCGAACTATTAGGAGGTAGTTATTTCCCATTGACTTGTTCCTTGCCTCTTCTGATACCTGATGAAAGCTACCAAAGCAGTTGGGCAGCTAAGTGGTACCATAGTGCACAGACCTGGACTCAGGAAGACCTGAGTTCAAATGAGGTCTCAGACACTTAGCTGTGTGATCTGGGGCAAGTCACTTAGATTCAGTTTGCCTCAGTTCTCATTTGTAAAATGGAGATAATAACAGCACCTAGTTCCCAGGGTTGCTGTGAAGCTCAAATGAGGTAGTATTTGTAAAGTCTGTAGCACAGAGCCTGGCACATAATGAGTGCCACATGAACACTAGCTATTAGTTGGATATAGCCAACATGTTGCTGATATGATCAGATCACTACAGATGGTCTTTCATGTTCTTAGGGCACCGAACCCAGTGATACTGTCTGTAGGAATGAAGAATGAAATCAAGAAAGGACACCACTGGGGTTGGTTACAGTTTTAAGCAACCTAGTCAGTGACTAATTGTGATTTCAGAGGACTGATGGTGAAGTAGGTCCCCCATCTGTCAGTACAGAGGTAGTGAACTGCAGAATGAGGCATACATTTTCATATCTGTCTGCGTGTTTATTTGTTTTACTTTTTTAAATTATATTTTACTTAACCGTAATGTTATTACTTAACTGTTTATTTATTTACTATTATTATTAATAATATTAATATTATATATAATATATAATGTAATAATTATTAATATTATTGTTATTAATTATTTACTTAACTGTTATATGGATAGATACATGGGGGTAGAGGTAGGATGGTGTAGGGTGGAGAATATGAAATCATTGGAGACTGACAATCATGTAAAACAAAGGAACATGAATATAACGTTAAAAAAAAAATCCTAATGGGGGGGCGGAGCCAAGATGGCGGAGTAGAAAGACGCACATACACATAGCTCTGAACCCACAACCCATAGAATGGCTACAGGGAAGTAACTCACGGCGAATTCCGCACCCAGAGGCCACAGAACATTGGAGCGAGGGAGATTTCTGTTCCAGAGAGACCTGCAAACCTCTCGCGGGGGGGTCCTTCGCGCTGCGGACTGGGCGCCGGGACTGGGAGCTGAGTGCAGCCCTGCCGCAGCCGCGGCACCGAGAGGAAAAGATCCGAGCAGGCTTCACAGACAGGATCTCCAGCAGCCACGCGGGTCCCTCCACCCACAGAGGGATCTGCAAACCTCTCGCAAAAGGTCCGTCGCGCTGCAGACACAAAGCCCAGCCCAGACCTGCTGCGGCCATGGCTGCACCGAGAGAAACAGATCCGAGCAGGCTTCAGGGACGGGATCTCCAGCGGCCGCACAAGTCCCTCCACCCACAGGTGACAGGGGTGGGTGAGAGAGTCTCTTTGGTGGGTCGAGAGGGGAGTGGGGTGCCCCCATAATACAGGCCCCCCCCGGGAGGTAGAAGCTGAGAGGCGGCTGCAGACAGGGGCTCCCCAAGCGGGCGGGAGCCTGAATCCATTGTGGAAGGTCTGTGCATAAACCCCCTGAGGGAACTGAGCCTGAGAGGTGGCCCTGCCCCGATCTCAGCACCAGAACATAATCTCATACTGAATAGCAGCCCTGCCCCCGCCAAAAGCCCTGAGGCTGGAAGCAGCATTTGAATCTCAGACCACAAACACGGGCTGGGAGGATCAGGAGGTGAGGTGGGTGTGAGGAAAATATTCAGAGGTCAAGTCACTGGCTGGGAAAATGCCCAGAAAAGGGAAAAGAAATAAGACTATAGAAGGTTACTTTCTTGGCGAACAGGCATTTCCTCCCTTCCTTTCTGATGAGGAAGAACAATGCTTACCATCAGGCAAAGACACAGAAATCAAGGCTTCTGTGTCCCAGCCCACCCAATGGGCTCAGGCCATGGAAGAGCTCAAAAAGAATTTTGAAAATCAAGTTAGAGAGGTGGAGGAAAAGCTGGGAAGAGAAATGAGAGACATGAAGTCAAAGCATGAACAGCAGATCAGCTCCCTGCTAAGGGAGACCCAAAAAAATGTTGAAGAAATTAACACCTTGAAAACTAGCCTAACTCAATTGGCAAAAGAGGTTCAAAAAGCCAATGAGGAGAAGAATGCTTTCAAAAGCAGAATTAGCCAAATGGAAAAGGAGATTCAAAAGCTCACTGAAGAAAATAGTTCTTTCAAAATTAGAATGGCACAGATGGAGGCTAATGACTTTATGCAAAACCAAGAAATCACAGAACAAAGAGAGAAGAATGGAAAAAAATCCTAATGGAAACCATTGGTTTAAAAGATTGACTTCAAAAGACAGAAATCCCACTGCCTCACTTGGAAGCTTTCCGTGCCTTTTGAAAAAGATTTCTCTACTACATGTCTACACTGTCCTTTGTGGGTACTGAAAACAACAAATACGCTGCTCTCTGTGTTATAAATATTATGTCTCCTTAGCTTGATGTTAAAAGTTCACTGTAACTGCTGAAGGTAGATTGCTGGTCATAGAGATACATGTGTAGAAAGTGGCAATTCCAACTTCCTTTGTTGTATCCTCATATAGTCATTTCCTCGGAGACTAAAGGATCCCTAACCAGAACATTGTTTTCATTTCTTTTTAAAAAATTTTTTTAATCTGAACTTTGGAAATAAAACAAGCATTTCCATAACAATAGAATAAAAATAAATTATGATTGTGCATGAAACTGCAAATCTGTTATGTACTACTTTCTAGATATTGTATTTACTTTCCATCAAAGTTGGCTTTAAAGTGAATATTCTATTTTTATATTTTGTTTCAAAATAAAATCAGAGATAGATATAGGCCCATGGCGGGGAAGGTAGGGGGAAGGGGTAAAGGTCTTCTAGTGCACTGAAATAAAAACTTTTGGTAAGGAAAAGTGACAAAGAGTTAGGACATTAGGTAGTACTTCCTCCATACTCACTCAGGGACTGATTTTTTTCTACCAGACTTTTAGTACTTCACATTAACCCTGCCATTTACTCCCTTGTTGTTACCCTTTCCACCATTGAGGGATTTCCTCCTATGCCTAGCATTGCTTGTTTCCAAATTTACAATGCTTTTAACTTCGCTCTTTTCTTTCTTTCTATCTCCTTTGTAAGTCATCTTAATGTATGTGTTTGTCCTTCCTTGCCAAAGAAGACCATGCCATCAGATAAATAATGACATGACTTGCACTTGACTTTGTTTTTTGAGTGGGTGAGGGCTGTGTAGGTGACCAGCCTCACTTCTCCTCCAGAGTCATCTGAATCCAGTGACCAGATATTCATCAGGATGACTGGAGATGACCCAGAATGAGGCAATGGGGGTAAGTGACTTGCCCAAGGTCACACAGCTAGTGAGTGTCAAATGTCTGAGGTGAGATTTGAGGTCCTCCTGACTCCTGCACTGGTGCTTTATCCACCGCACCACCTAGCTGCCCCAAGTCATCCTAATATCAAGTAAGTAACCACCATTTACAAGTGTCAGGCACCAGGCTGGGTGTTTGGGATACAAGGACAAAAATGAAACAATCACTGTCCTCAAGAAGCTCTCCTATCTGGAAGAATCATCATGTGTAGACACACACACATAAATATATGCACATACTCATGCCAGCAACTAACTGATCAGAGGCACAGTGGTTATAGAAAAGAAAGAGACAACAGGGCTAGGCGAGCCTGTATAATATGTACATGACTAGTTTATTGATCTGAGGGTCAAGGTTTATATAGTCTTTTACAGACAAGCAAGCAGGGTTATTCCCATGAGAACATTTTTAGCTTACTTCTTTTACTTCCTTATCTTAGTTCCTTCTGAGTAACAATCTCAGAGTGCACAGTCAGAGTCAGGACATTCTCCTTCTTGCATATCAGGAGTGGGATGGTGAGCCAATCCTGAACATGTCATCCCTAATGCTAGTACAAGTCTCAGGTAAAACCTGGACAGTACTTCACATTCTGGACTCCATCAGTACTGGCCCTCTACATCTCCACCTTTTTTCTTTGCAAGTAATTTTAGACCATGTAGGTCTGTGCCAATCTTGACAAGGTCATACATCCCCATATGTACAAGGCAGGGGATGATCGCAACCAGGAGGCATATGGTAACCACTACAGGAGCAAAGTGGATTAAAAGAACTTCAGTGTTCTGCATGGGATTAAGCCTTTTTTACAGAATTCAATATTGAATTAACAATTTCTTGTGGATCAATTTCCTGAATATGACTATTAGCAATATCATCTGTAATAAGCTCCAATTCTTCAATTTGCCATGTTATGTGATGACTATGCCAAGAATCAATATTGCCACAAACTTCTTTTTTCATCGCTCCCCACCCCTTGTTGTTTTTTGATTTCAGTTTGGAGCAGATCCAATGTCCACTCCCCTTGAGTTTGATACCAAGTATGGTTTACCTTAACAAGGAACATAACATGTGTGGGTTGTTGTACAATCATCACAAGCGGATTTGATTGAGGACTGATATATCCAGATAAAGTATAATTTATACAATTTATAGTAAATATCATTATGACCCAGTACGCAGTTCAGTACATAGCTGGTTCAAATCAATGAATTCGATAGGTGCAGCTGGCTACTATAGGAGGAAGGGAGATAACAGTTGTTGCTAGGGCAGGCTGTGTCCTTGAGGGAGAAACTGCCTGAGATAGTATCTTGAGGCTAGGGAGAAATGTGATTTCTAAAGAGAAATGGCAGAATTAGGGCCCAAGTACATGCACCCAAGCACCCCATCATTCGCCCCCTTTAAAGAGATGGAACCCAAGATCTTTTGGGGTAAGAGATGAAGGTCTCGGCTTCTGAAACTGCTTCCTGTTGAGATTGGATGTGGAGCTGTCCCTGCCTCACAGGGTCCCAATATTGGAGAGGTTGGGTCTTTAGCTAGTGTCAGGAACATGGTCAATGCCAGGTGCAGACAGGGATATGTAATGGTCTCAGACAGAGGGTGATATACAGCCAGAATGGTCATCTGTAAGTAGAAGGTACTGAACCTTGAAGATACAAATCTGGCACAGAAATTAAACAAATGAGGACCAGAAAGGAGTAGGAAGAAAATGACTAGAAGTGAGATGGGTATGAGAATATTGTCAAACTTCCTCACACCCTCTTAACATACTTAGTAACTATCCAGGGACAGGAGGGGCTTGGATGACTCCCACTTGTCTCCAACCTTCTTATCTGCTTTCCATATTTTTGATCAAGCTTTTATTTATCCAAATCTTTTGAATCCATTATTCAGACTGCTTCACTTTCCTTTATATTTATACCATAGACAGGATAGCTCACAAGTTATTACTCTTCACTAGCATAGCTGTATTGCCTTAAACAACAGAGATTTATAACTTGAACCTCACAACTGAATCATTGTTCATTGTTGTTTCACAGGCTTGTTTATCTTTTTCTGATTATATCCAGTCTGGAAGAAAAACTTTAGAAATTAAATTATTAATAAGTTCAAACACTAATTTTAACTCTTTCTTAGGCCATGGAATGACTACAAATTCAGATTAAAATAGCAAGATCTTTCCTGCTTTATAGATCATTACATAATAATTTAGCAATACATTATCTTGAAAATCAAAATTTAGTAGGCTTTACCCCTCTTGTCTTAGAAAAACATTTCTTCTAAAAATATTTTTTGTTGTTTTAAAACAGTTTAAAATTTATCCTGATGTTAACACTAAACTTTTATAAAGAAAATTAGTTGAAACCTTTTAAAATGATAGTTCTCCTTTCACTTTGAAACAAAAATAAACCTTTTAAAATTAAAATTCATTAAAACTTAGTTGGTATAAAAATGTCCCTAACTTAATATGAATTCCCAAAGTATTAGGTCAAACCAAATTCTTAATTATTACAGAATTCCTAGATATCACAAAATGCTTTAGGCAAATAGGTGCAATGGAATCTCACATTGGTAACAGTAAAAGACAGATTACAGAAAAACACTACTACCTTTAAAATCCTTTTAAACAATGGAGACATCTTAAGTAGTTTACATAAATTTCTGAACATGTTCTAATTTCAGATAAAAATAATATTAGATTCTCCAGTAAGGTTACACAAAATAGCTCACATGTTTTACTGACTACTTGTTATCGATCATAGAAATTTGCTATAGAAGGAAAAAATCAGGGACATGTGACATACCAAGTATGACAAGATAAAACACCCTTGACTCTGTTTGAATTCAGATAAGATTGAAATTCTCTAATCATGTAGTATCTGTTTTATAGCCAGACTCAAGAATAGTCAGGTGGGAAACATTCCTTTTCAAAGAAACACAATGGGGAAACTGACCAGGGGGATCCCATCCTAGATTGAGTCTAGAATTGTCCCTTCAGTGTTTCCTTTATAGATATAAACTTTACCTGTTAACATTACAGGATCACATTCCTTCTGAGTAGCTTATGGCATTTCTCTCAGATACCGATTTAATGCAAACAGCTATACCTAAATTCAAACTCAAGAAAAAAATAGTTATGGTCCCAAATTCCTTTTACCTTAAACAGCAAATTTCACTAATCACAGCTTAGAGCCAGATACAGTTACTTCTATTCTCATGGAGTTGCAATAAGTAATAAAGATTTACCAGGACTCACATACATAGGGATTTCATTTAAGATCTTTCCTTCTCAAATTTAAAACTTGTCTTGATGTAAAAGCCAATTGTTAAAAGTTCTTTCTATCTATTACAACTTCTGAGCAAGTCATATTCATTGTTTAGAATTTACATAAGCCAAACAAGTTTCTCTCCTAAGGCTGATGATCTTGCCCACATGGATGGTTTACAGGGACCTTAGCAGATTTACAAAATAAAGGAGATTGGTATGGTCCCCATCCCTGCCAACCCCCAAACATATAGGAGGACTGTTCTGAATGGGCAGAATCAATCTAAATAAAGTTTTCACTCAATTCCTTTCTTTCTACACACAGTAATCAATTAACACTTTTAGGTTTAGCATTAAAACAGTAACTCCAAATAACTTAGTAAACAATCTTACAACTTTTATAAATGATAACCAAATTGTTTTAGCTGTAACCTTTTTAACAGGCAAAGGTGAAAATACTTCATTTTCTAAATGGCAATTACAAAACATTATAAGACAAGGTTAACAGGACTGATAAAATTTAAAATAGCAACTGGTTTTACACAATTTTCCCAACATCTTTTAGTTTCAAAAAAATTCAGATTAAAAATTGTTTTCTCTAATACCATTTCTGTCTTACAGTGGTCACTCAATTTTTTCAATACAAGAGAATTTTACTACAATTTAGAAGCACAATAACAACACAAACAGTGAACTTTAGGTGCCATTAATTACATATCCAAACCTTCACATATAAAAATTATTAATAGAAGACTGGGCTTACTAAATGTAGAGGCTTGTTGGCTTGTGATCTCATACTGCTCTGACCCATCCCCTAAACAACGAATATGGCTTGCTCAGAAGTTGTAATAGATAGAAAGGATTTTTAACAATTGGCTTTTACATCAGGACAAGTTTTAAATTTGAGAAGGAAAGATCTTAAATGGAATCCCTATGTATGTGAGTCCTGGTAAATCTTTAGCACTCTCTCCCCTTGATCTAATCTGGGATGAGAAGAGTTAACAGAATCTGCTAAAATGTTTTTAGCTGTCCTAACTATTCACTCCAGCCCTAGCTTGATGGTCAGAGTCAGGACTACAGGGTAAAAATATCTTAATGGTTCTAACTTTTACTCAAGGAAACTTCACTTCTGTGTCCACTCCTTAAACACTTCTTTGAAAGAGAGGGCTATGAATCTGCCAGCTGAAGTGAGGGAGATTCTGGAAAAAGATCCAGTGGTGCCTAGTCCACTTCTCTCTACTGGAGAGTTCAAAGCTTTATCTTTGAGGTGTCTCTTTTTCAGATCTATGCATTTTCTCAGTTTGCCTTAGTGCCAAATAATACAACAAATTCTGACCTGTCTTAAACATCCATTTAGAAGTGCCATTTTTCACTTAAAATATGAGCAGAATAACTACCTTTTGGTTGTTCCCCATAATACAAAAACTTTTCTCTTTTAGGTGAAGCAAGAAATAATTAAATGTTAGTCAGTCTGCCTCTCTGATATGAGGGGAAAAGTTTCCCTGATTTCTTTTTGTCTTTCTCCCCACCTTCACAGCCTGGCCAGGGTTAGAAGGTAGAAAGGGAGAGAGAATTTTGACAACAACTTTCCAATAATTTCCAAAATTTTTAAGCTTTCCTTAAAAGCTCCTACTGGACTTTGATTAAAGTCCCTTTAAAACTGCACATACATTATTTATTTCTGACCTAAAACTTCCTTTAGCAATCATATAAACTAAACAGTATAAGATTTGTTTTCTCTTTCTTTCTCCCATCCTCTTCTCTGATGCTGAAGCAATCAGAGAGAGGAGAAGAAGGGGAGGAAAAAAGATAACTGCATTCCAAAGTCCAGCTGCAGCATAGTTGTTTGCATTAACATGCAGACACATGCACACAGAACATATAGAAACAGAACTCATATACAGACAATGAAAAGAACAATCCAAAAACTGAGAAAAGATTATCAGAAATCCTCTGCATAAATCAAATCTTTGGCTTGGCTCTCCAGACCAAGTGGAGGCCAGGAAACACATTCTTTATGGTCTTAAAGACCAAGTTAGAAAAGGCTGATAGGAAAATAATCCCCCTAGAGAGCCTAGTGATTCACCAAAATTCCCTGGACTTTCCAAATTCTGTGTGTGTGATTCATCGGGGCCACTGCTCCACTTTTGCTTCTTTCCCTGTTCATCAGATCCCTGTTTGGGCGCCAATTGCCAGCAACTGGATGATCAGAGGTGCGGTGATTATAGAAAAGAAAAAGACAACAGCAGCGGGGGCTAGGCGAGCCTGTATAATATATACATGACTAGTTTATTGATCTGAGGGTCAAGGTTTATATAGTCTTTTACAGGCAAGCAAGCAGGTTTATTCCCATAAGAATATTTTTAGCTTACTTCTTTTACTTCCTTATCTTGGTTCCTTCTGAGTAACAACCTCGGGGTGCATAGTCAGGGTCAGGACATTCTCATCCTTGCATATCAGGAGTGGGATAGTGAGCCAATTATCCTGAGAACATCAACCCTAGTACAAGTCTCAAGTAAAACCTGGACAGTACCTTAAATTAAGGACTCCATCAGAACTGACCCTCTACATACTTATACAAATACATATTTACACACATATGCATATCTATCTTCTCATTGTTATTGTTCAGTTGGGTCTGACTTTGTGGCCCCATTTGAGTTTGTTTGTTTTTTTTGGCAAAGAAATTGGAGTGGTTTGTTGTTTCCTTCTCCAGTTCATTTTACAGATGAGGAACTGCAGCAAACAGGGGCAAGCAATTTGCCCAGGATCACACAGCTAGTGAATGTCTGAGACTGGGTTTGAATTCAGATCCTCTTAATTTTAGGCCAAGTGCTTTATCCACTGAGATACCTAGCTGCCTCTAATATACTCACACAGACACACAAATACATACATACACACAAACAAAACAGATAGAAGGGTGATTTGGTGGGGGAGGGCATTATCATTTGGTGGGATCAGGAAAATCCACACATAGAATGAGATTTGAAGGAAACTGAGGACTCATAGAGACAGAAGTGACAGTCAATGAATGCAGAGGCTAAGAGCTAAGAGCTGGAGCACGAGGAAAAATAAGGTGTAATGTTGGATGGACCTGGACCTAGAGTCAGGAAGATCTGAGTTCAAATCTAGCCACTGAGGGGTACTAGCTGTGTGACCCCGGGCAAGTCACTTAACCTCTATTTGCCTGAGCCACCACATCTGTAAAGTGGCCATAATAATAGCATTATCTGCCAGAGTTGTTGTGAGGATCAAATG
This sequence comes from Notamacropus eugenii, assembly GCF_028372415.1. Taxonomy (NCBI): domain Eukaryota; kingdom Metazoa; phylum Chordata; class Mammalia; order Diprotodontia; family Macropodidae; genus Notamacropus; species Notamacropus eugenii. The sequence goes on from NC_092877.1 coordinate 96,249,100, forward strand.
AGATATTTGTAAAGCACTTTGCTTTGCAAACACCTTGAAGTGTTAAAGAAGTGCTAGCTCTTACTGTGTAATATAGTAATATAGAATAAGGTTGAAGAGGTAGGTTGGGGCTAAGCTGTGAAGGGGGTAAGCCATAAAGAGGAGTTTATATTTGACCTTTGAAGTCAAAGAGTTCCTTAACCAGGGAGTGATATGGCTAGATCTGTGATTTAGGAAAATCACTTTAGTAGTTATTTGAAGATTGGGTTGAAAAGAGGAGGGGCTTGAGGCAGGGAGGCCAATGAATAGGTTATTGCAGTGGTCCAGGTGGCAGGTGATGAAGGTCTGGATTAGGCCAGTGCCTATATGTATGGAGAGAAGGGGATGGAGGAGAATGTTATTGGGGGTGCAGAAATGACAAGATTTGACTGGACACAGGGTGAGAGAGAGAGAGTACAGAGCTGAGGAAAAGACTTGCAAACTTGAGTAGAATGATACTGGTGTAATAAAAATAAGGATGTTTGGGGGAGGGTGAAGAAAATAAGATCTTACTTTGACAGTTAGCACCATACAATGATCCATATTTAACCAATGTGTGTTAAGACCCCTGGATTTGGAGTCAAAGGAATTGGGTTCTAATCCCTGCTCCCTCTATGACTTTGAATAAGTCTTTCCACATCTCTGGGGCCCGAGTTTCTTCATTTATAAAACTAGGGAGTTGGATTGGCTAGTTTTATTTAGTTTAACTGAGATCAGAGAGGCTCTGTGATAGATCTAAGATTGTATAATATTTGGTCTCCAAACTCATCATAATTATCCACTGTTCCAGATGAATAACAGAAAACGTTTATTTATATATTATTTTAAATAGTATTTTTTTCTTTTTTAAAATTTAATTTATTTGTTTTCAGTTTTAAACAATCGTTTCCATAAGTCTTAAATGTTCTCCCCCTCCCTCTTCCTCTCCCCTTCTCCCCTCCCTCCCTGAGATGGCATGCAATGTTATATGGGTTTTACACATACATTCCTATTAAACACCTTTTCATATTAGTCATGTTGCATATAAGAATTAAAATGAATGGGAGAAATCATGAGAAAAAAAACAAAATAAAACATAAAACAAGAGAAAAGAGTCTGCTTCGTTCTGCATTCTGATTCCATAGTTCCTTCTCTGGATGTGGATCGCATTTTGCCTCAAGAGTCCTTTGGGGATGTTTTAGGTCCTTGCATTGCTGTGAAGGGCTTAGTCTGTCAGAAACAGTCCTCACAGACTGTGGCTGTTACTATGTATATTGTTCTCCTGGTTCTGTTCATTTCACTCAGCATCATTTCATATAAATCTTTCCAGGTTTTTCTGAAGTCCACCTGTTCATCATTTCTTATAGTATGATAGTATTCCATTACATTCATATACCACAACTTGTTCAGCCATTCCTCAGTTGATGGGCATTCCCTTGATTTCCAGTTCTGGGCTCCCCCAGAGAGAGCTGCTGAATAAATATTTTTGTACATGTGGGACCTTTTTCCATTTTTATGATCTCTTTGAGATATGGCCCTAGAAGCGACAATATTACTGGGTCAAAGAGTATGTACATTTTTATAGGCCTCTGGGCATAGTTCCAAATTGCTCTCCAGAATGGTTGGATCAGCTCACAGCTCCACCAGTAATGTATTAGTGTTCCAACTCTTCTTCAACATTTATCATCTTCCTGTTTTGTCATGTTAGCCAATCTGATAAGTTTGATGTGGTATAAAGGTTCACTCTTTATAAAATTTTGAGTTCCAAATTTTCCTCTCTCTTTCCCTCTCCCTTTCCCCTCTGTAAAATGGAAAGCAATTTGATATAGGCTATGTGTATATATACGTATACACACACACAATCATGTAAAACATATTTTCGTGTTAATTTTGTTGTGAAAAAAATAAACAGACCAAAAGGAAAACACACACACATGTTTTTAAGAAAGTTAAAATAGTATGCTTCAATCTGCATTTAGACTCCATCAGCTCCTTCTCTAGATGTAGATAACATTTTGATGGAGCTTGGGACTCTAGCAGGGGGAGTTTAAATCCACCAGATGAAGTGAGAAACAATGAGAGCTAGGCAAATATTTCTTGATTGCTCTGCCACTGACTCTTAACGGTTAGGTCTAAGACCTCAGGATCTGGTGTATTCCAGTCTAACCTATCAAACATTTATTAACATCTACTACTACTACTGCTCCACCACCATTCATAGCTGCTGCCTTTTCTTTCTTGGGCTGGAAGTGGTGGGAGGGGAGTTTGTTTGGGTACACAGGTTTCATACTCCTCCCTTTTCTCCAAGGACTGACATCTCAATCCTCATTCTTTTTGATCCCTTTGAAATATTTAATAATGTCAATAACCTCCTAGAGTTTACTCTTGCCTCTGTGGGGTACCATGATATCACTTCTGTCTCCTGGTTCTTTCATCTCTCTGACTCCTCAGTCTTTTTTGCTGGTTATTTATCCATATCACACCCACCAATCATGGGTGTTCCCCAAGATTCTGTTCTGGGTATCCTCTTTTTGATCTATATTTTCTAGATTAGTGAGAGATAGAACTGGATATATAGATAGGAGAATCATCTACAACAGAGATAATTGAACCCCTGAGAGCTAGCTGATGAGATCACCAAGAAGGATAGTCTAGAGGTAGAGACTAGGGACATAAAAGGCAGTTTACACATCAGATTTTTTTTTTTTTAAATGCAAACTGAGAAAAGAAAGAAAGTTTAAACTAGAACATGAGAAATTTAGATTAGATATTTGATGAAATTCCTGAGTTTACACTTAGTGTTTTATGGCCACTCTCTATGGACATCTGTCTTTCTGCAGTGATTTAAGTGAAACCCTTCCTTATGAGGGAATGATATATTTGGAGTAGTAGTCATTGGAATTTTACAGTTGGGAGGAATTTTAGAGATCATTTGTCCAAACCTCTTATTTTACAGACACAAAAACTGAGGCCCAGAGTGTAAGATGATTTACCCTAAAGCAAGTAGTAAACTGGTGATGAAGATGGGTCAAGGACCTTGATCTTCTAACATTCCTCCTGTACTATTTGGGTCCTTGCCAGTCCCATGGTACTATGGATATGTGAACATTTTGCTTTATTGGAGTCTCTCAACTGGTGATCTTTAAGAAATGGATCATGTTATCCTATACTTTGGGTCCCTTAAAATATATACTTTTGAGAATGGATATTTATTGCTTTGGAACTGATTTCATAATAAAAATCTGGAATTATGATACCAATAAAATTACATAAATGACACATGTCAATTAAACATGTTTTGGATATGATATACTGGTATTGAGCATTATTTATCAATCTTTAACCATCTCAACAAAAGAGATAGAGGAATTTATTTTTCTAATAAAGTACTTATGTTTTTTAAAAAGATAACAGTTAGCTATCTTTTCCTTGTTATCTATATTCTTTGGACCTGGAAATGTAAAGAAACTCAAATAATTAAAGGATTAGGCCATAGGTACTAAAAGAGAAGGAAGAGAGGTTCATGGGAGTTAGGACAGAGAAGAGAAGAGGAGGCAGTGTAATACGGCAAGGTTAATGATAAGAAAAATTGTGAAGTAGGCAAAGCTTTTCCTTTCAACTCCTTTTTCTTTTTTCTCTTGCTGCCCCTCCCCCATTTCTTCCATATTTCTTGTGGCCTCCTATCATCTATTAGATAGCTCTTTCTCATGCTTCAGAATTCTCTGTCTCTCCCTCCTCTCTCCCCACCCAGGCAAAATTTCCACTTCTTTAGTGCTCTCAATTTAGTAAAACAGCTAAGAAAACAATTGGACAAAATAACATTGGGCATTAAGGTATAATTTACAAGGCAGTATGATCCGTTGAAGAGTAGGCATCAATCTGCATTGACAGAAGGACTTCCCGTATTGGGAGTTCCCTATACTAATAATCATGGGGTCACAGATTTAGAGCTGAAGGGGTCTTCAGAAGCCATGGAATATAACCACTTCATTTTTAAAGATGAGAAAAATGAGGCCTAGAGATATTAAGGGTCACATGGGTGGTAAGTGCCTGAGGTGAGACTAGAGTCTCAATTTTCCTGTCTTCAAGGCCACTGCTCTATTTACTAAGCCGTGCTGCTTCTCTTAGAGCTCTGGTTAAAAAAAAAAAAAGCATATGTTTATGGCTTAATAAGTTATTGAGGATATTTGTATTTTAATGGACGTTCGCATTTCAAAAGAGAATGCTTGAAGAGAGAACCTGGGTTCAGATCTTGCCTCTATCTCTACCCATGTGAACATGGATAAGTCATTTAACTCAGGCAAGTAACTCTGGCTTAGTTACCTCATCTATATATGAGAGAATTAACCAGATGGCCCCTGAGGCCCTTTCCAGCTCTGAGTCTATGAAAATCTTGAGGAATGCATTTTTAATGGTCAAATTTTAGGCAGTACCTTGGGGGATAAGAGCATATAGAATGCCTGGTTCAGAGCCAAGAGCTTATCTCTTTTATGTCTTAAATTGGGATCCATAAATCTAAATTCCATTTTTAAAAACCACCTAGTTACTGAACCCTCTCAATTAGTACATTAGCATAATGTTGCCCAGGGGAGATGGCAGTTGCCACCTTTGAACGATGGGGCTTACCTGCAGTATTCTATAGTCAGGTGCAACCCTGGTGGCTGGAATATGCATCACTAGGCCTGCCTTGTCAGCATCTCTAATGCTGACATCCAAGCACCAGCAGGTGTGAGGAATAGTGCTACTGACCTCAGAAAGAGGAGAATGCACGTGGTAATTGTTGACTCCCTGCTGAGTGATAATAATAACATTTTAAAAACAGCAACTAGCTGACAGCACAGTAAGGTTTTAAAAATACTATCTATATACATATATACGTGTCTATATGTGTGTGCATACATAGATATGCAGGTGCACGCATACATACATACATATGTACATGCATGTATTTGCATATGTCTATATCTACACATGGGTGTATATGTACACGCATATTTAAAAGTCACTGCTGCTGATACATTTGAGAATGAATGGTACTTTTAGGAAAGAAGTTCTTTACCAAAGATCTGTGGATAGATTTCAGGGGTTCTGTGAACTTGGATGGGGGGAAAAGTTAGGACTTTATTTTTACTCATCTCTAACTGAGATTAGGCATTCCCTTCAATTAGTTAAAAAGATTATTCTAAGAAGGGGTCCATAGATTCCATGGAACTAAAACAAAAGGGTTTAAGAACCGCTAGGAGACGCTTGGAAAGTTTCACTATTATTGGTCTCTTCTTTCAAATGATTTGGTCATTTGGAAAGAAAGAGATGATTAATGACAAAGTATGCCTCTAAAAATCCAAAGACAAATGAATGAAATGGAGCATTTATATGGCAGCAGGTGGATTGTATGATAAGTTTCATGTAGGACATCCTCAGAAAAGCACGTGGTCATGTAAACAAACTCCATTTTGGGGTCTTCGGACAACAGGCTGAAGGAACTCACTAGCTCTTTGGGATTATTGTTGATGACAAAAATGTTTGTTTTCTTGGGTTAACATATTAAGCTAGAGACCTTTAATGCTTTTGTGTGAATTAGCTTATAAGAATCTTTCTAATCCAAAGGACACCTGGGAAACAGGTCAAGTAGCAGTCTCATGCACACACATGCACATACACACGCACATTTTTGTGTGTATGCACATAAGTATACACATGCAGTTATATATATATATATACATATATATGTATACTTGTATATACCCTTATTGCCCCCCTCTTTAGAATACGCGTTTCCTACAACTAGGGACTGTTTCGTTACTTATATTTATATCTCACAATGCCTGGCATGTATATAGTAGGTGCTTAATACATACCTTTTGGTTTACTGATACAAAGCTGGCAGGTTTTGATAGGGAAATGTGTGACAAAAACAGATATGGAGAAGCCAGCCTGGGTAAAAGACTAGACTTCCTGAGGGTAGCATGAGACCAGGCAAGGCAAAGCAAGAAGCATTTATTAAGCACTTATCATGTGCCAGACACTGCTGAATTCTGGAGAACCAAGTACAGGCCCAAAGAAAGACATTCTAGGCTTTCAAGAAGCTTACATTTAAAGGGAATTGAAAAGGTTGTTTGTATGTGTGTGTGTGGGGGGGGCAAAGTGAACGTTAATCAGCTTGGGGAAGGCTGGAAGGAAGCAGAACCAGGAGAGGACAGAAGGTTGACTTATTTGAGGAGACCCGGGGAGGAATTCGCAAATGGAGAAAGAGGGTTGGCATGACAGAGGGATGTTGCAGAGTGAAACGGCCAAAGTGCAACTGGATTTTCCAGGTTCTGGGGAATTCCAAGGTGAGATTTTGACTGAGGCAAAGTGCCTAAGGATCTGGACCCTGAGGAGGTGGAAAGCACTGAAAGGTGGGAGGGCACCTGAGCAATCTCCACAGATCTTACAGTTTGCCAAGGGCTGTGGAACACCTGATCTCCCCCAGACACATGCTTAGGAAGGAGGCAGCATCTCAAAAAACTTAATTAGACATGCAGTTGGCCATTGAATCTGAATTACAGATTAATCACAGACTTAGTCCTGTAAATTTGGCTGCCTCAGTTCAGATGCAGTGTACCAGGAAGAGACAGAGGGCACAAGATGGCAAGGGAAGTGAAACCACACACACTCACACAGACACAGAGACACGTACACACACGTAGACACAGACACACACAGACATGCAGACACGCACATAGATACACACACATAGGCACACACACAGACACACACATAGACACACACAGACATAGATACACACACACACACACACACACACACACACACACACACACACACACACACTGCTCCTCTGAATGCTCTACTAGAAGGTTAGTGTACCAGCAGAGAAAATGCAAAGTACATACAAGAAAACACCAAGGTTACCAAGACCATCACTATGACTTTTCTTTGCACAACAGAATCCTCTTATATTCATCATGGAAATACTCAGGAAAAGGCAGTTTGTTGTTAAAGAAAGGGAACCTGGTATCAGAAGACCTTCGTTTGGATTGCATTGTTTTTTTTTATTAGAGCTGTACTCCTTGGTAAGTCTCTCGGGGCTTCAGTTTCCTTATCTATAACATGAGAGGAGCCTATGGACCAGATAATCTCTAATGTTCCTTTTATCTTGAACTTCTCTAAATAATAACATTCTGGGGCCATTACCAAAATATCAGCAAACTTAAGAGCTCAGTCATTCTAGAAGATGTCCCTGCTACTCCTTCCCGCCTCCATGGCTCAGCTGCAGTGCTTGAATTTCCATGCTAACGGACCAGTCTACCTGTCAGTGGTGTGGGTTTTTTTTGGGTTGCTTGTTGCTGTGGGTGTCTTCCAAACAACATGTCAGTAGGAGAGTACTATTAATTCACCACGCTGAAATGTGAATTTCAGACTTGTAAGTTTATTGGCAGTCTCCAGCAAATTTTTTAGCAGCTTGTTAAAAGGATAGGTTTTAAGTATTTTATGACTAAAAGTTAAGTGCCTAGATATGTTAAGTACTCTGCCCAGGAAGTCAAAAGTGAAAAAGAACTGCTCTCTTCCTGGAGTTAACATTCCCTTTGAGGAATACAGTATCTAAAACAATTACATTTAAATAAAAAAAAAAAACTGGTTGTGACATGTTATCTTGTGTGGCTGCTGTATCCGATGTTTTTGCTCAAATTGTTTCCTGTCACAAGAGAGGGAAAGGTTCAATATGGAAGGGGGGATGAAATGATTGTGAAGGAAAGAAAAAAGGCACCAATAAAAACATATTTAAAAATGGAAAACAAAGGTAATTGGAGGAAAGAGAGAGGGGGACTAGAAAAGGCTTCATAGAGGGAATGGTCACTGAGTTGAATCTTGAAGGAAGCTAAGAATTCTAAGAGGTGGAGGGAGGTCAGGAGGAGTGCATTCTGGGAGTGGCGGGATGGCTGGTAGGAAAGTATGCTAAGAGGACATGTAATGCTGATATTGGGGAATCATTTTGTCTGGAATGAAGAGTATGGGAAGAAATCAATCTGGAAAAGGCAGCTTTTGGTCAGACAGTGCAGGGTTTAATATTCTAGGTTGAGGAGTTTTTATTTTATCTTAGAGGCAATGGGGAACCATTGGGTGTTTTTTTTTTTTATTTAACTTTTAACATTTATTTTCACAAAATTTTGGGTTACAAATTTTCTCCCCTTTTATCCCCTCCCCCCCCAAACACCAAGCATTCTAATTGCCCCTGTGACCAATCTGCTCTCTCTTCTATCCTCCCTCTCTGCCCTTGTCTCTGTCTTCTCTTTTGTCCTGTAGGGCCAGATAGCTTTCTTTACCCCTTTACCTGTATTTCTTATTTCCTAGTGGTAAGAACATTACAGTTGATCCTAACACTTTGAGTTCCAACTGCTTTAGCTCCCTCCCTCTCCACCCCTTCCCTTTGGAAGGCAAGCAATTCAATAAAGGCCAAATCTGTGTAGTTTTGCAAATGATTTCCATACTAGTTGTGTTGTATAGGACTAACTATATTTCCCTCCATCCTATCCTGTCCCCCATTACTTCTATTCTCTTATGATCCTTTCCCTCCCCATGAGTGTCGACCTCGGATTGCATTCTCCTCCCCATACCCTCCCCTCTATCCTCCCCCCCACCCTGCTTGTGCCCTTGTCCCCCACTCTCCTGTATTGTGAGATAGGTTTTCCTATCAAAATGAGTGTGCATTTTATTCTTTCCTTTAGTGGAATGTGATGAGAGTAAACCTCATGTTTTTCTCTCGCCTCCCCTCTTTATCCCTCCACTAATAAGTCTTTTGCTTGCCTCTTTTATGAGAGATGATTTGCCCCATTCAATTTCTCCCTTTCTCCTCCCAGTATTTCTCTCTCACTGCTTGATTTCATTTTTTTTTAAGATATGATCCCATCCTCTTCAGTTCACTCTGTGCACTCTGTCTCTATGTATGTGTGCGTGTGTGCATATGTGTGTGTGTGTACTCCCCCTCAGTACCCAGATACTGAAATGTTTCAAGAGTTACAAATATTGTCTTTCCATGTAGGAATGTAAACAGTTCAACTTTAGTAAGTCCCTTATGACTTCTCTTTGCTGTTCACCTTTTCATGGTTCTCTTCATTCTTGTGTTAGAAAGTCAGATTTTCTTTTCAGCTCTGGTCTTTTCATCAAGAAAATTTGAAAATCCTCTATTTCATTGAAAGACCATTTTTTCTCCTGAAGTATTATACTCAGTTTTGCTGGGTAGGTGATTCTTGGTTTTAGTCCCAGTTCCTTTGACTTCTGGAATATCCTATTCCATTCCCTTCGATCCCTTAATGTAGAGGGTGCTAGATCTTGTGTTATCCTGATTGTATTTCCACAATACTTGAATTGTTTCTTTCTAGCTGCTTGCAATATTTTCTCTTTCACCTAGGAATTCTGGAATTTGGCCACAATGTTCCTAAGAGTTTCTCTTTTTGGATCTCGTTCAGGCAGTGTTCTGTGGATTCCTTGAATATTTATTTTGTCCTCTGGTTCTAGAATCTCAGGGCAGTTTTCCTTGATAATTTCATGGAAGATGATGTCTAGGCTCTTCTTTTGATCATGGTTTTCAGGTAGTCCCAGAAATTTTACATTGTCTCTCCTGAATCTATTTTCCAGGTCAGTTGTTTTTCCAATAAGATATTTCACATTATCTTCCATTTTTCCAATCTTCTCACTATGTTCTGTGATATCTGTCTTTCTCACAAAGTCCTTAGCATCCATCTGTGCCATTCTAGTTTTGAAAGAACTATTTTCTTCAGTGAGCTTTTGAATCTCCTTTTCCATTTGGCTAATTCTGCTTTTGAAAGCATTCTTCTCCTCATTGGCTTTTTGAACCTCTTTTGCCAATTGAGTTAGGCTAGTTTTCAAGGTGTTAATTTCTTCAACATTTTTTTGGTTCTCCTTTAGCAGGGAGCTGATCTGCTTTTCATGCTTCTCTTTCATCCCTCTCATTTCTCTTCCCAGTTTTTCCTCCACCTCTCTAACTTGATTTTCAAAATTCTTTTTGAGTTCTTCCATGGCCTGAGCCCATTGGGTGGGCTGGGACACAGAATCCTTGATTTCTGTGTCTTTGCCTGATGGTAAGCATTGTTCTTCCTCATCAGAAAGGGAGGGAGGAAATGTCTGTTCTCCAAGAACGTAGCCTTCAATAGTTTTATTTCTTTTCCCTTTTCTGGGTATTCTCCCCAGCCAGTGACTTGACCTCTGAATATTCTCCTCACACCCACCTTGCCTCCTGGTCCTCCCAGCCAGCGTTTGGGGACTGAGATTCAAATGCTGCTTCCCGCCTTAGGGCTTATGGCGGGGGCAGGGCTGCTATTCAGTGTGAGAATTAAGTTCAGGTGGTCAGGTCGGGGCAGGGCCACTTCTCAGGCTCAGTTCCCTCAGGGGGTTTATGTACAGACCTTCCACAATGGATCCAGGCTCCTGCCCGCTTGGGGATCCGCCATCCGCAGCTGCCTCTCAGTCCCCACCTCCCGGGGGGGCCCGAGCCATGGGGGCACCCCACTCCCCTCTCGACCCGCCAAAGAGACTCTCTCACCGACCCCCATCACCTGTGGGTGGAGGGGCTTGTGCCGCCGCTGGAGATCCCGTCCCTGAAGCCTGCTCGGATCTGTACCTCTCAGAGCTGCGGCCGCTGCAGGTCTGGGCTGGGCTCCGCGTCTGCAGCGCGTCGGACCTTTTGCGAGAGGTTTGCAGGTCCCTCTGTGGGTGGAGGGACCCGCGTAGCCGCTGGAGATCCTGTCCCCGTAGCCCGCTCGGATCTTTTCCTCACGGTGTTGCAGCCGCTGCAGGGCTGCCCTCTGCTCCCAGTCCCGGCGCCCAGTCCTCAGCGCGAAGGACCCCCCCGTGAGAGGTTTGCAGGTCTCTCCAGAACAGAAATCTCCCTCGCTCCAATATTCCATGGCCTCTGGGTGCAGAATTCACCGTGAGTTGGTCCCCTCTAGCCGTTCTGTGGGTTGTGGGTTCGGAGCTATGTGTATGTGCGTCTTTCTACTCCGCCATCTTGGCTCCACCCCCCCACTGGGTGTTTTTCAGCATGGAAGTGGCGAAGTCAGATCTGTACTTTTGGAAGATTATTTAAGCAGCTGGGTGGAAGTTGTGTAGGAGAAGGGAAGAGATTGGAAATTGGGAATTAAATGAGGAGGCTATAACCATAGAAAATTGAGAATGCCCAACTAGTGTGGTTGTCATGTGAGTACAGAAAAGGGGACTTGATTGTGAGATGCTGTGGAGGTGGAATTGATAAGGCTTGTCAACTGGTTATACAGAGGGTAAGGAAGAAAAATGAGTCATGGATGACTTTGAGGTGACAAATCTGAATAAATTGGAAAATGATGGTACTCTCAACAGAAACAGAGAAGTTTAGAAAAGTGTGAGATTAGGGAAGAAAATAATTCAAATTTAGATTGATTGACCTTTGATGCCAATGGAGCTTTCAGGTAGCTAAGTCCTGGCAATTAACAATGTGAAAGGAGAATTCAGGAGAGATGTCAGGGTTGAAAATGTAGATTAGAGTCATCTGCATTGAATGATCACTGAACCCAGGGGAGTGGATGGAATTACCAAGAGAGGGATTGTAGGAAGAGAAGGAAGTTAAGGTGGGAGACTTGCAGGATGCCCAACAGTTAAAGTGTAGACCCCAAGATGGCATGGTCAGACAGGTAGGAAGACAACCAGAAGAGAGTAGTATCGTGGAAGGCAATGAAAGAGAAAGGTTCCAAGAGAAGTGGGTGTTTCATAGTGTTAAAACTGAATAGAAGTCAATTCTATGAAAGGGTGACTAAAACTGATAGATGAAGAAAATAGCATACTCGAGACATAATATGTATGAATTTGAACATGGCATTTGAAAAAGTATCTCGTCATCTTTTTGTTTTTAGACAAGAAGGAGAAATATAGGCTAAGTGAAGTGAATAAATATTTATTAAGCACCAATTATATGCCAGGGACTCTACTAAGTGCTTTTGCATGTCTAACCACATTTGATCCTCACAACAATCTTGTCAGGTAGGTAATGTTATGATTCCCAAATTAAGGAAATTGATGGAGACAAAAGTTAAGTGACTTGCATGGGATCACGCAGCTAGTAAGTGTCTAGGGTTGGATTTGAACTCATGTTCCTGACTCTAGGCCCAGCACTTTATCCACTGTGCCACCTAGTAACTCAAAGTGACGGTATAGGTAAATTTTGAATTGGTTGAGTAAGTACATAAATAGATTGAGGGAACATGGAGGAAATGTGATATGTATAGAAAATTGGCTCTGAAATCAGAGGACCTAGATTTGAATGTGAACCCTTATTCTTATCATCTGTATGAATTTGTGCAAGTTATTTAGTCTCCCTAAGTCTCACTTTCTTCATCTGTAAAATGAGGAGCTGATATCCCCTCAATCTCTAGATCAATAAGCCTATGAGTGTCAATTAATGTTATCAACATTAACCAGGAGTATAGTCTTTTGTGGAATGATACAAGGCTTTGTCCTCATCCCTGCTCTGTTTAGCATTTTCAAAGTCACCAATGACACAAAGCTGGGAGGAACAGTTAATATGCTCAATGATGGAATTAGGACCTAAAAAGATTCAGACAAGCTGGAATGATGGGACAAATCAAACAAGAGGAAATTTAATAGGGATAAATGTATAGTAGTTAATGTAATTTAGGTTAAGCATTTTGATTGCACACATAAAAGATGGGGGACATGTGGCCATTTTTAATAGTGCGTTCACATGTGAAAGATTTGGAAGTTTTAGCTAAGTGCAGGCTTCTTAAGAAATAGAGAGATGTGGATATTAAAAATGCTAATGTATCAACAGAATTATAGTGTGCAGAATGAGGGAGCCGCCATCCTCTGGGACAATCTAAGACCACATCTAGACAATTCTTTTTAATATTGGGTGTTAAATTTTAAGAAGGACGCTGGCAAAGATGTGTGTCCAGAAGAAGGCAAACAGAATTATTGGGATACCTGAAAGCAGAGAATCAATTCAAGGATCTGGTAATGTTTAGAGTGAGGAAGAGAACTTGGTGGACATGAGCCCAAAGATGAGATTGAGAACAATTGGACAAAGCTACAGACAGGCAGATTTAGGCTTAATATTTGGAAATGAACAATTAAAGCTGTTCAAAAACAGAATGGATTGTTTTTATGAGAAACTGAGTTCCCCATCTTTGAAGACCTTCTAGCTAAGACTGAAAGACCATTTGTTGAAGATGGAGACAGGATTCATGTTTTGAGTAAATGTGATTATGTGACCTCTAAAATCCTTTTTAAATCTAAGGGGCACATAATTCTATGATTTGTAAATTCTTAGTTGACCAGTTTTGTTCAAATTTTTCTTTTCTGTTTAGACTTGTAAGGCTAAGCATATTTAAGACACATAAAGTAACATAATTTCATTTACAGCCTTATTTACTTTTAATGTTGTTGTGTTTGTCCTTTGTTTTTGAAGAGGTCCATGACATCAGAGAAATGATGACATGACTTGCACTTGATTTTGTTTTGAGTGAAGGAGGACTGTGCAAGGTCACCAGCCTCACTTTCTCTTGCAAGTATCTCTTCTTAATCCTTACTTTTAATGAGCATTCATTTGAATTTGTATTTTTTTCCTATCTGTAATTTATGTGATTTTTGTCTGGTAGAACATCTGATATCTTGCACATGAATTTTACTGTGGCCTCAATAGAAATTTGCACTTTTGGGATGTTATTGTAGGCTATGAGACCTGGTACAATGATCACTTAGACACCATGATTATGTTAAATAAAACCTATTTGAAAGAGACAGCTGGTGCTGGCTTGGGAATACATGTGGAATACAGTCTTCCTTGACTCTTATGAAGACAAACTTGAGATCAGAAGGCTGAGGTAACTGTCACCGAGCTGGAATTTTGTAAAGTCCAAGAAATTAATTAATGCCTTCTTAGGCTCTTGAAGTTTTAAAAGGAGCACTGAGGCAGGGAAGCTGTCACCTGATTAAATTGGTTGGATTTAACCCAGTGTGGTGTGAGGGTTATGCCACATATCCTGGTTCTGTGTAGGAATTCCTAACTGCCTACCACAGATACTCTTAAGTTATTTTGCTCATGTGACCATGCTTAGCAACCAACAATCTGGTTACCTAATGTTCTCAACATCTGCAATGAAGTTTAAGGCATTCAGGCTTCCCTAGAGTCTAACCATATAATTGCGAAAGTTCATTTAGTGCTTAGCAATTGGGTTTCCAACAGACATACAAGCAAATCTAAATTCTATGGGCCTGGTCAGTAAATTCAAAGCAGTCTATTGGATTCCTTTTCAAGAAGTGTTTGCCAGAGCAGTACCAGATCCTAAACAATTTTATATGGCTGTAATTATCAAAACTATCTGGTACTGACTAAGAAATGGAAAGTAGATCAGTGGAACAGAGTAGACATACAATTTACAGCAGCAAATTAATATAATAACTTTGTATTTGACAAGTGTTAAAACTTAAGTTTTGGGTATAAGAATTGATTATTTGGTAAATATTATTGGGAAAACTAGAAAGCAGTCTGCCAGAAACTGGGCATAGACTGTAGAGGGCCAGTACTGATGGAGTCGGGAATGTGAGGTACTGTCTAGGTTTTACTTGAAACTTGTACTAGCATTAGGGCTGACTGTTCAGAATTGGCTCACATCCCACTTCTGATGTGCAAGGATAAGAATGTCCTGCCCTGGCTGTGCACCCTGAGGTTGTTATGCAGAAGGAACTAAGATAAGGAAGTACAAGAAGTAAGCTAAAGATGTTCTCATGGGAATAAACCTGCTTGCTTACCTGTAAAAGACTATATAAACCTTGACCCTCAGATCAATAAACTAGTCAGGTGCAGATTGTACAGGTTCACCTAGCCCCCACTGCTGTTGTCTCTTTCTTTTTAATCACCACTGCACCTCTGATCAGCCAGTTGCTGGCAATTGGCACCCAAACAGAGACCTGATGAACAGGGAAAGAAGCAAAAGTGGAGCAGTAGCCCGATGAATCGCGCACACAGAATTTGGAAAATCTGGAGAATTTTGGTGAATCACTAGGCTCTCTGGGAAGATTACTTTCCTATCATGGTCTTTAAGACCATAAAGACCCTTGTCTCTTACCCCAAAAGATCTTGGGTCCCATCTGTTTAATGGGGGTGGATGATGGGGTGCTTGGGTGCATATACTTGGGCCCCAATTCTTAAATTGCATTTCTCTTCAAAAATCACATTTCTCCCTAGCCTCAAGATACTATCTCAGGCAGTTTCTCCCTCAAGGACACAGCCTGCTCTAGCAACAACTGCTATTTCCCTTCCTCCTATAGTAACCAGCTGCACCTATAGAACTCATTAGTTTGAATCAGCTATGTACTGAACTAACTGTGTACTGGGTCATAATGACATTTACTATAAATTGCATAAATTGTACTTTATCTTGATGTATCAGTCCTCAATCAAACCCACTTGTGATGATTATACAACAACCCACACTTGCTACGTTCCCTGTTAAGGTAAATCACACTTGGTATCAAACTCAAAGGGAGTGGACATTGGATCTTCTCCAAGCTGAAATTAAAAAAACAAGGGGGGGGGGTGCGACGAAAAAATAAATTTGTGGCAATAATGATTCTTGGCATAGGCATCACATGACATGGCAAATTGAAGAACTGGAGCTTATTACAGATGATATTGCTAATAGTCATATTCAGGAAATTGATCCATAAGAAATTGTTAATTCAATAGTGAATTTTGTAAAAAAAAAAAAGGCTTAATCCTATGCAGAACATTGAAGCTCTTCTATTCCACTTTGTTCCTGTAGTGGTTACCATATGCCTCCTGGTTGTGATCATCCCCTGCCTTGCACATATGAGGATGCATGACCTTGTCAAGGTTGGCACAGACCTACATGGTCTAAAATTACTTGCAAAGAAGAAAAGGGGAGATGTAGGGGGCCAGTACTGATGGAGTCCGGAATGTGAAGTACTGTCCAGCTTTTACTTGAGACTTGTACTAGCATTAGGGATAACATGTTCAGGATTGGCTCACCATCCCACTCCTGATATGCAAGGATGAGAACATCCTTATCCTGGCTGTGTACCCAGAGGTTGTTACTCAGAAGGAACTAAGATAAGGAAGTAAAAGAAGTAAGCTAAAATGGTCTCATGAGAAGAATCCTGCTTGCTTGCCTGTAAAAGACAGTATAAACCTTGACCCTCAGATCAATAAATTAGTCATGCACAGACTGTGCAGGCTTGCCTAGACCCACTACTGTTATCTCTTTCTTTTCAATCACCACCACACCTCTGATTAGCCAGTTGCTGGTAATAGACCAATATCTTATATCATTTACCAGAATTAAATGCAAATGGATACGTGACCTAGATATAATGATAGATATTACAAGAAAATTTGAAGAATCTGGAATACATTACCCATCAGACTTATGGATAGGTGAACAATATATGAGAGCAGTGTGAGGTGTACAATGGATAATTTTGATTACATTAAATTTAAAAAGTTTTTGTAAAAATAAAACAAATGTAGCCAAAATTAAGAGGAAAGCAGAAAATTGGGATTTTTTTTTTTTATTTTTTGGTCAGGCTATATAGGCCTCTTTTACTAGTTGACACAGCACCAAACAATATTTTGAGGTAACTTTCAGGTGTCCAGGTAGATAAAAGATTTATTAAACCCTTGCTATGTTCCAGGCATTATCAATAGTTGAAGTGTAATTCAAGAATCATTTATTAAGTTCTAGTTCTATTGTATAGGTGGCTGTGGTAGATGCTGGTAATGCCTAGATGCCTCCTTACTCTCAAAGAGTTTATAGTCAGTAGGGGAATGAAACAAATAGACAATTTCCTGTAATATAAATTGTCATGTGATAAGTTTCTAAGACAGTGCATAGAAGGATGACTTCTACTTTGAGAACTGGTGAAGTATTGGAGATGGACCTAATTCTAGTACCCTCATAGTTCATGTTCATGTTAGGACAAAAAGGGGCTCAAGTCATGGAACAATTAACCAAAAGGAGGTTTATGTTGCCCTGACACAGCAAGGATACATATTAAGGATACAGAAACACTTAACTTCAGCTTAGGTAGTCTCAGCCTGCTTCATCTTCTTATGAAAACATGTCTAATCAGCAGATCATCAGGGCAGGATATGATGTCTTCTGTGGTCTCAGACACTCATGAAATTTGAGAGGCCTAGACTCCATGTAGCTGGGATTTTTTTAATGCTCTTAGGTGACCACAAAGCTCTCTTAAGGAAGTTGGGGCCAATCAGATCCTGGGGAAAGCTAATCCCCGTCACAGGAGGGAAGGTGGAGGTGTGGTCCTAACTCATGTTGTGGTGACACCCTTTTAGATATTAGTCCCATCACAGGAAGATTTTATGGAAGAGAGCCTTGAAGGAAGAAAAGGATTACAGCAGGCAGAGATGTAAAAGGAGTCAGTTCCAGCCATGGGTATATCCAGAGCAAATGCCTGAAGTAGGAGAGACAAGATGAAATTGGGGAACAACTAGGAGTCCAACTGGGCAGGAACAAAGCGTCGAAGATGAGAAAGAGTAAGGAAAAAGACTCTAAAGTCATGTTGGAGCAAGCTGTAGCAAGCTTTCAATGACCAGTCAAAGAGATTAATAGTTAACCTATAGACAATGGGGAGTCATTGAATAATTTAGATCAATGGCATGACATGATCAGACTTGAACATGTGAAAAATTTCTGCGGAAGCTATATGAATGGTAGATTGGAGAAGAGAGGCAGGACCAACTGATATACATAATAATATAATATATATAATAAATTAAAGTATTATTAAAATAAATATTATATATATGTACACACACATATATGAAAACCTCCTGGCATGAGGACTTGGATTAAGGTAATGTATATAAGAGGAGAGAAAAAGAGAGAAGAGAGATGTTTTGGTGGTAACTAATAGGAAGATATGGGAAGAGGGGAAGGGACCCAAAGGAGTTGGGATCAGATCCTGCCTCTCTTACTTACTCCCTGTGTAACTTGGGCCAATGGACTAACCTCTCTGGGGTCCCAGTTCTCACTCTCAAAATGAGGGGGTTGGTCTGGTTAACCTCCAAGGTCCCTTAATGCTCTGCAGCTATGATTCTATCTGATCCTCTGACTGCATGATCTGTAAAGTGTCTTCTAGCTCTCAATCTATGATTCCACAAGCTTAATATTTCTTCCATGTGACAGAGACAGAGAAGGATGTTAGAGTCAGAAAGAATCACAGAACCTTGGAGGCAGAGCAGTTTCGATTGATTGGTGATGTCTAAGGTAAGTAGCTAACGTAGAGGAGAGATGAAGGTCATAGGAACAGGGGAATTGAGAAATAGGGCAACGGAGCCACTTTCTCTTCAGGGGCTGGTGCAGAAATCACTGTGAGTTTTATTTTTAATTGATCATTTCTATAGTATACTAGTTCAGTCCAATCTAATATCATAAGGAATAATTCATAGAATGCTCATAGATAACAATTACAGCAACTTATCAATGTAAATCCTAGGAGTATTGGCAGAAATTATTGTTATAGATATTTCCATATACCTCAACTTGAACAAAAAAAAGTGAGAGAGATAAATCCCATACCACAATATTTTAACAAATTGACTTCTAAAATAAAAATGAAAAAAAATCATATCCTAGTTGAATATTAATCTTTCTGTCTTTTGGAGAGTTTCACATTAATCTTTAGAGTGAAATTCATAAGGCAACCAAATAAAAGCTATGCACATCAGCAGGGATGGCCAGAAATGAAAATGCTGCTTAAATCTTCAACAATATTCATCTTTGTTTCTCAAAGCTAATGTATTACGGTTATTGTCTTCTTTGCTTAGTCAGGGCTTTTGGACTGATGTTGGTAAGGCAGATAGGAGTGCTATAAGGAGAACAGGAAGCTTAATTAGATGGGCTGGTGGAGAGTGTGCCAGACGTGGAGTTAGAAAGATCTTAGTTTGAATTCTGCCTTGGACACTTACTAGCTATGTGGCCCTTAACATGTCCCTTAACCTCTTTCAGTTCCAGGGACCTCATCTACAAAATGAAGATATTAATAGCACCTACCTGATGGGATTGTTGAAATAACATATGTAAATCATCTTTCAAATCTTAAAGTTATATACACAAATACATATGCATGTGCTTATTGTTATTACTGTTATTAAAACATCACCATCTCCTAACAAATTCTGGTGTTGGTCTTAGCCCCGACTCTGTTTCCATCTTCTTATATAATCCTCAAGGAAGAGGTTGGCACTGTCACCTGATGTAACCTCAACAAGTCCCAATTGGATTTTGGCCATCAGACTTTCTGTAAGGGCCTCCAACACATAGTTGGTCTGGCTTTGTCTCCTGTTATGGTTCCAAGTTCTCTGAGGTATACGCTGCTCATCCCTGTGTCCTTGAGTGGTGATTTATCACAGGCTGGCTTTCTCTCTTGATGCTGCTCTGATAATCCAAGATCCTTTTGGCTTTCACCCACCCTGAAGAGACTGTTCTCTAAGCCCAAAAATATTTAAGGATCTTATATTTACTATATTTTGTATTTACAGTATATTTATTGGGTATAGACAAATATACATGTTACCTCTCCTTCTAGAATGTAACTTCCTTGATAGAGATCATTTCATTTTTTTGGCTTTGGATTCCCAGTGCCTACCACACAGTAGGCATTTAGTAAAGGCCTATCACTGATCATGTAATCACTGGGATCAAAGACTTTTTGGTGACTTTAAAAAGTCAGATGATGGGAAGAACTGAACTGGACTGCCTGATAAAATATGTTGCCCAGGTATCTGGGCATCTAGGAATGTCATTGCTCAAATCTAGACCTTCTAAGCAAAAGGAAAATTACTTCAAGCAGTCACAAGAAAAATTAAAATACTAAGGAACCTCAACCACAATCAGATCATTACATCTCCTATAGGGAAGAGAAAGTCTTGGAGTATAATATTCCAAAAGGCAAAAAATAATGAGTTATAACCAAAAATAACTTACCCTGCAAAATTGAGTATAATCCTTCAGAGGAAATAAGTAAACTTTTTACAGAATGATGGACCTTTTGATGTTCTTGATGAAAAGACTAAAGATGGAAAGAAATTTAACAATGCAAAGACAGGAGATGAGAGGAACAAAGAAAAGTAAAGAAATGAACAAAAACATTTGAGCAATTAGAAGCAGCCAAATGTTGGTGAAGTGTTTATGTTCTATGTGTTCCTTTAGAATCCTGATGTTTTCCAGGGTCACAGGGGGAGTAAAGAAAGACACGGAGTAAAGAAAAACTGGGAGGTAGTTTTGTCTTATCTTTTCATTTTTAAGAGAAGGAAAAGGGAGTGAAAAAAGAATACACTGGGGAAGAAATTCAGAAGGGAAACTTACTATTTTCTAATTTGTAGCATGTAAGAAAAAGAGCTTAAGAAGAGGATGGCCCCTTTAATGAGGCAAAGAAAAACAAAGACATCAGGCTGAGAGGGAAACAGCAAGTTACTATTGAAAATCACTCTGAAGCCAGGAGGGTCCAGAAGAGCCCTTAGGCAGGTGCCTGCTGCTGTCCAATGTATGAGCTTCAGAGTGCAGTAAGTTTAAGGTTTAAGGTATATAAAAATGGACAAAGTGAACCAGGCATCTCATAAACCTCATGAACTAAACAAAAGAGGATTGAATATACACACAGAGGTTGTGTAGTAGAAATACATTTAAACTCAAATAGGGGAACAGATAGGGACAAAGGGGGAGGGAAATTTAATAGGGAGGGTATAGTCAAGGAGGATCATAGTCATAAGGAAAACAAATACTTTTAAGAGAGTGAATTTTAGAAAAAGAGTGTGAATTAAAAGGAGAGAAATAAAGTTTAAAAACCAGTAAATGGGGAGGAATAAGGGGAAGAAGAGAGGAATAATACCAATTCAAGTATAAATCACTAGAGTTAATCATATCCTGTCTTTTTCACCATCACCTTTGTTGGGAGTGGGGCAAAAATGTTAAAAAAAAAATTTAGGAGACTGTGATAGAGGGAAAAACACAATGAATGTGAATGGAATGCCCATAAAATGGAGGAGGGGAGCAGAATGGATCAGAAAGACACAGCAACATGTTGTTTATAAGAAATATTCCTGAAGCCTAAAGATTCATAGAGTTAAAATGAGAGTTTGGAGTAGAATTCTCTATGCCCTAAGTGAACTCAAAAAACAAAGATAGCAGTCATGATCTCAGACAATGCAGTGGCAAAAATATACGTTGAAGCTAGTTTTCTTCTAATATTTGAAATAATTCTCTAGTAAATAATCTGATTTTTGGGTTTTTTGTTTTGGAATTTTTTTATGGCTTGTTCTGCATAATGGCCATAATGAACAATGAGGATTCCAGAGGACTAATGATGAAACATGATACCTGCCTCTTAACAGAGAGATGAAGAACTCAGAATGAAGAGTTAGACTTTTTTTAAAAAAACATCATCAATGTGAAAATTTGTTTTTATTGCCTATATGTATTTTGATGGGTTTTGTTTTCCTCATATTCTTAGTTAGTGGGGGGTAAGGATGGGAAGGTAAGAAGATGGGTCTTGGCTGATTTAAATGACTAAAATACTAAAAAATAAAACAAAATACAGGAGAAAAGTATACAAAATAAAAAATACAATAATTTAGACCTCACAAAACCCTTTTTAGACCTTGAAAATTTAGTGACCTCCTCCAACCAAGCAATAGAATTTTAGAAAATTTAGATATGATAGATCTCTAATAATTAGTGAATGGGAATGAAAAGATGTATACCTATTTCTCAATTGTCTCGCACTTTTTCAAAAATTGATCATCTTCTAGAGCATTAAAATTTCTTAAAGAAATGTAGGAAAGCAGAACTATTGAGCACATTCTTCAGTGATCATAATGCAATAAATTATAATTAAAAAACATTCTTGAAAGAAAAGATTCAAACTAAAAGACAGGCTAAATGACAGAATCTTAAAAAAAAAATGTGAATCAAAGAACAAATAGAAACAAGGGAAATAAAGGAAAAAAAGGAGGAAGGAAAGGTCCTAACAGTACCACTTCTCAAACTATTAATACAAAGTAATAATTATCAAGACTATTTGATACTAGTTAAAAAAAATATCAAGGGCAGCTAGGTGGTGCAGTGAATAGAGTGCTGGATCTGGAGTAAGGAAGATTCATCTTCTGGGATTCAAATCCAACTTCAGACACTTACTAGAGATATGACCCTGGTTAAGTCACTTCACTTTGTTTATCTCAGTTCCTCATCTGTAAAATGAGCTAGAGACGGAAATGGCAAACCACTCTAGTATCTTTGCCAAGAAATCCCCAAATGAGGTCGTGAAGAGTCAGACATGACTAAATAACAATGAAAATATATCAGTGTTACCAATGGAACAAAGAACTTCTACAAAGCCCAGAAGTAATTGAGCACTGCACAATCTTAAAAAAAGTATAACAACTATTGGGGTAAAGAACTCATTATTTAATGTAAACTGCCAGGAAAATTGAAATTCTGTCTGGCAGAATTTGGGCTGAGAGCAACATTTTAACATGAACAATAAGCTGAAAATGTATACATTATCAATATATTAATCATTCACACACTAATCAGAGGAGAAGGGAAGGATATCCCTTTCATATTTATGGATAGGTAGAAAGCCTGATCAAGCACAGGATAGACATGACCATAACAGATAAAATGGACAATTGTGATTACAAAAAATTTTAAAGTTTTTACACAGATGAAATCAATGAAATGAAAAGGGCAATTAGAAGGTTCCCAGAAAACTGGGGGGGAAATCCTTTTTAGCAGATTTCTCTAATAATATCCAAGATATAGAGGGAAATGATATACATATAAGAATAAAAGCTATTCCCCAAAAGATAAATTCTTAGAAGTGTTATTGGTGGGTCAAAGAGTATGCACAGTATAATGCCTATCCAAAACACTTTCTAGAACAGTTGGACAAATTCAAGCTTCATCAACAGTTCGTTAGTGTACCTGTCCTTCCACAAACCTTCCAACAATTTCCATTTTTCACTTTTGTTATATTTCCCAATTTGATAAGTGTGAGGTAGAACCTCAAAGTTGTTTTGATATGTATTTCTCTTATTTGTGATAGGGAGTATTTTTATCACATGGTTGTTGATAACTTGTTTTTCTTCTTTTAAAAACTATCTGGTCATATAGTTTGATCTTTATGTATATTTTCTCATTTGAACTTTACAACAATCATGTGAAGCAGGTTCTTTGGGTATTATAGAAGCCCTCAAACCACAATGACATATTCCTAAAATTTCTTTCAGTCTTAAGTTCCCTCCAGTGTCACTTGAGGGAGAACAAGAAGGTAGGTGTAATGTTTGTGAAGTTCTGATGATGCACTTCCTGTTCTGACGTCAATACATCAATTTAAACTTGAAAATAACTCTTCCAGCACCCCACCCCTTGTCTGACACTCCAGCCCACACATACATAACACAATTCATTTAGCACCAAAAAGAATTCAGGCCAGGCACGAAAATCATTGAAGGGAATCATGTTTGCTACGACCTAGAACAATTTCCTCTCTGGCATTTCTGGACCGGATTAGATTTCTCAAGGTTATTCCAGGAGTCAGTATGGTTTTGGACCTAACCTAGGCTACAGTAATAGAAGTTAGAGTTTCCTTAAGGCTTAAAATTTAGGAGTATCAAATAGTCACTGATTTTCATTTTATGATTTTCTGGAATGAGAATGACCATGATTTTTTATATTTTCTGAACTAATAATAGCTTGCACAGATTTAGTCCTTTCTGGCTTATGAATGATATAAAATAATGCATCCTTGACTATTCTTCCAGATGTTTTTAAGTTTCCCTTTCTTTTATCCGATTTCTTCTAAGCAGATACCTTTTTTTTGTCTTGGAGTCTTGTTTCATGCTTCATGACTTTGAAAAGGGAAATGGCTTCATCGCAATCTTTACATTTTAAGCCATTCCCAGGCTCTTCGGAGAATGTTTTTTAAAATCAGGGCAACTATTTTCGGCAATATTCTTCTTAAAACTCTTCATTCCTACTCTTTCCTGATACCATTTTATTTAGGTTCTCTGTTTAGAATTGGCAACTTCTCTACTTTTAAAAATTGATACATATTATCACTGAGATTTTCAGTCCTCTTTTAGATCATTAGCCTTCCAACATTCATCTAGACATTTTCTTGGACTTGGATTCTTGGCCTTTTATTCCATTTTTAGTTTCAGAATCAGAATAGCTAAATCAACTCGAACCAATTTTGCAACTAAAATGTCACATAGAATAAACTCCTTTACGTTACGTACTGTCTTTTGTTTCTTTTTGTATCCCCAGTTCTTAGTGTGGTGCCTGGCACATAGTAAGCTCTTAATAAATGTTTATTGATTGATTGATTGGAATAGAAAATTATGTGTTGAACTTAATAGAAAAAGCAATGATCAGAATATGAAACACAACATTATAGCAGGTTAGGGTACTTTTGGCAATGACAAATGGGTTGAAAAGAGATTAATGGAAAAACACCTGACTATGCACACTTAACATAGGAGAATTCTATGCTAATATTTCTTTTTTCCTGATATCTAGGAAAGAAAATGGTGACTCTCAGGATGGGGCCATATTGGTGTTCATAGCACTTGAATCTATCAGTTAGCATTAATTCAGGTTTGACCCTTTGCCAGTTTTTACTTGTGTTTTTCTTTTTAACTCTTCCATTTCTTGGAAACTGAAATAGAGCTTCTTTTATAAGGTAGGCAATAGTCGTTATTTTAAAGACTGAACGCTCACATTGGTTTCTGAATTTGAACTGGCTTCTCCCAACTGGAATAATGAGATCTGGATTTCAGTGAATTCTCCGCTTTTTTCATCGTCCTGGGGAGCTATAGCATGTTCACAGATACATGACATATGCAAAATAAATTTACAGTGTTTTGGAGAAGGAATATCAATAACTCAAGGAATCAGGGAGAGTCCCTTGAAAGAGGAGGAGAGAACTGGGAATGATTCTGAGGTGATTTGCTCTCCTTATCCACTAATAACAGCATATTAGTGTCACTCCCCTGCTAAAGAGTTTCCGTTATTCCTTAGGACAAAATACAAACAAATGCTTGGCATTTAAAATCCTGGCCTGTCCTTTCAAAGTGATTGCATATTATTCTTCCTCACATACTCTGTACTCCAGCCATTCTGGCGGACTTGCTATTTCTCACACACTGCATTCTATCTCCTGCCTCCATGCTTTTGTCCAGACATCACCCTTCCTGAAATGCTCTCCCTAGGTGTTCCTAGGGTAAGTAAGGGGCACAGTGGATAGAGTAGTGGACCTGGAATCAGGAAGACCTGGGACAAATCCAACCTCAAACACTTACTAGGGCTGTAACCCTGGACAAGTCTCTTAACCTCTGTTTGCCTCAGTTTCCTCATCTGTAAAGTGGGGATAATAATAGCCTCTACCTCCCAGGGCTATGAGAATCAAATGAGATATTTGTAAAATACTTAGCTCAATGCCTGGTGCATAGTAAGCACCATATAAATACTAGCTATCATTACTCTTATTCCTTTTCACTTCCATTTTTTGGAACACCCAACTCCTTTAAAATGAAGTGGTGCACTTGTTGCCTCTACCTCCTCATATCCCACTCACTCTTCATCCCCTTGCAAACTAGCTTCTATCCCTAGCATTTGGTGGGAACTACTTTCTTCAAAGTCACCAATGACTTCTTTGTTTATAAATCCAAGGGTCTTTTCTTAGTTTTTATTCTTTTTGATTTCTTTGCAGTAGACTACAGGGGAAAGGACTCTGTCTAGAGATGGAGGAGCTAGGTTCCAATTTCAACCTAACATTTGTGTGACCTTGGGCAAGTCACTTAACCTCCATGGACCTCAGTTTTCTCCTCTGTAAAATAACAGTGATGGTTAAGAACTGTGAGGTTCCTTTCAGCTCTAGAACTACAACCATTCAAATTTCAGCTTCTAGGGGAGAAAGGAGAGAGAGAAGAGAGAATTTTTACCAAATAAGGAGGAAGAACTTATATACAAGACTTATAAGGATTTATATTAATGAAGTGATCATAGGTTGATTTTGGGGAAGAGAAATTTGGCAAATTTGGGAGAAACTGAAGAAAATTTGAAGGAGAACAATCTCCATGTCCAGATCCTACTGGTCCAGATCCTATTTCTACGTTTCAAGAGAAGTAAGATCAAGGATAATCAAAGAGGATATAAAAGGAGAAAGGGGGATTGGAGAAGAATTTAAAAAGATAGTCCATGAAGGTTAAAGGTAAGGTCAAGGCAGGAAAAGGAAAGGGAGATAAGAAAATGCAAGTGGAATAAACAGAGGTTTAAATCAATTGATAGTGCAGATTAATTTCTGGAATAAATTGACTGAAAAATATTTTGATATTTTAAAATTAGGAATTGCCTGTAAACTTTTTAACAAGTTACTAAGGTTGAGGTATTTAAAGAAACAAGACTAAACATCTCAAAGGGAAATTATGCAGTGACTTGCATCGAAGGATACAATATCTGTACTTTTGCCACAGCCATAGACTATTATCTATGTAGGCTGATTTACCTCCTGGAGGATGTGGTGAAGGGACTTAAAGAATGCCTCTATACTCAATCAATCAATTAACATAGATTAAACACTTACCATGTGCCAGCCATTGTGCCAAATGCTAGGGATAAAAAGGGGCAAAAGATACTTCCTACCCTGAAGGAGCCCACAGCGTAATGGGAGAGACAGTATGAAAACAAGTAGATAGGAAAAAAGCCATATGCAGGATACATATGAAATAATCAAAAGAATTAAGGGGGGTTGGGAAAGACTTCCTGTAGAAAATGAGATTTTTAGTTGGAACTTAGAGGAAGCCAGGGAAGTTAGTGGGTAGAATTGAGGAGAGAGAACATTAAGACATCAGGGATATTCAGTAAAAATGTCTGGCATGGGGAAATGAAGTGTTTTGTTCGTGGAACAACCAACTGATCACTATCTCTAGATCAAAGAGGAAATGTGGGGGAGTAAGGTATAAGAAGACTGGGTAGGTAGGAGGGGCTGAATTATGAAGGGCTTTAAATGCCAAACAGAGGATTTTATATTTGATCCTGGGGACCACAGGAGTCACTGAATTTATTGAGTAGTGGAGGAGGTGGTGGTGTAGGTGATATGGTGGGACCATATTTTAAGGAAAATCATATTTAAGGAAAATCACTTCGGTGGCTCATAAGACAATAGATTGGAGTTATTAGGTTGTTAGGGTGGCCAACAGGTTCTGAAGGGAATGAGAAACCTTCAATGAGTTAAAAATAAGGGTTCTGAGGTAGAGAATGGGAGATTATGTGAAATAAATATACCTATCCTTCCTCTCATTTTCCCCTAGTATATCCTTCCCATTTCCTTCCTTTTCAATTTTATTTCAGCATCATCAAAACATAGCAAAACCACTTTGATATCTTCTGTCTTATCTGACTATCTCAGTGACCACAAATTTTTGACACAACACGTATTTTTTGTTAACAAAACTAAACAAAACTAGAAAGCATAGGAATATATGGCCCTTTCCTTAACATGACAAATATCTCAAACCAAGAACCAGCACTATATGTAATAGAAATGAATTATAATCCTTTCCAATAAGATTGGGGCAAAATGATGATGTCCACTGTCACCATTTGTTTAACATAATACTAGAAATGCTTGCTTTAGCAATAAGATAAATTGAAATGAAATTGCAAGAATAAGCGTAGGTAAAAAAGAAAAAATTCATCACTTTTTCAGACAATATGATGGTATATTTAAGGTACTCTAGAGAATCACTAAAATTAATTGAAACAATTAATAACTTCAGCAAAATTGTATTATATAAAACAAATCTACACAAATCACCAGCACTCTGTATCATATCAATAAAATATGGCAGAAAGAAATAGCAAGAGAGATTCCATTTAAAATAACTCTAGAATGAAAAAATACTTGGGGGTCTATCTACCAAGATAACACATAGATACAACCACAAAGCACTATTTACAGAAATAAAGATACCTAAATAAATAAATACAGAAGTATGATGTAGGCAAAGTTAATAGAGTAATATATTTATTATTATATATTATTATAAAATTAATATAATAAGAATGACAATATTATCTAAATTAAGTTAGTTATTTTGTGCCATACCAATCAAACTATCAAAGGAGTATTTTACAGAATTCAAAGAAATAATAACAAAATTCACATGGAGTTATAAATAGTCAAGAATATAAAGAGAAATAATGACCAATAATGAGAAAACAAGGGAACCTAGAAGTACCAGATTTCAAACAAAGCAGTTAATTCCCAAAACAATTTATCACTGGTTAAAAAATGGAGAGATCAATCAGTGGAATAGATTAGGTATACAACATACAGAAACAAATGTATTTTGTAGCCTAGTATTTGATAAAGATCTCAGCTACTGGTATAAGGACTTACAATCTGATTAAAAAAAAATCTACTGGGAAAATTGAAACTGCATATGGAAGAAATTAGGTTTAGAGCAACAGATCATACTTTATACTTAGATAAGCCCTAAATGGATTTGTGACCTATATACATATATACATAAATATGTAAATATATATATTTATATATAAAATCCTATCATAAACAAATTAGGGAAACAAAGAAGAAATTACCTATCAGATTTATGGATAGAGGTAAAGTTCATGACCAAACAAAAGAAAAAGAGGATCACAGGAGATAAAATGGATAATATTTTTGGTTATATAAAATTAAAAAATTTTTCGTATAAACAAAACCAAATGTAGCTGATATTATAAGGGAAAAACAATTGAGTGGGGAAAATATCTTTGTAGAAAATTTATCTATTAAAAAATCTCATTTCCAAGATAAATAAGGAACAGGACCAAATTTATAGGAACAAGAAACATTCCCCAATTGATAAATGATTTAAGGATATGAACAGGCAGTTTGCAAGGGAAAAAACCCAGGCTATGTGGAAAAATGACCCAAATCACTAATAATTAGAAAAATGTAAATTAAAGCATTTCTGAACTTCCACATAATCAGATTGGCAAACATGACAACAGATAAAGAAAATGACAAATGTTTGCGGTATTGTGGAGAAGTACGTATATCCTTTTTGTTGGTGGAGCTATGAATGGTTCCAACTATTCTAGAAAGTTATTTGGAATTATGTATAAAAAGTAACTATGCAGTGCATCCATTGCTAGGACTATATCCCAAAGAGATCAAAGAAAGAAGTCCTATATACATAAATATATTTATAGCAGCTGTTTTTATGGTGGCAAAAAACTGCAAAATGGATGTCCATCAATTGGGAAATGGCTGAACAAATCATATAAAAGTAATGAGTGTAATGAAACACTATTTTGCTATAAGAAATGATAAAAATAATAATTTCAAAGAAATATAGAAAGACTTCTATAAACTGGAATGAACTTAGTAGAAGTGGAAGAACAAATTATACAACAGTATCAACATTACAAAAGTGAACAATTTTAAAAGACTTAAGAACTCTGATTACTTAAATGATTAATTGTGATTCAAGAGGACTAATGAAGAACTGTGCCCACCTGACGGAGAAATGATGCAGAATAAGAAATGAAATTTTGGATGTCACCAACATGGGAATCTATTTAACTTGACTCTGTTTATGTGATTCAGGAGTTCTTCCCTTCCTTCCTTCCTTCCTTCTTTCCTTTCCCCCTACCTGTACCCTCTCTCTTTATTTTTTAGGTGGGTAGAGTAGGTGGGAGAAAAAAAATGATGTTTGATAATAGAAAAAAATTAAATTATATTTTAATTTGTATTATTTTAAACTTAATTTAATTTAGATTATTATTTTTTTAAAAAGATAAACTGTCTAATTATTAGATCTATCTCAAAATAGAAAGACTTGCCTAGAGAGGTTATGACTTTCCCCTCAAGGAGGCCATATGACCGCTTGGGTGCTTTATTATGTATATTCTTTTTGTGTATGGGTTCAGCTAGGTGACTGCTCAGATCCCTTCCGACTCTCCAGTTCTGTGAGTGTCTGATTGCTTCATTTTTGTCTTTATATCTGCATTGCCTAGTACAGTACCTTGCACACAGTGAGCACTTAATAAATGTTTTTGGATTGAAATTTAATTATAAAAAAAGTAATTTCCCCTCCTCTTCACAAGCATCAGCATCAAGATAATAGCAGAGAGAGTATGACAAAGAAAGTTGCAAAACAAAAAGATTAGAGCAGAACCTGATTGGCAAATGATGAGCATGAAAGACTTCCTGCTTGTTGAATGGCAAATTAAAATCCAGTGTGTATTCATGCAGATCATATGGGTTCACTATTGGATTGGACCACCAATTAGGACTGGCATTAATGAGCTGGAAGTAAGAGATCCTGGGAGATTTCCAGTAGCTATAAACTCAGATAAGGACCCAGACTAGAGTGTGACACCTCTCTCTTCTAGTGATGAAAGAGGTAAACAACTAGGCATCATAGAGTAGGGGAAAATGGGATTATGTAAGAGTGGATGAGCAAGTGTTTGAATGCTCAGTCAAAACAATGGAGTTTAGATGGAGAAATTGTACTTGTAGTTGAGTGACACATATAGGAAAGAGGCTTTAATAAGTACAGTGAAGGATTGTGGGTTTGTTTGTTTTGATGCTGACCTGTGATTTCATCAATATGAGGAAATCCTGGCATGTTAAATCTCTTTCCCTGATGCAGATCTCAGCTTCTCTGGAACTTAGTCTTAGAGAATTACCTGGGAATGAGATGTTGAGAGAATAATAGCCCGTGGTCACATAGCCAGTGTGTATTGAAGGCAGGACTTTAAACTCAAAGTTTTTATGATTTTAAGTCTGGCCCCCTAGATTCTATGACATGTCTTGAATTAAGTTCTCTCTGATTAAGGCAGCGATCACAGAGAAATTCTGTTCCTGATAGTCATAGAGAAATTGGTCCAAATCAGCCACTTTAAGAATTACTCTGCAAAGACCCTGTTAAGGTGATGATGAAAGAACTGCCTCACCACCTACAATTTCATTAAGAACACAGAAGAATAACTTTGAATGACTAAGTCATTTTGACTATCAAAAATACAAAAATTAAAAATGAGTCATATGAAGAAAGATGCTATCTACATCCAGAGAAAGAATGGATAAATAGAAATGTATACATAGAATAATTACACGCATATACATACACACATGTATGTATATATGGGCATATACATACATATATTTATATATAGCTATATAATTGTGTATATATACATGTGTGTAATATATATATATCCATCTCTAGGGTGGGATGGGAGAAGAGAAAAAAAGAGGAAAAAAAAAAGAAATTTACCTGACAGTTGTAAAAATGGTAGATTTGTAGTTTTATGTGCAATCATCTTTTTTGTTGTACTATGTTATGGAAACGCTTATTTTGTTCCATGAATTGAGAATTAAAAATACGATAAAATTAGTAACACAATGGATGGTTAAGAGAAAAAAAACCTAGAGGAAGGGATACTCAGAACTGAGATCACAGACACAAAAGCTGGAGAGAAACTTAGAGGTCAGATACTCCAATCCCCTCTTTTACAGAGGAGGAAACTGAGGCCAGAGAGACTAAGTGGTGGCCCAAGGTCCTAAGTCAGTCCTAAGTGATAGAAGTGGGATTCCAACCAAGGTTCTCGGATTCTAATTTGAATCTTCTTTGCATTGCCCCAGGCTGGGAAACTCCTCTAAGCTAGTACTGCCTGTGGACTATCCATGCTGGTGCTTGAATGCTATCCAGGCAACAGACTCTCAGGTTTATTTCTGTCAGGCACAGCATGTGAGGGCTTCTCATTTGCATTATTCAGTCTCTAAAGCTTCGCAGTTCCAAGGTCTCAAAGGTGTGAAAGCCTTGGCTTGGTGGTGCTTTTCCTTAGGAAGCCAGAGTGGGTGTGGGGACTGCCTATAGAGCAAAGGTTGGGACTTACAGCTTCCTCCCCACTAGGCTCAATTTCCTAGGGTTTGCTTCTGCGGTTAGTAAAATAATGGAATAAACATGTGGAGAGGACACATGAACTGTCAGAGGAGAATGAAATTATAAGTCGTAAGAGGAGAATTAAATTAAGAGGAGTAAGCATCATGGGTTTATAAAAACAAGTCATGTCAGCCAAACTTAATTGCTTTTCATGATAGCATTACAGAATTAGGGGATGGCAGGGTACAACATCCCGGGAGTCGTTGCCTTCACTGGACAGGAAAGGAAGATTATTTCTGAAGCTAGTGAAGCCTTTTAAAATGGTATATATTGAAATCTTACAAAATGAATTCAAATTGGTTTTGCAGTGAGCCTAGATGGCTGCTCTGTGACAGGCTGAGGATATGGAAGCCAGAGTGATGTTAGACTATACCATGCTAAGCTTCAAAAATGTCAGTCATTGAGTGAGGGTGACAGAAGCTTGCTTGCTTCAGACTGATTTAACTATTTTATTAATGAGAATGAAGAATCTCATAGTGCTTTTGGTCAAATTCATAGAAGGCTGAGGTGCACAAGGAGATACTAAAGCAGAGAACAGGAAAGTGAGATACCTGTGGAGTAAGACAGCATGGTTGAATGGATGGAACGCTTCACCTGGAGTTCAAATCCAGCATTCCAAGCTATGTCACCTTGAGTGAGTTGCACCTAACTTCTTTGAGCCTCAGTTTCCTCACCTGTAAAAGGGGGTTGATAATATCTGTAATTTTTATTTTTAGTACCTCACAGGTAAGATGTTCAAATGAGATAATCTTCAGTGCTCTGGAAACTTGAAAGTTAGTTATTGTGATTATAATAACATTATCTATGGAACAGAAGTAATCTCTCCTGTTTGTAAAGTATTTCATAGTTTGCATATACGATTTTACATATGAACAATAAAGTTTTTCACTTGTAAAGCAGAGATCTCTCCTCTCATCTCAGATTAATGTAATCAGAGCAGGGCTAAAATATAATCACAAAGTGTAAAAGAAGCATTATAAGGAATTTTCCTACAATTCCACAACAAAGGTATGAATAAAGTCTTAATTGACTGGAAAAGAATTGTAAGGTCTTGACCACTGGATGAAAGCAATTGATACTACACAGGAAGCATTATATGATTGGTTGAAAGAGTCATTTGTGGCATTTGTACCCATCCATGAAAGGAGAAATTAATTCACAGACATACCAGCTAAAGAAAGGAGAAGATAACTCATTAGAACTATATTAAACAGTGTGGTGTACTGGAAAGAGCTTTTAAATAAGAATTAAGAGAGATCGGGGGTCAAATACTGGTTCTGGTTATTAGTTCTGTGACCATATGGAAATCATTTAACCTCTCTGAGGCTCAGTTTTTTCATTTGCAGAATGGAGATGATGACAATTTCTGTAGAATCTGCTTGATGGGATCAAGATGAAGACAAAATGAGAAGAAAAGCCTGAAAGGTGCTAGTTATTATTAGAAGAGTTGTTCAGTCATTTTATTCATATCTGACTCTTCATGATCCCATTTGGGGTTTTCTTGGCAAAGATCCTGGCTTGGTTTGTCATTTTCTTCTCCAGCTCGTTTGACAGATGAGAAAAGTAAAGCAAACAGGATTAAGTGACTTGCCCAGTGTCTCACAGCTACTAAGTGTCTGAGGTCAGATTTGAACTCAGAAAGAGGACTCTTTTTGGTTTTTTTTTTACATTTAATTATTTTTATTTATTTATTTATTTAACTTTTAACATTAATTTTCACAAAATTTTGGGTTCCAAATTTTCTCCCCATTTGTCCCTTTCCCCCCACCCCAAAACACCAAGCATTCTAATTGCCCCTATCACCAATCTGCCCTCTCTTCTATCATCCCTCCCTTCCCTTGTCCCTATCTTCTCTTTTGTCCTGTAGGGCCAGATAACTTTCTATACCCCTTTACCTGTATTTCTTATTTCCTAGTAGCGAGAACAGTACTTGACAGTTGATCCTAAAACTTTGAGTTCCAGCTTCTCTTCATCCCTCCCTCCCCACCCCTTCCCTTTGGAAGGCAAGCAATTCAATACAGGCCATATCTGTGTAGTTTTGCAAATGACTTCCGTAATAGTTGTGTTGTGTAAGACTAACTATATTTCCCTCCATCCTATCCTGCCCCCCATTGCTTCTATTCTCTCTTTTGATCCTGTCCCTCCCCAAGGGTGTTGACTTCTAATTGCTCCCTCCTCCCGTTGCCCTCCCTTCTATCATCCCCCGCAACCCTGCTTATCCCCTTCTCCCCCACTTTCCTGTATTGTAAGATAGGTTTTCATACCAAAATGAGTGTGCATTTTCTCCTTCCTTTAGTGGAATGTGATGAGAGTACACTTCATGTTTTTCTCTCACCTCCCTTCTTTTTCCCTCCACTAAAAAGTCTTTTGCTTGCCTCTTTTGTGAGAGATAATTTACCCCATTCCATTTCTCCCTTTCTCCTCCCAATATATTTCTCTCTCACTGCTTGATTTCATTTTTTTAAGATATGATCCCATCCTATTCAATTCACTCTGTGCTCCCTGTCTCTCTCTGTGTGTGCGTGTGTGTGTGTGTAATCCTACCAACTACCCAGATACTGAAAAGTTTCAAGAGTTACAAATATTGTCTTTCCATGTAGGAATGTAAACAGTTCAACTTTAGTAAGTCCCTTATGACTTCTCTTTGCTGTTTACCTTTTCATGTTTCTCTTCATTCTTGTGTTTGAAAGTCAAATTTTCTTTTCAGCTCTGGTCTTTTCATCAAGAATGCTTGAAAGTCCCCAGTTTTGTTGAAAGACCATTTTTTCCCCTGAAGTATTATACTCAGTTTTGCTGGGTAGGTGATTCTTGGTTTTAGTCCTAGTTCCTTTGACTTCTGGAATATCCTATTCCACACTCTTCAATCCCTTAATGTAGAAACTGCTAGATCTTGTGTTATCCTGATTGTATTTCCACAATACTTGAATTGTTTCTTTCTAGCTGCTTGCAATATTTTCTCCTTGACCTGGGAACTCTGGAATTTGGCCACAATGTTCCTAGGAGTTTCTCTTTTTGGATCTCTTTCAGGAGGTGATTGGTGAATTCCCTGAATACTTATTTTGCCCTCTGGTTCTAGAATCTCAGGGCAGTTTTCCTTGATAATTTCATGAAAGATGATGTCTAGGCTCTTCTTTTGATCATGGCTTTCAGGTAGTCTCATAATTTTTAAATTGTCTCTCCTGGATCTATTTTCCAAGTCAGTTGTTTTTCCAATGAGATATTTCACATTATCTTCCATTTTTTCATTCTTTTGGTTTTGTTTTGTGATTTCTTGGTTTCTCACAAAGTCATTATCCTCCATCTGTTCCATTCTAATTTTGAAAGAACTATCTTCTTCAGTGAGCTTTTGAACCTCCTTTTCCATTTGGCTAATTCTGCTTTTGAAAGCATTCTTCTCCTCATTGGCTTTTTGAACCTCTTTTGCCAATTGAGTTATCCTATTTTTCAAGGTGTTATTTTCTTCAGCATTTTTTTGGGTCTCCTTTAGCAAGGTGTTGACCTGCTTCTCATACTTTTCTTTCATCTCTCTCATTTCTCTTCCCAGTTTTTCCTCTACCTCTCTTACTTGATTTTCAAAATCCTTTTTGAGCTCTTCCATGGCCTGAGCCCATGGTATATTTATTTTGGATGTGTGGGATACAGAAGCCTTGACTTCTGTGTCTTTTCCTGATGGTAAGCATTGTTCTTCCTCATCTGAAAGGAAGGGAGGAATTATCTGTTCACCAAGAAAGTAACCTTCTATAGTCTTATTTTTTTTCCCCTTTTCTGGGCATTTTCCCAGCCAGTGACTTGCCTTCTGAGTTTTCTTTCCACCCCCACCACACCTCCAGATCCACCCAGCCAGCCCTTGGGGTCTGAGATTCAAATGCTGCTTCCCAGCCTTAGGGCTTTGGGCTTTGGGCGGGGGTGGGGCTGCTATTCAGTGTGAGATTAAGTTCAGGTGCATGGGGGGGGCAGGGCCCCCTCTCTGGGGCTCAGTTCCCTCAGGGGGTTTATGTGGAG
Source organism: Notamacropus eugenii (assembly GCF_028372415.1). NCBI lineage: Eukaryota > Metazoa > Chordata > Mammalia > Diprotodontia > Macropodidae > Notamacropus > Notamacropus eugenii. The sequence continues at coordinate 96,285,167 of NC_092877.1, forward strand.
ACCTTCAATAGTGGATCTAGGCCTGCTTGGGGAGCCCCTGCCCACTGCTGCCCCCACTGCTGCCTCCCGAGGGGGCCTGAGTTATGGAGACACCCCACTCCCCTCTCAGCAAGCCAAAAAGACTCACTCACCTCCCCCCCTGCCCCCGTGCCTGTGGGTGGAGGGACCTGTGCAGCCTCTGGAGATTCTGTCCCTGAAGCAGTTCAGATCTGCTCCTCCCGGTGCCGCGCGGGCCAAGGCAGGGCTGGGCTCTGCTCTGGGTCTGGTGAGTGACACACCTTTCGCGTCAGGTTTTCAGGGCTCTCTGGAACAGAAATCTCGTCCGCTCCATTGTTCTGTGGCTTCTGCTGCTCCAGAAATTGTTGGGAGTTCTTCTTTACAGGAATTTTATGGGCTGTGGGTTCAGAGCTAGCATATGTGTGTCTTTCTACTCCGCCATCTTGGCTCCTCCCAAGAGGACTCTTTTTGACTCTAGGTCCTGCAGGCTATCCACTGCATCACCTAGCTGCCCACAGGAGCAAATCATTTAGACAAATCACTTACCTTCACCAGATATCAATTTCTTTCTCTGTAAAATTGCTAGATTGAACTATCTCAGTGGTGTTAAACTCAAATGTAAACAGACCCCCATGGCAGCATATTGATTTAGAAAATCACAGATTAATGTTATCTATGTTTTATTGTATTTTTATTTAGTTAAACATCTCCCAAATTGCATTGTTTGACCCCTCTGGGTTAGATGATCTCATAGATTTCTTCTGGTTAGGAGATTCTGTGGTTTTAAGTAAATAGGACAAGTGTTATTATATTTCATTTCTTCAATTCATGGATGAGGAAGCTGAAATTTAATGAGAATGTGGAACTGGAAAGGTCATAGATGGCAAAACTACAAATGAAATTCATGTGCCTTTAACCTGAAAATAGTGTTCTTCCCTGCTAACCATATTGCTTCCTAATACATTTTTTAAATAGTTTCAACAGTGATTACCTTAGCTCACACTGCCCAAAGTCCAGGCAAGTTATATTTTAACTCTCCCCAAGGAGTTTAGGAGTTTGGGGGTGTGTAGTCTCTCTTTCATTGGCTTCAACCCTAACAGATGGAGTTTCCTCATTTTAAGGGGTCCTTTATATCCCAGCTCCATTTAATCTCTTAACAGTCAGATTAGCTTTTCAAAGAAATATTTACTTCAAGGTAAAGCAATAATAAAAATACAACCCCTTTAACTTCCCAGTACCTGAAAGTATAAAAACCTCCTGTAATTCCTCAGTCTCTGGGGAGGAGAAGTAAATTAGGTTCATAGCTTAGTTCCTATATAGTTCAGATTCTATATAGCACAGTTCCACCAAGTTCCAAGTCTAAAGTCTCCACCGTCCCTGAATTTTCTTTCTGGCAGCAACATCTAGTTTGGAATCCTCCATTCAACATCCCCATGGCTTGACTCAGGGTCTGGAGATTCTAATACTTAGATTTGAAAAAGATAAATGAAATAGCCCAAATGAAACCCCAAGCCCATTTCTGAGAGCCACGAGGGAAAAGGTGGGAGGAAGAGAAGGTAGCCCTTCTAGTTCAGTTCATGGTGACCATATTGTGGGTGAACAGGATCTTCACTGTTTCTGGACACCCTGGGAAAAGAGAGTAGTATCCAGCTATGGAGTCAATGGAAAGAGGGTGTTGCCATCTACATGGCAGGTGAATGCATGCTGTTTTATGCTGGAAACAGGTGACCTCCATGTTAAGTCATCTGGGCATGTGCAGCAAAGCCCCATTATATAGTCATTAAACATGAAAGCTAGAAGGAAACCTGGAGGTCAATTAGACTTGCCCTTCATGTTGCAGATGAAGAAACTGAAATCTAGAGATTAAGTGACTCAACTCTAGATACAATTAAATTAGAAAGTAGAAATATTGGAGAAACTTTAGGGAAACAAAAATGGTTTGCCTCTTAAGGAAGTTAATTTCCACTCACTAGAGATCTCCAAGAGAAGGATGAACTTGTTGGCAATATTGTAGGGGGGATTCCTGCACAGATGTGGCTTGGGCTAGATGCCCTCTGAGGTCTCTTTAAACTGTGGTTAAAAAAACAACAACAAACTTTCACTATCTGCAAAGGAGAGGCAAAGCCCATATGGTCTCTGGCCAGTACCTGGGTCCTAAGCATCTTTGATTCTTGGAATTTAAGTAGGAGAGGATAGTTTTCTTTTGCTCTTTGGTTGGTGCAAGTCTGGCCTTCTGCCAAGTGGACTGAGCAGCAAGTCTACAGAAATGTGTACCTATCCAGAGAAGTATTGGTGAAATGATTTGTTTGGAAATCCTGTCCAAGTTGATGCTACCAACATCCAGTTTTTAAAAACTATTATCTTGCAGACGCTTCTCACAGTGCTAACATTTCTATTAGGATAGTACCTGGTTTTGAAAGTCAAACATTTTTGGGATATTTTGCTGCATCAGTATTTCTGATGACCATTCGGTGTAAACAGGGTGGCAGCTTCTTTTAGTAGAATGAACGTTTCTGTCTGTAATTCAAAGGGAAATAATGTCTGGTTTTGGTTCATTTATAGTTTATTTGGCTTATTTATAGCATCATAGTATTAGAAAGTAGGAAGGGACCAGTAGGGATCATCTGCTCCTTCCCCTTAGCTTTTGATGGGCTGGTCCAGATGCTTACATGTAGGGTTGGTTATGAACACAAACCTGAAATAGGGACAAGAATCCTGGACCAAACAGTTCCTCTAGCACTATTTGGACACCATTAAGCACTTCTCCAATATTAATTAAGGCCAGGTCTAACACAATTTATTTTAACTTTTTACACACATTACTGGCATGCCACCAGAGGGAATGTGCAAAATCAGTCTCAACAATGAAAACAGACACAGGGAGTTGGTAGCACAGTTCCTCAGGCTATGGAGTAATAACACAACGTGGGGCACAGTGAAGGATTTTACCATGGCTTTCTTCGGTTCTAACAAGGCCAGAGTCATTAATCCTACTCTGAACTCAACTGGAAGATACTTAAGAAAAATGCAGTGATGTCATTTATCAGGGTTGCACTACTCTCTGGAGTTATAATGAGAAAAATATTTGTAAAGTGCTTTGAAAACCTTAAAAAGCTATGTAAATGCTCTCATCATCATCATCATCAGTCTTCAAAGTCCAGTCTGCACAGCCAAAGTCAAAGAAAGGGTAGGTAGGTGGGAGATGGGCCAAATGATAGTGGACAATTTGAGATGCTTGGAGATGGATCTATCCAATCTAAATTGGTTGTCTACACTGCATGATGCCTAGAGAGAAATTGTTTAACCCCCTGCTTTTCTTTGCTTATATAGATGTGGCCAAGCTACTAGGCCTTTTCCTTCACAGTCACTGCCTCAAAAATCTGTAGGGTTTTAGTTAAAGATTTGTGACCAGTTTTTGTGGCTCTTGAGCCATAAACTAAACAATAGAGCAAAGAAATAGCCTCAAGCTCCTGGTACTCAAGTTATTTTTCACATCATAGATCTTAAGCTGGAAGGCACAACTTCAGAGGTCATGTAGTTCAACTCCCTCATTTTACAGGACCTCCCATAGTTTTGGAGAGCCTGAGGTATGCTTGAGGAAAGTTCTGTACCTCATACAAAGTCATCCTCATCCTCTGCCCATGTTTTCTTTTCCTATCTCCTTTCTACTTTTCTCCCCTCCACCCTACAATTTGGTCTTTTTAAAAAGACCATAACAGACTTTCATTTACTATTTCAACTTCCTTTGATTATAGTAGGAAACAGTTTCAGAATCTTACTGAGAATTTTTATGGCCCCATAGTTCAAGTAAAGAAAAAAAATTACATGATAAGTGGGCTGCAGAAACCATTGAACAAGTTTTTCACAGCTTTTGCAATCCTGATTCTCAATGCCCAGCCTAGAGATGCCTTTCTTCCTGAATCACATGGTGCATGCTTCAGTCTGAATAACATTAAAAATATTTCTCTTAGCAGAATGTGGTGGGGTTGTTTTCTTTTTTAATTTCAAATAACACTACTCCTTGAACTGGGAACAAACAATTCACTTGCAGCCCGGCTCTGCATTTATTTGTAATTTTCACATAAATCAACTTATATGAAAATGTATTCATAATTTGAGCTTTCTCTATAGCGATAAAATGTTTCTGCTTCTCTGGTAGAAAATAGCTTATTATGCAAACAACATTGCCACTGTTACATTATGCATGGGATTTACCTGGAGAACATCACAAAAGCTTCAGCCAAAAAATGGGGAGGGGAGGAGAGGGGAGAGGAATGAACTCTTCGAATTGACTCCACCATTTGCCTATGATAATTAGCTGCAAATGAGCTAATGTCTGTACTTAAAAACTTCTTTAACATTGCCTTAGTAAAATCACGGGAATGAAAAGAGAAAAGGTTGAACTGGAGGGAGGCCATCTGAACCTGACAAATGGTGCCTTTCAGAATGTCAGTCTGGTGAAAAATGACACCCCAGGCTTTGGAAACTTAGGCCAGTGGCAGTAGGTAATTAACAATTCACTCGTTTGTACTCATGCACTTGATTTAATTTAGGCTATTATAAGTTTACATGAATTGGGCTTTAAAAAAATGTAAAGCAGTCTGATTGTGTAAGACTGATTCTGATGACCCTAACTTGAAATGACCATATATCCTCATCCTTCAAATTTCGAGATGCTGCTGCTGACAGTGTTCTAACCTGTGTATGGGAATATGATTGCCAGGGGGTGGGGAGTGACTTCTGGTAGGGCTCATGGATTCTGTCACTGGGTCCAGGACAGACAGTAGGCAGGGTAGGATTGGACAGGTGAGAGGAAGACTCTTGGTCCCCACCTAATAGCGTTTCCCCATGTGGGCGTTGCATGGGGCCGGACATTTCATCAGGAGGTGATGCCAAAATGGGGGAAAGAGAAGAAGAAGGAGACAGGGGAAAGAAGCCACCCACTCCAATGGTTTGCCCTGCCTCAGTCTTAACCTGGTTTATAGGTGCTGTTGCCATTTATAACTGTCTTCCTGTCATGGAAGTGGGGATGAATGCTGCAAATGAGTCACCACTTCTCAGATGACTGCTTACATGTCAACTTGATACTGCTGTAGCTGTTGCTTCCCAGCAGTTGATACTTTCCCTGAACAGTCTGAAGTGACTCCACAGCATGCTTTCCATGGTTCGTCTTTATTCTGATGATCTTGTCTATGATCTAGCATATATATGAAGTTTGAGTACTAGGTCTTCTCCTCAAGTGCCAACCCATGGTAAAGTTCATGGGCCAGCTACACTCCTTAACTTGCTTGTTGGAGATCTTGTCTTTCAGTGTAAAGATGAGTGCTAAGTGGGACTGCTCAAGAATCTGGAGGTGTCATCCGGATTTCACATGTCTCTTTGTTCAGGATAGTGGAGGGGGACTCTGAGAAGCTATAGCACGCACAGTGGCCACACCTCAGTAAACAACCTCAGGAGATGGGCTAACCCAGGTTGAGGGTAACTGATGGGCCTCAAACCCTTGAGTTAGGGGAATGTCTACCCCAAGCATGAGAAGACTTACCCCAGAGGAATGGGTACATGAGAACAATTTGTTCCAATGGCCATGAAGACAGCTGATGCAGGCGCTGCATAGTGCTCAGAGGTTGGCCAGATAGCAAAGATGCCCAGGTCATCCACTGCATTCTGGGACATTAGCCGTTGTCTTGACTTTTGTCCTACTACTGGACTTCGATGACTCAGGAAGAGAGAGTGAGACTGAAGACTTGTGCAACTTTGTAAGTTAAGACTTCATATCATGATGTCATTGGTCCTTTTCAAAAATGAAGGGCACACAACAATGTGTGATTGACATTTTCTGGCTAATTAACCAGAAGAGTCCATTTACAGTTATTATTAGGGAGCTACTTGTTCTAGGTATGCATTCTTCATAGGGTCGGCTTCTGCTGCTAGTGCCTTTAAACAATCCCATATTTAATTACACTGTATATATTTATTCACTTTATAGTTATTCTTCATATATGTATACATCTTTATCTCCACCATTAGAATGTAAGGTTCTTAGGTATGGACACTGTTTCATTCATTGTGTTTATATTCCTAGTGCTTGGCACATAGTAAGCCTGGCACTTAATACTTGTTGATTGAATTAAATACTCTTACTGATTCTGACTTATAAGTAGTCAGTCCCAATCCCTCTTAAGTTTAATGGCTTATTTCTGTTAATGATTTCATTCTTATCCTGTATATACCTTGTTTTTACATATTTGTAAGCTCCTTGAGGGTAGGAATTATCTATTGTTTTTCTTTATACTGTCATCACTGAACATCGAACCTGGCATATATTAGATGTTTAATAAAATGTTTGTTGACTAGCTGACTGATTTATGTCCTGTTTGTCCAGGTTTCTTTTAGCACAATAATACAATGAATTTCTGGGCCCAATTGGCTATAGAAATCCTTAGTTTCACATTGGGATGGGTGATAAACCCCTCCTCCATTGCTGACCACCATGTACAGACATAAAAACTCTTTATCAGGAGCCACACATAAACTTGGATTCTTTTCAGAACAGCTAAGAGATATCTAATGAGAACAACATGGTCTCTTTCTTCATGTAGCATAAAAATGGATTTGGAAAAGCAATTAATAGACAAATAAAAAATTATATCTAGGTCTCGATTAGTGAGACTAATGAATCCCTTGAAGTAGTTGCTTTTATTTGAATTCACAGGATTCAAAATTATAATTATGCAAAATATGGTAATTGGTTCCAGCCCCAAGGAAATATATGGTGCAAATTCAAGTAATGTCACCACTTCACAGGGATTCATTATTCCCATTAATGAAGACCTAGCTGCAAATAACAAAAGAACTGAATAACAATAAAAACAGCAATACAGAGGATGGTGTCATAATGTAATGTACATTAGGAGTCTTACAGCCACCTGATTTTCCACGCTGGATTGGAGGTCAAGAAATGTATTTAAATCTCAACTCTCACACTTATTTTGTATCTGTGGACAAGTCAATCAACCTCTCTTAGCTTCAATTCCCCCAGTTGTGAAAGGGGACCAATTATAATTACAGCTCCAGACACCATTATGCTACTCCAAAGGATCTGTGATTCATTGATGCAGTTACTTCAGTCCTTGTTGATGAGAGCATTCTTTTCAGTGATGCAGCCTACCCAACTTGTGAAACTCTCTTCTAGGTCTTCCCATAATTTTGGTACAGGAGTCCCCGCAATATGCCTTCTTACATTCTCTTACTAATACTGGGATATCGATGGAGCACACAAGCTATTTATTGACTATTCTGAGATTAGGTTTGGCTTGAGCTCCTCTTTTTGTGTTATGATGTAAGCAGTAACTCAGATGTAAATTTCAAGTAAAGTGAGGAAGGCTAAGACAATGTACTATTACTGTCTGATCTGACTTAACCTTCCTAGAGCTCATGTTCTTCATCTGTAAAAGGAGAGGAGAGCCTTGCTCATTTATAAAGTCCTTCCCAGTTCTAAATCTATGATCCTATATACTAAGCCCTGTTATGAGTGCTGGAACTACAAAGACAAAAATGATATTAGAACTTATATTCTGTGGGGTTTGGGAATTGGGAGCAGTATGTTCACAGTTATCTGACTATAAACTGTGTAAAGCAAACAAAAAGTAATTTCAGGAGAGTAGGAAAAGCACTCACAACTGAGGGGATCATGAATTATCACTAAACAGTATCCTCTAAGAGAAAACTTTTTTTGGCTTTTGAGTGAACAGGAATTTTTTATGGGGATGATTATTGGGGATGACCATCTATAGACATGACCATTTCCCACTATTCAGCCAGCTTAGCATTAGACCTGAAGTCACACTGATGCTAAGCTTTGTCTGTATTTTTAATATTGTTCTTCATTCTTGAGGTTCCTCTATTAAAATGGTGACAACAACCCTAGGAAGTAGGTGATATTATTATCCCCATTTTACAGCTGAGGAAATTGAGGCAGATAGAGGTTGTGTCTTGCCCAGAGTCACACAGCTAGTAAATGTCTCAGGCTGGATTTGAACTCAGGTCTTCTTGACTTCAGCTCAAGCTAGCAGCCTCTGGTAGCACATTATGACCTCAAGTTGGTTAAGACTTGAGATTGATTATGGCCCCCAGTAGTACCTAATAAATGTTTGAATACTAATATATAATTATGGTGTTTACACAACCATATCTCTTGCATGTCTGGTGTGTGTGTGTGTGTGTGTGTGTGTGTGTGTATTTCTAGGGCACAGTTATCAACACAGACAGATAATTGTCTCAAAGACTTTTGGTGATGTTTGTGAGCTGTCAACAAGTATTATTGATTGATTAATGGACTGAGATGTATAGGTTCCCCAGAGGACCAGAAACACAGTCCACCACTGGCTGTTGTATCTCTTGTTGGAGCTTCAAGCAGAGCTGCTTAGGATAGATAAAGTACAAACTACCAAGCAGTTTGGCTTCCTTCCTTTGCACAAAGAGATTGGCTCTGCCTTGAACTCATCTGTCTGCATCATGATGTAAACAGTAACTCAGATGTAAATTTCAAATTAAGTGAAGAAGTCTAAGAGAATACACTATTAGCTCACTGCTCAGCAAGCCAGCAAAATCAAAATGTCCCAGCCAAGGACTTTTATTTCACTCCCCAATAAACTTGACAATTGTTCTTTTCTCTGGGGGAAGCTTGGAATTCAGCCCTAAATTTCAAAATAGGCTTAGAAGTTTAGACCTTCATTTTACAGATGAGGACACTGAGGTTGAGAGAAGGGAAGACAAATAATAAAGTTGTTAATGGCCAACTTCCTCCCCTATGTCATAGCCCTTTCTGATACTGAACGTTTTCTATTCTTTTTTTTTTTAAATTTATTTATTTAACTTTTAACATTCATTTTCACAAAATTTTGGGTTCCAAATTTTTTCCCCATTTGCCCCTTCACCCACCCCAAAACACTAAGCATTCTAATTGCCCCTATCACCAATCTGCCCTCTCTTCTATCATCCCTCTCTGCCCTTGTCTCCATCTTCTCTTTTGTCCTGTAGGGCCAAATAAATTTCTATACCCCTTTACCTGTATTTCTTATTTCCTAGTGGCAAGAACAGTACTCGACAGTTTGAGTTCCAACTTTGAGTTCCAACTTCTCTTCCTCCCTCCCTCCCTCCCCACCCCTTCCCTTTGGAAGGCAAGCAATTCAATATAGGCCAAATTTGTGTAGTTTTGCCAATGACTTCCATAATAGTCGTGTTGTATAAGAGTAACTACATTTCCCTCCATCCTATCCTGTCCCCCATTACTTCTATTCTCTCTTTTGATCCTGTCCCTCCCCATGAGTGTCAACCTCAAATTGCTCCCTCCTCCCCGTGCCCTCCATTCCATCATCCCCCCCACCCTGCTTATCCCCTTCTCCCCCACTTTCCTGTATTGTAAGATACGTTTTCATACCAAAATGAGTGTGCATTTTATTCCTTCCTTTAGTGGAATGTAATGAGAGTAAACTTCACGTTTTTCTCTCACCTCCCTTCTTTTTCCCTCCACTAATAAGTCTTTTGCTTGCCTCTTTTATGAGAGATGATTTGCCCCATTCAATTTCTCCCTTTCTCCTCCCAATATTTCTCTCTCACTGCTTGATTTCATTTTTTTTTTAAGATATGATCCCATCCTCTTCAAATCACTCTGTGCACTCTGTCTCTATGTATGTGTGTGTGTGTGCATGTGTGTGTGTGTACTCCCACCCAGTACCCAGATACTGAAATGTTTCAAGAGTTACAAATATTGTCTTTCCATGTAGGAATGTACACAGTTCAACTTTAGTAAGTCCCTTATGACTTCTCTTTGCTGTTCACCTTTTCATGGTTCTCTTCATTCTTGTGTTTGAAAGTCAAATTTTCTTTCCAGCTCTGGTCTTTTCATCAGGAAAATTTGAAAATCCTCTATTTCATTGAAAGACCATTTTTTCTCCTGAAGTATTATACTCAGTTTTGCTGGGTAGGTGATTCTTGGCTTCAGTCCTAGTTCCTTTGACTTCTGGAATATCCTATTCCATTCCCTTCAATCCCTTAATGTAGAGGGTGCTAGATCTTGTGTTATCCTGATTGTATTTCCACAATACTTGAATTGTTTCTTTCTAGCTGCTTGCAATATTTTCTCCTTGACCTGGGAACTCTGGAATTTGGCCACAATGTTCCTAGGAGTTTCTCTTTTTGGATCTCTTTTGGGTGGTGATTGGTGGATTTCTTGAATACTTATTTTGCCCTCTGGTTCTGAAATCTCAGGGCAGTTTTCCTTGATAATTTCATGAAAGATGATGTCTAGGCTCTTCTTTTGATCATGACTTTCAGGTAGTCCCATAATTTTTAAATTGTCTCTCCTGGATCTATTTTCCAGGTTAGTTGTTTTTCCAATGAGATATTTCACATTATCTTCCATTTTTTCATTCTTTTGGTTTTGTTTTGTGATTTCTTGGTTTCTCACAAAGTCCTTAGCATCCATCTGTGCCATTCTAATTTTGAAAGAACTATCTTCTTCAGTGAGCTTTTGAACCTCCTTTTCCATTTGGCTAATTCTGCTTTTGAAAGCATTCTTCTCCTCATTGGCTTTTTGAACCTCTTTTGCCAATTGAGTTATCCTATTTTTCAAGGTGTTATTTTCTTCAGCATTTTTTGGGTCTCCTTTAGCAGGGTGTTGACCTGCTTTTCAAGCTTTTTTTTCATCTCTCTCATTTCTCTTCCCAGTTTTTCCTCCACTTCTCTAACCTGATTTTTCAAAATCCTTTTTGAGCTCTTCCATGGCCTGAGCCCATGGTATATTTATTTTGGATGTGTGGGATACAGAAGCCTTGACTTCTGTGTCTTTTCCTGATGGTAAGCATTGTTCTTCCTCATCTGAAAGGAAGGGAGGAATTATCTGTTCACCAAGAAAGTAACCTTCTATGGTCTTATTTTTTTCCCCCCTTTTCTGGGCATTTTCCCAGCTAGTTACTTGACTTCTGAGTGTCCTTTCCACACTCACCCTGCCTCCAGATCCACCCAGCCAGCCCTTGGGGTCTGAGATTCAAATGCTGCTTCCCAGCTTCAGGGCTTTGGGCCGGGGCTGGGCTGCTATTCAGTGTGAGATTAAGTTCAGGTGCTGGGGTGGGGGCAGGGCCACCACAAGGGGCTCAGTTCCCTCAGGGGGTTTATGTGGAGACCTTCAACAATGGATCTGGGCTCCTGCCGGCTTTGGGAGCCCCTGTCCACTGCTGCCTCCTCTGCTGCCTCCTGAGGGGGCCTGAGTTATGGAGGCACCCTGCTCCCCTCTTGGCGAGCTGGAAAGACCCTCTCACTGACCTTTGGCACCTATGGGTGGAGGGACCTGCGCTGCTGCTGGAGATTCTGTCCCTGAAGGCTGCTCAGATCTGCTCCTCTTGGTGCCGTGCGGCCAAGGCAGGGCTGGGCTCTGCTCTGGGTCCAGTGCGAGACTCACCTTTCTCGTCAGGTTTTCAGGGCTCTCTGGAACAGAAATCTCCTCTACTCCATTGTTCTGTGGCTTCTGCCACTCCAGAATTTATTGGGAGTTCTTCTTTACAGGTATTTTATGGGCTGTGGGTTCGGGGCTAGCATATGTGTATCTTTCTACTCCTCTTGGCTCCTCCCCCAGGAACTCGATACTGAACTTTTTCAAAGTGTGGTCTAAATGGGAAATTCTCCACTTCATTTTTTTGAGATCATGTAGTGAATCATTAGTAAGAAATTCATACTTTATATATGTGTGGTATGAGTTCAGAGTGATAGAAAACCTCCCATCTATATCCCTGTTTCAGATATGTGAAATTCTACCACGTACCTCCCTGAACTCACCTATTAAATCCAAATTCCAGAAGAGGAGATAACAGATAAGCCATCATTGGTCCTTTATATAGTATGAATTAGTTTATCATATTCTTTCCTTTGATAGCACAAAATCTGAGAGCAAAAGACTTTGGTGGGGGAGGGGAGATGAGAGAGAGGTGAGGGAAGAGAGGACATAAAGATGTCTGAGCAGGTGGTAAATGCTCCAAAGAGGAATATGAATGTTGAAAGGCAAGAGATGAGGGCACTAAAACTTCATCTATTTTACATCTAAGCACCCCTGTTCTGCTTAGAAGCTTCAACACTTAGAATTGTTCTAATAGAGCTAAATAAACTTGGAATGGGCTACCTTAGGAGAAGACTCGAGGTCTTCAAGTAGAGAGTGAGGATTATTTATTAAGGATGCTGTAGGGAGACATCAAGGTAGGTTTTGACTTACATGACCACTACAGCCCCATTGAAATCTAAGTTTCTATAATTATATAATATATGTAGAGTTTAAGTGTATTTATATATTTACATTATAAAAATTTATAATTTGCAGTTACATTATCATTATATATGTATATATGTATTGATGTATAAGTATGAAAGACATAGAAAGACAAAGACATAGAAACAGAAACAAAGATAGAGATGGTATTCTCCCTACCTGTATAGTCTTGGGTGGCTCAGCCATTCATTTACCTCTCTGGAGTCCAGGTATAGAGTGGATTAGGTCTTGAGAGCACAAATAATAGAGTTTCAGATTGTGAAAGAACTTTAGGGCCCATTTGGTCTAATTCCTTAATTTTATATGTGAGAAAACAGAAGCCTAGAGAGGTCATGACTTTCTAAAGGTCATACTACTGGTTAGGAGTAGAGTTGGAACTAAAATTCAGAGATTATAAGTACCAGTTTAATTCATAATATCTGTTTTCATCTCTGATTTCTCATAATCTTGGATGCCAATATGAAGTCCATACAACTTAAGTGCAAAATTAAACACATCTTTCTAAGAGAATTAATGGTGAGAATCCTCTGAAAGTGAGAAAATGTCCAGCTGCCCTTTCTTCTGAATGAGGAAAAACATGAAAGGAAAAAATCCCTCTTCTTGTGGATCTTTGGGGTCTTCAAAGTATCTTTGGGGTCTTCAAAGTACAGAAAGAGAAAAGGCTAAGTTCTTGCAAAGATTACAATCTAAGAATCTAAGGATTGATGGTAGGTGTGGAAAGGAAGCTAATGCTTTTTTGGTGCCATGCATCCCTTTGGCAGTCTAGTGAAGTCTAGGGATCCCTTCTCAGAAAAAAAAGGTATCAAATGCATAAAACGAAATATACAGGCTAACAAAGAAAACCAATTATATTGAAATAGTAATCAAAAATTTAAAAAAAGTTCACAGACCAAAGGTCAAGACCCTTTCCCTTAAAGGACAGGATTTTCCTTTCTAGATGTCCTTTAAAGATGAATGGTAACATTCACTTCAGAATTTTCTGGCACACCCTTGCCCACCTCTATGACACCTACACCCAAGATCTTTGGTTAAAAACAGTTCTTAAAAGCAAGGAAGGGTCCTATGTTGTTGAAGTAGATTTTCTTGGGATAGTTGAAGGTCTTGATAATTCTTTACAATGTATTCAAAACATCATTGAGGACATGTACGATTGGAAGGATAGGAACAAGAATTTTGTAGGTGAGAAGGCATAGGGGATGGATTTAATCTGCATAGGTAAAAGGAATGCTTAAACCTTGGAGATCATGAATCCACTGTAGTGTTGCAATACAAACTGATGCTCCAGGAAGGTACATTTTCTAGGGAAGAGAAGTGTGATTCAACCTTGTCCAGGAGCATAGTTTTCAGATAGGAAGTTGGGAAGGCATGCAAGGTTAATTCTCAGTTAAGCCTTAGGATCTGACTCCCCAGGGAGACCTAGAAACCTCTAAGATCTTACATTAATATGTAACCAAATTTTAAACTCATATTTCAGCAACAAAGAATAGTAAATAATGCATTGCTTCATGAAGATTTGCTTAGTTTATTTACTTAAATTATTTATAGGTTATGTTGGGAATATACTTGGCTTGCTCTACTTCATTCACAGTAACATTCCATAAATATAACAGCAAGTAATAAAATAGCATCGATTCAGAAGTGAGATCATAGGTTCATATAATATCAAACATAAAAACTCTGTTACAATGATAAATACTAAATCTTTAAAATATCTTTAAAATATTATTGGCTTTTTACTGCCATTACTTATGCAGTACATATTTCAGAGTTTCACATTCAGTATTGCACTTTAGGCAAATGAATTATGTCCTGTTGCTTTTGGTACAGAGTGAGCAGAATAGGCATTTTGTGCCTTAAAAACCATAATGTTGAAGATGTCTATCCTCGTCTAAAGGGAACATCGAAGGATCTCCATGGAGAATGACTCTGAAAAGGTCTGAATGACAAAGGACTCACATCTCCATCTACAGACTTCTATTACACTTACAATTGGTGCTGTCCACTTCAGAACTTTATTGCATTTTTCATTTTGTTTCTCCAATTAGGTTTTGAGGTACCTGAGGCTACAGACATTGTGATATATTTCTTCATATTACTTATAGCATTTGACACATACAGAAGATCATCAGCAAATACTAGTAAAATGATTACACTCCAAACAATGGATCACCCCAAAGTCACAGGTCAAATGATGTTGGAATGGGACAAATGATACTAGAAAGTGACCCTTTGCTATTATCCCATGTTCAGATCTTCACTAAGGTAATCTACTGGTTCCTTATGGTATATAGGTAACCCTAGGTTGTCAAAGGCTATACCAGTGCAAAATAATGTCTGCAAGATCCTACTGCAGAGTTAAGCCCAGTTATATGGAAAAGAGATCAGAATTGGTCCACTTGGTATCTGAGGGCCAAGCTATGAGTGATGGGTTGAAATTGCAAAGAGGCAGATTTAGGCTCCATATAATGGAAAATATGCTCATAATCCAAGTTATCCAACTGTAGAATACGCTGATTTGCCCCTCTGATTCCATTAAAGTTCTTCAAGTAGAGGCTGAATGACTACTTGTCAGTGATATTGGTAGGCATGATAAAGTATGAGATGAACTCTACGATCCCTGAGCTCCCTTCTAATACCAACTCTGAAATTTTTGGATTTTCCATTGTTTAAGCACCAGTATTTGTTGAGGCTCTATTGTGTAGGTCAAGGACAAAGAAGTATACAGCATTATTTCTAGCCTCAGCTCAAAACCTATTGGAGAGATAAATTAAGAATGTAATTAAGCACAAAAATGTGTGATATCACTTGTAAATGCTTTAGAAGTTTAAGGAAGGGAGATGGGTGTCCCTCTGTTAATATTTTTCTGATCAAAAATCCAGTGACTGGAAGCAGAAAAGATTTTGAGTGACTATAGATCACTCAAAATTATTCCCAGTAATACACAGGAGAAGACCTTCACAGCAGCTCTCACATCCATCCCCTTCTCTCTATTTACACAGGTATAACCTTCTCTCTTGGCTTATGCAAGAATCCTCCTAATGTCTCTCCCTCCCTCAGGTAGGAGTCATTTCTCATCCACCCTCCATTCTTTAGAGATATTCCTGAAGTATAGATATGATAATGTCACTCCTCCCTTCTAGAAGCATTAGTGACTTCCCACTGTTCCCAGCATAATGTGCAAACTCCACTGCTTGACATTTAAAGTCCTTCACAATCTAACTTTAGTCTGTCTCTGCTGCCTGATTACATGTTACTGTCTCTCAGGCAAGTTAAAGTCCAGCCATACTACTCTATTTGCCATTACTATACCCAGTATTCCATCTTTTTCCTCTATACACTTGTACAGAATGTCCCCCATGCCTAGAATGCTGTCCTTGCTCACCTCCTGTGGTCAATGTTTGCTGATACACTTCAATCATTACTCTTCCTTAAATTATCTTAGGATCACAGGATTATAAATTTTGAGCTTTAGGAAGACTTTGGAGATCATCTAGTCTAAGTACAGATGAGGAAACTAAGGCCCAATGATTTGCATGAGGTCACAAATGTCAGAGATGAAAATTGAATCTTGGTCCCCTGACTCCACATCTAACCCCTTTTCCATCATATTGTCCTTTCATACTTTACTTTTCTGTACCTGGATCCATGCCAGGAAAATTGAGTTGCTTCTGTTTGAATTGTCTTAGGAAGATTCTAAAGATTACCTGGCAAGATAAGGTACTGGACATTGAGGTTCTCTCTCCAGCTGAACTGCCAACCATTCAAACTCTACTGCAGAGAGTGCAATTTCATGGGCAGGCCATCTAGCCTGAATGTCAAACATACATTTACCTAAAATACTACTTTACCAAGAACTCACACAAAGCAGGCACTCCCACAGAGGTCAGAAGAAGTGATACAAGGACACTCTCAAGGTGTCTCTGAAGAGCTTTAGTATTGATTGTAAGACATGGGAGATGCTGGCATGGGAGGACTGTCCAAGGTGACATGTCTACATCATAGAAGGTGCTGCACTCTATGAGTGATGCAGAAGAGCAACAGCTCAAAAGAAACATGAGATGTGCAAATATCCATTCCAAATATTTATATGGACTATTTGTGCCCAACCTGGGGTAGAGTCTTCACTGATCATATTGGTCTGATTAGCCACAGGTGGACATACTGTATATTGACCCTGACATAGTGGTGTCATTTTGGACCTCTTTGAGTATAAAGGGCAATAAATCTTCAATGAATTTAAGCCCCCTAAACCACAGGATCATAGATTTAAAGCTGAATCAAATCCTCATTATTTCATAGATAAGGAAACTGAGGCACAGAAAATTTCAATGACTTTCCCTGGGGCACATAGCACATAGCAAGTAAGTGTCTGAGGTAGGATTTGCACTCAGGTCTTCTGGACTATCCACTACACTACCTCAGTAGAGATGGTTATTTCCTTTTGGTCATTGTATGCTCAACATCTAACACAATTTTTTGTACCTAGTAGGCATGTAGATGGTTGTAGGTCTATTTTTGAACATGCCCAAGGCAAGAATTTGTTTTTTGCTTCATAATGTATTTTTTTTAAGACAAAGCTTTTGTTTTTCTTTTCCCAAGGTGCAGAGTAGATGAGAGGGGAATAAATGACATTTTTTGATAATTAAAATCATTTTTAAACATGGGGGAAAAGCAAAAGAAATCTATTGGATTGTTGAACTGAATTTCCCAAAAAGTTAAAGCCAAGTAATGAAGAGCTAAGATTCCAGGTTTCCTGACTACCAAACTAGTGCTTCAAGACATCACCTATGTTTGGGTCTCCTAACTCCTAGAATGATATTCATTTCCCACTACATCATGCTGCCTCTAAAGGAATATGAATAAAAAGTAAGAGGAGGAGAGACTGGGCCAGGCCATTCTCAGGTATTACTGTCATATCACACTGGTGTGGTTAGCTTACCTTCAGGCTGATGCTCTCCACAGAACTCAGAACTTGCGTAATTGAGCAGAAAGGTTTTTGGTCCAAGCCAGATCTCATGATGTGTAAGGATAAGTCAAGAGCCAGGTACTTAGCCCCTCTTGCCCCTCACCCACATTTTGTTAAAAAGAGGCTTCTACAGATTCAAGAAAATGATGGGATAAAAGAAAGCAGCTCCCAGCTCTGCCACCAAAACCTGCGGATGCCCTGAAAATGATAGTGATGCTGATAACCAGTTCTTCATTTCCTATCTGCTTCTCTTTCAACCCTGGAACTGAATACACCATGTCAAAGGACTAAAAACTCCTGCTACGTGGTGCCATAAGACGTGATATTTATGTGTCCCTTGCCTACTTCACCAAGAACTAATGAATGTCTGCAAAAGCTCTTTGAGATCCTCAGGTGAAAGGTACAATGAGAAGTGCAAAGCATCATTATTGTTATTAGAATATAATAGACAGCTTGGAATGATAGGTGATAAGAATAATTGACAGGGTATTTAAAGAAGTGCTAGAAATCACCCAGACATCCACTCAGATACTGCAGCCACATTAGCATCCACATTACATATATTACACTGTTTCCTTGACACCCATTCCAATAACCATATAATTCACACATTAAATCATCACTTGTGGTGAGCAGCTGAGCTCTCTCAGAGCTACATCAATAGTGACACGGGGAAGGTAGCAAGCATTCCGAGGTAGATGAAAAGTACTGTGTCGGGGAGGGCAATTCAAGAAATTAAATGGCACCACCCAAATTGGAAAGGGGAGACTGAAAGAATGGAAAATGGTAATGACAAAAAATGTGAAGAAAGAATGGGTCCAGGAGAACTTGGAAATCAAGGGGAATCCTTAAAAAAGTAGTTGGCATGGGGTGAAATGGTTTCTTCCAGTTCTGTGGTTGGTGTTACCAGTCATTGACCCCCAATTGAACACTTTTTTGTAACCCTTTGATCATCATCATCATCAACGCCATCTTCTACCTCTTCTTGAGGCAGAAGTTTCCTGTTTAATTCTTCAGTAATGAGACTGTTCTGTAAAATCCATTATTATAAGATTTCCTTTTAGTAAGGGTACTGCTATTCACTTGAGTTCTCTTAATGCTGCTTTTTTCTCCACACTGTATCACTTAAATATAAATTCTCTCCAGTTTCTTATATTCGTTATTTTTATGGTTTGATAATGTTATATATAATCCATATGCCACAATTCTTCAGCAATCTTCTCCCCAAACAATCCATTTACAACCATTTCCAACCCCTTCCTAGGGGTTTGTTTACTTGTTTTTGTTATTACAAAGGGTGTTACTATGACTATTTTACTATGTATAGGACTTTCTGTCACCCACCTTGGGCCATGTTTCTAAAGGAGGAGAATAGATTCATTGTCATCTTCTGAATCTCCTTCTAACATTTACTCATGAGGAAGAGTAATTTTAGGGCAATGGTTCTCAAAATGAGGTCTGGGGACTTCAAGTAGTCTTCTAGGGTTGTTCAGAAGACATTATGTTTTGAAGTATTCATTGTTAAAATATTTCCACACTGTATTTTAAAAGGTTTTATTTTCTAATGAAGTCATAATTTCTGATTCAACAAATGTGCAATGAATGTTTATTGAACACCACACATTGTGTAAGGTGATGAAGGAAACTCAAAGATCAATAGTATTCAATCATATCCTCAAATAGCTTATACTCTAGGAGGAAAGAGAAGATATGCTATTAATAACATGTATTTATGTGATATTTTAAGGCTTATAAAGGTCCCCAAGGGGCATCCATCAATCAATAAGCATTTATCAAATATCCACTATGTGCCAAGCACTGTGTTAAGTACCAGAGATACAAAAAAAGGCAATAGACAGTCCCTGCTCTCAAAGAGCTCACAATCTAACGGGGGAGACAATATGTAAACAAAAATAGCCCAAGTAAACTTATATACAAGATGAATAAGAAATAATTAACAAAGAGAATCACCTGGAATTAAGAGAGGTTTTATCATTTTGTCAATGCAAACTAATGTTGAAAAGTTGTATGGCTGGGGCAGAGTCAAGATGGAGGAGTGACAGCACAGACTTTCTAGAGTGCTCCTACCAAGCCCAGACAAATACAAATGGCTCTAAACAAATTCTGGAGCTTCAGAACCCACAGAATGACACAGTGAAGCAAATCTCTAGCCCAAGACAGCCTGGAAGGACACTGGGAATTGTCTATTGTGCCACACAGGGGACAGGGCACAGTTCAGTGTCGGCTGACACAGACAGGATCTGAGCAGACTTTGGGGAGACTGAATCTCCCACACCTGTAGTGGTTTCCAGACTTCAGGACCCCAAAACACTGAGGATAAATTGGAAGATCTGTGGAAAAAGCCTATGGAACCAGTGCAGGAGAGTGGCTGAGGGAGTGGGGGCAGAGGAACCCAAGGCAGCCACAGCAGAGTAGGGGCAGAGGCAGTAACTACTTCTGGAGCTCTAGGCCCACAAATTGTGGGGGGATCGAGCAGCTGACAATATACCCCCTACCCCCACTGAAAGCAGAGAATTACCTTGACAAAGAGCTCAAAAGTCAAGTAAATGACTGGGGAAATGGGAAAAAACTGGAAAAAAAATCAGACTATTGAATCTTACTTCTGTGACAAGGAAGACCAAAACATGCAAACAGAGGAAAATAAAGTCAAAGTTCCTCCCTCCAAAGTCTCCAAGAAAAATATGAATTGGTCTCAGGCCATGGAAGAACTCAAAAACGATTTTGAAAATCAAGTAAGAGAGGTAGAGCAAAAATTGGGAAAAGAAATGAGAGTGATGCAAGAAAATCATGAAAAATGGGTCAACTATTTGCTAAAGGAGGCCCAAAAAAAATGCTGAAGAAAATAACACCTTTAAAAATAGGCTAACCCCAATGGCAAAAGAAAGCCAAAAAGCCAATGAGGAGAAGAATGCCCTAAAAAGCAGAATTGGCCTGATGGAAAAGGAGATCTAGAAGTTCACTGAAGAAAATAATCCTTAAATGTTAGAATGGAGGTGATGGAAACTAATCACTTTATGAAAAATCAAGAAATTACAAAATAAAACCAAAAGAATGAAAAAATGGAAGATAATGTGAAATATCTCATTGGAAAAACAACCAACCTGGAAAATAAATCCTGGAGAGACAATTTAAAAATTATGGGACTGCCTGAAAGCCATGATCAAAAAAAGAGCCTAGACATCATCTTTCATGAAATTATCAAGGAAAACTGCCCCAATATTCTAGAACCAGAGGGCAAAATAAGTATTCAAGGAATCCACCAATCACCGCCTGAAAGAGATCCTAAAAGAGAAACTCCTAGGAATGTTGTAGCCAAATTCCAGAGCTTCCAGGTCAAGGAGAAAATATTGCAAGCAGCTAGAAAGAAACAATTTGAGTGTTGTGGAAATACAATCAGGATAACACAAGATCTAGCAGCTTCTACATTAAGGGATTGCAGGGTGTAGAATAGGATATTCCAGAAGTCAAAGGAACTAGGACTAAAACCAAGAATCACCTACCCAGCAAAACTGAGTATAATACTTCAAGGGCAAAAATGGTCATTCAACAAAATAGAGGACTTTCAAGCATTCTTGATGAAAAGACCAGAGTTGAATAGAAAATTTGACTTTCAAACACAAAATCAAGAGAAGCGGGAAAAGGTAAACAAGAAAGAGAAATCATAAGGGACATACTAAAGCTGAACTGTTTACATTCCTACATGGAAAGATAATATTTGTATCTCTTGAAACTTTTCTCAGAATTAGGGTAGTTGGAGGGATTATATACATATATATATATAGACAGAGGACACAGGGAGAGTTGAATAGGAAGGGATGATATCTAAATAAATAAAATTAAGGAGTGAGAGAGGAATATATTGGGAAGAGAAAGGGAGAAATGGAATGGGGCAAATTATCTCTCATAAAAGAGGCAAGAAAAAGCTTTTTCAATGGAAGGGAAAAAGGGGGAGGTAAGAGGGAAAAGTGAAGCTTACTCTTATCATATTTGGCTTAAGGAGGGAATAACATGCACACTCCATTTGGTATGAAAATCTATCTTATACTACAGGAAAGTAGGGGAGAAGGGGATAAGTTGAGTGTGGGGAGATGATAGAAGGGAGGGGCAATGGGAAGAGAGGGTAATTAGAAGTAAATACTTTTGGGGAGGGACAAAGTCAAAAGAGAGAATAGAATAAATGGGGGGCAGGATAGGATGGAGGGAAATATAGTTAATTTTTCACAACATGACTTTTATGGAAGTCTTTTGCATAACTACACATGTATTACCCATATTGAATTGCTTGTCTTCTCAGCGGGGATGGATGAGGAGGGAGGAAGGGAGAGAAGTTGCAACTCAAAGTTTTAAAAATGAATATTAAAAATTGTTTTTACATGCAACTAGGAAATAAGAAATACAGGTAATGGGGTATAGAAATTTGTCTTGCCCTACAAGAAAAGAGAAAAGATGAGGATAAGATAAGGGAGGGGTATAACAGAAGGGAGGGCAAACTGGGGGAAGGGGTAATCAGAATGTACGGTTTCTTGGGGTGGGAGTAAGGGAGAGATGGGGAGAAAATTTGGAACTCAAAGTCTTGTGGAAATGAATGTTGAAAACTAAAAATAAATTTCAAAAGATCATTTTATAATTAAAAAAAAGAAAGTTGTATATCTTCTAGGCTACCAAATACAATGCAATCATTTAGTAAATTAAGAACCTGAAACCTCATTGAGGAATGGAGGGAGATGTTATTATAATCTCCACTTTATAGATACAGAAGCTAAATAGGCTGAGATGAAATGACTTGTGACTGATCACAAACTAGTAGGAATTTGAGGCTGGATTTGAATTCAGCTTTTCCTGACTCCAGGCCATGTGCTCTTTGATACGCCACACTGGGCTATTGACATCATCAAGGAATAGTGTGATAGGGAGGGAAGGTCCATCATCTGGCAAGAGCAAGTGATGATAAGCCAAGAGCCATAGTGCTCCCCTGATGGATGCCCTTGTGCTTGTGAGAAAGCAAGGAAGGCCTTGAGCATGTTGTGTTTAAATCTTGTGGAGAACTTTGGAAGAACTTGGATGTAACAATTAACACGTGGAACGATAGAATAAGGATCTGAAAAGATCACAAGTTAGAACAGTGAGCCTCACCAAGTGTGATGAAACTTATTAGGGCTAAATATAAAGTCCCTCACACAGGGTCCAAAAATTAATTTCATATGTGGAAGAAGGGGTGAGCATAGCAGGACAACTGTTTGTGTGGAAAATGAGAGAGGCAGCTAGGCATCATAGTGCATATGGCACTGGATTTGAATTCAATAAGATGTGAGTTCAAATCCTGCCCCTAAAACTTATGAGCAGTGTGACCCTATATAAATAAGTCATTAACCCTCTCTGTGCCTCAGTTCTTTCATCTGTAAAATGAGGGAGTTAGATCCAAAACTAACAGTAAGGTTATCCTCCAGATCTAAGGCTATGATTCTAGTGGCTATAATTCTATGATTTAAAAGCTATTTAACTCTAAGACATAAATAATAAATAAATAATTCTATGATTTTAGTGAGCTACATGCTCAGTATGAATCAAAAGTACAACATAACAGAAGAAAAAGCAAATATAACATTGGGCTGTTTGGGGAAGCAGTGTCTAGAATGAGGTAAGTGACAACTTCAACTTTGTATCATCCTGGTCAGATCACATTTGGATTATTGTGTCCAGCTCTGGGTTCCACATTGAGATTTTGAGATTATTTGTAGAATGGTGATCAAAGAAGAAATATTAGAAGAAAGACTGCCATGGGGTCCAGGAGACATCCATGCAAATTAAGTGTATTTCTGGACACAAGGTGGATACAGCGAAGCAAAGAAACATCCCCATTGAATGCAAATGTCGGAGGAATGAAGGGCATAGGATCAGAGAAGTAATGGGACCTTTTCAGTTCTAGGAAGGGAAACATCTTATGCAAGAGATGGGTCTCGATAAGGTAGCAATAACTGACTATAGTCAAACCGAGTAAGTACATCAAAAGAAACTACTGAGACACCAGGAAAGAGCTATGAAGCATTGTTAAAGCAATTGATCGCTTCCATTATTGCTTGTATGGATGGCATTTCACAATCAGGAGTTATCAAGTCTTGATTACAAGGCCTACAGAAATTCTTAAATCGAGGGGTAAATTGGCCAGATGATTACCCAAGCTGTAAGACTATCATTTCCAAATTGAGCGGTGGCGGAGTAAAGAAGAATCATAATGCACATACATTATCCTGGCACCCTGTGTTGGAAAAATGTTTGCAAGTCCGACATTAGGCAAGAAGAGAAGAAACAAACAGCCAAACAGATCAGTTTGTTTCTGTCCTAGAATAGCCAAGATTTGTATAGCCAGAAGGATCAAGACACTTCTATTCCCCTACAGAAAGTTTCCAAATTATTTCATGTGACAGCTCCAAGCAAAGCCAAACAGCCAGACAAAAGATCCATTTGTAGGCAGCTGGACTGGATAAAAATCGATAGGAAAAGCATTTCAGGGAAGTAGTGGACCCAGAGTGTGTCATTATTGGGCCACCATTAAACACTGCAGGACAAAATGCAAATGCCATGCATGGTCTTTCAGATTAGAGCCCTTTCTACTCTGGAATGACATCTGAATGATTAGCATACAAAGTACCAGGTACCTGCTAGTTTTAAAAGTGGAAAATTTAGCCTTCTCCCAGTCCCAGGATTTCTGTTCCAGCTGTCCAGATGGTTTTTGTCCAACTATTTCTCTTCCAAATATACTTCTATCATAATTAAACACTCAGATATGTCAAAAAGTATAGAACTCATGGAATTCTAAAAAAGTGAAACCTGAGAAATGTTTTAAAATACAGTAAAGCACTTTGGACTCATGGTTTATACTTTCCTATAATATTTTTTCTTCAGGAATCCACTGATTTTTTGTTGTTATTGCTAATGGTATGATTTAGAGTCATATCATCTCAGAATTGGAAGAAACCGTAGAGGTCATCTAGTCCAATCTGAAGCAACAATCTGTTCTAAAGAAAGCATGCTAGAAAAATAGTCATCCAGACTTCACTCGAATACTTCCATTGACAGGAAACTCACCATCTCTCAATGCAGCTCTTTCATTTTTGTACAACTCTACTTGTTAAAGTTAATTGTTACATACTTTTTGTTCAGTATCTTTGGGGTCAAAGTAAAATTACAATGATGATAATAATAACTGTATAGAGCTCTTAATATGTGCCAGGCACTGTGCTAAACACTTTGCAATTTTTATCCAATTTGATCCTTACAACCCTATAAGGGAGGTGCTATTCCTATCCTCATTTTTATGCACAGACTGACCGTTTTCCCACAAAATAGCAGTTCTGTAATGAACACACATAGCAAATAGCAAAAAACCCCCATTTATCTGAATTGTAGCAAAATTGTTAATTAAAAATTAATTTAATTAAGTTTTCATAAAAAAATGGTCAATTGCCAAGCTGTAACCATTGCCATTACCAATTCAATTCAATTCAACAAAGATTTATTAAGTGGCTTGCTTAGGGTCATACAACTAGTACTAGTCTGAGACTGGATTTGAACTCAGATTTTCGTGATTCCAGGCCTGATGTTTTATCCACTGTGTACATTAAGTAATAATTGTTGTAATTATAATTATTATAGTTATTTTTATCAAGTCACTCTCTGCCTATCATTAATAACTGTTGGTCCTATTTTTGTCCTCTGGGATGCAGAAAATGGAAATTTGGAAATATTGCTACCTTACAAATCTGAAGACCATGTCCTCTAGTGAGTCTGCGTTTCTCTAGGTTCACCATCCTCAGTTCCTTCAACTAATCCTTACATGATGTGGTTTCAAGTACCCCTCTTCTGGTCATGACTTGTCTTCTGGTCATGCTCCTGACGGTCAATATTCTTCTTAAAATGTTATATTAAGGGGGCAGCTAGGGGGCACAGTGGATATGATGGGGTGCTTGGGTACATGTGCAGCTCTAAAATCACATTTCTCTTTAAAAGTCACATTTCTCCCTAGCTTCAAAATACTATCCCAGGCAGTTTCTCCCCAGCCCAAGGACACAGCCTGCTCCAGCAATGACCATTATCTCCCTTCCTAATACAGCAGCCAGCTTCACCTCTAGAACTTATTAGTCTGAACCAAGTATGTACTGACTGAACTGGCTGTGCACTGGGTCATAATGGCATTTACTACTCACTGACCAATCATATGCATCCTAGACTTAGACATACGTACACTCCCTTACATTTATCTTGTCTAACACAACATTGATGAGAGCAATCTGTATTCCTGAGTCAATGCTGACCACTTAGTTGACTTAGTGATGTTTCAGGCCTAAAACCACACCTCCAGGTAGCCCCTCCCTTGAGCTATTTCCCAATGAATTTTGGGTAAAATACCTGTGCAGTAGATACCAAAAGTTCATGTTCCTTGAAGAACTGACCACTGCTTAACCACTCCCTAATCCCACCCCAAAACACCTAGTTAGCATATTTGGCACATACTTTACTGTGGAATATCCTATATAAACTTTACCTATACCCCTCTAAGGTTGCAGGTTCCCTAAGAACTCTTGCCTGCTAGAAAGTGTAATAAATCTTTACCTTGACCTCAACAATGTTTGAGTCTGTGAATTCTTTCCAGGCGGTTTGCCCCTGGGACCTTGGTCTTTGTGGGGGTCTCATCACACCCCTCTTCCAGCCCTCATCAGATAGAGCTCTGGTTCTGGAGTCAGGAGGATCTGAGTTCAAATCTAGCTTCAGATACTTACCAATCATATGACCTTAGGCGAATCACTGAACCCTGACTTCCTCATCTCTCTATCTGTCTATACACACACACACACACATACATATTCATATGAAAACAAAGCTCCAACTGTGGTCTGATGAGGACAGTGTACCTAGCAGGTAGGGCTATCATTTTCCCTGTTGTGAACATGACATTTCTATTGAGTCAGTTAAATACCGTTTGTTAATATGATCTATGACCATTATGCAAACACTGAGCTCACAGTTTGATCTTGGAGGCTTGTCTTCATGGTTTGGATCAACTCCTGTGCAGAGCTCCAGATCTGACTAAACAGTATGGTGGAAAGATGACTGGGTTCAGGGGATCTGACTACCTATGTGACTTTGAGCTAGTCATTTCATTTGTCTTGGGCATTTGTAAAACGAGGAGTTTGGGCTGAGTGACTTTGGAGGTCCTTTCTACTTCTAAATCTATGGATCTATTATCATCTGGCTTATTCTTAGCCCTCCCATAGGGGTTTTCAGTCCCCTTGAAAGCAAACAAGATTATCAAGGGGAGTAACATTGAATAAATACTTGTAGAGGTCCCCACATGTATCAAGGTCCATGTGTTTCTAGGGACTGGTCCCTCAGGTGGAGTACAGGGATGTGACAGGGCTTGAAGGAAGGTAGAATAGACATCTCTAGTCTCTTTTCTCCTACCCTTATCTCTAATTTTTGCCATGAGGGAAGCAGGAAGTTGGAGTCAGAGGTCACTCTGATCTTTTCAGAGAGAGGAGGTAACTGGGCTAGAATAATAGATATCAGCTCCCCTAAATGTTATTAGTCTACAGGATATGATTTTCAGGTCCATGCTAAACTTCTGGTTATTGTGTGACTGGGGGGAAGGAGGACCTTAAGCTTTATATTCAAGGTCTGACCCCTTTCCCACAAAATACCAAGTTCTGTAATGAACACAAGTAGTGAATAGCAAAGAATTTATCTGAATTGTAGCAAAACGGAAATCAGGGAAGGTAGACAGAGGAGGATATCTACCAGACAATACAGAGGGAGGAAGCTCTCCCACTGGGAGTGAGATAACTCAGCTCAACCAAGAGAGAGTCCCAGATCTCTCCCAAAGGGAAAAACTCCCTGCAGTCTCTGGTATAGCAAGCTGGGGAGAGTTATTCTGCTGTGCTATCTTATCCCATCCCTTTTCTTAGGGACATGTAATGGATGTGATGGGTCAGATGGACCCTTCTTTTGTTAGTCAAGTCCACCACCCTATATTGGGCACAGAAGCCTCCTTAGCTGACTGTGAAAACCTGCTGACTTGTTGATCACCAGGAAGGGTTCCTAGCCCTCATTCCTAATCAAGTTAGGTGGTGGAGTGCTGCTCACCTCTTCTAGGTGGCACAGTGGATAGAGTACTAGGCCTGCTGTCAGGACTCCTGAGTTCAAATTTTGCCTCAGTTACTTATTAACTGTGTGATCTTGGGCAAGTCTGTTACCCTTTGTTGCCTTAGTTTCCTCATTATAAAATGTGGATAATAATGGCACCTAATTCCTAGGGTTGGGGTAAAGATCAAATGAGATATTGGTAAAGCACTTAGCACAGTGGCTGGCACACAGTAGGTATTCTATAAATATAAATTCTATCATTATCATCATTGTTGTCATCATCATTGTCATCAGATTGTAAGTAGAGAACCCCAGCATGATTTGTATGTCCCTCTGAGACTTTTTTTGAGGCTGAGTATGGAATCACTGGTACCATTTTCTAATTTCTTTTCCAGTTCTTGTCATCTCCTTTCCTACCCAGGACCAAGTCATGTAAATTACCCTGAGATTAGGAGAAGCTCCTAGAAAGCATGAGAAAAGCCAGAGGATAGAGGGCAAGGCTCGCTGTGTGTGGCTGAGGCTGGCAAATCTGATGTATCACCAGATGTCACTGTCCCATTACATTAGTAATGGGTATGGAGTGTGTGTGTGTGTGTGGATGTGATGTGCATTGGAAATTCTAGCCATATGCAGCTTAGGAATTTGCACTTGCCATGTTTTTACCTTCCTTTGAATCCTCTGGACTTAGTATAGTGACTGGCACATAGTAAGCAATTAAGACTGCTTATTGATTTATTGAATGATTGACTGACATTAGACAGACTGGATTGCCCTGGTCAGGATATCACCTTTCAAGAGAGTCACAGTAAAGTGATCGGGACAATGGGAGTAGGAAACAGGACAGAAAAGGCTCTGAGGAACTTGTACTCCCTTAGCTATGTTAGCTTTCCCTTCAAATACTAAATGAGATAATGCCTGTAAAGTGCTTAGCATATAATAGGCACTCTATAAATGCTAATTCCCTCCCTTCCCCTTCCCTCCCCTTTTGCCATCTAAGGAAGCCTATGGATTCCTCACAATGTTGTTTTTAAGTGTATAAAATACTACAAAGGAAGCTAATTATATTGACATACGGTTATCAAAATATTTTTTCCTTTCCTTCCCTTCTCTTCAATCTAGGGAAGCCTATGGATTCCTAAGAATATTGTTTTTAAATGCATAAAATACATCCTATTACAAAGGAAACTGATTATATTAACATACAATTATCAAAATAGTCTTCCTTTCTCTTGCCTTTCCTTGCTTGCCTTTTATCCCTTTCCCTTGCCTTGTCTCACCTTCCCTTCACTTGCCTCCTCTCCTCTCCCCTCCCCTCCCCTTCTTTCTACCATGTATAGGGCTGTACCTCTAGGGAAGGCAGTCAGAAGCTTATGGGACTTTATTCCCCCAGATATCTCTGGGGGTTGGCAGGCTTTATGTTGCTCTGGCACTAGAACATGAAGTACATGCCATAGTGTTCTGGCAAGTGTTTAACCATCAGCTCTCCTGAAAAATAAGTACACAGGACCTACTCTAAAGTTTAATCTGCATTATTTACATTTTCTCCCTCAACTTCTTGAGTCTGGAAATTCACAGAACAATAGTAGCCTTTGCCCTTTTCTGAGGTATTCCTGTTCACACTGAGAAGTTAACAACCAGCTCTCCAGAAAAAAGTACACAGGACACACTTTAAAGTTTAATCTGTATTATTAACATTTTCTCCATCACTTCTTTAATCTAGAAATCAGCAGAACAATAAATCAAATCCTGATATGTAGTCTTTGCCCATTTCTGAGGTATAAATGCTCCCACTGAGAATTTAACAATCAGATCTCAAGGGCTGGCTCCAGCAGACCCCTGCACCCAAGAAGGAATCTGAGCAATGATGATATATTCTGAGATACATATGATCCTCCATCCCTGAGCTCAGTCCTCTGTACCTGGGAGCTATTTCCAGCACTGTGTATCTCTATGATAACATCCCATGATTGACTCATTTGGAGATTACAGTTTACTAATACAAATCAGGTCTTTCCACTCACCCCCTCCCATTACCATCTATCTAGCTCAGCTCCCTTTTCTAACGCTTGATGTAATTTGTGTTGGATTCCTTCTAGATGGGAAAGAATTTGATCTTGCTGGGAAGTCCTCATGGATCTGTGTAATTTTCTAGTTCTAACAATTTCTCAGAAATGTAAATATTTTCCTTTCCAGTAGTAGAAGAACTAGTTCTGAAGAGCAGGCAGCAGCTCTTATTCAAGTTAATTATGATGTTTAGCTGGATAATAATATGTTAACTTAAGTAAATCCTTATTTCCCTGGGTCTCAAAGGAGTCAGCACCTGACAGTCAGTATTGTCCAAGTTTTGATGCTCAAGTTTTCCTTGAAAAGGGATTGTAATAATCTGTTCCTTTAGAAATTACCATTGTAGTAAGAAAGGGAGAGTCTGGAAGGGCCACTTGATTTTCAATATGACGCTCATGTTATCATCATCATCAGTGATAGAAAGAAAAACAAGCAACAGCCTGACTTTTTATTTCTGCTATTTACACTTATCTCGTTATTATGGTACTACCCTGGAAAAGATGGAGATTTACTATGATAATAGAGATTTCTCTTGAGAGGGAAGGATGGCATAATAGAAAGGATGGAAGATGGAGTCAGGCAGACCTGGGTTCGGTTCCTGCCTCTGACCTTGGTGAGCAGTGGAACCAAGAGAAAGGACCTCTTGTCCTTTCAGAGCCTCAGGCAACTGGTGTAATCTGTGTTATGGAGCATCGGTTCTTAGCCTGAGGTATGTGAATTTGTTTTTTTTTTAAAAATTGATAACTGTATGTCAATATAATTAGTTTCCTTTGTATTGGATGTATTTTATGCATTTAAAAACAATATCCTGAGGAGTCCATAAGCTTCCCTAGATTGCAAAAGGGGTCCATGACACAAAAAAGGTTATCACACTTATTTCAGTGAGATAGGACCACTATTTACAGCGTTCTGGCCCTTATCCTTCCTCATTCAACTTGGACAGGGTCTTTTCCCCTGAAAATGTTCTGGAGACTTGGTTGGCTGGGGGATCTAAGCTATACTTTGGACTGTATTGATGTGACTTCCTGCTTCCCTAAGGGCATCAGAAGATCTACCTCCATGAGATGGGACTTTTCCATCATAATGGAGGTCCCAAGACATCCTGCCCACTGACCATACTTGCTGACTAGATCCACTTCCATACATAGATGAGGAGGGCCCCTATTTACACAGGACAAGTGATGGAGTCCACTTGTTGAATATATTTTCTATGGCACAATTAAGCAAACCACTTTTGATTAACTGTTGAATGACCTCCCAGCTATTTACTTTTTTCCAACAACAAGCTGAAGAGGTTATGGCATTTGTCAGACTCACACTTAATATTTGGCATAGAACAATGAATAATGAGTATAATTTTTAACCTCAGATTCATAATTTGTTGCTAAAAGTATGAAAGCAGAAAAACACAAGATTGGATCAGCTCTCTAAAGGTCGTCCAATCCATCCTCCTGCTTCTGAGCAACAAATGTTCATTTTCACTAAACCATTCTAAGACTGATAGGGACTCAAATCATATATGATAGATTTAGAGCTGAAAGGGACTGTATTTTACAGATTGAAAACAACAAAATCTGAATCCCAGATATAGTGAATGGCTTCCCCAAGGCTGTTGTTGTCAGATATCAGGACTGGACTTCCAAGTCAAGTCCTTTGACCTCAAATTCAGTACTCTTCTCATTGTACCATGCTGCTGTCAGTTGTCCAAATTCATTACCAAGTTGTACAAACTGATGAAAAGGGACAGGATGAGCTCAACTCTGTGCTCCAATCTATGGAAATTTATGTTTTGTAAACATGAAGTATAGCTACAAAGTAGGGGCAGCAAGGTGATACAGTGGATAGAGCACTGGGCCTGGAGTCAGGAAGACCTGAGTTCAAATCTGACCTTAGACACTTAGTAGCTGTGTGACCCTGGGCAAGTCACTCAACTGTTTGCCTCAGTTTCCTTATCTATAAAATGAGCTGCAGAAGGAAATAGCAAACTATTCTAATATCTTTGCCAAGAAAACCCCCAATAGGGTCACGAATAGTGAGATATAACTGAAATGACACAACAACAAAAACTACGAAGTATTGAGATTGATCCCATAAGGGTCCTAAGAGTGATAGACTTCAACTGACAAATAGGTTTTGAAAACCATCAAATGGTCTTCAGATGAAAGACTAGCTTTCTGTCAACAAAACTTCAAGACACTCTTAGTTTCTGGAAAGGGATTGGTTAAGTCAAAGATTTACAGAGAGTAATCAGAACATTTTATTTCATTGATATAAAAACTGCCTGGGTTTATTCCTTTCTTATAATTTTCAAACTCTTTTACCTAATGAGTTCTACTCTTGTATTTTTTTCTGAGATAGTTGCTGTAGACTCCAACCAAGTTAATAAACAGTTTGATTCAATTCAGTGTAATTCAATTTAAGCACTTTTTGCTGAGGTCTACTATAATGCAGTTTGGGGCCAAATATCATTTGGTAATAATAATGCTTGTTGTTTCACTCAAAAATTTTAAAAAATCAATAAATACTTATAGAGTGCCTGTTATGTGCAAGGCATTGTGGATGCCACATGAAAAATAACCATTTGGGGTGGCTAAATGGTGATGCAAAAAAACAAAACAAAGCACAGAATCTCAGAAGCAGAAAAGACCCTAAAATCCCTCCCAGTCCAATGCATCGCTGAACAAGATCCTGTCTACACCATATTCAACAAGTGGTCATCCATTCTTTGCTTCAAGATGTCTACTCAGTGAAAACCCATTACTTCTCAAAGTAGACCACTCCACTCTTTGGTTGTCTCAGTTTAGAATTTTTTCCTTAACTTAAGATTAAATGTGCCTCCTTTCAATATCTAATGTTTGCTTTTCCTCATCACTCTCTGGAACCAAACAGAACAATTATTTTTCATGTATCAATTCTTTGAATACTACCATAACCCCTCTATTTTCCTTTTATTTTCCAGGTTAAATAACCTGATTTCTTTCAATTTATCCTCATATGGTATGATCTAGATGTACTTCATACTGATTCCCATACTGGTTCCTCCTCTGGATGGTCTCCCACTTAATGATGATTCTTCCTAAAATGTGATGTGTAAAATGAAATAATACTCTTGGTGTCATCTGACTAGGGTGAAATACAGTGAGACCCCTTTAGCCTTGGATATTGTACCTGTGATCACATTAATTTCCTTGGCTGATGTATTACACTGATGACTCACACTTGGTTTGCTATCTTCTAAGATCCCTAGATCTTTTCAGAAAAACTTTTGTCCTGCCACATCTCTCTGATCTTGTACTTGCGAATTTATTTTTTGAACTCCAGTTTTTTATATATATATTTGGTTTAAGGTTTTCTATTTATATTTGTTAAATTTAATATTATTGGATTTTGGTCAATATCCTAACCTGTCAAGACCTTTTTTTGATCCTGACTATGCCATCCAAAGTGTTAGCTATCCCTCTCAGCCTTGTATTATCTGCAGATGAGCTAAAAATATCATTTAATGCCTTTATCTAAATCATTGATAAAATGGTAAAAATGACAGGGCAAGGCACAGATACCTGATCCTTTCCTCTCCTAGGGACCTTCTTCTAATTTGATATCAAATTATTAATAGTTACTCTTAGGGTATAGCTAGCTTGTTTTTGAAATCCCCTAACTGTATTATTGTCTTCTAAGCTACATTTTGTCATCATTCCCAAAGAGTAACATTAAAGACTTTGTCAGATGTTTTACTAAAATCTAGGGGCAGCATTCTCATGATCCACCAGCCTAGTAACTCTGTCTTAGTCAGACATAACATTAGTTATCTCATAAGATTAGTCAGCCATGCTGTCTCTCTGTGATCATCACTTCCTTTTCTAGCCATTCCCTTAATAATTGGTTCTAGAGCATGAATTCCTAATCTTTTTTGTGTTGTCATTGATCCTTTTAGCAGTCTGGTGAAGCCTATAGGACCCTTCTCAGAATAATGTTTGTTGTTTTTACATGTAACTGGGAAATAAGATACACAGGCATAGAAATCTATCTTATTGTACAGGAAAATAGAAAGGGAAGGGCATAAGAGAAGGGGGGTGATAGAAAGGAGGGCAGAATGGGGGAAGGGGTAATTGGAAGTAAAACACTTTTGAAGAGGGACAGGGTGAAAGGAGGGACAGGGATAGGAGGAATAGGATGGAGGGAAATGTAGTTGCTAATGTGAAAAAAATTGTGAAACTCTGAAAAAAATTTGAAGCAAGCTTCTCTGATAAATGCCTCATTTCTCTAACATATTGAAAACTATGTCAAATTTATAAAAATAAGAGCCATTCCCCAATTGATAAATGATCAAAAGATATAATTAGTTTTCATATGAAGTAAAGATATCTATAGCAATATAAAAATTCTATTGACTGGAGAAATGCAAGCTAAAACAGTTCTGAGGTAGTACCTCATATCTATTAGATTAGATAATAGGACAGAAAAGGTAAATGACAGATTTTTGGGGGAGATGTGGGGAAAATGAGACATTAATGTATTGTCGGAGTTGTGAATTGATTAAACCATTCTATAGAGCAATCTAGAACTATGCCCATGCTATAAAACCATGTATACCCTTTGACATAGCAGTACCACTACTAGGTCTGTATCCCCAAAGAGATAAAAAAACAAAAAGGAAAAGGACTTATATGTACAAAAAATATTTATGGCAGCTCTTTTCTGGGGGTAAATAATTGGAAATTGAGAGGATACACATCAATTGGTATGGTTGAATTGGGAATGGTTGAATAAGTTGTGGTATATAATTGAGATGGAATTCTATTGTACTATAAAAAATGATGAGCAGAATGCTCTCAGAATAACCTAGAAAGACTTATATGGGTTGATACAAAGTGAAATGTAATGGGTACAAACTAACAGCAATATTGTAGGATGCACAGTGGTGAATGACTTAACTATTCTCAGCAATACCGTCCATGTCAACTCTGAAGGACTTAGGATGAAAAATGTTATAGACCCTCAGAGAGAGAACTGATGGTGTCTGAATGCAGATTGAAGCAACTTTCATTTTTTTCCTTTCTTTTATCACTTTATTTTTCTTGTTTTTTTAAACCTATGTTTTCTTTCACAACATGACTATTATGAATGTTTTGCATGACTCTACATATATAATCTATATGGAACTGCTCTTCTCAGTGAAGGGGGGTGAGGAGGGAGGAAAGGAGAGAATTTGGAACGCAAAGTTTTAAAAACAAATGTTAAAATTGTTGTTTACATGAAATGGGAAAATTTAAATACCAAATAAATTAAAAAAATAATTTTTGTTGTCTGCATTCATAATTGAAGGGAATGATAAATTTTAGTGAGAGGTTAGTGAAAATAAAGATGTCCTTTTTTCCCATTCAGGTTCACAGATCCCTTGAAATCTGTCCATAGATTCAGACCCCAGGTTAAGAACCCCTGTTCTAGAATTTTGCCAAGAATTTGAATGTAAGCTCTTAGGCCTTTAATTATATTCTCCTTCCTGTTTTGAAAATTGGATCAGAATCTGCCTTTATTCAGCCCTCCACTGAAAAATCACTGATAGTAGTTCATCAATCACACTCACTAGTTCTTTCAGAGCTGGCAGACAGTATATGATTAAGTAAGTGTCAAGCATCATCCCCTTCCCCTTGATTCTCCCTTACAAATTTCACAGGGTATCCAGGGAGGAGCTGCAGAGAAGTGGAAATTCCCTTTCTATCCCAGTTTGGATTTGAACTGTCTTAACTAGAGAATATGCAAATATGGAATGGTATATGTTCAGTGATGAAGTGCTGATGTAGTGATGTATCTGGAAACAGAAGGCCTGAGAGACTTTTGGGCTCTGCCTCTGTCCTTTGCCCTTTATGGGCTTCAGTTTCCTTTTCTTTAAATCATGGATCATTATATACCTCATGGGGCTATTGGGAGTAAAGCAGACTGAAAAAGAGAGAAGGAAAGGCAGATACAACCTCAGCACAATACATGCACAAGTACTCTAAAGGGGAAGGAAATAAACATTTAGTGGTGCCTCTTCTGGTTCAGGCACTTCGCAAATGTTATCTCATTTGATCCTTACAACAACACTGCAGGAAAAGGGAGGTTATTATGTCCATTTTGTGGATTTGTAACTTAGGCATTTAAGTGACTTGCCCAGATTCACCTGGAAAAAATTACCCAAGTCCATATTTGAACTCAGGTTTATCCTAACCCTAGACCCAGTGCTCTGTCCATTGTACCACCTAGTTGCCTCTAGGAAAGAGAGGCATTACTTACTAAAGTGTACTATTCATACGGATAGTTTCGTTCAGTAAAGAGGGAGGGAAGCAACACAAGGCCATTGGGAGAGGTATCTACACAGCGGTCTTTTGGGGAAGGGAAGTGCTATATGTAATAGGTCCCTGGGATATTAGGGATCTTTAAAAATTAGGCATTCTTTCATAATTTAGGAAATGATTTCATGTTGGAGGACTTGGTAAGACAGTGTGTCTGGATTAGGGCAAACCTCTCCCTACACTTCTCAAAGTATGTGCTCTCCTGAAGCCAGGTAACACCATCTTTATCATCAAGAGAGGGCAGTGTTACTTTTATACTTAGAATGAGGATTGAACATAGACATATTAAGATGTTACTGAGTCTAGTTTGTTTTATACTGGAATTGTTTTTTTTTTTTTAAAAGGGATGGGGATTGTAGCAGGTGGGATGGATGGAAAGGAAAGTCAGTGGGGTATGGTCCAGGCATGTGGTATTGGACATTCATCAATCAGAGAGTATCTGTGCTTATTTATGTGTCTGTTCGAGTGTCTGTAACACTACCGCTTACTGTTTCCTTATTACCTCCCTAGGGCCTAACAATCTAAGGCAAACCCAGTAAAGGCCTATAGTCAGCCCCTAGGCCATTTTCTGTATTCTCTGGGTCTGAACAAAAGAAATCTTTTCAGAAGGATGAACCAAAACAGGTAGAAGGCTGCCTTTGTCAAAGGTCATCTGATCTTTTAGGGGCTCTCTCCCAGTTTCCAGTGTGCTTCACTGATTTTTCTTCCTTCAATCACCTGTTCACTCATGTCTAACTCTTCATGATTCCATTTAGGGTTTTCTTGGCAAAGATACTAGAGTGCTTTGCCTTTTCTTCTCCATTCCATCTCACAGATGAGGAAACTGAGGCAAACAAGGTTAAATGACTCACTCAGGGTCACACAGCTAGTAAGCATCTGATGCCAGATTTGAACTCAGGAAGATGAATCTTTCTCACTCTAGGCCTGGCACTCTATCTACTGCAACACCTAGGAGCCTCAAGTCTACCCAAGTTGAAATCTTACAAGATCCTAAACCCTACTAAAGTTTTTGCTGATTACACCTGAGGTACTTTTGGGTATTCTGTATCTCATTTTCTTAATGAACTTTTGTATCTTGCAAGGTTTTCAAGACCTAAAGATATAACCTACAATGGTGGTACTTCAGGTAGGTACTATGGGATAGATATTTTTGGACAAAGGTGTTTTCCTAATGCTCCTCATATTATGCTCTGGAGCAGAGCCATAACAAGCAATTTTTACCCTGGTGGAGGGAGCAGGAAAGGTGCAGACCAAGGAAGAGGACATTCAGGGTATAGTTGTAGGTAAGGGGAAGTTGGGTAGGAAATAGGCAATCTAATAACCTTCTGTTTTAACTAATTCTTGCAAATTAGGTGTTTCCTGGGACAAAATTTGTTGTTCTCCTTGGAGGTGGCCACCCTCTTTGTCCACTCATAAAGTTGGTCTTGCTTTTGGGACGATGGTGTTATCCGACTTGAGGTTTACCAGCGAACATATATCTTTGATTTCCAATCTTTCTGTTCAAAACAAGCACAGATTTATTTAGCTGGCTATTTATTAACTAGCTAAGCACTGTGGTAAGCAATAAGGGGCATATGAAGGAGGAAAAGGCATAATCCTTCCCTTAATTGCCCTGTCATGGCCCATTTCCCTTTGGGAAATCTTGGAGATGTTTGAGATTTCCAGCTGCAAGCTCCCCTTCTCTGCGTGAAGCATCCTGAGCCCCACAGCCTTCAAGCAGGTACATGCTGCTCTCCTTCGATTAGATCAGTGCTGATAGCTAGGGTTGCCTTTCCTCTTCCTTCTCACCTGGTTTTAAAGTGTGCAGTGGGAGACTCAGAACATGAGCCTCCAAAGCAGCAAAGCAAAGATAACCTTGAAGGGAGCAAACGAACACGCATGTTGATAGACTGATGTGTGTGCATATTGATTCCTCGCTGCCTCTCCCAGATTTCTTAGGTCTTCTGCTGTTTGTTGAGGCTAGTTAGAAGGAATGCTATAAAATACCCTTTTCTTTCCAATAAGCCCTGGACAGATTGTGCATTTGTTTATAAATACATCATTGATGAAGAACACAATGTAGAAGGCAGTATTACTTGGTGGTTACTGATTATATAGATACAGCTATAAGCTGAACTTAAGATCCATGGCAGGTACACAGTACCTAGTCCTGTTGGGAGACCCAGGATCATAAGGGATGGTTCTTCCCTGGATCCTGGTTTGAAAAATGGGCCAGTTAACAATAGAACTGGAAACAAAGTGGGTGCCCATTGACTAGGGAATGACTGAACAAACTGTAATATATGAATGTGTCAGAATGCTATTGCCCCATAAGAGATGACGTGCGTGGACAACCCAGAGAAATGTGGGAAGGCTAGGAACCGATGTAGGGTATAGTAAGCAGAAGGAAAACATCATTCAAAATGATTACAGTAAAGGCAAAAGAAAACAGCACTAAAAGGCAGCTGAACTCAGACACAACGGAAACAACTGAACAATGATAACAACCTACACACAGCTCTATATGCGGTGAGTACTAAAGATGGTGGTTGAATTGAATTGGATTGCACCATTTAGTGATGTGAAGAAAAGGGAACTTATGAACTAGTATAGAACAACTAATTGCCATATGTACACTTGTTCAATGTTCTTATTTACTTTTTTAAAATTTTTTTTAAAGCTTAATAAGTATTTTATTCTGTACCCAAAAGAAAGGCGTTTTTAAACTACTGATCCTTTTTTCTTTTTTTAAAAAATATATTCATTTTATTTATTTTCAATGCTCCACAATCACTACCATAAAACCCAGATTTCTCTTTCTCCCTACCTACCCCTTACCACCCCGCTCCCTCCCCAAGACCGCATATAATTCCATATAGGATCCACACATACATTCCCACCGAACACATTTCCATTCAATGTTCTTATTTATTATGATACCTAGCTTTTTAAAACCACACACACACACACACACACACACACACACACATTGTGTCTCCCTAGGCAAATCACTTCTCAATCCTCTAAGAAACTCTAACCTGGGGTCCTCGGAGAAATGTCAGGGAGGTCCCTGAAGTTGGATGGGGAAAAATATTACACCTTTATGTTCAGTAACTTTGAAGTGAAATTTAGCATTTCCTTCAAATATGAATGAAATATGAAAAGGCATCCATGGGCTTCATTAGATCACCAGAGGTCCATGATACACAGAAAGTTAAGAACATTTCCTGCTCTAAGAATATAAATTTCAGAGAGAGAGCAGACCTCCAATGGGGAGTTTCCTTGCTCAGGTGTTCCCTGTATGAATGAAATCAAAGGTCTGGTTCCTGTCTATCCCAAAGGGGCGGTGGAAGGAGTGGGGAGATAATGGGTTCAAATCCCAGCTTTGCAATTTAATGATGTGTGACTTTGGGCAAAGTGACATTCTCCCTGG
This sequence comes from Notamacropus eugenii, assembly GCF_028372415.1. Taxonomy (NCBI): domain Eukaryota; kingdom Metazoa; phylum Chordata; class Mammalia; order Diprotodontia; family Macropodidae; genus Notamacropus; species Notamacropus eugenii. The sequence goes on from NC_092877.1 coordinate 96,324,415, forward strand.
GTTTCAGTCTCTTCATTGGTAAAAGTGAGGAGGTGGTGGTAATTGACCTCTAAGTTTCCTTAAATCTAAGATCTCAAGTGTATAAGAAATGTATTTTGTGCTCTGTGAGGTCTAAGGAAGAAAAAAAACATTTGAAGTTGGGAGATCATGGAAGGCTTTATGGAAAAAGTAGCATTTGAGCTGGATTTTGAAGGCTAAGAAGAGATTGAACAGAGAGGATAGAGTACTGAATCTCAGCGTTGGAAGAGTTAAGAGATCATGTAGCTTAATGTCCACCTGAAAGGGAATCCCCTCTTCGGCATACCTAATAAATGGTCATGTAGTCTCCAGTATAGTGGGGGTAGGATGGGTGTTGAGTGAGAAGGATCACATTCTAGTTGTAGGAAAAGGTGTGAACAAAGTTAGTCAGGTAGGAAAACACAGGATGTGTTTGGTGGGACTCTTGTCTGATTCACTGAGTGTTCCTTGATGGGAAACAATAAAGCGGGCACAATTGTGGCAATGAGCTGTCTGAGAAAACATTTTGTTTACCTATTCACCTATTCAGAAGGAAGTGTAGAACCACAATAAGCCATTTTTACATCTAAGGCAAGACTGGGGGAAGTCCTACCATATGGTTCTTCTGGGGAGGGGGCAAATCTTACCCTGTAAGCAATACGGGGGAAGGAGCACATCTTAGGACACTGGGAGGTTTCTACATTGTTGGAGAGAAAGGGTGGAGAAGGAGACTGGAGAAAGAGATTTCTTGGGTCCAGGGCTGTGGGTGCTGGAGGAGCTTGCCCTCCAAGTCAGTTATTTACAGAATAAGTTGAACTTTATTAGCAAATATAAGCATTATCTTGGACAGTCTATATGAGATTGACCATCTACATTTTATATGCATGGTGCTTGGGGAGGGATTGGTAATCGGGAGAATAAGAGACACTCTACTTTGTCTTTTGGTCATTTATCTATTAGTTTTTCAGTGGGTTTATTAAGTGGATAAATTAGCTGTTGCAAAAATCTGACCTTCACCCAGGATCAAACAGTTGAGCTAATTTAAATTCATGCATGCCTCTCTTTCTCTCTCAACTATTTGTCTATGCACATATTCATATATACATGTTCACATATTGTATATATATCATATTATATTTGGTTAACTCTCAAAACTAGATCAACTAAATTTGTTAAAGCAATGTCCTTATAATCCTCCTCAGAATGAATTCCTCAGACCATTGTAGAAGACATCTAAATAGCTTATGATGAATCTTAATGTCACTATTACTATGCAACCCTGAATCCAAAATGATGGGAATAGAGGGAGTGAAAAAACCCAACAATGCATGATCCTACAAGAATTAGCCAAATCCCAATAACTACATACAAGTGCTGAGGTAATACCTTTCCTGCTCCTCCCTCACGTGGTGGTGTGGATGGCTAAGTTTGTAAAGAAGGCAGGTGAACCTTGGTCAGAAGACCCCCAAGACACCATACCGATTCTAGGACTCTGCCACCTTCTAGGGATAGCTAGGGCTAACTTCATTGCGACTTGTTCCATGAGATGGATGAAGCCAAGGGGTAAAATATTTTAGGAACTATTCTAGTCCATGCATTTGCCTAGTGGCCCATTTCATATTTGCAAAGAACCCTAAAATGTGAAATACTGAGCAAAAGGACTTTAGTAAATGTTAACCTGTTTGCTATATCTACAGATTGCTCTAGAGTTCTGGATACCAGCTCAAGAAAGCTAAAATCTAAATAAAAAATCTAGATCATGAACAAACCCTGGCTCCTTTATTCTTTGAGTATATGACCTCCTGTGAAGAGGAGAGTTTCTTAGAAGCCCAGCCAAGACCTGGGAGAACAAGTTCCTATCTCTATGAGATCAAGTCCAACTGTGAGATGAGTCAGATTCTCATCTTGCTTCCCTTTCACCCTTCTCAGTGCCCTCTACTAAATATAGTCAATGTTCAATGATCTCAAAAAGTAGATCTGTAGTTGGAGAGAACAGGTAACACTTTCTACCATTTCCCTGCCATTTGCCAACCTTAAACTTCTTCCAAGATGAGGAATTTCCCCAACAAAAAGTCGATAATCAGACTTTTCCTGAAAAAGGACAAGCTGAGAAGTCATTTTGGAAGTTTGCATGCTACCATCCCAATCTGGGCACAGATTTCTAGGCCAACAGCTGCCCCCTCCCATCTCCAGCCATCTGAGGGTTCCATTAGTGGTATAGACTACCCTATTATAAATCTCATTAGGACATGTGAGAACTGTGAGTGGGTGTTCTCCCTCTCTAGGATAGATACTATTTTGTCACATGATCACTCTCTCAGAGACGCCTTTGCCACCAAATGCAGAAACGGGTGGGAGGAACTGATCAGTCTTTCTAACTTTATGTTCTTCACACAAATAGCCCTCTTTACTGCAATGAGTAGTCCTAATTTCATTATTTTCTCTAGCTCTAAGAGGCTTTGATTTTATGAGCTGATCATTGCCCTTCTAAGGATTTTATCATCTATCTGGGGATTTGTGATAAAAGGTTTGGGACTGACTGATAATCCAATAGGAGTTAGGAGAGGAAAAATCAATATGGGCTGACATAGTCAAAGAAGTCTTCATGCAGGAAGTGAGAGAATACAGCATGAATAAAGATACAAAGGTGGGAGATGTATGTAGAGCTTAGTATAAAAAGTTATTGACTTCAGCAGAGTTTGTATGTTGAAGGGTCTTAAGTAATAAAGATTTTAAACTTTAATAGGAGTCAGATTGTGGGTGAGCAGGTAGGTGGCACAGTGGATAAAGTGCTGGGTCTGGAGTCTGGAAGACCTGAGTTCAAATCTGGCCTCAGAAACTTACTGTGTGACCCTGGGTGAATCACTTAACACTGTTTGCCTCAATTTCCTCATCTGTAAAATGAGCTAGAAAAGGAAATGGCAAACCGCTCCAGTATCTCTGCCAAGAAAATCCCAAATGGGGTCATGAAAAGTCATATAGAAGTGAACGAGATTTTAGAAGGCTTTGAATGCATGTTTAAGGAGTTTGGATTCTATCCTCTAGATACTGGAGGAGACTAGAACTGCAAAATTATGATTTGAATTTTTTTTTTTAACAGAGGAGCACCTTGGTAGAGATAGCATTTTAGGAAGGTTAATCTGATAATATTACACAGGATAGATTAGAGCCTTGAAGGATTGCTATAAAGTCATCTAGCTAATGAAGCCTTGGACTAGGGTGGTGAGAATGCGGAGAGAGAAGAAAGATCTAACTGGAAAGGATTTCAAAATAAAACTTGGAGATTGACTGGATAGAGGCAATTTCTTCTAAGATGTAAGAATGGTGGCACCACAAATAAATAAGAGTGATCTTTCCCCAGGCTAGACTAGAATCAATCTGGGATATCTGGGTGGCAGAAGGACCTGCTACCAGTGGAAGCATCTCTCCCTCTACTTTTATTTATCTTTTACTCTCTCCCCTGCCAGCCCAGAACCATCAGGGATGCTTCATTGTTCACACACCTTGGATAACAGTCATGGACTGCATTCTGATGAGATGGAAGACTACTAGCTTCTAAAAGCAGCTAGACAGGCCAGTGGATAGAGCATTGAACCTGGAGTCAGGAGGATCTAAGTTCAAATTTGGCCTCAGATGTTTCCTAGTTGTGTGACCTTGGGCAAGTCACATAACCTCTATCTGCCTCAGTTTCCTCAACTATAAAATGGGGATTACAATAGAACCTACCTCCAAGATTTGAATTCAGGTTTTCTTGACTTTAGGTCCAGTGCTCTATTTCATTAACATCCCAAACTAGTTGTGTGGAGAAGGAATTATATATAAAAAAGGAGACAAAGAAGGAACTATCAGAGGAGTAGGAAGATAGCAGATTGTTCCACAAACTAAGGGAGGAGTAGGTGATCAAAAGAGTTAAATGCCCAAGAGAGACTAAGAAAACTGAGTACCTGGAAAAAGTCACTGGCTATTGCAAGAAGTGGATCATTAATGACCTTTAAGAGTGATATGGATAAGAGTCAGATTTCTTAGGGCTCCTTAAATTCTGAGTGGCTGTGAACTACTGACGAATGTCATTTCTACCATAAACATCTATTTCTTCTCCTTCCTCCTCTATTCTCCCTTCCCTTCATTGTACTTAATTTCCTTCCTCAAGCCTCAAACCAAGATAGCAAATGGGTAGGGGCTGGATGGTCAGGTTTAGGGTGCTTGATCAGAGTTGCACACATAGGATTTGGGTTATGGGAAGGTATGATTTCCCTTTTCTTGCCCCATAAGCTCTGTGCACAGAATGGAGGCAATTCCAGGGTTTTTGAAAAAAGGCATATGTCGGGAGACCCAATTTTTTGCTTGAGTATTGACCTTCTCTCTGCTTTGAATATGCAGCCCCTCTTATTTCTATCTTTCAAATGGAAATAATCATCCTGTATTCACCTACCTCATGCAGATGCTGGACAGATTGATTAGTTAATGTTTACAATTGCTTTCAGGATGAAAAGTGCCAAGTATTATTATCATGTTCTCTAAAAGAAATTTTATAGCAGTTAAAAAGAAAATACAGGCTAGGTTCTTATCTTAAAAAAAAAAAAACAACCAAAACGTTTTCATGGGTAGAATATTTATTTGGTCTCTCCCAAAAAAGGTATCAGGCAACTCCCTGGAGCAAGTTTTTCTGTTATGAATGACCTGGTCAATTTACTTCCCAGGAATGTAACTGGGGCACTCAGGTGAAGGTGAATGTCAATGCTTGATTTCAGCCAGGGATACAGGATCTTCTCCAGATGCACTGCTGATAAAATGTTGCTTTTGCATCTTGTCAGATGGCTATTGCCTCAAATGTTACTGACATCAAGTTAAATCATATAAAGGGTGTTGGAGATGAAGCATATCTGGGTGAGTTTTTTTTCCTCCCAGAATACTTTGAACTTACAACCCTTTCCCCTTGGCCCAGAATCAATTATACTTCCTTAGGGGTCACATGCAGTTTTCTGTATAGAGGTTTTCTTCTCCTTCTTTTTAATATATCTGAAACCCAGAAGGTTCAGTACTTAAATTTAAAAAAAGTAGAAATGTTACATTCCTTATGAACATCTTGTTTTCCATCTGGGATGAGACTTTTTCCTGTTTTCAAGTTGATATAGTCAGGGGAAGTTATAAAGAAAGTCTTAAATTACTTCTTTGCAAATAAAAAAGAAATCTTTCTTGGTTTGAAGTGCAGGGCTTGAGAATGGATGCTGGTGGCCTGAGGTTCCCAGTCTGCTTGACTGGCAGCTCCATAGTCCTTGGTGCTTTTAGCATGATTTATGCATAAACTTTTAAAGTGGAATTTATGAACTGCATTAAATGCTAAGGAACAAGCATAAAAATCAGTAATTTGAGAGTCTGGAGCAGTAGAACACTGTGTACAAATAGTCCAAATGAAAATAATAGGGTAATAGATGCATCAGAGAAGCATAAATGGCTTTCTGACATGAAGGGGCCAGGCTTTGGGAAATTCTTTAATTATCTCCTAATTGCCTGGATGAGCTAGTGCTGGGGCAGATTGATGAAATCAAAGGGGGGCTATTAGAAAGATAAAGAAGTAGAATTGTAGCTAGGGTAGTAGTAATGACTTGGTCAATTGGACCCGAGGGTAGAATCAGGAAAATGAAGTACTGTCTCCTTGAACTTTGCCAGTTGGTGAGAATTTCATTTCTTCTAGGATCTCAAAAGTTTTAAGTAACTTCACAAGTCATCTAACTCAACTCTTACCTGAAGCATAAGCCTCCTCTGTAGCTTTCCAGACAAATAAATAGTAACTCACCAGTGAAGGGAACTCATTATTTTCTGAGGCAAGCGTTTCTATTTCAGACAGTTCAAATTCTTTGGAAATTTGTCTTTTTTTAAGTCAAAATCTGCCCCTATGCAGATTGGTCTTCTGGAGCCAAATAAAAATCTCTTTCTCATCTTAGATTTTCAAATTAAATCATATCTTCAAATTTAATCATATCTTCTCCTAAGGTGTCCCTTCAACTTGAATAATTTCCCAACTTACTTCAACCAATCCTCCTTTGGTTTCCAATTCCTTCATTACCATGTTTGTCCTTCTCTGAAAGTACTCCAGTTTGGCAGTGTCCAAATTCAACGCAATACCAGCTACAGCCTTGCATCTAATAGGGCTATCTGACTGCATCTTCCCAAAGGCTTTGAAAGGATTCAAACACTCGGCAGATGATGGACTAGCTAGTATTATGCAGGGACTAGTCTAGGTAAATTCAGAGAGGCTGTTTACTAGAAGACTGACCCCCAGGTGATGGTTTTTTTGTATTTGATTTCGATTTTTATTTTTGCGACCACAGCATCTCATGAAAACTGTCTCTGAAGGCAAAGCAACTTCATAATCTGCAGTGGCAGAAGCTGTACCCACACTGATGAAATTGTGGCTCTTTTAAATTATTAATTATTAAATTAATTATGTTATATTAACTTTTTTTTTTACTGCAGAGTAATGCTCTTCGCTCATATTAAGTTTACAGTCCACTAAAATCCCCAGGTCCTTTTCATAACAAACTATTGGCACATCCCAGTATTGTCAGAGGTAGATATATAACCATGGGCAAGTCATTTAATTTCTTCATGCCTCTGTTTGCTCATAGGTAAAGTGGGCATAATAATAATTCAATCACCAATTTCACAAGATAATTGTGAAGGAAGAGATTTTAAAGTGCTATTTTCTTGAATTATTATAATTTAAATATGATTAGTTATAAAAAGTCTATAGAGACTCTGTAGTCTGGAAGAAGTGCCAAGTGCCCTGAAAGATGCAATCTTTAAAAAAAATTTCTTTTTTCAATTAAGAAAAATCAAATTTTCCCTCCCTCTCACTCACCCCCTCTCAAGTGGAAAGAAAGAGAAAAACAAAATTCTTGCAACAAATATACATACAAGGAAAACAATTTCTCATATTGGCTATGTCCAAACAAAACAAAACACACATCTCCTTTTATACCCTGAGTCCACCACCTCTTTGTCAGGGTGGGGAGCATAAGTCATTATTGGCCCTCTGGCATTGTGATTGGTCATAGCATTGACTTGAGTATCAGAGATTTTTGTTTTAATAGTACAAGGCTAGCTATGTTGATGTGATTTTAGTTGTGTGTGAATGCTTGGAAAGCATGGAGCCTACTTGGGGTCAATGCCCTTTAGTTAATGGTAATAATCAAGGTTTTTTGGCTTGTGGTTTGCTTTGGGAATTTGTGTGTCTTCTTCCCATGGAGAAAATCCATCCATATGTGCACCATGTTGGTTGGTCTTTCTCCCACTACCATTGTTTCCCAATATTTCTCAGCTTGGTCAAATTACCCCACATGCTGTTGTCAGTAGATTCCTCTGCTGGCTCTGTTCCTGGTCCCTCTTTCCCGTATAGCTGACCTAACAGCAGCTGCTTGGCTAACTTGCTGACATCACCCCACCCCTCTGCACAGAGTTGGGTTATCAAGCCTATTGTGCAATAAGGGTGGCTTCAGTACTGCTGGATTCCCTCTGGGAAAGTACTACTCAAGTCATTCTCTAAAATTGCCAATGAAATACGGTTACACCCTGCTCATCCAGCACTGGTTTCTTCCAAATACAGTATATTTGGAGCAACTGCAATTCCCTGACTTATCCTATTGTTCTTTAATAAAAATGACATAATCCAAATCAAGTTATTTTAATGGCAATTGGCCCCACCTGCTGCCTTTTACATCAAAGAAATTTAGACTCTGTGATCATTACTAAGGCAAATCATAGGGATCCTCTTTAGGTAATTTGAGTGTATTTTGTAGAAAGCATTCGTTGTCGAGTCCCATCTTTCTTCCAAGATACTAATGACTTCAGGAACAACGTTCTTGTTCACATTTCAGCTCTACTGTGGGTCTCTTCCCAATCTGTCATTTCGTTATTTATCTATTTAAAATAGGTAAGGGATACAATTATAATCTTATTTGGAGGTCCTGCTGGTATTGTCTGATTCTCCTCATAATTACAGGGGAAACCAGTTGCCGGCAGGACTCATAAAAGGGTCATCAGTACTTCGAAGAACCCTAGCCTAGGCGATGTACCACAATTACCACCGCATGTATGCTGCCTGCTTCAGGCATCTCTGCTACACCTACTCATCTAGTCTGCAGTGAAGCAAGGGGCGAGGGACAGAGAGAGACAGAGACACAGAGACAGAGAGACAGACAGAGACAGTGACAGAGACACCGACAAAGAAGGAAGAGACACAGGGACAAAGAGACAGAGAGACAGAGATATAGAGACAGAGAGACAGAGAGAGACAGAGCGAGAGACAGAGACACAGACAGAGAGAGGAAGAGACAAAGGGACAGAGAAACAGACAGAGAGAAGGAGAGAGGGAGAGAGTAAGACAGACAGAGACAGAGAGAGACACAGAGAAAGACTACTAATTGTTCTAATGGAATGAGACCCAGATTTGGAGTTTTGAAGCACCAGCTTTGATACTTAGTAAGTATATGACCTTAGGTAAATCACTTAATCCTCCTGACTCAGAATTTCCTCATCTATAAAGAGGCTTGGTTTACAGACAATAAACTCCATAAAAGTCCATGTCAGTTTTAAATTCTATGAAAAAAGTGAAATAGTTTATCATTTTCAAGAGGCTTTTCAGGCTGTCTGTTGTTCCATTAAACTTAGCCTGATCTAAGGTACTTGCTTTGTTACAGAAAAATCTTCGAGAAGTTGAATATTTGTTTTTTTCCTGAACTAAGTACACTCTTAGATATTTATTGTCAGCAGAATCTCAGACTTGGCGAGGACATTCATAACATCCCTTTTTTTATATGTCAATAAAAACAAAATTCCTCTAGAGGGCACTAAGAGATTCCTCTTGAAAGGAGAGGACTGTCTGTAGAGCCCAGCTTTCCAAAGTGGCATTTTGCTACAAATGTGCTGAATCAAACTAAACTAATGTTTAGATACATATTTTTCCCACTGAGAAATCACACTTCACTGGGGTTTAGGTTGGCGCAAAGAATGAATTAAGAATAAGAGAGGTGACAAGTCTAGTCTGGGGAAGACTTTTTCTGTTTCTTCCACAGTTGTTTTCAGTTTAAAAAGTAGGATCCAAATTCCAGTGTCATTCCACTATATAATAAGGATCTTAACTTTGATCCAGATTCTCCATTTTGTCCCATTAGACCTATCAGGCGAGGCAGTGTGGTATAATGGATAGTGTGCTGGACTTAGGATCAGAAAGACATGGGATCAAATTCCACCTCTGACCTTTACTAGTTATGTGACCTTGGGCAAATCCTTTCACTTCTTGGGAATCTCTCTAAAGTTAAGTAATTGGACTAAATCGTCTCTAGGGTCCCTCCCAACTCTAAATCTATGAACATTGGCTCATTCCATGAGAGGAAAAGGAAACAAGATGTTCAGCTGTTTGCCTTGTTGAATTGAAGCATCCGAATTGGGGAGAAAGCCAAGGAGAGCATCATGTTCTCTGCATAATGAGGAACTCCTCAAGAGGAACTTTCTGGCCTCTCACTTGCTTCCTCAAGAAAGATCATTTGGCCTCTTTGGCCACCTGTAACAGCTGACTAAATGAGAATCCCCTCCGCCAATGGCCTAAGCCTTAGAGAGAGGTCTGAGGTTCAGAGAGGTGGGGACTTCTCAGGGTTCACACAGCTAGGAAGTGTGAGAGGAGGGATGCGAGGCCAGGTCTTCCTGACTCCCACTTATCAAAACATCACACATCGCCTTGAACTTAGACAAACTATCATTAAATCATAGTCTGTGGGTGAGTTTCTCAGGAATTTTAAATGGAGTCAAGCACTTAATTTCATTATGTTCTTAAGCACATTTTGATATGGGAAGAATATGAAAATGAAGCCAAATGACTACACTTTCTTAGGACTTAGCAATTGGGGGGAAGCTTCATAAGGAATGACATTAAAGCTGGAAGCAAGAGAGGAACAATTTAGGATGACCCACTCCTCCTCATCCAGGAACAAACAGAAAAGTGAAATAATTTGTCCAGAGAGCTGGAATAGAACCCAGCCTCCCGACTCTCAAACTGGTGTTCTTTGTATCATATCTAGTCGCTAAGCTATTCATGTATTTTTTTCAAATTATAAACCATGTTTTCTCTTTCTCTTTGACTTGCAAATAAATGTGAAAGATGTGGATTAAAAGATTTTACCTTCAGCTTGTCTAGTGTTGAATGGTTCTGGTTTAGACAAACGAGCTTTTTTGAGGGTGGGTTGGAGGCATAGATAGTCAGGAAAATTGGTATATCTTAGCAAGTCTCATGAGAGCAAATTTCTTGACTTTGAGAGGCTTTGGTTTAAAGGCCAGGGTAGTACAGCTCAATAAAGGGTGACAGACACTGGTATGCCAAGGCGTCCTGGGGCTTGACCCCTCCTTTGCTGCTCGTTCAAGTATGCCCTATGTCTGTCATTTCACTGCAGGTGACTTTTTGATCATCTTTGTTGTTTGTTTGTTAAATGCTTTGGATAAGGGGTTCTAGATGAACACATATTTTACCATAGAAACTGAATGAATCTCTCTGTTGGTTTGAATTTGTTCATTCTCATCTCTGACGTTGTTCTCATACCACTCTTCTGCAATATCTTCTATCTTTACTCCAATAATCTGAAAACCTCCCCCTCTCTCAGGGCCCCATGCCTCCTCCATGAAACTTTCCCCAACTCCTCTAGGCCATAATAATTGTTCATTCTTTTGAATTCTTCCAGAAGAACAGAGAAGGATCACAGGTTCACAAATCAGATTTTAGAGGTCATCCAGTGACTAGATTCTAGTTGACAGCATTTCACAAATGAGGAACTGATGTCCAAAGAGGGTAAATGACTTGCCACTGGTCACACACTAGTAGGTAGAAGAACCAGAATCTGAGCCCCAGTTAGGATGCTCTTTTAATTGTACTGAAAAAAAGTATAATTCAAATGGCTAGAGACTTGAGAAGGGGAAATGGGTCACGAAGGGTAGAAGGCTCTTAGAAATGAAATTCTGATTATATAATGATCCTAAGGGAGAAGGAAAAGGGGAAACATCGAAAGAAAAAAGTATGGCTGCATGAGGAGACCTCTAATGAGCTTACATTTTAAAAAGAGATGCACAAAGTATGAAGGGAGGAAACAAAACCAAGGATGAATACAAAAGAGTAGCCCAAAACCAGAATGACATTTTCCAAACAGTTAAATTCAAAATGGGTATTAGGGTCACTGAGAAAGACCTTTGAAGGTGTATTTGGAGTAAGGGGAAATTTAAAGAAAAGATAAACCCATGGCTTGGGACAAGTGGTGTAATGTTAAAGGGTGATTGTAAAAAAGCATAGCTACTCAACTTCTTTTTTGGTTATCTCTGCTTATTTTTGGTGAACTTTTGGTGAATATTAAACCAGGAAAATAGTAGTTACAAAACCCCCACCAAACACAATAAGAAAAACTTGAAGCCCAAGATAGTCAAATTGTACCTGATTACTTTAAATGAGTTCAAATCTTCAGGTCTAGACAAATCACACCCAAGGGTACCGAAAGAGCTCACAAATGAGACTGCCAAGGTGCTGTCAGGAATAGTTAATGAGTTGTGTAGAATAAGAGAGATTCCAAGACTTTTAGAGACAGGCTAATGTTATTCTTATGTTCAAAAGAGGTGAAGGGGAGAGGAAGTATATTCTCTCTCCTTTTAGTGCCTTCCTACCTTTGGGCTTGCTTCGGATCTTCTTGAAGAGATTGTGAGGGGACGAGGAAGGAGCCCATGGAAATGAGGTGCTTCCATGCAGGAGGTGTAGAGAGTGTTTGGGATTCCAATTCTATCTTTGTCCCTTCCTACATATTTGACCTCAGATCTCTCACTTCCCCTCTCAGCCCCTATTTCCTCCTTTATAAATTAGGAGGACTAGGCTTAAAGCTCTTAAAATGTTTTTATACTGCTCTTGTTGCCATGAGGTTTGTGACAAATAAAAGCAAAACCAGTAAACCAGAGAGTTCAACAGAAATGCATTTAATACTGCTGAGCATGAGACTGCCCAAAGATCCCTTGTGGTCCTAAATGGTGGGTAATATCCACAAATAGTGAATGCCATGGCTAGGAACTTTGGTGTCTGTGGCAAGTAGCACCAACTGTGTTGAGGATAAGTGACATGAAAGTATATGTGTGTGGGGTGGGAGGGGTGGGCAGAGGGACAGGGACACTGGCTATTGGGGAAGTTGTTATAAAAGTGAGACTGGGAGAAGGAAACAAGTTGGGTTGAAGGAGGAACGCATCCCTGTCCAACATTAGGTAGTTTCCTATTTCAACTAATTATTCTTGCTACCTAGGAGCTAATCTATGTTTTTTCTATGCTTCAGAAGAATTGGGATTTCTGTCAACACCCACTTAATTCACCACTCTGGAGCAAAGCCCCATTTCTCCATCCTAGTTATGTCTCTGTCCACAAAATAAAGTAAAGCTTGGCTTTGGCCCCAAACAGTTGAGAATGTTAACTTATTAAGTGAGAGATTTTGAATAACCATGAGATACTGTTATTGCTCCTGTTATAGTTATAGTCTGATTATGTGTTCTATAATTAGGTGTTGGAAAACTCTAATACATATTAATATTTGATTGATTTGATTACCCATTCTAATTGCACTTTGATCACTTCTGATAAATATATTGTTTAATATTTTAGTTCACTTACAGTATTCATTGTACAACTATGCTTTGTTAATATCTGATTACATCTTAATATTTGATTGCTGAGAATTGTTCTCATTTTAACCACTGGGTACTTTGAATACATTGTCATGTTTTTTTAGGGTCAAGTGGCCTCTACAATCCGATGGTACATTTTATATTTTTTCATCGTAGGTTTTGTCTAAATTCATAATGAAACTACTGTACAATTTACCCAATCTCTCTAGAGCCAGATATGTACAAAGCATGAGGTGAGCCAATCTTCTATGGGACTGGAAAGCTATAGCCAAATTTTGGGGTGACATAAGAGATGGGATGGCTATATCTGAAGAAAAAGTTCTGCAGTGAAATTGTAACTAAGATTTATGAAAGCATACAGAGCATTGTAGTAGGGGCTTCTAACCTCGTGACTCAACTGAAACCTTCTCTGCAAAATGGTAATGGCTTTTCAATGACCAAATTTAAGGATCTTTTCTCAATTCTCATTCCTCTTGACCTTTTTGCAGCATTTGCCATCATTACTCATCTTCTTCTGGATATTCTCTCTTTCCTATGATTTTGGGACACTGCTTTCTTCTGCTTCTTCTCTTACTTTTCTGACCACTCCTTTTGAGTCTCCTTTGTTAGCTCTTCTACTAGTCATGGATGTCACTTAAAACACTTTCCTGGGCCCTCTTCTCCCTCTATGCTGTTTTGCTTAGTGTTCTCATTAACTCCCATGGGTTCAATTATCATTTAATCAGATAACTCCTAGATTTACAAATCTAGTCAAAACTCTAGTCTCACATCAACGACTGCGTTTTGGACAGCTCAAATCAAATATTTCATAAGCATCTCAAACACATCCAAAACAGAACTCCTTATCATTCCCCCTATACCCTCCCTCTCCTTCTAACTTCCTCTTACTGTGAAGATACCACCCTCCTTCTAGTCTCCCGAGTTCACAACCTTGGCCTTATCCTTCCCTCCTCACTCTCTCATCTCACATATCCAATCAGTTGCCAAGTCTTATCATTTCTACCTCCACATCTCTCTCTGTCCCCTTCATTCCACTCATAGAGGAAGCCCCCTGGTTCTGGACCTTATCACTTCTTTCTTGCACAATTGCTTTCTAATTGGTTCCTGCCTCAAGTGTCCTCCTCCAATCCATCTTCCACAAACAGCTATCAAAGTGATATTCCTAAAGCACAAATATGACCATGTCACTACCCTGCTTGATAAACTCCAGGAGCAGAAATGTTTTCCAGGATCGAATGCAAACTCTGGCTGTCATTTAAAAGTCTTTTACAAGCTGACTGCAACTTACCTTTCCAGCTAAATTATACTCTACTCCCCTTCATGCACAATAATCCAATCTGATCCAAATTGGCTTTACTACTACTTATTCTACATGACATTCCATCTCCTGGCTTCCTGCCCTTGCAGATAGGTTGTCCCCATTCCTGAAATGAACTCCTCTTGCCACCGCTCCATCTTTTGAGACCTCCAATTTCTTTAAAAACTCAGTTCAAATGCCACCTCCTGCATAAAGCTTTTCCTGGTCTCCCCAGCTGTTAATGTCCCCCTCCCCAATTATTTTGTATCAATTTTGTTTCTATTGTATAGATAATTTGTATAAACTTATGTTTTTACATGCATTCTCAGATAATGATAAGAACGATAGCTAGCATTTATACAGTGGTTTAAGATTTGCAAAGTACTTTATAAAGATTATCTCATTTTTACTCTCACAGCAACTCTTTGAGGTAGGAGCTATTATCTCCATTTTACAGATGAGGAAACTAAAATAGACAGAAATTAAGTGACTTGTCCAAGGTTCCATAACCAGTGAATCTGAAGCTAAATTTGAACTCAGACCTTCCTGACTCCAAGTCTAGCACTCTATCCAGAGTTTCCCCTCCCTGCATTTTTAAGGACAGGGACAATTTTATTGTTGTGATTATATCCCTAGAACCACAGCCATATCCTTGACACATAGTACACTTTAGAAAAATGCTTGTTGATTGACTGATCAATGGGGAAGGGGAATTTAAAAAAATTTCATCCCTTACATTGATATAGCATCTTATTTTCACAAAGCACTTTACATACAGTCTCTCCTTTAAGCCTTACGTGTTATATATTATGTTTTTATATGTTATATATTATGTTTTTATTGTTATGTCTATTTTACAGAAAAGATTCAGAGAGAGTAGGTGGGTTGACCAGTGTCAGGGTCTGGATTTGTACCAATGTCTTCTGACTCCAAGTCCAGCACTCTTTCCTTCCACTTGATCTTCCTGGGAAAGCTTCTAGCATTTCTCCATTATGTAAAATGCTGGCACTTGGGTTTAGATACAATTTACTGTATATTCTGATGTTATTTAATTTTTTTAAAGAAAATAGAAATGGAGGTTGTATTTTTAAAAAAAGGTTTTTCTTCACCTATTGATACAAGAGTATGATTTGTTTTAGTTATTAATATGGTCTGTTATGTTATAGTGTTCTGATAGTTGGACCAACCTTACATTCCTGGTATAAATACAACCTAGTCACAGTAAATGATCTTTTAATTTGTTGCTGTAGCTTCTTTGCTAATATTTTATTCAGCTATTGGTGTATATTTTGTTCCTCTGTGGTATCTCTCCCTGCTATGTGTGTGTGTGTATGTGTGACACACACTCATATACATACAGAGAGATAATATTAATACCACAGAAGGAATTTGGTTGGATCCCTTCTTTTCCTATTTTTGCAAAAAGTTTATTTAATTTTGGATTTAATTGTTCTTTGCATATTTGATAAAATACACTCAAAAATCCAATTGCTCCTAGATTATTTTTCTAGGAACTTTGGGAGCTCTCCTGGATGTATTTCTTATTCTCCTGATTTTCATGCCATGACTCAGTTGCCTTCCCACTAGGGAATTTCCCTGGGGTCTTTCTACCCTGGAACCATGTTGGCCTACTTCTTCCATTGGTGAGTTCCTTTTAGAGGCTTGTATTTTGGGCATGGCCCCAGGCAGACCATACTTCATTCCCCTCTTGGCTGTGTTTCTGACACTACAGCCATGGACATCCTATTCTCACACTCATCTAAACTCTCACCTCTGGACATTCTCTCTTCCCTTGGCTTCTGTGTCACTGAATTCACTTGATTATTCTCTTACCTCTTCTCTGTCTCTTTTATTGGATCATTGTCATCCTTTTGCCTTCAACAGAAGGGCATGTTTTAAGGCTCTGTCCTAAAGCCTCTTATTTTATCCTTCTGGGGAGGCTATGTGATGTGGAAGAAAGTGAGATTTGGAGTTAGAGGTCCTGAGTTCAAGTTCTATATTTTTTTGCTTACTACTTTTGTGACCTTGGGCAAAAGGACTGGATGACATTTAAGATACCATCCAAGTCTCAGTCTATTAGCTTTTCTCCCTTGCTGATCTCATCATCTTCGATGGGTTTGATGATCATCTCTATGCAAATAGTCTCTCCCTTAATCCCTAGTCTCATATTACGAACTGCCTGATGGGTATGTCTATGTGGATATCACAAGGCATTTCAAGCCTAAATGGCCTAAATGAAACATATTTCTCCTCAAAGCCTCTCTCTCCTTCAAGCTTCTCCATTTCTATTGAGGGAATTATCATTCTTTCAGTCATCTGGGTTTCTAATCTTGGAGTCATTCCAGACTTCTTCTTCTTCTCATCAATCAATCAGTTTTTAAGTCTTGTCAATCCTACTTCCACATCTTTCCCCTTCTACCCAATTATGTAGACTCTCCTTTTGTTTGACCTTTATCCCATCTTAGTCAATAAACATTTGCTTTCTACTGTGTGCCAGGTACTATGCTAAACGCTGGAGTCTGGACTATTCCAATAGCCTCTAAATTTGTTTCTTTCTGTTTGTAGTCTCCTGCTATCATTTTTCTTTCTTTCTTTCTTTTGTTTTATTTGGAAATATTTATTTATTGATTTATTTTTAGTTTTCAACATTCATTTCCACAAGATTTTGAGTTCCAAATTTTCTCCCCATCTCTTTCCTCCCCCCACCCCAAGACACCATGCATTCTGATTACCCCTTCCCCCAATCTGCCCTCCCTTCTACCACACCCCTCCCTTCCTTTATCCCCATCTTCTCTCTTTTCTTGTATGGCAAGATAGATTTCTATATCCCATTATCTGTATTTCTTATTTCTCAGTTGCATGCAAAAACAATTCTCAGCATTCGTTCCTAAAACTTTGAGTTCCAACTTCTCTCCCTCTCTCCTATCCCTACTGAAAAGGCAAGCAATTCAATACAGGCCATGCACGTGTAGTCATGCAAGACTTCCATAATAGTCATGTTGTGAAAGACTAACTATATTTCCTTCCATCCTATCCTACCCCCCATTTATTCTATTCTCTCTTTTGACTTTGTTCCTCCCCAAAAGTGTTTATTTCTAATTACTCCCTCCTCCCATTTGCCCTCCCTTCTATCATCCCCACCCATACCTCACTTATTCCCTTCTCCTCTACTTTTCTGTAATGTAAGATAGATTTTCATACCAAATTGAGTGTGCATGTTATTCCCTCCTTAAGCCAAATGTGATGAGAGTAAGCTTCACTTTTCCCCTCTCACCTCCCCCCCTTTCCCCTTCTATTGAAAAATCTTTTTCTTGCCTCTTTTATGAGAGATAATTTGCCCCATTCCATTTCTACCTTTTTCTTCCCAATAAATTCCTCTCTCACTCCTAAATTTTATTTTTTTAGATATCATCCCTTCCTATTCAAATTACCCTGTGCCCTCTGTCTCTGTCTCTCTGTCTCTGTCTCTCCATCTCCATCTCCATGTCTGTCTCTCTGTCTCTCTCTGTCTCTGTCTCTCTTTGTCTCTCTCTCTCTCTCTTTCTCTCTCTCTCTCTCTCTCTCTCTCTCTCTCTCTCTCTCTCTCTCTCTCTCTCTCTCTCTCTCTCTCTCCCTCTCTCCCTCTCTCTCTCTCTCTATATATGTATGAATGTATATGGATGTAATCCCTCCAACTACCCAAATACTGAAATAAGTTTCATGAGTTACAAATATTATCTTCCCATGTAGGAATGTAAACAGTTCAACTTTTGTAAGTCCCTTATGATTTCTCTTTCCTGTTTACCTTTTCATTCTTCTCTTGATTTTTGTGTTTGAATGTCAGATTTTCTATTCAGCTCTGGTCTTTTCATCAAGAATGCTTGAAAGTCCTCTATTTCATTGAAAGACCATTTTTCCCTTGAAGTATTATACTCAGTTTTGCTAGGTAGGTGATTATTAGTTTTAATCCTAGTTCCTTTGACAAGTGGAATATCAGATTGCAAGCCCTGTGATCCCTTAATGTAGAAGATGCTAGATCTTGTGTTATCCTGATTGTATTTCCACAATACTCAAATTGTTTCTTTCTGGCTGCTTGCAATATTTTCTCCTTGACTTGGGAGCTCTGGAATTTGGCTACCATATTCCTAGGAGTTTTCCTTTTAGGATCTCTTTCAGGAGGTGATTGGTGGATTCTTTCAATATTTATTTTACCCTCTGGTTCTAGAATATCAGGGCAGTTTTCCTTGATAATTTCATGAAAGATGATTTCTAGGCTCTTTTTTTTTTTTTATCATGGCTTTCAGGTAGTCCCATAATTTTTAAATTGTCTCTCCTGGATCTATTTTCCAGGTCAATTGTTTTTCCATTGAAAGATTTCACATTGTCTTCTATTTTTTCATTCTTTTGGTTTTTTGTTTTGTAATTTCTTGGTTTCTCATAAAGTCATTACTTTCTATCTGCTCCATTCTAATTTTTAAAGAACTATTTTCTTCAGTGAGTTTTTGCACCTCCTTTCCCTTTTGGCTAATTCTGCTTTTTAAAGAATTCTTCTCCTCATTGGATTTTTTGGACCTCTTTTGCCATTTGGATTAGTCTATTTTTAAAGGTATTATTTTCTTCAGCATTTTTTTGGGTCACCTTTAGTAGGTTGTTGACTCACTTTTCATAATTTTCTTGTATTGCTCTCATTTCTCTTCCCAATTTTCCTCCACCTTTCTTGATTGATTGTCAAAATCCTTTTTTGAGCTCTTCCATGGCCTGAGATCATTGCATATTTTTTTTGGAGGTTTTGTATGCCAAAGCCTTGACTTCTATGTCTTCCTCTGGTGGTATGCATTGTTCTTCCTCATCCAAAAGGATGGAAGAAAATACCTGTTCATCAAGAAAGTAACCTTCTGTAGTCTTATTTCCCCCCCCCCTTTTTGGGCATTTTCCCAGCCAGTTACTTGACTTTTGAGTCCTTAGTCAAGTAGAGGGTATACTCTGGGGACCTCAGTTCCTTCAAGGTGGGACAATAAAGGGAGAGTAGTTTACTCTGCTCTTGGCCTGTGCTCTGGTCTGGGAGCAACCACAAGCTTTTCTGCTCAGGCTCTTTGAGTAGGATTCCCTCTCCAGAGCCTCCACCAGTCAGTGATTCTCCTCACCCCAGGAGTACCTGGGTGAGTACTCAGAACTGAGACCCATATCAGCTGCTCAATTCCCCCAGGGTCTTTAGGCCTAGGGCTCCTAAAATGGATGCTGCAGGCCCCTGGGGCCAGGGCTAGGGCAGTACCCTACTCCCTTCTCACCCAGGTGAAAGAACTTTTTCACTAACCTTTGCAGCTATCTTTCGTGTTTGTGGGTTGAGAAATCTGGGAACCACAGCTGCTGCCTGTGATTCCATGTTCTGAAGCTTGCTCTGGTCCTGTGCTTATTGCACAGCCAAGGCTGGGCTGCCCTCTGCACCAAGCCTAATATGATAGACCTTTCCTTTTGGCCTTCCAGGCTGCTTTGGGTTGGAGATCTCTTTTACTCTGTTGTTTTGTGGCTTCTGCCACTCTAGAATTTGTTTAGAGTCATTTTTTACAGATATTTTATGGGCTATGGGAGGAGAGCTACAGCAGATCTGTCTTTCTACTCTACCATCTCAGCTCCTCTTCCTATTATTTTTCTTTTATGTAGTTGCCAAATGAAGCTAGGTGATGCAGTGGATAGAGTTCTGGGTCTGGAGTCAGGAAGACTCATCTTCATGAGTTCAAATGTGGCCTCAGGTAATTACTGGCAGTGTGATCCTGGGTAAGTCACTTAACCATATTAGACTCTTTTTCCTCATCTGTAAAATGAGCTAGAGAAGGAAATGGCAAACTACTTTAGTATCTTTGCTAAGAAAACCTCAACTGGGGTCATAAAGAATCAGATATGACTGAAAAATGACTGAACAGCAATAAAAGCTTCCAAATCATATCCCTGTAATGCAGATCTGACAAAGTCATCTTTCTATTAAACATTTTTAAGAGATCTCTATTGTTTCTAGAGTAAAATACAAAATCCTTAGCCTGGCATTTAAAGTCTTTCACAATATCGTTCTGATTTATATTTTTATTCTTATTTCATTTTACTCCCCTTCATATACTCTCCATTCTACTCAGAATGGTCAATCACACCTAATACCAGTATAGATTCAATTAAAAAATGCTCCTTAAAGAAATAAGGAACAACTTAAATAATTAGAAGAATACTCAATATTCATGGATGGTCTCTGCCAATATATTAGAAATGACAATATATTGTAGGATAATTATATTCCACAATAAATTCAAAATGAATATGTGCCTTAAACATAAAAAATCTTATCATAAAAAATTAGAAGATAAGCAGAACATATATGTTTGACAGCTAGGGATAAATTCTTAACCTAACAAGGGATAGAGTAACTATAGAAGATAAAATAGATAATTTTGGTTATAAATTGAAATTGAAAAAACTTTTAGAAAAAACAAAGCTAACACATCTAGAATAAGAAGGGAAGTGGTTGGGGGGGAAATTCCAACAAATATCTTTGACAAAGTTTTGACATCCAAGCTACAAAGACAACTAACAGAAATATATGGCTAAAAACCATTCCCCCAAAGAAATGGTCAAAACACATGAACAAACATTTTACATGAGAATAATCGTAAACTCTTAACAATTATATAAATGGATGTTTCAAATCACTAATAATGAGAAAATGCCAGTCAAAATAGCCATGTGGTTTTACCTTGCATTCAGCAAACTGGTAAAGATGAGAAAACATGGGAATCATCAATGTTGAAAAAATATTGTGGACAAGACAATGCATTATTGGTGGAGTCATGAAATGGTCTAAGCATTTTGGAAAGTAATTTGGAATTATGCAAATAAAATAACTAAAATATGTGGAACTTTCAACATGGAGATCCCACTGCCATTACCAAAAAGGTAACTGACAAAAAGAAATATTCCATATACACCAAAGTTTTTATAGCACTAACTTTTTTTTGTGATAACAAAGAACTGGAAATAAAGTTGATGTCATCCATTAAGGAATGGTTAACTAGTATATGAATGTAATAGAATATTACTATAATGTAAGAAATAATGAACATAATAACTGCAAAGAAACATGGAAAGATTTATATAAGTGGATGCAAAGTGCCGGGAAAGGCAGAGATAAGAAAACAAATTGTACAAGGACTGCAACAATGTACATTGAAAGAACAACCACCAAATAGTTAAAATAACAACAAAAACAACAAAAATGTTCTGAAATTATTAAAAAGAAGCTTGGCCTTAAAGAAAAGATATGAGAAGATATCTCTTACTACTTCTTTGCAGAGGCAGGGGTCCATGAGTATAGAATATTACACATAATGTAATATTTTATTGATGTGATGATTGACTTAGCTTAGTTTTTCTCTTATTCCTCTTCAAAAAAATTTGTGGCAATTATTTGTCACAAAAGCAAAACATACAAATTAAAATCTATTTAAAAAAAAAAAAGACCAGCAAACAATTCCCCATAACATTTCATCTCCTCACTACATTCCTTTTAAGAAGTGGTCCTCTGTGTCTGCAATGACTCCTTCCTCATTCTTTGCTTCTTGGGCTTCCTTAATTCCTACATGAGGCCTTTCCTCATCTCTCCTCCCTGCGTCTACACTTCAGTTATTAACACTTTCTCTGTCTTGAAATTACTGGGTATTAATGTGTGTATATGTGTGTGTGTGTGTGTGTGTGTGTGTGTGTGTTCATCCTTTGTTGCTGAAGAAGACCATGCCATCAGAGAAATAATGACATGAGTTGCACTTGACTATGTTTTGAGTGAGGGAGGGCTGTGCAGGTCACCAGCCTCACTTCTCCTCCAGAGCCATCTGAATCCAGTGACCAGATATTCATCAGGATGACTGGAGATGACTGGAGACTCAAGATGAGGCAATTGGGGTTAAGTGACTTGCCCAAGATCACACAGCTAGTGAGTGTCAAGTGTCTGAGGTGAGATTTAAACTCAGGTCCTCCTGACTCCTGCACTGGTGCTCTATCCACTGCACCACCTAGCTGCCCCTGTGTATACATATATGTATATATGAACATATGTATATGAACATATGTACATGCATTTATGTGTTATATATGTGTTGTATGTATGTATAAACACACACAGAGCTAGGTAGCTTAGTGGATGGAACACAGGATATGGAGTCTCCCTGAGTTTAAGTGTGGCACTGGACACTTGCTAGTTGTGTGATCCTGGGCAAGTCACTTAACTCTGTTTGCCTCAGTTTCCTCATTTATAAAATGAGCTGGAGAAGGAAATGGCAAACCACTCCAGTATCTTTGCCAAGAAAACACTAAATGGGGTCACAAAGGATTGGATATGACTGAAATGACTGAATTATATGTATGTATGTATATATATGTATACATATGTATGTATGTATGCATGTCATGGTGTATCTCCTTCCTCCCTGTTGAATGAGAGCTTCTTGAGAGCAGTGATCACTTCATTTTTGTCTTATATCCTTTGCACTTAGTACAATGACTTAATGTTTGTTGTATTGAACTTCATCTATTATATATTTCTATTCTGAACTCCAATAAACCTAGTTAACAAAATCAGCACCAGCCACATGCCCCTAAACCTGATGTGTCCACATAACACTATGATCACTAGTGGAATATATTCTGTTTTTTCCTTTTTGCACTTAGTTGCAATTGTTCAGTAAAAAATGATATTTTCTTAGATGGAACATTTTATGATGACTAACCAATTGCCCAACAAGAACCAAATAACTTGGTCCCCAAAGACCACAACTTCCTCTTAATTGCTTTGAAGACAAGGTCTTCTTTTTTTATTAGCCTGACTAACATTGCCCTGAGATTCTTGAAAACAGACATTGTATGTAAAGTATCTGTTTAATCCAGGACAGATGTTTTTGAAAACATTCTCAATGGGGTTTGGGAATGCTTTAGGGACAGGAAGTGCTTGAACTGCGTTCAACGCTTAATGAGTAACTTACATGATATACCAATGTAGTGTTTTGTTGATGCTAAACTTGTGGTACATCAAACCCCTGTGTTTCCTTCAGTTTCTTTACCACCACTGCCCTTGATGTGACTCATGACCCTGAGCATCAGTTTGGCCAATTAGCTTTCTCTGGGAGTGGTAGAAAGATACTGATGTGGTCTCTCTACTCTCAAAGGACCCTGGCATATACACAACAGATATAGTAGATGCTTTCAGATGCTCAGGGTGTCGTTTGGGAAAATTTGGTGACTTTTGTGCTTGAATTTTGTCTGGGGGGCAAAAAGGCTTAGAAAAATTTTAGGATGTGATAAACCTAAAAAAGTGATTATGGAGCAAAGTGGAACTAAAGGGAAATGGCTGGGAAGAAGGAAGGTGATGAAATATGAGAGGTAGATTTTATGGTGTCTGCTCTTTCCCTCGTCTTGAACCCTTGGTTCAATGAGACCGAAAGCTGGAATACTGAGTGGGCTTCCCAGGAGCTCTCTCCATTTCACTTTTAACAGCATTCTTGCTTGGCTGCTGACCTACTCTTTGGTAGGAGCCAAAAATAAATGGAGCAAATCAATGGCTTAGTTAAAACATCATGGTTTAAGCTTGTCAGCAACAATGGCCTGTATGACAACCTCAGTGAACCAACTCTCGTGTGAGATGCTCATGTACTTGGTGTATTTGTCCCTGCTTTCTATCCATCTGCACTGACAGCTCTTTTACCAGGGTTGACAGCAGCGGTGGCAGCAGCAATATTTCTAACCTTCATAACTTGTGGTTCTTCACTTAACTCTTTGGAAATTTCATTTTTTTACACTTGCCTTGCAACTAGGTGTGACTAAATGCACAGAGACACGTCTAAACGCAGCTGTCCTTGTGTCTTAAGTTCCTAGTTGTCTGGATCCAACCTGCCAAGCCAATTTTTATCAGCCACTATTCCGGGATGCAAAATTTTGACTTCAATCAGGCCAGTCTCCTTAATCATTTACACAGTCATTCTCATCTCCATGACTTTGTCCACATTGCTTTACCCACTGGGCTAACATGCCAGTTTAAAATGCTTAATCATGTTCAGTCTCTAGCCTTTGAACCCATTTCTGTCTGTCAGTAAGAATCTTAGTCTTCCTTTAAGATCCAACACAAATCCTCCCACATACATGAAAACTTTCCTGAGCTGGGAGGTTCACAATGACTACTGTGACTCCCCTGTAATATTCCTGGTTTTTATTATGCAAATAAACACTTATTTATTTCTCATAATTTGAAGATCGTTTTGTTTACTCAACTGCAGAAAAACTCCTGGATGAGAAGAAATACATCTCTTTTAAAATATAATTTTCCTTTTTTGTTATGAACTTAAATATCACCATATGTAACATTTCAATATATAAAGAGGAGCAAAAAGGATTGCCAATAGAACTGTGAACTTCTGGTATATACAGTTTTTGAGTGCATGTTTAATTTAACATGACAGTAAAAACAAAACAAAGTGCCCTGCTTGTCTGTGTCTCTGTCTGAACTCTTCCCCCTCCATCTGCCTCTTCTGTGAATTTTTATATTTTTTCATTGATAATCCTTTCTTTTCTTTTTTTTTTTTTGCGTCACTACCACTACCCATCAAATTGCCACCTTCCCTCCCCAAATGGAAGCCCATTCCATACGGAGCCAAGCCAAACATATTGACTACATTTCATAATGCATCAATCAATCCACAAAAAAAAACCCCATTTATTAAGTGCTTTCTATGTGCCAGGAATTGTGATAAGTGCTGAGGATACAAAGAAAAGTGAAAACAGTTCTTGCTCTCAAGGAACTTATGTTCTAATGGAGAAAATCACATTAAATAACTACGTACAAGCAAGATATATGTAGAGTATAAATGAATCACGGGGGAAGAATGCCCAGAAGCTGGAGAAGATCTCAAAGAAAACAATATCTAAAGAAATATTTCCAACTTTCCTAAGCAACTACACCACTTCAACATTAAGATATTTAGGAGCTGAAGGATTTTGATATCTTGTTTCTTGGGAGATTAGAAGTCGTGTGGCAGAGAGCATAAGATGCAAGGCTTACAGTTAGGAAGATCTGGGTTCAGATTCTGCCTCTGACACTTTTTAGGCATTCACTTAACTTCTGTGCCTTAGAACATTCTCTAGGACTCACCTACTATGTCAGAGATGGCTTTTAGCTGCCATTTATAGGAATCGGTTTCTATAATGACAAAATAATTTGTGGATATCAGTTGGAGCTACTTCACTCATATCGGTATCTTACTGTTGGAAATCAGGAGAAATTTCCCAAGTTTATTCTGGAAGCACTTTGTTTTGTCATTCTGTTTTTCCTTAAGCTGACTTTCTTTTTCTCTGTAAGCTTTTATAGTAGAGAGTTTTACTTACATGAATCAGTTGCATATTAGCTTATTTTATCATTTGGTTTAAGGGATAAATTACCTGAAGGACTTTATTGTAATCCATATTGAGTCACACATGGGGCCCCCAGAAAAGCTGGTTCAGGATATATTGTGGTCCTCCATCCCCTAAAAAACTATGGCTCATGTATCAGTGTTTTTAGTTTTACTGGTGAGCTGGAAGAAACAAATAATTTGAAGCAAGGTAATTTAATGAAATAATATAACAATAAGAATAGTAATAAATCCCTTCCTCCATAAAGCTAGGGCACACTTTCCCACAAATATAAATATATATATATGTATATATATACATACATATATATGTGTGTATATGTGTATGTGTGTGTATACACACACACACACACACACACACACACACACACACACACACACACACCAGTAGTGGAAAAAGTGAACACTCGTTGTAGATATTCATTGTGGAAGATTACATATGGGTAGGGAGGAGTGGATGCATGTTGGATCCGGTTGGGAAGATGATAACATTGTACCCCTGACCCTGAAGAGCTGCAGATATCTTCCGGAAATGCCACTCAAGTGTTCCCAGTGGACCTACCCTCTGTTGTTCTCATGGGACAGACACATTGTCTCTGCTTGTGTTGGAAGCGTTTCTTTCCATCATTAGTTTCTGAATCTCATTTGGAGTCTAGCTAAGGGCCAGCTATGGTAGGAACACTGTCTGCCTTGGAGGCTAGGCTAGAAGGTAGGGAAATTGTCCTTGAGACTCAATTAATCAAGGGGATTAAGTTTCAAGCTATTAGTTCAGCTTCCCAGTCACCTAGGGTATTAAAAAAACCATCCCAGGAGGACTCAGACTTGGCAGACTTCTCCCTGTTGTGTGGTCACTTCGTCCAATACACCCTGCTCACCAGACAGACATCCATATGACAATGAGGGGCACTATGTCTACATGGACTGATGTTATATCTTTTTGTAAATTTCTTCTCGACAGTTTATAAGAATCTCACTTTATTCTAATCTTGAACTTGAAATACCAGATGGGCTTAGCTCTTGTCTCTTATCTGCTAGAAAGCACCTATATTTATGAATAGGTGGATAGCTCCTTAGTCACACCTAGAGACTAGAGTTATATTCAGCTAAAGGGGTTTTGAACAAAAGAGAGCAAACTGGCCTTAGGCCAATATTAATTTGTTTTTTATCCCTTGTCCCATATCCTCCCCTAGGTATAAGATTAAATCACAATCCTTTGTTGTCCTATGGAGTTGTCTTGGATCATTGTATTCTGAGAGTAGCTAAGACATTCAGTTGATTAATGTACAGTATTGCTATTATGGTTTACAGCGTTCTCCTGGTTCTACTTCACTTTGTATCAGTTCATATAAGTCTTTCCAGGAATTTTCTGAAATCAGCCTGCTCATCATTTCTTATAGAACAACAATATTCCATTATAATCATATACCACAACTGGTTCAGTCATTCCCCAATTGTTGGACATCCCCTCAATTTCCAATTTTTTGTATGGCCATTATATTCATAAATATGCCTTTATGCACATATGTCTTCAAGAGACTATATTTTAATTTTTGGTAAGTTCCCTAAACATGGCCTACCTAGCAGTTAAATCAGTGGTTATTTATTAATATCTATTTTACAGATATTTTTTATACCAAAGGATCAACACAAGTGTTGCTTCCCATGACAGTTTTTTCTGACTATCCTTTCATATTTATTTCTGTTATCAATAGCGAAATTTTTGTTTTCTGATTCACTCTTCAAGTATCTTGGTTTTTGACTGTATTGTTGATTCCTAGCATATTTTCTGTTGCTCAGCTATTCTGCCTTACTGTCCTTCATCTGGCACATCCAATCATTTATCAAATGGTGTTACTTCCAAAGAATCTCTCCGATCTGATCCCTTATCTCAGATCTCATGGCCACAACTCTAATCCATTCCTTCATCACAGCTCTCTTGGACTACTACAATTGGTCTCTCTCGTTCGAGCTTCCCCCCACAGCAGCTAAAGAGTTTTTTCTATGTGAAAATATGATCAAGTCACTCCCCTCCTCAGGATCCTGCAGTGGCCTCCTATTACTTCTAGGATCAAATATACGCTCTACCCTTCACCACCTGGCCCCAACTGGTATTTCCAAACTTGTTACTATTACTTCTCTTTCCTTACTCTTCTGTCAAGCCACCTGGTCTTCTTCCTGGATATTTCTCATACACGGTATACATGCCATCTCTGCTCCTTTATACAGGCTCTCCCCCATGACTGGAATATACTCCCTCCCTCCTCACCATTGCCTCTTAGAAATCTTTGTTTCTCTCAAAACTCTTCTCTCTATATAATAATTGACTGGATGACTAATTGATTCTATTGCCACTAATATGTTCTCCATGAAGCCTTTCTTGACCTCTTACCAACTACCACTAATATCCTTTCCCCCAAAGCCAAATTTACCTTCTCCCTTGACAAAATGTAAGCTTCTTGAGGACAGGGGCTATTTCTTAAATCCCCGTTGTATTCCCAGTACCTGAATATGGAAGGTGCTTAATAAATGCTTTTTGATTGATTAACCTAGATTACATTTATCATTTATCCAAGCCCTATTAGCTGTCTATGTTGTAGCTCAACTCATAATGTTAAGGAACAGGTTTGTATAATAATACCGCCATATTTTTTTTTTTTGGAGGGAGAGAGGAGGCCTATGATTTTATTTTCTGTAGGACCTACCAGTGTGAAAATCATCATTATTAAGGCAAATCTACAATTATTCTATTATATACTCATACCCACAGAAAAGTAAAAGGTTAAAATATTTTATTTCTCAGCAATGCCTAAAATAAATTGCATCATTTTCTATCAATTTTACCTCATATCAGGCTTCCAATCAAGAAATGCCACGAAATGACGGAAAGCATGGCTACATTCCTGTTATGTCCTAGTAGGATTCTGCACTAGTGATGGAGTGCATCCAATTGTAACTGGGTCACATGATTGGGCAAGAGATCTGGATGGGCTTCTAATGAGGCAATGCTTCTAAATGCCACAGTGTGGTTATGACCTGGACCAAAAGACATTGTTCTATAACAAAGGATGAAAACTGAGGGTGTACATTTTATCACAAGTGGGTTACCTCTTAATTTTGCCACATCTTCTGTTTATTTGGCTATCCAATTGTCTGTATGTGGCAGTGATACTCTGGTTCAATGAATACTTTGATTTTTTTTAAATAATAAATTCGTCATAGTAAATTGTGACTATACTATTGATTTTTTTGTACATTGATGACATATGTGTCATGGGATGAAGGACCAAAGAAAGGGTGTAAAGTAGTTTGGGAGGGGAAGGAGAAGAAGAAGAAGGAAGCTTTTCTGTACAAGAGTTAAGTATTACTTAATGGCAGCTGCTAGCATCATTACGGTTGTTCCCCTTTCCATTCTTGTTTTCAGTGAAAAAGAAAACTATCCCATGGGTGCTTCCATTCAATGACAAAGCAGTTTTTTGAAGTAAAAAAACCTTTATGTACAGTGACAAGTCACTGGGTTGTCGGTGACACCATTTTGCAAATGTGTAAAAGTGTTCAATTTCCCACCCAGATATTGAAACAGAGCAAGGCCTTCATCTTGTCATGCTCCTGCTAGTTGGGATGAAACCTGTCAAAATGAAAACAAACAGATGGGTTTCGGAAGGACCATGAGGTTCTGTGAAAGATTCCACATGTAATGTATTACTGTTGACACTCATTAGTTAGAGGGATAACTTACAGGACAAAGCACTGACTTGGCCTTTTGGAGACTCCTTGGAAATGAGGGGTTCAAATGCCACTGGGATTTTGATTCCCTTATCTTTTCCTTAAGATAAATGGGATTTCACAAAGTTTAGGTCTTTTGGATAAAGTGTTTCCATGGAATTTTTCATTAGGGTTGAAATCTGTGCCAGAGCAGAGTTATCCAATGCCACCCTGGATGGTACACTTGAAACGCTTTATCCCACTGGAATTCTCAGTGGGTGAATAAGAAAGTATGCCAACAAATCAATCAGTCTCTACTGTATTCTTGTGAGAATCAAGCAACATGTACTTAGGTTTATGCAGATCCATTAATATGCTACATCTGAGGACATCTGATCACCTGTACACTGCCAGTAGCTAATGGACCTCAGATGTTCAGTTAAGATCTGTGAAGTCCAGTGACAATTTTCTTGAATCCCTTTGGGAACAATGACTTCTGAATTTTTTAAAACTCTAACAGACTATCAACAACTTGAATGTAAAGTCTCTCTGTTCTGAGGTGTAAGGTTTTTTGGCCTGGGTACTAGCCCAAAAGGACCCATGCTTCTGCTCCTGGTCATGGTACACCCAGGAAGAATGTTCCAAATGGCTGGGTGGAGGGTGGGGGTGATGGCAGGTTTTGTTTTTGTATTTTTGTATTTGTTTATTTTCCTTTGAATTCTTTTTGCTCTGTATGGTACCTGGCTGATGGTAGATGCTCAGTAACTGCTTGTTGACTTAACTAATCATCCTTTGAAGAGTTGTCTAGCTTATAGGAAAGTACTGGATTATACTAGAGAGATCATTAGATCTGAAGTCAGTAGATATGAGTCTGAATTTCAGCTTTGCTGTTGTTATGCTATGATGATGGTGATGATACTATCTGTGTAACCTTGATGAGGGGCTGGGGGATCCACTTCTCTTAATTGGAATTCAGTTGCCTGGCACATAGTAGGTGCATTGTAAGTACTTCTTAATTGATTTCTATGTAACAATAGGAATTTCCTTCACATGCAGGCCTTTTGAAAGCTTCCCTATGGCAAAGCGTAGACTGGCCTATACTTTGAGATCAGGTCTGGCATCATTTAACCCTTCTGAGAGTGGATTCATTGTCCGAAAAGTGATAAGGTTCCAAACTCCATTACAATTACTCTTTATCATTCGGATCCTATTTGTTGGCTAAATGATTTCTAGCTGCTTGGATTCTTTGCTCTGGAGTCATAGAATCAGGCGTGTAGATCAGAACATGGTGAAGAAGTACAGCAACGTGCAATCTTATTAATTTCACTCTATTTCTTTTCAATAATCACCAACTTCTAATTCTCCTGTTCCCATTACTCATGCTCAGTTCTTCTGTACCACAATCTCTGATACCTTTTTTTTCTCTAAAGGAAAATAGGGAATGATGTGCTGCTTGATATATATCCTGTTCATATAATGCTTTCCCCCAAACAAACTTGTGAGATGGGTAGTGTCTATTGCTTCATCTTCCTTTAATAGATGCAGAAACTGACTCTCCAAAAGGTTAAGTGGCTTGTTTTAGGCTAGGGCTTCCCTCCAAGGCTAGTTCTTTTCTTCAAAGGCAAGAAAGTTGTTCCCAACACTTGATTGACCCAGGGATCAAACCACATCTTCCTGGTGGCCTCAGGCTAGGTTGATGAGTCTTTCTGGTGACCTAAGGCCACAAAAAGTCTGCCCAAGTGGAACTGGGCCCTTCAGATGTGGTAGGTGTCATAAGGCTTCTTTAGTGAGTCACTCCATCTTGCCCTGCTAACCAGGTGAGTAGGGCTGTTGTTTACTGGAGCTGAGTGTCGGGCATCATTTCTGTGCTGTGGCAAAATGAACCTCCTTTTGTTAACTCTAACTAATCTACTTATCCCAGTGCCTGACACATAATTACTAACTAATAAATGATGTTGAGCAACTACGCGTTAAGGATGACCCCCCAGTGGCATCCTGTATCTTGTTAGTTCATGTTCAACATTGGGGTGAAATGAGACATATGTAGGTCATCAGATAGTTAAAAGGGGTGTTACTTAACTCTGCATTGCAAGGATATACAGTAGCATTTTGCTTGGGTAGATGTGGGCCCCTTTGACTCCATATGGGAAAATGCTGGTCAGCAAGAAAGAGAGTGGTGACTTCTCTGGTCTTAAGTGTCCACCAAATTTGAGGGGCACTATCCCCATGTGGATGGACCTTTTAAGCTTGAGAAATCACATTGAAGCTATGTTGAAAGAGGTACAGCTTGAGCCTTGATCAGGAGAATCAAGTCCTATCTATTTTTGCTTTTTAGGGGAAATCCAGCCTAACCCATGTGGTGTGAGAGTGTGTGTATTGATGGGGGAAGAGGAGGGGAACTCTGGGATATTGGTTTTTACTTTAAGACAAGGGTCTCCTTTCATTCCAGTATTAGACATAAAATAGCAGGGAACTGGTACTTGCTATTGTCAGACAATAAGTGCTAGAGTCAAGGTCTGTTCCCAGGGTTTCTAATTCCAAGCTCAATGTGCTTTCTTTTATAACCTGAATATAACCCATTTTTAAAATATAAGGGTAGGATAGCAAATTTTACCCAGACTTAGCTTTCTTGCCTTTAGTTCAGAAGCCCCAGCAGAGAAAAATATGTTAGATCTTTCACACATTGTTTTCATGTCATCTATTTATTTTTGTTCTCCCAGGGGGACATTTTTGTGTCTTTGCCCAACCAAACTATACCCATAGAGCAGGTAAACTTTCCTTATCTGGAAGATGTTTGTCATCCAATCCTAAGCTAGGTGATGAATGCCCATCATTAAGGCCTACAGTGGAGCAGTAGCTAAGTCTTCTTCTGAGTTATGATGTATCTTTGGCTCCATCTGGGGTGGTACTGATTATGCAGTCCTCCATGACCCTTTGAACTCTGTTACTTTCCAAACAGCCATCATGAGCATGGGGTAGCTTGAGCTGCATTGTCTAGAGGATCCAGCGATTTATTTCCAATGCGTAAGGAGATTTCGTCTCATTTGGTTCCCAACTTTTCCTTATTTGTGGCTTTTAAAGCAATTTGGCCCCAAACAAAGACTATAGACTAATCGGCTCTAACTAGCATTTGTTTCACATAAATCCTGGTCTACTTTAGGAGAAATTCAGCTTGGAATGGAAAGCAAATTTGTTTAGCTATGCTGGGTTGTAGGCACTAAATTGGACCATATTGTCACTTCTCTTCACGAACATAAACAAGCTCACAGACTGTTTCACTCTTGTCAGTAAATGTAATCAGTCAAGCGGGCTCGCCAAGCCATAACTCAGAAGGAAAAAGTTTGATAACTCAGTCTGAGCTTCACCTTTCATGAGCCATCAGTTCATACATCACCCCTGACATAAAAAAGGGCCTCACTCCCACAGAGCAGGCCCCAGAAGACTTTTCCTGGTGTTAAATTCTTAAAAATAGCATCTGTGCATAGGGCATTATTCTCAAAAATTTTATAAGAGCAACTATGATCCCCCTAAATCAGAAGTGAGCATAATTCATCAGGGCTATTCAGATTTATTTAAACCATAGTGTAGCTTCATGAAAGTCATACCTTTCAGGTCAATATATAACTATTAAAGCCATCGTAAAATATACTTCACACCTCCCTTACCAGACAACAGTGGAGGTCACTCTGGGATCGACTTGCTATTTTATATTATTAATTGAACTTTTCCTGCTCTCCCTGGGGATATCCTCTAGCTATTAGCTGCTGATGGCTACTTTATACCAATGGATATAAGCCACAAC
This sequence comes from Notamacropus eugenii, assembly GCF_028372415.1. NCBI lineage: Eukaryota > Metazoa > Chordata > Mammalia > Diprotodontia > Macropodidae > Notamacropus > Notamacropus eugenii. The sequence goes on from NC_092877.1 coordinate 96,357,320, forward strand.
TTTTTTTCCCCTTGATTTTAAAATGCTTTCTTTGAAAAAGCTAATGGTTGTATTATTTTTTGAATCATGAGTTTCCTTGAGTAAACAGTTTCACTTGAGAGTGATTGTGCAGGGAGAGGAAAACAAAACTAGGGAGTGAGTGAAATAAATGCCTTGAAGATTCTCTCCCCCTGCTCAGCAGCTCAAATCAATAAAAAGTACCCCTTGAAAGAAAAACAGCAACGATAACAAGAAGAAACAAGTGCCCTAGAGTTATTTGATACAGAAAAATAAATGGAAAACCTGAAACATCCACCAGAACTGTTCCAGTTTGAGACACAATCTGTGTCAGATTTCCTAATTCTTCCCTACCACCACCATACCACCCCATCCCAGGTCCAGTCTAGTCAGGGTAGAAGTCTAAGACACTACCCTTTATCCTCTACCACCCCCTCCCGGACCCATCTGATTTGTTTCTCCGTTTTTCCCTATAAGTCTGATCTCATGTGCTCTGCCCAGCCCAAACCCCTGCTTCTTTCATCCCTTACATAGCTTTGTTACTTTTCTAGTAACCTAGAAAGCCTAGTAACTTTATTTCTTACACCCAGACTTGGGGGCTAGCCTGAGTTCCTTCTCTTTTCCCACCCAGTCCTGGACTCACGCTGGGTTGTGACTCCTGCTTTCAATTGTAAAACTACAAAATTGAACTCCTGATTCTATCTGAAGCTCCTAACCATAGAACCTCTCTAGAAACGGGGCTTCTTCTGACATGAAGGCTCCCAGCTGCACAGGCAACACCTGGCCCACACAATATTCTTGAAAAATCTCGGAAGGGTTCCACCAATAATTATTCTAGATTTCCAGGAGCAGCTATAAGAAGCTATAGTAGCTCAAAAGAATGGCAGATTCTTTTTTTAATTAAAAATGAAAGTTAGTATAGAAAGACAAGAATAGAAAATTTAAACAATAATCAAGAAATTCTCCCAAAGAGTAGAAAGAGAGAATGGTAGATTTAGAATGCAAAAATGAAGATGCCAAAGAAAAATTAATTGAATAAAATTAGAAGAGAATGAAGTTGGAAGAATACATGAGGAGAAAACTGTTAGGGAAGATAATATGAAAGATAATGAAAGTGAGTAGTAGATGGAAACAACTCTATTTTGTGTATCCCTTGCCCTGTTTGTGTTGCAGATCTTCCATTGTTTGTAACCCCTCTTTTTGCAGAAACAACAAGTAAGTTAGAACAGTCCCACTTGTTAGGGTGGGGTTATGAGGAACAACCAAAAGAGAAGCTTTTCCTGTTACACATTCCCAAATCCCATCTCCAGCCCCCAGAAACAAGCTCTGTCCAATCAAGAGCTGCCTTGTTCCCAATCTACCTCCCCTTGAGTTGAGGTCTATATGAGCCTTGTCCTTTTCTTCCTCTCAGGTGGAGATCCCTTGTTGGCAAACTCACTCTCATGAGTTCCAAAACTCTGGTTCTGGTATTGGTTTGTTCCAGTATCAAAAATCCACATTTCAAGGACGTGCTGGAGCCAGCTCAAACCAGCTTGAGAGAACTAATTTTTAAATTTTCAGTGTGAACGTTTACATGTTAGAAACTAGCAAACATTACAAAACAGAACCTGATTTGTTGTCTTGACTTAAGAAGCCAATAGAGAAAATGTCAATAATTCAGATCAAAATTAAAAATGTGTTGTGCATACTTTTTTTTTGTTAGAGTACCAGGTATTAAAACTACACAAGAGACTGGGAGGGCAGAAAAAGAAGGAGAGAATTCAGAACTCAAAATTTTAAAAAAGGCATGTTAAAAATTATCTTTGCATGTAATTGAGAAAAAAGATTAAATCAAGGCTTACCAGCATATCCCTGATTTTAGGTCTTCCAGAGGAACATGATAAAGTAAAAGGCTGAAATGTCATAGATAAGGAAATGGTTCAGGAAAATTGCTCAGTAGTAAAGGAAACAGAAGATGAAATCGATAGTAGTCCCATACACAGGACACCTACATAAAGGAATCCAAAATTGAACTAATTAAGAAATACTGTGGCTCAAATGCAGAAATTCAGTGACTATCGATGAACAATTATCTCAATCAGCCAAAAGAAAACCCTTCAGATATCAAAGAAAAACCAATTTGAATCATACTTGACTTCTCAATGAGAAGAATAGGTAAGAAAACAAGATCCAATAATTAGTTGCACAAAAATACATTTAAAATTTACATACATGTAAATAATGAAAATGAAACGTTAGAATAAAACCTCCTGTATTTCAATACACACACACACACACACACACACACATACACACACACACAAAACAGTAGGAACTGTTATGATTTCAGTGGAAATAATAAAGATTAATAACATCAAGTGAGATAAATAGGGGAACTACATTATGTTTAAAGGAACCAGACAATGAAGCAATAACAATGTTAAGTGTGTGTGTGTACATATTATGTATATATGATTAAATATATATATATGTCAATTGATGAACATTTATGAAGTGCCTCTAATGTATCTGGTACTGTATTAAGTGCTGGGGATAGGAAAAAGAGGCAGAAGATAGTCCCTACCTTCAAGGACCTCACAATCTAACAGAAGAGGCAATGAGCAAACAAATACATCGAGGTAAGTTAAGTATAGGAAGAACAGGAAATAATTAAAAGGGAAGAATTGAAAAGGATTGGGAAAGGCTTTCCGTAGAAGGTGGGATTTTAGTTGGGATTTGAGGGAAACCAGAAAGCTAAGTGACAGAGAGCAGTCCAGGTAAAGCCAGAGAAAATACCTGAACCTAAGAAATGAAAGTGTCATGTTAGAGAATAGCAAGGAGTCCAGTGTGACTGGATCAAAGATGGGCAGTCAGGTGTAGGAGAAGTGAGAACAGGGTGGGGAAGGTTATGAAAGGCTTGAATGACAAACAGAGCATGTTGTATTTGATACTGAAGGCAAAAGGGAGCCACTGGAGTTTATTGAGGAAGGTGTTGACATGGTTGGATCTGTGCTTTGGGAAAACTACTTTGCTCTTTCTCTGAATCCGGTATTGTTTCTTTTTCCTTCTCACCAACTTAAATAGTCTCCAGAGTTCCCCCTCCTATGTTCTCTCCTATAATCTGATCTATTCCTGTAAAGTGAGTCTCAAAGTCCACTGGTATGGGGCTACTTTTTCATTGGTGGATATCTATGTCTTGCACCTGTGTGAGGGAGGGAACAGTTAATGAGAGCAGGAGAAGAGGAGACTGCCTGTCTCTTCAGGTTCTTTGGTTGTTTCAGTTGCTTTAGGCACTTCTGGTTTCCTTCTTTGAGAGAGAAAATGAATAATTCCAACTTCATTTCAGGTTGCTGAAGGAAAAGACTTTGGGGAGAAACTGACATGAGAGGAGCTGGTAGTCTCAATTATGTTTCTGTTACTACATTAGAGACTTTGGAGAGTTTCCCTTTGGGGAGATCTAGAACTCTCTTCCTTGGTTGAGCTATGTTACCTCACTCCCAAGTTGGAGAGCTCCTTCACTTTGTATTCATTCTGGTATGCATTCTCCTATGACTCAACGATGGACTCTTCCTTTCCCTTGAACACTTAACAGCCACTGTATGGATATTAATTGGCCTAATTTCAATATTGTTGGGTCTCAGGGAATAGGAAGGATCTAGGAAAGGGAGACAGATGGGAATGACTGGTTCATGGAGCAGTTAGAACACTTAAACACTATTTATCAGTTAAGTTGACCTTATTTTATGGATGTCGTTTACAATGCTCCAAACAATTACAATAGTAATGTCAAAGATCACTGATCACAGATCACCATAACAGATATAATAGGAATGAAAATGTTTGAAATATTGTGAGTATCACCAAAATGTGATACAGAGACCTGATGTGAGCATATGCTGTTGGAAAAATGGTGTTGATAGACTTGCTCAATGCAAGAGTGACACAAACCGTCAATTTGTAAAAAATGCAATATCTACAAAGCACAATAAAATGAAGCATAATAAAACAAGTTATACTTATAATTAGCTGCCAAATTTTGTCTCCACAATATCTTTCATATTTGTCCCTTTCTTTCCCTTCTAGCTATCATCACTTCTAGTTTAAGACATAATAGTACCTTCCTTGGAGTATTATAACAAGTTCCTATCAGATCATCCACTCTAGTCTTTCAGCCACCAATTAATTCCTCTTACATGTTGTTGCCAGCTCAATCTACCTATTGCATAAATTGACCATGTCGGTCAACTAATAAAAAACCTCTAATAACTTCTCATTGACCAGTGAACTCATCTTGGCATTTAAGGCTCTCCACAAACATGTCTCCAATGTACTATTTCCCCATATTTGGCATTTATCCTCTTCTTTTAACTCATATGGCCACCATCCTAGTTCAGGTCCTCATCACCTCCCACCTGAATCATCACAGTAGCTTCCTAATTGATCTCCTTCTTCCAAGTTTTTCCCCATTCCCATCTATCCTTTACAAAGCTGTTAAAGTGATTTTCTGAAAATTCAAGCCTGATCATGGAACCTCCCTATTCAATAAACTCCCATAGCTTCCTGTTATCATTAGAATCAAACATAAAATTCACAGTTTCACTTTTAAAACCCTTCACAACTTGGCCTAACCTAACCATCCATCCTTGGTGTAGTACTATCCTTTCCTCACTCTGTATTCCTTTTAGTTTTCTTAGATTCCTTCAAATCTCAGCTAAAGTTCCACCAAGTCAGAAGAGTGCTTTCTCTACATAGGTGGACTTTTTATGCCTTGACGTTACCGAACTTCAAATGCTTGAAAATTATAATGTGTGAATCCATGTTAAAACTGGCTCTTAGGAACACTGTGTTTCTTTCAGGCCACACTGGGATACTTGGGGATACCAGGAAACTAACTGAAAAATCTCTGCTTGCCACGCATTTACAAGGTGACAGAGAAAACACTGAGTCAGAAGATTCTGAAGTCTCTATTGTTGCTTACTAGCCATACTCAGGAATACCTTGTATTCTCAGAATGCTGTTTATTTTGTGAATTGTGAGAAAAGAAGAATGGAGAAGCTACAGATATCCTTCCACGTTTCTGAATTCTTTGTTGTTGACTGATATTTATTGAATTGAGATGGTATGTGAGATATGATGAGGTATATGAGTTATGATGTATAGGGGGTGAGGGGAACTTGGATGTTACAGGCAAATAGATGTCATCATAGCATTAGACTGGCCACCAGCAGCCAACAATAAGTATTTCTTGGGCCCCATTAGCAAAAACTGTCTACATATGGCTTGGGTAGTTATAAATTTACATCCCATAATTAATGTATAGGATCTTAGAGGATATGACATCATTTTCTTTCAGTGGGTAGATAGACAGATTTGAAATATTATATAATACTTTATTTTTTAAAACATTGCCATTAATTTATATGATGCCTTTTGTATTTCTATCCAGATGCTTGGAACATTAATTATTTTATTTTATTTTTTCAGTTTTCTACAATCACTTTAATATTTCTTAGATTTTTTCCCTCCTTCCCTCCTCCATCCCCTCTCCCTCTCCAAGACAGAGTGCAATCTTATTCTACACATGCATTCTTATTAAATACATTTTCACCTTAGTCATGTTGCATAGAAGAATTAAAATGACTGGGAGAAACCGTAAAACAAAACAAAACACAAGAGAAAATGGTCTGCTTCTGTCTGTGATCCAATTCCATAGTGCTTTTTCTGGATGTGGAAGGCGTTTTGCCTCAAGGGTCCATTGGGAATTTTTTAGGTCCTTGCATTGCTGTGAAGGACTGAGTCTTCCAGAAAAATTCCTCACACACTGTGGTTGTTGCTGTGTACAAAGTTCTCCTGGTTCTATTCCTTTCACTCAGGATCAGTTCATATAAGTCCTTCTGGGCCTCTCTGAAGTCTTCCTATTCATCATTTCTTATGGCACAATGGTATTCCATTACATTCATATGCCACAACTTGTTTGGCCATTCCCCTATTGATGGGCATCCCTTCAATTTCCAGTTCTTGGCCACCACAAAGAGTGCTGCTATAAATATTTTTGTACATGTGGGACCTTTTCCCATTTTTATGATCTCTTGGGGATATATAGTCCTGGAAGTGATATTGCTGGGTCAAAGGGTATGCACATTGCTCTCCAGAACAGTTGGATCAGCTCACAGTTCCACCAACAATGAATTAGTGTTCCAACTCTGCTACATATTCTCCAACATTTAGCATCCTGTTTTGTTATGTTTGCCAATCTGATAGGTGTGATGCAGTATCTCAGAGCTGTTTTAGTTTGCATCTCTCTAATCAAAAGTGATTTAGAGCATTTTTTCATATGACTATAGATATCTTTAGTTTCTTCCTCTGAAACCTGCCTGCTCATGTCCTTTTACCATTTATCAGTTGGAGAATGACTTGTAAACAGTTTTTTTTTTTAAGATAAACATTAAGTCAATTAATAAAAGTGCTTCCAGAGATTCCCTGGCAATAGAGCATATGCATAGATGCATACACAGCTCATTAAATTGTGTTGGCATTTCCAAGTAAGAACTTCATGTGTACCAGTCTATTCTTTCCTGCTTCTCCTTTTGCTCTACCCGAAAGTTGCTTGGTTTGGGTGGGGCTGACTTTTTAATTTTCCATTGCTTTGAAGCAGGATTGCTGAAATGCCCAAGATGCACAGCCTGGGAGCATTTCTTCCCCCAGCCTTGCTTGATAGATTATTATGCCATCCCATTAACACTGATGGGAGTTCTGTGTATATATTTCTATGCTTCAGTGACAGCTGGCTTCTAGCTCTTGCTGTTGAACAAAATATGGAGTCACATGATTGTTAAAATGGAGCTTCTCTCTTTCAATAAACTGCTATGCAAAGCTTGTCTTTTCATGGGAAAGAATGGTAGGGAAAGCAGATTTCTATCAGAATTTTTCAAGTAACTGGTTATTCACAGAGGACCACCTAAGGATTAGCTTTTTCTAATACTAGTAAGATTTTCTCTTGCTTTTAGAAAAAGACATCTGAAGTCATATATCTAGAAGCTGGGTCACAGGATTTAGAGCTGAATTTTAAAATCCAGCACACAAGTTTGGGAATCAGAGATCCAAAGTCACATTGGGTAATAACCAGCAGAGTTGAGATTCATATCCAGGTCCTCTGACTACAAACCCACATATATATATATACACACATACATATACATACACACATACATATATACACACATACATATACATACATACATATACATACATATATACACATATATACACATACATATACATATATGTATATAGTCTGGCTTTATTCCTAAATCAAAATTTAGACCTATTGGAAATAGGTTATAGGCTCAAAGGAGTGTTGATTAGGCTTTTACTTCTTCTTCTTTTCAACTGGTCTTGTCTCTTCACAACGTGTACACCATCTCCCATCTTGGGGCCTTGGTTCTGGTTCTTTGTTCCTTATGCTTGGAATGCTCTCCTTCATCATCTCACGCCACAGAACCCTTTTCTTCCTTCAATAACCAAGCAGCTCAAGCACCATATTCTCAATACCAGGGGTTCTTACCCTGGAGTCTGTGAATTTGCTTTAAACATATTTTGATCATTGGTATTTCAGTGTGATCCGTACCCTTCTTATTTTGTTTAATGCATTTAAAAACATTTTAGAAGGGGTCCATAGATTTCACCTTTGGGCACATCGTATTCAAAAAAAGACTAAGAATCTTTGTTCTTCATTGTCTTTTTTTTTCTTTGGCTAGTGTACAACTTTTCTTGTTATTTAGTCATTTTCAGTTGTCTCTGACTCTGTGACCCCATTTGAGGTTTTCTTGGGAAAGATATTGGAGTGGTTTGCCATTTCCTTCTCCAGTTCGTTTTACAGAAATGAGACAAACAAAGCTAAGTGACTTGCCCAGGGTCACACAGCTAGCTAGTGCCTGAGGTCAGATTTGAATTCAGATCTGACTCCAGCCCCCTATTCTATCCACTGCACCACCTAACTGCCACATTTTACCCCAAACTACCAATATTTTGAGGTGTGTAGATAGATAAAATTCTAGCCTAATATTCTTCTTGGAGACAGGCAAGGAAAAAAAGCAAACGCTGCCCTCCACATATTTCCCAAAAAGTCAAAAATTGAAGTTTTCCTTTAGATAGGGGTAGGACAGATACCACATCAAATATCTATCCACATATGAGGCAGCTGTCTGTTTATATCAGAAACCACACACACACACACACACACACACACACACACACACACACACTGCATATGCAAGGCTCTTTTAGGAACAGGAAAAAATAGAACAGGAAAGAGACATAAAGATCAACCCCTCCACACTACAGATGAAAAAACTGAGACAGAGGGAGGAGAGTTGAACTTGAAGGCCACAATTTGAGATTCAAACCCCCAGCACCTGTCTCCAAATACAGAGATTTCCCACTGTGTCACAATGTTTTGAGGTCCTGGAGTTCTCAGGGAACTCTCTTTAGAATTCTACCCCTATAATTGAGGCCCACAGAGGAATAATAATTTGAGAGCAAATGGCAGGGATAGAATTTGAACATGACTCCAGATTCCCAATCTGGCTCTCTTGCCACTAAATAACCACAGGCAGCCATACATAGGGGCCTATTAGTCTGTGATTAGCCTAGCCTGCTTTATGGAGTCAGTTCAATTCTTGCTTGGACCAGATCCATCAGAATCTTTCCATTCAAAAAAGAATGAAAGTTGGCATGGTGAAGAAAACAACTTTTAATAGATCTAATGGGTGGTCAGGAAGTTGGCTAAGGGTACATATTTGGTGATTTTAATGCCAGTTTCACCTGTAACTGTTCCTAATCTTCCCCCTGACTCCCCAACTTTGTAATTTCATGCATTTGGCATGTTTTCTATACTTTGTGAAAAGGGCATGGTTGAAACTAGGAAAATGAAATTCTGCTGTAACCTGTGGTCATTGTGGAAATGTCTATTACCTACAGAGGTCATGATGGTGCTTGGAGAAAAGGCACCATTTCTTAGTGCATGTCTTAGTAGAGTGCTTGAAATTAATGTCCATCTATTTGTCTGTACACATTCACAATTGCTTGGGACAAATGAATTTTGACCTAATCAGTGAAAAGAATAGTGGGAACACACAGTGAATGGGAAGAACCAAGACAGGCAAGAATAAACAATATGTTCTGAGACAAGATGCAGAGATATAAGATACAAAAAAATTTAGTAATATGATTGTTTACAGAGCAGGGCAAGAACAGGAAAAATTCAGGGCCACTTCTTGAAAATGTGTTACAAATATTTCTGCTTTTCCTCTATGGGCCAGTCAGTAAAATTGTGGCAGGAGGAGACCTATTTTTAACTTTTAGCTCCTTTTTTCTATTCTTGCAGCATATTCCTGCTACCTACTTCTACAGAAAAAAAAATTAGCACAACATGATATTAAATAAATATTAATGAAGTCAAAGAGCACTGGAAAAATTGTGTCATATTAACTTCTTTGGGCTGTGTTGTGAAGCTATGAATGAGTCCAACCATTCTGGACCAGTTTGGAACTATATTAAACTGCATTCCTTTCAACTCAGTGATGCCATTTGCAGGTCTATACCCTCCAGAGATCAAAGAAAGAGGATAAGAAACTAAATATTTATTGCAGTTCTTTTTGTGCTGTCAAGGAACTGGAAACTGAAGGGATACTCTCAGTTGGGAAATGGCTGAACAAGTTGTTGGTGACATAATTGATAAGCACCAGGAAAACCTTGATGAATACTTAGTATTCTGATGAACATTCTAGCTATAAGATGAAACAGGTCTTCATCATCATCGGAATGAAGACTTTGGTTCTGGGGTTTTGTCGAGCACCAAAAATCCTCCAAGATTAATATAAGAATGAAAAATGGAGAAGGAAAGATTACCCTCAATCTTTCTGTTCTGTCTTCATATTTTTCCTTTCTAATTTTAGATTCTGATAAATTATCCTTAGACTAATTACTGATCTGAAAAATGAAGATGAAGGGAAGAGGGTGATGATAAGATAAGGATACTCCCACTAAAACGAACTGAAATGAACTCTTCAGATGTGAAATTCAGAAGGGAAGTTCCAGATTCTATTTTGGACATTAAATATTTGTGCCTCTAATTGCCTTCAATTTGGCTTATGAAATTGCTCTAATGCTTCTCTGGAGTCACTTAAGTTTTGATATATGAATATGATGGAATAAGATTGCACTGTAAGAAATGATTTTTTAAAAAAATAACTGTGATGACTTGAATAAACTGAGGCAAAGTGAAGTGAGCAGAACCAGGGCAACAATGTATAAGATAACAACTGTATCATAAAGATGATCACCTTTGGAATATTTAGAAACTCTGATCAACACAATGGTCAACCGTCGTTCCAAAGGACTTATGACAAAACCTGCTATCTACTTTTAGACAGATTGTTGATGGATTCAGAGTGCAGATAGAAGCATCTTTTCTTTTCTCTTCTCTTCTCTTTTCTTTCTTTTTCTTTTCTTTTGGACATAGCTAGTGCAGGAATTTGTTTTGTATGACTATAAATATTTGTAATGGGTTTTATTTTTCTTGTGTTTTCATGGGTGGAGAAGGAGGAAAAGGGAGGGAGAGAATTTAGAACTGAAAATTTAAAAAAAGTTAATGAAAAATGTATTGTTCTAACCTTAAAAAAATTAATTTCCTTTTAACTACTTGGTTTCTCCCTTAAGGATCAGTTGGAGCTCTAGTATCCATTGAAGAGTACTGTCCAAGCATCAAGGCCGCTGTCATCATTAGGAAGCGTAGTGGGCCAGCCAATAACATTTCTACACTGTAAATCAAATTGAAAACTCATGTAAGAAAGGCTTATTCCAGACTGAAATATTTTTATAACACTTCATTGTGCCTGAAAAGAATCGTAGAGGCCTAATTAGGCCTGGGGAGGCCCACAAAATGCTTGTTTCTGAGACCTTTGAATTTATAGACTGAAAACTATAGGCTACTGTATATTTTAATATATGCAGGGAGACAATTAAGATAGCTGTAGTTATGGTCTTGGAAAATTATCTGGGCAATGCTCAACAGCGCAGAATGACCTTTTTCTGTGGAAAACCAAACCAATGTGGCATTTTTGGAAATGTTTCACTTTGTGTAGAGGATGCAGAAAACCAGCCATATGAAACCACTCAATGAAAGAGAATAAAGTTGTGTAAAATTTGGAGATTCTCAGGAGAGAAGTAAAAGCTTGTGAAACAAAATTTTCTGCAAAGATTGCCCCTTCAACACTTTTCAGCTAAAGCATTCTTGGATAAAAATTGGGTCATAATTTAAGTGGGATCATATTAAAATTGTACTTTAAACTGGTGGCCAAGTCACTATATTCTGAGGATGGCAGTGAAGTTCACTGTTGTATTTTTTAATTTTCAAAAACAGAATACTAGAACTTTAAAGATGGACTGTCTAGTTCAATAGCCTTATTTTATAAAGAAGAAAGCTGAGGTCTAGAACGGTGACCTAATTGATAAGCACTAAGGCAAAATGTAAGACAGATTGATTTAACCTTGATGAATACTTAGTATTCTGAGCAACATTCTAGATCATGAAAATGAAGACTTTGGTTTTGGGGTTTTGTCAGTTATTAAAAATCCTCCAAAGTTAATATTGTGAAAACGAAAAATGGGAAGGGAAATGTTACTCTTAATCTTAAGATCTTTTTCCATTCTGATATGTAATATGCGGTCTAATTGCTGATCTGAAAAATGAAGACAAAGAGGGTGATGATAAAATAAGAATATTCCCACTAGAACTAACTGAAATTAAATGGTAAAGCCATGGTGGAACCTCCCGTTAGGTATAAAATTCAAAAGGTTATCTCCAGATTCTAAGTGTTTGTGGCTCTAATTGCCTTAAATTCTATTTATAAAAGTGCTCTAATGCTTTTCTGGAATCACTGGAAAATGACTAAATCACCTCTAGTATATCTGGATTATAGCATGATCTGGAAAAATATAGCTTGGAATCTTGATTTGAATTAAAAAAAAATCTAGTTGACATTTATGGAACCATGAAATTTCACTATGTGCCAGAGCAGTACAAGGAGATTTAACACATTTGATACAGTGTAATTTAAGAATTCTTCTTCTTCTTAATTAATTAATTGGCTTGTTTAATTTTAAAATAATTAACAAAACAATTTAAGAACATCTTCCTGTGGAATATAGTTGTTCTTTACCCTTGGGGAAGACCAAGAGCTACAGTGAGGTCTCATTTAGCTGAGTCCCAGAATCTCTGTCTTGTTTGTTGATTGTGAATAGTCTCCAGATGAGATAAAAGTAGACTTGATCATGGTCTACTGCAACGATGGCCTTGTCTAACCTTTTTGTAATTGCCTGCTGACCCAGCTCATAGATGAGAGACACTCCCTACATACTGAATCACTGAGTGAATATCAGCTTATTTCACTAATATGGAATGCTTTAGAATTTGGAGACTTGTTCTGGTATGATAAGAGTTCAGACTCTAAGAAGACTGTTACAGCACATAGCTATGTGTTGCCATTTTAATCAAAAGGTAATTTACCAATGATAGTGACTAGAATATGTATTTCATATTGTTTCTCCAGTGATAGGGAGGTAATTGTTTAGATCTGTCTATAGTTTTTTAAATGAGATATATTTTGAGAGAACTAATAGGTTTAGTGGTAGAAATCTGAGGTCAAAGATCATAGGAGAGCTAAGTGACTTTTTGGAGAATCCAATCTGTCTTCATTAAGATTCCATGATCTTTTACTGATTTATTTCTTGACAGTAATATGTCAGGCAGAGATAAAAGAGATAAAAGAAGTCAGAAAATCCGATTTCAAATTTTAGTTGCTTCCTAATGATTCAATAATTTAATCTCATATATAAAATAGGTCATCTCTAAAGCCCCTTGTAATTCTAAACTCTATTATTCTATATGCATTCTGAAATATATAAATCTCATTTTTGTGACATCAAATTATTTTATATATGTGTGTATGTATAAATGTGTATATGTATATATATATATATATATAAGTATCTAGTATTTTAAGAATTCTTTCTCAATTTTCTTTTTTCAATCTGGTCACAAAATGTTGCCTCTAGATTCATTTTAAGATTAACTTGATTCACCAAAAAGAAGCCATAGTACAGTGTAAAATATCTAAAAACTAGAAATGGCTTCCAAAAATTTTAAGAGTCCATAAAGAAATATTATTATTTAATTATGATTTTAATAGTTTGTTATCAAGAGTAAGAATATCAAATATGATCATCTTAATAGGGAGTTTGACAGTATTCCAATCTTATAGTTACCTCTCTCTGGGGAATTAAACCACAGGCTTTATAGTTGGAAAGAAATTTAGAGATCATCTAACTCCTTCATTTTAGAGATGATATTAAAATGCAGTCCCAGAAAGTAATTGACTTATCACAGGTCATACAGATGCCAAGTAATAGTATTTGAACTTGCGTGTTCTAATTCCTTCTCCAGATATATTTTCACTATAGATAATTATGGTTATGATATCTGACGCAAATATTAAGGCTAAGAAATCTATATTAAGTGTACAGAAATTCGACATAATGGTCCAAACATACTGAAGATCACTTAAATAGTAAGTGGGAGGTCAAGTATTTTTGCTTCCTATATAAAGCACATCCCTAAAATAAGAACTTTTAAAAAGGAACACATATATTGTATACATATTCATTTATATATGTGAAAGTGTTTATGCACACATACATTTGTATATATAAATACACAATACATATATACATTTCTTTCTGAGATCTCATATATGTATGCAGATATACACATATATTTTTTCTAAAAGATATTATATGTGTTCATATTTACATATACACAAACACACACATGCACATAAATGACATGTTTGAGGCAAATATATTTGTCCTATGTATGTGTACATGCATAGTGCAGTGGATAGAGCATTGGGTCTGGAGTCAGGAAGACCAGAGTTCAAATCCAGCCTCAGACACTTAATAGCTGTGTGATCCTGGGCAAGACACTTAACTCTGTTTGCCTCAATTTCCTCATCTGTAAAAAATGCTGGAGAAGGACATGGCAAACCAATCCAGTATCTTTGCTTAGAAAACTCCAAATTAGTTCACAAAAGGTCATGCATGACTGAACAAGAACAAATAAATTCACATTTGTAAATATAAAAATACATATTCTGTGCATGCATATATACATATATATGTTTACGTATGTGTAGCACCAATGCAATATTCAGAGCCCACAGCAGCCATGGATATTGTGGTGCAATTCTGAATCACAAAATACAATGGAAGACAGAACCAAATCACTCATTCAGACACCAGAAAACCAAATCCATCATAGTAACAAAGAAATCGATATACAATAACAATGCGGAGGGCAGCCCCAGCCCCAACCCTTCCCTCTGTTAGGTTTCCCACAAACCAGCTCCATTAGACAAATCACAAACAGGCTCTCCCACTCACACTAGCTGCCTGCTCTCTCTTTCCCAGCTCTGACTAGTATGACCAACTTCCTCTTAGCTCTGTTCAAGCTCTGCCTCTTGTTCCACCTTTCTTGTTCCACAAGCTCCTCCCGCCACAGGCTTCATGTGACTCAGACTCATGTGACGCAGGCTTCCATGTGACTTAAGCAGGTCACATAGGCCTATTAATGGATGGGGAAAATCTTTCCATTCCATTAAAAATGCATTAATTCCATTAAAAATACACTAACAACACAGTATAACACACATAAGACAAATATATTTATTTTGAATGTATCATATCAGTAAAATGAAATCTCTTAGAAAAGAATATATGCCCACGAATGTATATGTACTTATATGCACATTTATATAAGACCTCTTAGAAAGGAGTACAGAAATACTTAAGTATATATGTTCACATACATATATTATATACATATATATGCACATGACACAAGCATACATATAATACACATATACACTTAAGACTAAGTTTGTGAATTGGCTCATCTAAGGAATTCCCAATGAGGAAACTCCCTTTACCAATATGAATCTACCAGTACATATTGGCATCTGATTGGCAATTTTTAGTTTTAGAGAGTTTCCTGGGCCACTAAGTCTAAGTGACTTGCCTAAGGGTACACAACTTCTACTGAGATGGAAAGTCTAGAATACATGCATGCCTACCTACCTACATACATACATACATGTATTTTGTGAAATCATTGATGTGGTATCACAACTCACCCATGCTTGCACATCCTATGCAATTCTTATTTATGTTATCCTACAAATTTACCATGAGGTCCACCTACCATGCAAGAGTACATTCCAGAGTTCTCTTGCTAAAACAAGAGAAGGATGTGAGCTGATCATCAGATAGAAATGAGTTATTTGTAAAGCTCTTTGTAAATCTCAAAGTGCTATAAAAATCCTAGCTATTATCATCATCATCATTATTCTTTGTTTAATCTGAGTAGACAATCTTCTTTTTCAATCACACATTTCTTTGACAATGTCCTTTGAGCCACTTCTCCTACATAATTCCTCATTTATAATCTGTTGCAGCCCATAAATATTCACAGTATGTCTCCGTTGCTCTGTGGACGACTCTTAACTTCAGTCTTTTGGAGACTGTAATGTTTTGTGATTTACAGTCATACGATATCACCAGAAGAATGTTGGTGTTAAAAATATGAATCTTTCTTACAGGGAAAAGCTTAGAGACATCAAAAGATCTTTGCAATTTCCCAAAGGCAATCTAGCTCACTCACCTTCGAATCTTCAATTCAGAATGCAGCTGATTGTCTATTTATAGTGTCTTTTGAATACACACACACACCTACACACATATATGCGTATGTGTGTCATGTGTGTATGATATGTACTGATGACAAGTTCTATAGAATGTCCATGTAAATGCATAGCATAACTTGAACAATAGGTAGTCTTCATTTACTTGTTTTTTTCTGTGTGGATTGTCAGAGCAGAGTCTTTACAGTGATTATAGAACTTATCCAGGAAATGCTACGTAATTTCAGGACTTGATGCAATTAGTACGAAGTATTCACAACAGGAGCATTTGGAGAAACTTATTAAAGAATTCCTCTTTGATTTTGACAAATCTTGCTTTGGAACTCCTCTATGAAAAGTGGCAAACACCTTTGGTGAGTCTACAAGCCCATGTTTTATGTAACACTAGATAGTAACAACTCTAGATTCATCAGACAAGATTATTTTTGTTATTATATGTTTCAAGGAACCTTGTACAATTTTGACATAATCATAGGAGACATCTTGTTGGAAGAAAGCCTTTAGGGTAACATTTTGCTTTTCTGAATCAAATTTTTAAAAAACAATGCATAAATAGCAATCTCATGTGTTCTAGAGGTAGCTGATTGGCCAGCTAATAAAGCATTGTACTTGGAGTCAGGAAGAACGGTGTTTGAATCCTGCCTCAGACACTTACCAGCTGTGTAACTCTGAGCAAATCACTTAACCTCTGACCTTCTCCTGGTAATAACAAAGGTCCAAGATATTTTCCATATCTTTATTTAGTTTCTTCTTCTCTTTTCGGAAACCCTGTGAATCAATTCCTCAAAATTATATTGCTTCCAGCACAAATCTCATCTTTGTGCTTTTGTCAAATTTAGCTACTTTTCTCATTTTTTTGTTTTATTACAGGACATTTCCACTTTGTCTATAAGGATATCTAGAACTGTGGTATCAGAGTCCAAATGTAGTGGTTCCATTCTCCTTAATGGTGCAAAAAGAGTTTGTTATAAAACTGTTTGCAGATCTTTTCTACTTTTATCTGTTTGTGATCCTCTTTCTAGTTTCATTCTTAAATGTCCTGAGATGACTCTTCTAAATATGGTTTTTCAACCAGATTTCTCTTAATCAGGCTTCTTCCATTGTTTCTCCTATTTTATGAAGTAGTGTTGCTCAAAATTTTCCATCATCCTACTCTGTAAGATTTTGCAAAATAGTTCATATTCTAAACTGGTATGACCCTTAGTTGCTGTATCTCCTTATTAGAAGGTAAATCAAATATTTTCTGACTGAGATGGCTTAGGTTCTTTTGGTCTCCTCTTCATGGTAACTGATTTGCTTCATTTAAATGTTTATATAAGTGCATAACCTCTTCTCTGTCCATTTCCCATTTTTAAACATCAGCAGCTTGTTGAAATAGCCAAGCTTAGAATTGTTTTAATTCTTAAATATGCTGAAAGAGAAAGCCTTACTATTTATAGGCCATGCTCAGGTTTTATTTGGGAAGGTATTATATAAATTAAAATCAATATGGTAACAGTTAAATGGTTTTGTCAATTGCTTCAGCAGCTGCTACCTGTAGTAAGTTCCAGGGTAGCTGTGCCCATAAACAATGGGCAACTTATGGTAGGTGTCTATAACCCCAAACATTTAATCACATAACTTATTAGCTTCACATGGGTACTACATTAGGTAGTGAGGAGGGAAAGGGATTTAGAAAATGACCAGAGACATTTTAGAGTTTATGTGATTGAATAAAATTGCCCTGGTTTACAGTTTCCTATATTTAAATAAACGAAACCCCTATGTCTGTCACTGAATAGACTTCCATCTTCCCTTACAAATTTTCTGGGGGCTTTACTGACTCCTCTTTCCGGCTGGCACCAGATTTCCTTCTGTCTTCTGCTTTACCAATGTGGTCATGGCGTTTTCACATTAGAATGTGAGGTGAGGGTGAGGATGAAGACTGCGGCTATTTTTGCCTTTATTGTATCTGGGGGTTAGGGTAGCTCCAGGCACTTGATAAGTCTTTAATACATGCTTGTTGAGATAGATTCTAGTGGTCAGAACTGCAAGGAAGCAATTTAAAAAGATTGTGCCTATCTTCCCCCAAGAAACCAAGATCAAATGTCTGATAGAACTCAGTTTCAAGAGCTAATGGAATGTCTCAGGAAGAAAATATAAGAGTCTCTAAACTCTAAGTGCACGCAGGATACTTGGGCTCTGTGTCTCTTCATGCTTAGCCCAGCATTCCATCATGCCTACCCTATTTTAGAGAGAGGGCCACTGGAATTAGTTTGTTGTAGATTTGCTCTGACTTACCCTCCTATAACCACTTTGTTTTTTTCCCCAGTGAGTTATCACTTCACTCCCATGGACTGGTTTGATTTACAAGTGTTTTCCCAGATCACATTCTCTGTGGTGCTCCGCACCTGGTGCTTTCCTTGAGTTCCTAGCAATGACTGGTCTGCTGTGTTATCGTTTCTGTAAGTGTTCCCATCTCTGAATGTCCCTGTGTGGTAAAGTAGGAGGCTTCCAGGAAGGGGGGTATCCTTCAGGGAAGATGAAATTGACCAGAAATGTACTTAGTTAGCAGCTAGGGGGAACTTACAGGTGTGGAGCTAGACACAGAAAGCCCTTTATGGTGTCTCAAATGTAAGAGAGATTTTCAAAAGAGGAGAAACCCAATTTAACATTCAAGAATTGAAAACCTAAGCCAGATCTTCATTTACATTTTTATTTGGAGAGGAGCCCTAGTAGAATGCACAAGCACTGAATTCTGTGTTTTAAACTTAATTCAAGCTAAGCCAACGTGGCATGAATAGGCAAGACAGAGGAAAACTAAGTTCCTTCATTTTGGGCATCTGCCTTTAAATTTGGGGAATAGTTTGTAATGCGTGGGTCCGTGTAAGGAAGCCTGGAGAGGATCATAGGATTAGAAATATAAAGGATCTGAGAGGTCACTGAGTCTAATTATCTCCTTGTATAGGTAGGGAAACTGAGGTCCAGATATGGAAACACAGTGCCCAAGGTAAAACAGGTGGTAAGTGGCAAAGCAGGATTTGAACTCAGGTCTTCCGATTCCAAATGTAAGGTGCTTTCCCCTGCACCTTAGGCTGAGTCTGAAGTGGATTTTCCCATCAGGACACAACAGTCTACTTTTGGGAGGGTCTCCTTGTTAGAAATATACACTCCTATAGCATTCTCAGGTCAGACTCGCAATTAAACTATCATAATAACATAATGCTGAAGCTGTATGGTGCTTTGTATTTTTTCAAAATATCTTTCTAGGAATTATCTTGTTTGCACCTCAGAATTTACCTGGGATCATCCTTAGATGATCCTTAGAGATCATATCCTCGGACCTATACTCGAACGGTATTTCTAGCTTGGAAGAACCTACCAGAGTTTATATCTCATTGTGACAGCCTTCAGGAGCCCAGGGGCATGTCTAGGACAAGATGAAGTATCATAGGATTTTATT
The DNA here is from genome assembly GCF_028372415.1 of Notamacropus eugenii. NCBI lineage: Eukaryota > Metazoa > Chordata > Mammalia > Diprotodontia > Macropodidae > Notamacropus > Notamacropus eugenii. Next base: position 96,376,553 of record NC_092877.1, read on the forward strand.
TATAAAATTTTATGTATAAAATAATCCAGGATTCAGTAAAACGACTTTTGAAGACTTTTTGTTCTGTCGTTTCAGTTGTGTCCAACTCTTTGTAACCCCATTTGGGGTTTTCTTGGCAAAGATACTGCAGCGATTTGTCATTTTCTTCTCTAGCTTATTTTACAGAAGAGGAAACTGAGGCAGACAGGCTTAAGTGACTTGCCCAGAGTTGCACAACTATTAAGTGTCTGAAGTCAGATTTGAACTGACCTGACTCCAGGCCCAGCTCTATCTATTGTGTGACCTAGCTGCCCCTTTAGAGAAGGTACAGAGTAGCTGAAAGCACTGACCTAAGAAGCAGGACTCTTTTTAACTCTGCCATTAACTGGCCAAGTGACCAGAGTCAAATCACTTAATCTTTGGAAGACTCAATTTCCCCACTTATTAAGTAGGCATAAGGTGTAGGAAGGGTAGAATAAAGGATCTCCACGGGCCTTTCCAGCTTAAAAATTTCACAGTTCTGTCTTGCTTTATATCATATCCCAGGCTAATGGAAAGATGAGACACAGAACCCCCTCTCCTGATTCTCAGTCCAGAGCTCTTTCAGCTACAAGATATAATACAATGCCATCAACTCTCTGGTTCTCAATCAGTGGTGAAGGAAGAAAATACTTTTCTGGACTCCAATTCCATTCATTCTAGAATACAGTTTATCTTCTGGTCAATGGAAGCCACTTTTAATTTGTCAAAAAATCTGAAATAAGAATACAGTGAATGCATGAATAAAAATTCTTAAGTACTTACTCTGTACAAAACACTAGGGACATAAATAGAAAAGCAGAATGGTCCCTCTCCCAAGGAGCTCACATTCAAATGAATGGTGGAGATAACACACATGGAAGGCTTCAGATGCAAGTCAGATGGAAAAGTCCCATTAGAGTGTAGTGGTAAAGCAAGTGTTCCAATAATAAAAATCCTATCAGGTTCTTATGTTGAACCATTGAACACTTCCAAGGACTCTGGTGACAAGAACTTTCTTGGTCTTCAGTAGCTGTGTCCATGGCATCTGCAGAAGCAATTGACAGCCTGCATCTTCCTAGAAGTTTCTTTCTGTTTGTTGTTGTTTGTCCTGTGTTCTCAAAGAGGACCAATGACAAGTTAATCAGATTTAAGTGAGGCAGAGCTGTGCAAAGTCTTCAGCCTCACTCTCTCCTCCAGAGTCATCAGAGTCCTGTAGCAAGATATAGGTCATGATGACTGGCAACGGTCCCTTGGAGTTTGTTCTGAAGGTGATATCTGTGGGCACTGGGTTAGAAGCGTTGCTATTCTCAGCACATACAATCTTATCCTAAACAATGAACAATTTCCTTCTGCCATGTGGAAGTTGTTTCACTAACAAGAATAGAGCTTTGATCTGGATGGGACCTTCAATGTCATTAAGTCCAATGTCTTTGTTGTGTATACGATGAACCTGAAACCAGAAAACATGCAGTGAGTGACCCTGTGAGAGAAGTAACAGAGTGAAGACTTGAATCTAGGTCCACTGCTTCCAAGTCTAGGATTCTTTCCAGTACATCATGCTTTCTCTCCCTTATTAATGTAAGCTATTATTATTATTGACTCAATTAGCTTCTTTATTATTTTTCAAACAATTTCCCCCCATGATGGACATGTCCTTATTCTAAATACATGGTTATAATGGATATGAGAAGCTTATAGCCTGTGCCTCCTAGGAATTCACAAACTGAAGCAAGAGAAGATATGTTGAAAAATTCAGTCTGCTTAATAATGAACTCTCTTTACATGTTTTAGTCTTCTCTCCCTCTCTTTTGAAACAGAGAAACAACCAGTTATAGAACAATAGATACAGTTGTTTTGCCTAGTCACCTCAGAGAAGTCAGCTTCTTTCACATGGCCTCAAAGCTACTCTCCTTCCTTTGTTAAGACGTTATTTGCAATGGCTCCAGGGGATTAAGATGTTGAGCTACCACCATTCTATCTTCCCAGGACAGGTGGTATTTTACAGCCACACACACATCAGAGAACAATGACCTAAAGAGGCAGGTTTCTAGCTCCCTGTATCTTTCAACCGATCCATTCCTGGATCTAAGCCAATGTGTCTATGTCCATATTTCAGGCATTTATCAAAAGAATGTTATGGTCTACTCACCTAGGTTCAGTCTTAGGCCTGCTATAGGCTCAATGTGAGCTCAATAGAAGCTCAAATGAGCTTAGTGAGCAGGTTGCTTCGAGATGTGTCTATACTGCCCTTAGAAATACATCCTGACCTCCTTAGTGCACTCTCTCCTTCAAAGTCCTCCTCTACATACAAGAGAAGCATGTGGTTTCCCGGGGAGTTGCTCTTCGTGCTCAATTCCTCACCCCCCCCCACTATTCCCAGTAATTATACTTTGTCAGCGATTGAGCTGAAAGAAGGATTGGTAGGTCACTTACAAGGGTAACTCAGAAGAGATAGCGATTGCTGTCTCAGAAATTAATTAGAAATTATTTCTCTTTCTCTGGTCTTTCTATCTCTTCTTTTGTGTTTCTTTGTTTCAGAAGCCTAATGAAAATTCATTAAGAGACATCTTCAAAAGAACAAAAGATATAAGAGAGAAAAGAAAAATGTGAATAGGAGGCCAGGAGAAGAAAAATGATGGGGAAATAGGAAATGGAGAGACAAATAGAATGAGAAAAGAGTTATTGCCTTTTATCTTTTTGAAACAGAAGAAAACACAGTTCTCCAGAAATGCTGAACAGAGATGTCCCAATCTGTTCCTCTTCTTTTTTTTTTCCCTTAAAGTGAACAATTAAACCTTCATATTGACGAGCTAATCTTAATCACAATTATGAAATAAATCCCAGGGAGTATAACTTTCCCCTTCCCTTAAACTGCAAAGTCAATTTACATCTCAACTCTGCCTTCTATTGCCATTCCAGAAACCAGAGTCTCTTTAGTTAGGAAGGCAGAGTAGTCATATGTGTGTATGTACATCTACATGTACATAAATGTATATATGTATGTGTATACACATGTATATATATATACACATACACACATAGGTCTTCATATGTGTATATATACTTGTGTATGCATATGTATCTATACGCAAGAGGAATTCTCTTTCCAATGGGATAGCAATGTAACTTCATATTTGTGTACATTCTAATTCAATATGTAGACCTAAGATATCTAGGAGTCCTATTTATACCTTTAGCTTACAGTGCAGACAACTCTGATGAAAAGGAGAGAGAGAGAGATTCAGAAAGAAGAAACCTTTTTTTGTTTGCTTGGGGAAAGGTCTAAAGGGAGTGACCTTGAAAGATTGTGGATCCTGATGGGGCAGGCACTTTGAGACTAATCTGAGGCAGTCCTTTCTTGTAGAGGAGGAGGGCCTATTAGAATCCTAGACTTAGCAGGAGAAGAGTGCTTAAGCTGGTCTTTTCCAACTCCAACTTTTTCCATTCACTGAGACCCATCAGTAATTTGGGAGGCAATGTCATGCAATGGAAAGAGCCTTGAACTTGGAATCACAGGATCTGAGTTTGAATCTTGGCTCTGCCAGTTTTAAGCTAAACTAACTCCTGTCAGTTAATAAGCATTTATTAAGTACCTCCCATGTGCCAGGCACTGTGCTAAGTGCCGAGGAAATTAAGAAAAATAAAAGGTAGTCTGTGCTCTCCAGGAGCTTACAATCTTAGAGGGAGACAGCATTCGAATAACAAAACTATATACAGGACAAATTAGAAGTAATCAATAGAGGGAAACTACTAAGATGATGACTTCCTGCCGAAGCCTTTCCTGATCATGTGAACTCAGGAAAGCCACATAACCCTTCTTGGCCTCAGTTTCCTTATTGGTAGAATAGATTTATCAGATGACCTCTGAGGTCCCTTCCAGCCCTAGATCTATGAGCCTTTAACTCAGATGAGCTTAAGGTCAGCCAGGTGCTAAATGACAGAGTTGGAATTTGGATCTAGATCTTCTGACTCCGACTCTCGCACAGTAAGTAGATACTCCTCTTTTCTTCTCACCCTCAACTTCACATCTGATGGGCTGGGGGAATGGAAAACCTTAAACTGTCTCTCTCTTCAACAGGATTGGGAGCATTTCTGACTCTTTCTTATGGGAGGAGGTGGTGGCGTGAGCTCAAAATGGAGCAGAGATTCTTATGTGGCTGCAGAAAAAAATCAAGATTTCCTTCATTTATTTCTACTGAGAAGATATTACTTATTTTCCTCAGCAATACCTCATTTGTTGACACATCTTGCCAATTCTTCCTCCCCTTTGTCTCTTGCATTCACCCTCTTCTCTTTACTCGCACAAACAGCATTCTTTGTCAACTACTCCTTACCTCTCCCCAGCAAAATTGTTGCATCCTCCTATTTAGATTCCTGATTTCCACTCTTTTCCATTTCCAATTCATCCTCCACTCAACTGCCAAAACAGCTTTGCTAAATCACAGGTTTAACCACATTACCTTACTCCTCAAAAATTTTCCATGACTTCCCCAATGGATAAATGGTCAAAGGATATGAACAGGCAGTTTTGAGAGGAAGAAATTAAAGAAATCTATAGTCATATGAAAAAATGCTCTAAATCACTTTTGATTAGAGAAATGCAAATCAAAAAAACTCTGAGGTACCACATCACACCTATCAGATTGGCAAACATGACAGAACAGGAAGATGATAAATGTTGGCAAGGATGTGGGAGAGTTGGAACACTAATACAGTGTTGGTAGAGCTGTGAGCTGATCCAACCATTCTAGAGAGCAATTTGGAACTATGCCCAAAGGGCTACAAAAATGTGCATACCCTTTGACCCAACAATACTGTTTCTAGGACTGTATCCCCAAGAGATCATAAAAATGGGAAAGAGTCCCACATATACAAAAATATTTATAGCAGCTCTCTTTGTGATGGCCAAAAACTGGAAATCAAAGGGATGCTCATCCATTGGGGAATGACTGAATAAATTGTGGTATATGAATGTAATGGAATACTATTGTGCTATAAGAAATGATGAACAGGAAGACTTCAGAGAGGCCTGGAAAGAACTGATGCTGAGCGAAAGGAACAGAACCAGGAGAACTCTGTGCACAGCAACAACCACAGTGTGCAAGAGATTTTTCTAGTAGACTTGGAACTTCACTGCAATGCAAGGATTTAAAAAAATTCCCAGTGGTCTTTTAAGGCAAAATGCCTTCAACATCCAGAGAAAGAACTATGGAATTCAATCTCAGAATGGTGCAGATCATTTGTGTGTATATGTGTGTGTGTGTGAGTGTGTGTGTATGTGTGTGTGTGAGTGTGTGCGTATGTGTGTGTGTGTGTGTGTGAGTGTGTGTATGTGTGTGTGAGTGTGTGTGTATGTGTGTGTGAGTATGTGTGTATGTGTGTTGCGCTTTGGTTTGTTACATGATTTCTCCCACTCATTTTAATTCTTCAACACAGCATGACTATAGTGAAAATGTATGTATAGGAATGTATGTGTAGAATCTGTACAAAACTGTATGTTGTCTCAGGGAGGGAGGAGGGAGGGGAAAATAATAATCTAAGTTATATGGTAGTTATTGTAGAACACTGATAATAAATAAAATTAATCAAAAAAACGAATTTTCCATGACTCCTCACTGCCTCTAGTATGAAATGCAAACTCTTCAGCTTGCCATTAAGAATCCCTCATAATCTGTCTCCTTTCTATCTTTCCAGAAATTTCACATTACTGGCTTTTGCACTGTAGCCAAGCTGGCCTTCTTGCTGTTCACTGAACTCAGTATTCTATCTCCTTCCCAGGTGCCTCTGCACAACTGTCTTCCATGCTTGGAATGCACTGTCTCCATCTTAAAAATTCCAAGTATTCTTTAAGACTCAGAATATGTGCTACTTGCTATAGGAATCCTTCCCGATTGGGCTCTCTCCTTCTTCAAATTATCTTTAATTCCCATATCTATTTACTTACTTATGTCACCTAATGGGATGTAAACTGTTTCTGTCTTTGAATATCCCCTTTGTAGTGCCTAGTACGGTCCTTGAACATAGTAGGTCCTTAGTATACTCTTGTTGATTCAAAGTTGATTATATTAAACAACTGCCTGGAGTTTGCCTTATCATTACAATCCGAATCTGGTCATCTCAAGCATTTTCCAAAGGCATTTGACTCAATACAATTAAATTTCTTGGATGAGATTATTGCTTCATTATGTGGAATGATGCTTACTGACTTAGAATTGTAGGGAAAACAATTCACCTACCTTAGCATAAAATGGAGGAAACACCACTGGTGATTTGGAATTGGGGTATGGGATCTGACATGTTTAGGGCTGGAGCAATGATGTGACTATGGGGTAGCTCAAGACTTTGGGGAAATGAGCAGTGGCAGCATAGACAGGCAGAGGACAGCCAAGGCAAGGCAGTTGGATTGGGCTTGGGATCTACTGGGCTTCCCTGAGGTGGACAGTATTGACTACAGGCAGACAAGATGGCAGCAACCAGAGTGGAAGAAAAGCCGAAGGGTTCATGGACTTTCCCTCCTGCTCCCCCTCTACTCCCCCCACTCCTGGCTGTAAAACAAATAGCTAAGGCATATCTTTTTTTTATTTTTGGTCATTTCTCATCCCACTCCCCAACTTGTCCTTCCAGATGGAGGACAATATAAATGCCTTCTCTCAGTCCTAATCCTCTTTCGCTTCTTTGTAGTATTTGACACCTTGGTTTCCCTTTCCTGCGTGATACTCTTTCCTCGATGGATATTTGTGACACTGCTGTCTCCTTGTTCTCTTTCAACCTGTGTGACCTCTCCTCAGTCTTCTTTGTACTCACTATCATCTATATCATGCCCCCTAAATTTGGGTCTACCCCACTCAGCCTTGGGCCATTTTTTCTCTCTTTACTGCCTTTCTTGGTGACCTCATTAGTTCCCATGGTTATAGTTATTATCTCTATTCAATTAACTCCCAGATCCCTATACTCAGCCCCAGTGTCTCACCTATGCTTTAGTTCCATATCACCAATTGCTTATTGGACATGTCAAACTGAATATCCTAGAGATACCAAACCTGACATGTCTAAAACAGGACTTATCTTCTTTCAAACTTACCTCTCTGCCAAACACTCTCTGCCTGTAAACATGCACCATCAATCTCCCAGTTTCTGAGGTTTCTAACCTTCATCTTATCCTCAACTCTACATTCTACCTCACCTCACATTTCTAATGTGCTGCCCAAACTTGTTTCTGCCTCTCCACCATCTCTTGTACACTGCCCCTACTCTCTACTCACACAGCCATTACCTTAGTTCATTCAAGTACTAATCACCTTTTGTCTAGACTATGGCAATGTCCTCCCGGTTAGTCAATCTGCTTCAAGCCTCACTCCAACCCCTCCTCCCTACAGGTGGCAAAATGATTTTCCCTAAGAACAGATCTGACATCTCATTCTCTCTACTCAAAAAATTCCATTTGTTTTCTATTTCCTCTAGAACCAAATATAAACATCTACATCAGAATTTTAGAGACCTTTACAACCCAACTCCAACCTTACTTTGCAGCTTCATATAGTTCTGCACACTCTTTGATTTAACCAAACAAGTCTCCTCTCTGGACCTCATACATGGTATGTCCATCTCCCATCTCTGAGTCTTTGTGCTGACCATCCTGAGCTACTAGAATGCATTGCCTCTTCATCTCTACCTCCTAAAATTTCTCCTTTCCTATAGTTGAAAGGAGTTTTCTATGTCACCTGTCTTAAACTCTCTAACTGTACAAGCCTTCTACCTTCAACACCTTGTCTTGATTGTATGTGTCTCCCCCAATAAGCTCCCTGAGAGGAAGACTGCCTTATTTTTTTGTAGTTCTGTTCCCACTTCATAAAACAATATCTGGCATATGGTAGAGTCCACCCCTCTTCCAAACATCCCTCTAGCTATAAAAAAAGCATCTAGTTTCTGAGGTTTCTACCTCCATCTTATCCTCAACTCCCCATTCTACCTCACCTCATATTTCTAATCAGCTGCCCACACCTGTTTCTAAGCTACCAGGTAGATACTCTCTACATACTTCTTGACTGACCAATTGATTTCTTAGAACATCCATACCCATTGACATCTTTGGTTACTGAGTACATAATTAGGGCCTCTCCAATGACCAAAACTTGGAGTACAAGTTAATAGAGAAGAAAAAAACCTTATGTCAATAAAAATGAACTTAGGTTTCCATATGAAATAAGTCCATTTGACTTGGCTATACGGTGTAATTAACTAAAAAGGATGACTCTGATACTCAAGGAATTCACTTGTCTGATGGAGAGTAAGGAGACAAGGTTTATCAGGAAGAATGATGAATGCTGGGAATGGGATGTGTCCAGTGTTTGGAAGTTTTTTGGGACTAAACTGTCTGAAAGGACTGCCATCTTCAGATATACAGTCAGGGAAGTCTGAGAAAAAACTGTGTTGAATCAACAGTATGAAATTCTACAACATGATAAATACCAAAGGGAGGGTAAAGGGGAAGGAATAGTGACAGTTTAAAGTTCAGCTCTAATGAAATAATTAGGAACTTAGTAGTAACCGAGAAGAAAAGCCAAACAGTAACTCCTCAAATAGAATCGAATAAAATACCCCAGGAGAGCAATACAAAACACTCATTCCTTTCTAGATTGCTTAGCATTATAAATGATAAGATATCAAAGCTCCAATAAATCCACTAATCAAGACTGTAAACAATTAAAATCTTCCTTTAGATTCGGGAATGTGTCAGAACTATGGAGACAATGCCAAAAGAGAAACATAAATTGAAGTCAGTTATTTGGATCTGGGAAGTGTTTAGGCTACCAAGCCAAAAGTCAGAGAGCAAAAAGTCTAAACCAAGCTGATAACAACTGATCATTAATTAGAACTGAAGCCAACTATCTCAGGCTAGAGAAATGTCTCGGCCGGCCAGCCAAAAGCCAAAAGCCAAAGGTCCATGTTGGGTTCACAGGAATTAATTATAAGGCAGAACTACTACCCAAGCAGTCCCAGTAGTGCTTGGGGGCCATGAAAAGGGAGGGGTAGCTTGGAGTACATGGCAAGGATGTCTACGAACAAAGGAAAGCTTCCTTTGCAAAAGTTTGCTTTGGGGTTGAGGATTCAAAAGGAATCATCGTGGTCAAGTTCAATACCGTTAAGATAAACTGAGCAAAATATCAGATTACATGGTAAGATACTATCTTTAATGCAAGGGGTTTCCCCACCTAACTGAGACCAGAATATAAAAAGAATACTATTCCAATGGGGAGAAAGGAAGATGCTGTGGAGGCAATCTTGGTGATGAGAAAAATAAAATGTGCTTTCAGGAAAATAGATAGTTTTGTGGCTAAAATCATTGATTATGAAAACAACCAATTAGAGAGGCAGCTAGCTCAGTGGACCTCAGCCTTGTAGTCAAGAAGACAGGGATTTATATCCTGTTTCTAACACATTAGATATGGGATGATAGGCAAGCTACAGAATTTCTGGGTACCTCAGTCAACTCTTGAAGGAATTATGGAGTAGTTGAACTGCATTGGTATAGGTTTCTACATGGCAATGATACTACAGGTCCAAATCATTTAGACAAACATCACCACTGCCACCACCACCACCACTGCCACCACCATCACCATTGCCACCATCACCACCACTACCACCACTGCCACCACTACCACCACTGCCACCACTACCACCATTGCCACCATCACCATCATTGCCACCATCACCGCCACCACCACCACCGCTACCACCACCACACCACCACCACCACCACTACCGCCACCATCACCACCACTGCTACCACCACCACCATTGCCACCACCGCCGCCACCATCACCACCATTGCCACCATCAAAATCTCCCAAATAATCACAAGCTAATAGTACCAGAATCATGGAGAATCTCTAGGTAAAGTCATGATGTACTCAGATAAGGAAGTAATGAGTTCCAGGGACTTTAAGTTTTGGTAAAGTTAGTCACCTGTTTCAAAATCTTCACACACTTTTTATTTTATATTCATTTATATTATATTGCCAGAGCTAGTTCAGTGTTTGGGAGGCTCTGAAGGAACATGTGGGAGAGAAGAGGTATTAGACTGACAACCAAACTGAAGGTCTACAGAGCCGTTATGCTGACCTCATTGTTGTATGCCTGTGAAACATGGACAGTCTACCAGTGACATGCCAGGAAACTGAATCGCTTCCATTTGAACGGTCTTAGGAAGATTCTGAAGATCACCGGGCAGGATAAGGTATGAGACACTGAGGTCCTTACTCAAATTAAACTGCCAAGCATTCATACTCTGCTTCAGAGAGTGCAACTCCGATGGGTTGGCCACATTGTTCATATGCAAAATGTACTCTTGCCAAAAAGATTATTTTATAGAGAACGCACACAGGGCATTCATATGGTGGTCGGAAGAAGTGATAAAGGGATACTCTCAAGGTCCTTCTTAAGGACTTTGGAATTGATTGTGTGACATGGGAGACACTGGCACAGGACCGCTCATTGTGGTGTGTCCGCATCAGAGAAGATTCTGTGCTCTATGAGCAAAGCAGAATTGAGACAGCTCAAAGGAAATGCAGGATGAGCAAATTTGGAATATTCACCCCAAATGTTCACATGAAATATTTGTGCCCAACCTGTGGTAGAGTATTTTGAGCTCGTATTGTTCTGATCAGTCACAGTTGGACACACTGAAACTAGACTCTAGCATGGTGATATCATTTTGTTCCTCTTCGAGAATGAAGGAGAACAACCAATCATTTCATATTCAAGGTCTTTGCTTTTACCATTCATTCAATAAACGTTTATTAAGTGCCAGATGCTAGAGATAGAAACATAAGCATGGTGCCATCTTTGCCCTTGTGGTGGAAATTTGTGATAGATACATACTTAAGTACAACAGAATAAGAGACGGGGCAAGGGAGAATTGTAAATAAAATACTCTAGGAATATTTGAAAAGGAAGAGAAATATTTTAGCTGCAGGAATCAGAAAAGACCATATGGAAGAAGTGGTGTTACTGATCCAGGAGGTTGATCCAGGTTCTAGAAAGTTCAACAACTCCTCCTTGTGGTTCTGAATGCCACCCAACACCTTGAGGAAGCTCTAGCAAATGTCAGGCTCTCTATAGCTCTCAGAGACTGGCTATCTCTATCCCTTGACTCTACCCCTTTGGTGGGTTGTTGTGTAGGCTTGTTACTGTAGGCTTCCAGGTAGACTCTTATGATTCCACCAAGAAACTTTATTTTTCTCTCTGCTATATTTCACACTACCATACCATAATGGAGTCTATTGAATAATCGTGGCATAAAGTACATAGTGCTTTATTAATACCCATGAAAGTAAAAGGAATAAAATTATATTAAAATAACCCCCATTCAGCATGGGTGGCTGTGGCCCTCCCAAATCTAGGCAACCCCAAACATTTTAGTCTGTAGGCAAGCCTTAGGAAAATCGAGGGTTTTAAAGACCTCCATTTGAGAGGTTAGATTCCAACATCCTCTTGTCAGTGCTGAAAAGAAAGAGTACGCTACCCACTAAGTCCTGGTTGTCTAGGTGAATTGGGTCTTCACTAGCTCTTAATGTGTGTGTTTGGACAGTCTGGGTCAACACTATCTACTGATATGACGCTATTACTGGGTTTTCCTCCTTTTTCTTTCATTCCAGCATGTAGAGAAGTCCTAAGTTTTTCCAGGGATACCTGGCCTCAGTCATTTATTCCTAAACCACAACTGGGTGAGGAAAAAGACATCCCCCTCTGCTATTATCCCATATCTACTTTTCTGTCCTTGCCTCTTTTCAAATTGCATACCAGCCATGTCCTCCTACACCTACACCACCTCTCATAGATGAGGCATCTTTACTGCTGACTTCTGGACTCACCTACCTCTCACACAGGCTTGAACCAACCACATCCTTTCAAGATGGAGAGAGAAGAGGGCCTCAGTCTGTGGGTGGGGTTACATGACCAAATCTCAAAAGAGTAATGGAAAATCAGTTTTGTCTGTCTGACTTCCCTTGTCTTATTCAAGTATTGGGGAGGTTTGGATGTTTGTTTCTGTTTTTTTATTTTTTTATTTTTGTTACTGTTCTCCAAAACCTTATGCATCCCTTCTCATTTTGCTTGTTTTGTATACATTTCCATCTGTAACGTGGAGATATGTTTACTAATTTAAAATACCCCTTTAAGACCCTTTTTATCCTAATGCTGATGCACTTTCTGGACCTTCTCTCAGACTCTCATGGCATGTCAGTTTCAGACCTCTGAAGAGTTGGATAGAACCATCACATTCCTTTCTGACTTGTCTTCATTGAGCAGACACAAAACCATGGTGATCGTGGCAGGCTGGGAGGAAGGGGATGGTCTTTAAATTCCATTCATACAGAATTAAAGGAAACATAATAATATATTAATTTTTTAGTGAAAATCTCTAAATGGAGTCACCTGTCTGTGAAAGATATAAATGTTTGTATTTAATGAAAAAGTAACTATTTCTTTTTATCCCAAGAATAAAATGTAACACTGAAGCTATTAGATATCCTTATATTGTCTCTCAATCCAAGAAACTTTTTCCATTTGAAAGATATATTTTTTCTGTCCCCAACTAGACTTTTAGCTCCAATAGGAAAGGGACCAGGCCTTAAATTTACTTGTATGACCCCATGCAAAGCAGATGACCAATACAGATTTCTTTGTTGAATATATTCCATATTTGTCATATTAGAGTAGCTGGGTTTACTATAGTCATAATGCAAGGGTCAGTATCTATGTTCTGAAAAAGGAAAACGAAAACTGCCCAATTTCAACTGTTTTTAAGTGCTAAAATAACTTCATGACTACTCCTAGAACGGATTGCCATCTGAACACTAATCATGTTGTTTCCCCCAGGAATCCTCTAACAATTTCTGAATTTCAATATATACTTTAAGATAAATAATGTATGTAAAGTGCTTTGTAAACCTTAAAATACCATTTAAATGTCAGCTATTCTTATCGGAGGTGATTTTATTATGTTTTGGGACAAATGTTTTCCCCCTGGAGGAATTCATTTCTGGCTTTCTAACCACTCTGTCACCAAGTATTTATCGAATGCCTACTCAGCACTAGGCTATGTAAAATATAATGGGAGGACATGGCAAAATAAGGCTTGATAGACTGCCATTTCCCTCCTCCCAAAAAATCCCCCAACAATTTTGTTCCCTGTGTAGCAAATGAAATAACTCTGGTGTTTACTGATGGAGTAGGGCTTACTCTCTATATTTTTTGGAATCTAAAATGATCTGCACCAACATTAACGTGCTATTGAATGCTAATAAACATTGAATGAGCTTCAGTATAGCCCATTTGGGGTGAAATTATGCCCTCCTATCTTGCCAGAGGACTGGATTTCAGAAGGTAAAGCATGTGACAACCTCTGCTAATCTCTTATTATCTTGCTGTACTAAAAGGAAGTCAGTCACCAGCTCAAAGATAGTGAGAGCTGGGAGTTGGTGACTACAGGTGCATCTGACCCACTGGATTTACTGGCATCCAGTACTTCAAGGAGCTGAAATTTCATCTCTGTGAGTATTCTTTCCCTCGGTATAGATTGTGACCTTTCCATAAATTAATAGATGACCTCCAAGAGTTGTGATGGCTGAACAATTCATCACTCTGCATCCAACCTGGTGAGATAACTCTCCTTGCTGAGCTGGGCTCATTCTCAGACACTGGCATATAGTTTGCTTCTGAGTCTGTACTTGAAGGTTTTTCAGTTGCTTGTACATGCTAGAGCTTGTATTTTGCCAGGATAGCTTTTGAGAACCCAGGATCATTTCCATGTCAGGGTGAGGTATTGACAGAGTTTTAACTGGGTTGTAACAATTGGGACTGGGGTGTAAAACCAAGGACCAGTCTCTGGTGTGTGTGTGTGTGTGTGTGTGTGTGTGTGTGTGTGTGTGTGTGTGTGTGTGTGTGTGTGTGTGTATGTGTGCTTCCTTCCTTCTACACTACCTTTCCTATGCCTATTATTCTGTCTATCCAAGGTCCAACCAGCCTGAGAGAGGGAAATAAATCAGAGTCAGTCTGGAGCCTCATTTCTTCTCTCCCATAGAACTGAATCTCTGTTTTGGATTGTAATTTCTGGGTCCCACTGCCCCGATTTCTTTTGCCCCCCTCTCTTCCCACTCTCACCCTTATCTAACTTAGCCCTGCTGCTGTGACCCTGGATGCTTTCCACTATTCATTTAAACATGTATGCATGTATATAATCTATATCAGATTGCTTGCTCTCTTGGGGAGAGGGGAGGGAGGGAGAAAAATTTGGAACTCAAAATCTTTCTAAAAAATGAATGTTGAAAATTATCTTTAGATGTAATTGGAAAAAAATGAAATACTATTACATTTTTTAAATGTATGCATGCATGTGTATATACAGACTTTATATGTCTAGATGTAATGTATATGTTTATGTATATGTAAATTACATAATTTATGTATATAAAACATGTGTGTGGTTTTGTGTTAAATTTGCATGCATTTCTTTTATCTCCAAATATTTTGCTTCCTTTCCATTATGTAGAACCATCCCCTATGATAAAGACTCCTCTTATTTTACAAACTCCTCAATCCTCTTAGATCTCTTTCTCTCATATTCCTTCCATTTTCTGGTAGTCACTGATATATAACTTTCTCTTGAGTATATCACATTTCTTGGCACCCTCCACAGGGTTAACTGAGTTCCTAGTCATGACACTGGGCACTGGTTGATGGAGGCATATTCACATGCTTTAAGCAGTGTTACTGTATTAGTGGAAGCAATTTTTACTAATTTAAAATTGGACAAGAATCATCTCAGGTCTAGGTGCTCTGGGAGAATCTACCAAGGACTCCAAACTCCTAGCTCTTAGGGTCATCAAATTATTTGAGCATCTCTGCCATCTACAAAATCACAGTTCGTTGAAATGAATAATGTATATTTTCTAGGAATCTTAGAGTGAAATATTTTTTACCACTCAAGACTTTAGTCAACACATAGATTTACTTTATACATATGTACATAATTTACATATATACATCAGTTCTAAACACAATTGAATATACCTATGTGAAATATGTATGTATATATGCACACATATACATAAACAAATTATCCAACCACGTATCTATCAATCTATTCCATTACAGTCAAATCCCTCATCACTCAAATCAATAGTAGCACAAGTATATTGAATACCAAAACTTTTTTCTCATATTTGATTGCTTCATGAATGATAGTTTCTTTTGGATCATTCTGGTTGCTGATCTTGTATGCAGCTGGAGACAAATAACATTTTCTCAGTGGAACTTGAGAAGTGCTAAATTTCCTGGTATTGAGGTTTCTACCCACACCAAGATGGGCCAAATGTTACTAGCCTCACCACAGTAGGAAGAGTGTACAGCATGGGTTAGGGAAGGACTGGGAAAATGCTTCCATCCCACACGAGGGCTATTGTTCAAGAAAACGAACAATGTCTTACATTTTTCTTTCCTAATTGAGGAAAGTATTATTCTAGAGATAAAGGTTCTGGATTTTGTCTGCTTTACCCCCACGTAACCATTGTCTTATGTCTCCAGTGATGGATGGGCGTTAAAAATACTTAAGAAGAGGACAGAACAAGCAGATGCATAGGAAGATTTAGAAGGGAAGATATCAGAAAGAAATATCTGATACTATTCAGTAGTACTGATTACCACATGTAACCTAGAGAGAATCAGGTCAACAATCCTTAGAGCTAGGAGTTTGGGGTCTAGAAATGAATAGAAATATTACATATAGCAGGGGATTTTGAAAAAAAAAATGAAGCCTTTCATTTTGATTGACTCTATAAGAGTGCACATGTCCTTCCACAGTATGTGTATCTAGTCTACATCTTATATACCCTGCCTGATTAGCCAGGGGTCTCCTTTTTAGGCTTTCAGGCTATCAGAACAGCCCTTAATCTTTCTATTTTTCTCTTCCACTCACTAACCCTTTTAAAATCTGATTACTAATAACAAACAAGAATTCATGGAGAATCATTCTCTTTGACACATGTCCTGCCCTCTCATAAGACTCACTGACCAAGGAACCAATTTTACTTGTCCTCATACCCATTCTGGTTTTCTGCCTAGCTGAATTCTATCCATTTGTCAGAGACTATCTGAAATTCTACACCCTTCATGAAGTCATTAAAAACAAATAAATGAGTGGTCTTTCTGCATTCAGTCTTTCACTTTCCATTGCCAACATATTTTGATATTATTGTCTAGATTCACATCTTCTATTTTTTCTGTTTTATGTATATAAGCAATCTCCAGAGAAGTGACATTTGAATATCATAGCAAGTTGTACCTCCAAACTTTTGGCTGATGGCCTTCTGTAGTTGCCCTCACCCGATAGGGATTTGGAAGTTATTGACAGTGAGACAGGGCTCTTGTGGCCTTCTCATTGACTTCTTGATCATCTATGATGGAGTCACCTTTACTCTTCCTGTTTATGGCTGTTTTGAAGAGTGATATTCAGCACACTAGACAAATGGGTAGTTCAAAAAGAGGCTATTAACAGGTGAAGTGTGTAAAAAAATATCTGTTCACTCGAAGAGCAGCTGTCTCTTTTCTTGAACTTTATGAAACCCTTGTCCAAACTAAATAATCACCCAAATATTAGTGTGTTCACATGGGAATTTTGATCTCATCTAATCCAGAGCAGTCCTCAAGAAATCTGCCAAGGAATGATCAGAAATATGAAAGGGAACACCCAAGAGTCATTCCATCTGCCAAATTATTGTGCAAAAGCAGCCATCAACATTCAGAGAGCTGTGTTTAGGACTAAACAGACAAGCTGATAGGTTGGCAAGAGTAAGGAAATGACTGGCACCATTGCCTGAAATAGCAGAATGGGACATTTTCTGTATTTCAGTGCATATAATGTGCAGTTCTAGAGCCTGAGACAGAGTGAGAAAATGATTTTGCTGCCAAAGTTTTTTTGTTTGAAATAATAATAGATCACCAACAAAATCTTCAGCATTTCAACTGTGACCGGCAAATGATAAAAACAATATTCATCAAAATTTAATAGAACGGAGGCAATACCCCAAGAACTCACCAAAGGATGGCGCTATGCTGTTTCCTTGGTGAATTTACAGAGAAATGCACATTCATAGCAACTTTGAGTTCAAACTTGGGTAGTTTTAGAGAATTTATTCTACCATTTGTAATTTGACACTTCAGGTTTTAAAATTTTCACATTCAATTGTTAATAAAGTCAAAGCTCCTGATACCCAATAAGTCCTCAAAAGAAATCCAAGGAAATAAGATTGAAATGAGTACAAGTGAGAAAGTTTTTATCAGTTATCTATTAAAATGTCATTTAGTATTATGAAGTCAAATCAAGTCATTAATTCTCTTGAGAAATGGAAACAAATATTTTAATACTCCATAATAATTTTGATACTCAAAGCAAATATACTAGATTTCATTGAGAGGACTTGGGTTCAGATCCTGACTCTGCACTTGCTAACCGTGTCCCCCTAGATAAGTCTCTTAATCTCTCTGGTTATCACTGCCATCTAGATGACCTGTAATTTCTAAATCTATAACTCATGATCCTAAGTCCCAAAGTATGATTTTCTATATCCTCTTTACTGTTTTGTAAGTATACAGCATATCTATATTGGAAAAAATGATAAAAATGATAATAGTTCTTTTAATACATATATCCTAGAAGTTCATTGTGGGGAATATTAAGATTTCAGGGGACACCCTGTTTTCCAGAGATAAGGTCCATCCAGAAAACTGTGCTCTGAGCTTGGCATAACAACAATCCTTTGTGCTCACCCTCTGGATGATCTTACTCTCTGTCAAAATCCTACATAATTATTGTATTGCTTTCACCAGCACTGAGTATTCTTTGATCTCTGACAAGCGTGGAACAAGCTCACACCCATGTCCTGGTCATGAAGTTCTGCTATGCATTGTCAGGGTGACAGCTCACTGCACAACCATTAGTGGAAGAGTGACTCCTTGCTTGCAAGCTATTTCTCTCACTTTGAAATTAAACTTCTGTTTGATTCCTGCCTCTCTTGTCTCTAACCTGCTCTGTTTGGCTTCGACCATCTATAGGTTAGAGGTTGCTTCTGTGCGGTTGACAGGACCAAAGAATACATTTGGGTTTTTCTTTTCCTTCTGAACAGGAGATAAAAATAATGTCTTTTAGGTAGCGTTATTTTCTTGATATTTTGTTTTAATTTCACTAACTTCATACCCGCCAGATGTATAATACCATATTTTTACTGGAAAAAATTATAGAATTTTATTAGATTTTTCAAAAGTTAATGGGATTATGGAAAGGTATCAGACTTGTATCTCTGATGACTCAAGTTGCTTTCATTCACTGAATGCAGAAATACCATCAAGATAGATATGTTTGCTTTCCCACACGGTTCCAAGCTTATTCCTGGGCCTTGGCTAAAAGAAGCACCCACTGGCAGAGTCATTTTGTGGGCATTCCAAGAAGAGTATTATTGCATATTTGATAAATCCACTAAGACAATATGAAAATTTTGTCATTAAATGGGAGAACTGGGTAAAGGAAAAAGGTCTCTCTACAATTAGCTGGACCTTGATAGAATGGAATAAGGTATCCAGAGTCCCCAGTACAGCTGATAGTTTGTTGTGGATGATCTTGATAATGGAGATAGAGATCATGATTTAAATACAGAAATAAAAAGATATAGTGCTTGGGAGCAACCCCTCCCAGTCCAAGGTCAGTTCCTTCCTACAGGACTTTTATAGGTTAATCCATGAAAACAAACCCCAACTGATGTATTTGCCTTTAACCGTCAACCATAGAATATAGTTGATTGGTTCAAAATAATGTTATTTAAGGAAATCGAGTCATAGGAAAAAGAGCAATAAAACATTTTTTTCAACAACCTTGGGCTGTGTCATGTACTACTAAGCTAGGAAGAATTTGAAAGTGTCTAGCAATAGGTCATCTCCTGTCTGAGAAGTAGCCTAGTTCAGACAGAAAGTTTCATTACAAGAAGATTGCTATCCAGTGATGAATTTAGGGAATTGGTAACCAATGAAGTATGTGTATGTGTGTGTGTGTGAGTGTGTGTGTTTGTGTGTAGGGAAGGAACTGTTACATATTGAAATCTCATTCCTTGGCAGAGTCCTTCTTGATGGGTGATACATCTGGTCTTTGTAGTAATTAACTATATGAGGAAGAAGCTGGCAGATCCTCCCTTAGCCAGTGACATGCCACGAGCACACCCAATGTTGCACAAAGCATTCATGTAAGAGAAGAAATCAAAACCCAGGAGAAAGCTTTAACACACTTAAAAATATATCATTTCAATAAAAATCCATTTTTAATTGTCAAAAACCCAACTTTCCTAAAGATGAAAGTTTGTTCCTTGAAATCCGAGCTTTTTAATTTATGAAACAAAAACACTTTTCAGCCTGTCAGGCCTGCTGAGGTGTGTGTGACACTTAATGGGACAGGGCTGTTTCTGTGATGGGTAAACCTTGAGGTTCAGGGAAATCTGTCAATTTACATATGAACTTTTACAGGGTCTCTGTAAAATCTCCTGAGGATAAACTCATCAACATATTTAATCCTGGACTTTGTTTATAGACATCCTAAATACGTTAGATCAGTTCAGGTAAGAAATTCATCAGCAAAAGGAAGAAATCAGTTTCAGTTATTGTTTGGTGTCTTGTAGATGAACAGCCAGTTGATTGACAGGATGTGTTCCTTTTCTGTTGATTCTTTTGGCATTGTATGACTACAACCCCAGTATTAGGGAATGACTTTTGTTGTGAAATCAATTATTAAAAAATACCCATTCACTGTTTATAAGTACTAATATACAGTTTGTAGTCTGTGTCACATCTAGGTGGCGCCATAGTGCACACAGTGCCAGGTTGGAGTCTGGAAAACTCATCTCCATGAGTTCAAATCTGGCCTTAGATACCCACTAGCTAATCATGTCATCCTAGGCAAGTCACATAACCCTGTTTACCTCAGTTTCCTCATCTGTAAAGTGAGCTGAAGGAAAAGGTAAACCACTCTAGTATCTCTGCCAAGAAAACCCCAAATGGGGTCACACAAAGTCAGACATAACTGAAACAATTAAACAACAAGCCCATGTCCAAACCTTTACGTTTGGAGGATTTCATTTTTTTGTGCTATGACTCTATTGAGGGCTTCCTTCCTGTCTTTCTTTCTTTCTCTGTCTCTCTCTCTCTTTTTTTTTTCTTGGAGGAAGAAGGGGGCATCTAGGGGAGAGGGTGGAGAGGAGAATGGAATCCAAATAAAATAATGCTTGGCTTCCAAGTAAGGTGCTCATAAAATTACACCTAATGGAAAAACAAAACCAAATGCCAAGGAAGTGCTACACTTTTAAATGAAGGTTTTCTATAAAAAGAAAGATCTTTATGTAGGAAATTGTCATTATTTTTCCATGTTGTAATCCAACCTCTGTCGTCTAGCTACCTTGTCAAAAAATATGTTCTAATATTTTCATTCAAGTGGCTTGAATTATGTAATGTGAAAGTGAATAATGACCAGAAGACTGATGACTTCTATAATTCTTTTGAGAAATTCTATTTCGTAGGTTTGGTTTACTTGGATAGTATTTTCTTTAGATAATGTAAATATGGGCATATAAAAATTAATTGTAGCTAACATCATACATGCCGTAAATTAATTTTGTGAATCCTGTACAAAAAGGTTCACCTATTTCAGCATAATCCCTTTTTCTATAACCATTTTGGATGGATATCTTCCTAAATCTAATATATACATCTCTGACTTCTTAAACAGTTAACTAAGATATAATTTAACCTTTTCTCCATGATTTGGAGGTAGTAACGAGTATGTCTGTTCTTATTGCACAGTTCTGTCTGATTCTTCATGACCCCATATGGGCTTTTCTTGACAACGATACTGAAGTGGTTTGCCATTTCCTTCTCTAATGGATTAAGGCAAACAGAGGTTAAATGACTTGCCCAGGGTCACAAAGCTAGTGCGTGTCTGAGGTTGAATTTAATCTGAGGTCTTTCTGACTTCAGGTCCAATGTTCTAAGCATTGAGCCATTAGCTGCCTATCTCTTCTTATCCTGGGATGAAATGCAGTGATGCCCTCATGCAGTGATACTATTGAGACCTACTGAGGTATATAGAACCATTTGTTTCTACACTAAATGGCTTCAGACTGCTCTGTTTGTGGAATTCTTGTGTCTGTTTTTAATAGTTTTTCTGAATTTTCCTTTGTTAGTCTGTTTTCTTCTTACAACTCAGCTCTCCAGAGTAAGTTGTTACCAGAGGGTTCCAGATGGCCAAGGTTTTGTGGTCATTTTACCTACTTGTCACATTTGTACAGTACTGAAGGATTTATAAAATGAATTTTCAGCTGCATGGAAGATGTCAGCTACAATTAATTTCTAATACCATTGTTTACCTGTAAGAAGTTCCTGTTTTCTATTTTAATTTGCGGCTTCTCTTCTGAGGATAACCAAATTTGTTAGAACGGTGCGTAAAGTAAGAATAAATAGGATCTGAATTAGAACCAGATGGACTCGCCTATGAGTAAAGCACATTGGCTTTAGTGCATGGATTTTGTGACATCTTTTTCAGCTGCTTAAAGATTTTCTTTTCCTTTTTTGCTTCTTTGCTGGTTTTTGGCTATGCGTGAGGTAGATGAGGTTGCCAGGCAGCTTACTTCTGCAGAGGTGAAGTATAGCAATGTGAAATTTAAGGGATTATAGGACCTTAAATTTAGAACTGAAAGGGGTCTTGGAGGTCATATAGTCCAACCTCCTCATTTTACAGATAAGGAAACTGAGTCCCAGAGAGGCTAAGTGATTTGCCCAAGATCATACAGGTAGTAACAGAGCTAACAGTAGAACCTAGGTCCTCTGACTTTCAGGGCCACTAGCTGACAGAGTGGATAGAGTGCCAGGCCTAGAGTCAGGAAGATTTATCTCCATGAGTTCAAATCTGGCCTTAGACACTTGCCATCTATTTGACCCTGGGCAAGTCACTTAACCCCGCTTGCCTCAGTTTCCTTATTTGTAAAATGAGCTGCCAAAAGAATGGCAAATAACGCCAGTTTCTCTGCTAAGAAAACCCCAGATGGGGTCACAAAGAGCTGGACATGACTGAACAACTCTGACTTTAAACCCAGCAGCTTTTTTGGCATCATTGAATCTTTGCCTGGTGCCATGATAAAATCCTGCCAGGAAGCCCAGTCTCTGTAATTATGGCAAGTGGGTAGGGTGCCCCAAGGACATGTTTACATAGTTCCCTATTCCAGATGGGTAAGTCTCTCCTTGAAAGAGCAAGAACCAGACTGAGTAGAAGATGAAAGAAGGAAGCCAAATAAAAGTTCTCTTCCCCTTTTTCTTTACTTCAAAGCTGGAACTGAAGAGGTGTGCAGAATGTGTGTGTGTGTGTGTGTGTGTGTGTGTGTGTGTGTGTGTGTATGGCTATGTGGAAAAGTACAAAATGGATTAGATGACAAAGTATTAAGAATATCCAGGTAGTTCCTTAAGGATTATATCACGAGCATGTGTGTACTTATAAATTATGATGATGAGGCTGCAATGTAACCTGGAACCAGTCAGCCCCTGCCTCCTCAGTAGGCACAGTCACCAAAGACCCATCACTAAAGTCCTTGGTGCTGTCAAATGGTTCCACACCAGAAACAGACTGCAACTCGTCAATGGAAACGACATTCAGGAGACCGCTTTGCTTTCTGCTTTGTCAGACCTTCCAAGAACCATGGGACTTTTCTGACGTGCAGCTAAATCCTTTGCGTCTCGTTGCCTCCACGACAATATGAATTCCATGAGAGTGGGGACATTTTGGCTTTTCTACCTGTATCCCTGGAACTGTGCACATAGGAAGTGTTTAAAGAATATTTTTATGTATTCATTACGGTGATGGGCTGTACTTTTTTCTTGTAACAAAGACATCATGATGGTTCAACCATTGGTGGACTGAATTATTGAGGTTGGATCTAAGCAGACATTATCATGACAATTTATAAATCTGAGCCAAACAAAGCTGGCTGGTGCAAAGGGGATTGAACTCATGCCTTTCCTCTAATTAGCACCATGCTTTAACGAAGGAGCTGATCAAATAAATGCCATTTCATGATGAGCGGCACGTATAAACCCACGAAGCATCAACTTGAAAAAAATCAACTTAATGTAGCTGTTTTGTTCTAAGATTATAAGATTGAAAAGTAAACTATTCGTTGTTTTGTTTTTGCTTGGGGTCTAGGTCTACCTGCCTCAGGGCAGCAAGGTAGCACAGTGAATGGGCACTGGGCATGGAGTCAGGAAGACCTGAGTTCAAATCTAGCCTCAGACACTTGCTAGCTGTGCGACCCTGGGCAAGTTGCTTAACCCTGTTTGCCTCAGTTTCCTCATCTGCAAAAAGAGCTGGAGAAGGAAATGGCAAAGTATTCCAGTATCTGTGCCAAAAAGATCCCAAATGGGGTCATGAGGAGTTGGACATGATTGAAACAATGAAACAAAGACATTAATTCCCTATCTCATCTAGGCTGAAAGTGCAGCAGTCACTAATACCCTGATCCCAATGTGGACTGTTATGGGAGTTTTGATTTGCTTTGTTTCCGATCTGAGCCAGTTTGTCCCCCCTTAATCAGGCTGGTGACCATCCTCTCCCAAGCTCTCACCATATTGGTGCCAAACGGTGCAGATACCCAGTTGGCTTAATTCATTGAAGCTGATCACTCAAGTGACCCACTAGCCTCATCTTCCCTGGTAGCAGGGATTACAGACAAGTGCCAAGACACTGCTAAATTTTAAGTTTGAAAACAGTCTTTTGAAGACAATACAAAGCAGGGAAGGGGAGCAAGAATATGGACAGAAGAAAGTACTCTTTATATCTTCCCTTCCTTCTCCAAATTAAAACAAAAAGCACAATGTCTTCCCTGTACTCTTCTAAAGTACAAACTGTAGCCAAGCAGTGACTGATCATTATTCCAACATCAGCTCACTTTCTGTGCTACTCAAAATCCTAGAGAATGCCAACTCCTTAGGGATTTCCAGGAATGAGGCCTGGACTCCATTTTTTTCCCCTTGTCATCAGTCCAAAGGAACTTCTTCATCTAAAGGAGCAGTTATGGAGAATCTCTGAACTTGTCAAGGATATCTCAACTGTATGGACAAGCACATTAATTTAATCTCTATTTCTTCTTGGATGTGTCACTACATCATTTATTTTCTGGAAGAATTCTAAGAGCTCTAGATGTCTAATTAGATATGCTATGAGATCACAGACTATTGGAAAAATGTCTTTAGCACCAACCTGTGTTTGGGGTTAGACTTGATATTTATTATGGCTTCATGGGAATCTGGTACTTTGACTAAGGGGGACATTGATAAACTGGAGCATGACCAGAGGAGAGTAACTAGAACACTTGAGGAGATTAGAAACCAAGCCTTCTGAGGTCTGGTGGAAGGAACAGGATGTTTAACCTGAAGAAGAAAATGCTTAGTGGAGAGATGATCACTGTGACTGAAATGTCACATTGAAGAAGCATTCGACTTGTTGTGCTTGGTCCCAATGGGTCCAAGTTATAAGGAGGCAGATTTCTCTCGGTATAAGTAGAAATGCCCCAATCATTTAGAGCCATCTAAAAGTGGAATTGGCTGCCTTAGAGTGTGATGACTTCCCTGTCAGTGGAAGTCTTTAAGAAGAGGCTGGAGGACAAGTATTTGTCAGGAATGTTGCTAAATGGGAATTGTGCTTTGGAGGGCTTTGGTTGATTCTTGAGATGCTTTCCAGTCCTAAAATGCTATGTTTCTATAAACAGGGAAAAAAGAACCCATAAGAACTCTAGTTTCAGCTGAAGTTGGCTTATGGTATACTGAATTAGGATCATCAGCTCACGTGAAGTTTGGGCAATGACTCAGGAAGGGTATCTGGGAGATGAGGAATGGGCTACACCAGGTGGTACCAGAAAATAGTCTAAGACACTTTTAACTTACAAATGATTTGCTTAATTGACTTCCTCTAACCCTTCTCACCAGGACAAAGCAAGCAATATCCTTTGCTACTTTCCTGGGACTTCTTTTCCCCTTCATTTTCGCTAGTAAAGAACACACCTTGATGTTCTTTTTTTTTTCCTAAAGCTGATTCCCAGACACATAATGAGGGTGGGTGGGGAAACTAGAATTTGTTCCAGGGCCGTGAAATTAGGAGGATACTATCAGTACAGTCATTGGCACAGAGGCACCTGAATTTAGCGCCTAGTCAGCAAGAAGAATTCCATCAGATGGTAGATTTTCACGTGCTTCCTGCCACGACTCCCCTACCACCAGCTCCTTCGCAGAAGCTTTTGAGAGACTTGTCCCTGGTGCGAACATCTCCAATTACAGTTCTGTGGATCTCCCTTGGAGAGAAATGTGGGATTTGCCTCAGGCCCTACAAAAGCTAAGGCTGGTCCTGAGTTCATGATTCCAAGGGATGTGTATGTTTAGGAACTCCAGTCCTATAGTAACTGAAAGCAGTGGAGAGACAGGCACTGAGGGGACTGCATTTCTTTTTCGTATCCATTTTTTCTGTCTTGGTCATGTGCTCTTTGACCAAGAGTGAGAGAAATAGAACAGGAGAATGAGATGGTGAGAGCAGTCAAAGGCCTCAGCAGAGAAAGAAGAGTCCCAATAGCAAGGTAGAAAGCAGAATGCAAGGTGAAGATTGGAGTGGAGAGAATTAGAGAACTCGAACTGTAGAAGTGAGGATATAATAGTGGAGAATGTCTGTGGTGTTTGAAAAAAAAGCCTCCTTAGGTGCCGTCCAACTTGTTTTGTCATTGTTGAATCATTTTGCAGTCGTATCTGACCCTGTGACCCCTTTGGGTTGGGAGGGGGGTGTGTTTCTTGGCAAGGATACTGGAGTGTTTTGGTTCAACTTGTACCTGATGACTAAAAGTTCCTTAGTCTGTTCACCATGTTCCTTTGGGACAGATAAAGGGTTTATATAGTTGAATGCTTATTCTAACTGATAATGTCCCCATTGTCCTTTGTCATTCCTATACTTTTGGAGAACTGAGGGTATCTTTGTGGAGTGAGAGAGAATGGAGAGGGTGCCTTAAATGTTGGATGAGTGTTCATGGGTAGGGGGAATGTACATTCAGCTCCTGAAGATCAGTGGGCAGACTGTCCCATTCCTTACTCTCCTTACTCACCACTCTCGTGTGATATAAACCAGGTGGGACAAAGACACCATCTCATTATCTATTCCAGGAACATTAGGAATGGGGCCTGATCCGAGGAGGTGGCTTGGAGTCATCAGTTCTCAATCTTTGGACAATTTTCTGTTGCCCAGAATGGGCCACTCAGAGGTCAGGCAGAAGATATTATCTTCCATTTTCCATGATTCATTCATTCACAGAGGTAACTGAAAATTGCATGCAGTTATTTTTAGAGGTGATTTCTTGTGATTGTGTTATTTGTCAAATTATTACTATTACTGTAGTAGCTAGAGTCAGGTAGGCTGAGCTTCCACTCCTGGGTCTGACATTTGCTAACTGTAATCATGGGCAAGTCACAGAGTCACAGGATTTGAGAGTTGGAAGGAGCCTCAATGTCCATACCTGAAAGAAACCTCCACTATAGCATCCTTAGTAGTGGTCATTTCGCCTGTTTTCTAATCTGTAGACTAGGGATAATAAAATAATACCAGTGAAACCTGGATCACCAAGTTATGACTAACATCAAAGTGCTTTACAAACATTAAAATGTTATGGAACTGATCATTTTGATTGTTTTGTAGGTGAAAAATATTACTTAAAAAAAACTTGTAGAGAAATCTGAGAGAATCATACAGTCCAATGTGCATGGTAGGGCAAATTTGAGTTAAATCTTAAGCTGTTGGAATGGATTTTCCAAGGTACTGAAACTTATAAAAGAGCAAAAGGCATTTTTAGGTTTTGTATAAAATTCTCTTTAATGGGTTTTTACTGACACATAAAAGCACTCACAGTGCCGAAACATATAAAAAGAACAACAATTTCGATGTTAAATCATGGAAGGGAAATAACATACAAAAGATCTCTGGCCACAAAGCACAAATCAACTGGCATATTTTTGGTTTGTTTTCTGTGTCAAAACAGCTAAAGTGGATGCTGAGTGAAGTGAGCAGAACCTGGAGAACATCGTACACAGTAATGACAACGCTGGGTGATGACTGACTTTGACAGACTTAGCTCTCCCCAGCGATGCAAAGATCTAAGACTACTCCAAAAGACACATGATGGAAAATGCTATCCACATCCGGAGTCTGAATGCAGATTAAAACATACTATGTGCTCTTTTTTGTTTCGTTTCTTCTTTCTTGTAATTCCTTCCATTGGTGCTAATTCTTCTTTACAACATGACTAATGGGAAAACGTTTAAAAAATGTATATAGTCTATATCGGATTGCATGTGGTCTTGCAGAGGGGAAGAAAATTTAGAATCAAAATCCTCTGGAAATGAATGTTGAGAACTAAAAAAAAAGTTAATAAAAAATAAAAAAATAGACCTCCCCCCTCCCTCCCCCCAAAAAACCCAACTGAAGTGGATGTTTCTGTAATGTTGCGACAATCAAGTACACACAGCTATTTCATTTCCCCAATACTCTGCTCAGAATTCTTTGGGAAATAGTATAAGTATGATTTCCAATTTATAGATGAGAAAACAGGTTCAGAGACGTTCAGTGACTTGTCTGTGGCCACAAAGCTAAGGCACACTGGATCTGGGATTCCAGTTTAGATCTCCTAATTCTAAGTCTCGCCCCCTGAATCGTCATATCTTCTTGATCTATGTAGCATGAAATGAAATGGGGATTTGGCCCCTAGGCATGATTTTCATAGTTAACCAAATCTAGGTGAAATATAACCTGAACAATTCATATGTTTTGAAGCTTGGTGTAACAGAATGGGAGTAGGAATGTCAGAGAGGCAGGGTAACAAGATAGCTTAGATGGTTGCCCTGGGAGTCAGGAAGGCATTTATTTAAGTCTTGCCTGGGATGTTTAACTAGCTGTGTAACCAGGGGCAAATTGCTTAATCTCTCTGTTCCCCAGGTAATTCTTTAAGTCAATCAATTACAGGTGTGTTGATGAAGTGTATTGGTGGAAGGAGTTCATGGACTCATAGGATCTTAGATATAAGGCTGGAAGAGACCTCAGAGGTTATCCCATGTGACACCCTTATTTCATGGATGAGGAAACTGAGAGCCAGAGAAGTTAGAAAACTTGTTCAAGATCACCTAGATACAGGAAGGGACAAAGACGGGATTTGAACTCACATCCTGGGTAACTCCAAGTTCCCTTTCCACTATTCTGCTCCCTCTTTACATCAGGGAAATCACAGGCTTAGACCAAAAAATAGTGTTTGACTGGAGGGAAAAAGATTCCACTGAAGTGTTAATTAAAGGCTTGGTTAATTTATTTTGGATCTGGGCAACAGTTTCAACATCTAGTGGCCAGAAGAGGTTCTGGATTTTAAAGAAGCTTGTTGGTAGTGGGGAAGGTAGAAAACAAATGATACCCAAAGTCAAAACCTATATCTGGATCACTGAGGTTCAAAATTCTAAGAACCTTCTGGCTACCAGGGGTAGGGAACCCATGGCCTTGAGGCCACAGCTCTCAGCACTGTCCTTGGCACTAGTAAGCGCTTAATATTTAAATATTTGCTGACTTCCTGACTTCCCTTTTCTTACCTTCAGATTGCTATGGGACTGGAGCCCCATCTCTGGCCCCCAACTGAAGCCAGAATGATGGCAGCTCAGAAGATGGAGGATGGAGCCTCCAAGCCTCTCCCCATTACTCCTCTTACCAAATGGCCTTGTCTGGTAAGGGAAGAGTTTATAATCTTTTGGGTTACTATGTCAAGAAAACACAAATGTGCACAAGGAAAAAGAATGGAGTATACTCCTATTAATTTCCTAGAAGACCACTCTGATAACACCAGGTATCATCAAGATATTGCTACTCGTGGTATCATGAAAATCTGATGCCTGGCATTTTAAAATCATCCAGTATAGGAAAAGTAGACAATGGATGGTGATAAAACAAAGCAAGTCTAAAAGTCCAACAAAATCTAAGAAAATATACATTTTTTCTGATGAAGTCTTAAAAAAAAAAAGGGTGGGAGAACTAATAAATAAGAAAGTAAGGATATTTCTCCAAACATTATCAATCATTTCATAAAGCATGACTTTGGGAAGATTGTTAGTAGTAAATATGTATGTGATATTCTGTACTTTTTTTTTTACACGATCATTCTGGTTATTTATTTTTGCTATCCCTTCTAATGAACTCCGTAATCTCTGTGATACATAGATATTTCATAACAATTGGTATATTCCAAAGCCTACTTCTCAAAAGTATCCCCTAAAAGTTTAAAAAAAAACTAAACAAACCCTGTGGGTCCCAAAAGAAAGCCGCCTCTGTTGTCAATTAAAACAAATTATGTGCATAGAGAACTATAAACTATCCTGGTGCAACAAATATTCAGAAGTTTAAATCGGGCCATTGTAGACAAAGCAAATGAAACTACAACACCCAATGAAAAGCATAGCCTTATTTGGTTTATCCATGAAAGTCCTTCCTTTAGATTGTCTTAATATGCTAGCTCAACACACAACTACTTCTCAGAGGTAAAAATGCTGTTTATTACATTCCTGTCTAAAATGCAAAATATTGGGCTAAGAACTCTATTTTCATAAAACAGAACTCGAAATTCTCAAAAACCTGGAATTCAGAATCCAGAACGCATCTTGAATTTGTGTTCAATTAATTAAATCTTAGTTAATGAGTTAGTTTAAAGAAAATTGTCTTCTCTTTTTGCTTTCCAAGCTTATGTAACCAACAAACCCAAACCAATCAAGTCTATCCTAGTACAACCAACTGTCAGCCGAGGCGCTGAGGTTCTGATAATACTTTTGAACTTGCTATTTTGTTGCCAGCACACAAGCCACTTTGTTTCTTTTGATTTGCCCAACCTGCTAGCGTCTAATTAGGGAAACAGGCATGGAGGGAGTTTGACAAACAGTCGGGCCGAGATAGGCTGTACATATTCATACACACCAATAAATGAAGTTAGGAAGTGGAAGATGCGGTAAAAATACATTTCGAGAGTTTCGCTCTGGTTTCATGTAACAGCACTTCCATAAAGCACTTAGAACACTAAGGCAGCAGTACCCTTCAGATAGGACACAGGGGACACATCCTTTAAATAAATGTGATCCTTTGCCTGAACAGAAGTTCCAACCTGCTCAATTATCATTCATTTTGTTCGTTTTATTATTATTATTTTTTCCCCAAGCGTGAACGAAGACCCCCCGGCCTCTGAAGCTTTGCAGGCAGCCCTTGGCCCGTCTAGGTTACTGGTGATTATTCATCCAGCCGCGATCTCCCAGTCGTGAGCTTGGGGCAAAGCTGTTTTTCAGCCTTCTCCGCTACTTTGGAGAAACTGAGGAGGAGGAAAGTGGTGTAGGCACTTTAGATCGAGCCACCAATACGCAGGTGAGTCAGTCAAGGAAAAGAGCAAGGCCGAGGACAGTGTAGAAAGAAGTCCCTGTAACAAACTCAGATGCGTGGAACTTAAAAGGCATCCCAGGCTTGCTCGGCACTAAAAACAATGGCCATAGCTAAGGACGATGAAAACAGCTGCAAGAAAGCTTTGATACAGAGGGCATCCCCTCCCTCACTGTGGGGGCAGTTCTTCCAGAAGTACTCGCCTCTGGGAGACTGGGTTAGGAGTCCCTAGGGGGCCAGGTTCGGGCCTCCTGGAACTTCTGGCTGGCTCTTTTATTACAGTGACAATGGGAAAAGTGGGGGGCGAATGGGCTGCTCGGTAGAGGGAGAGAGAAGGGAAGATTGAGGGCTGACGGGATCACTCGGGAGCAGCAGCCGAGGCAGTGATTTGCTCCTGCACTGTGACCCGGGACAGCAGACTTTTTTATACCCCCACCCCCCCACCCCACCCCCGCCCTTTCACTCCACCGCTCTCCCCTCCTCTTCCTTCTTTCCTTTTAAAGGACTCCTTCCCGGGAAAGCTGTCAGCAGCTCTGCTCAGACCAGAGGAGCCTCTTCTCCCTCTGCCCGCGGAGCGGTGATGAGCCCTCGGGACGAGCGCCTTCATCGCCTGCCTCGTCTGCTGTCCAGCCGCCGCCACACGTGGGACGCCTCTCCCGTTCTTACCGGGCTCGGGTCCCTTGGGTTACTCCAGGCAGTTCGGAAAGGTGCGGGGAGAAAGACCTCCACCAGCGACTTCCCACCTCTTGGTGTGATTCCTCCTGCAAGGAGTGGGGAGGGAGTAGGGGCGGGGGGGTTGGCAGGGTGTTAGAAGCGCCCCCAAGCCCAGAGAACTATGATCCGGGTAAACAGCCTCGGCAGCAGCAGCAGCAGCAGCAGCCCCAGGAGCCTCGGTCACCCAAGCAGCAGCAGCCAGGGCGGCCGTCGCCCCTGCCCCCTCCGGCGCGTCCTGCTAGCCAGTGGATTCCCAAGGAAGCGCCTCGCGTAGCCCTCTCCTTGAGCGCTCCCCCGACCTCGGCCGACGTCTGCCTGATGCACCATGCTGACCTCGGGGCTGCGGGGATCCGAGAGCCACCGCCACCGCCTGCCTGGCTCGTGCTGATCTCAGCGGGAGCAGCCCGGGGTGCTGGGCGACGACGCGCCCCCTGTTTCACAAGTTACTGCCTAAGGGAAGCCAGCGCAGGTCCTGCCCGTGCCTCCCGCCACCACACCCTCTCCTTTCCCTAAAATCCTTCGGGAAGGCGATGGGGGCGCTGCTGGCTCTCTGCCTCCTCTTGGCCTGGTTGCGCTGGGGCCCCGCCGGGGCGCAGCAGGACGGGGAGTACTGCCACGGCTGGGTGGACGCGCACGGCAACTACCACGAGGGTTTCCAGTGCCCGGAGGACTTCGACACGCTGGATGCCACCATCTGCTGCGGCTCCTGCGCCCTGCGCTACTGCTGCGCTGCCGCCGACGCCAGGCTCGAGCAGGGAGCTTGCACCAACGATCGCGGCGAGCTGGAGCACCCGGGCATCACCGCGCGTAAGTGTCGCTCCCCCATCTCGCCATCCGTGCTGGCTTGTGCGCGCTCGTGTGTGGGTGCGCGCGTGCCTGGTCTGTTTCTACCCTACCCCCTCCCAAGGTTGAGCCCCTTAGAGGACCGAGGGGGAGGAAGGAGGGGCTGCTTTCTCGGTTCCCTTCCGACTCCCCCTCACATCCCCCCAGGGCTAGTCCTCCGTGTGGGACTAGAGGGGACGGGTGTGAGACCGGGGACGCGGGTGCCCAATTCCACTCCTCCCCATCCCACTTTCCGTGGCCGGGCAGAGGAGGCGCGCAGCCCATGAGATGGGCACGGGTCCGAGTGCCAGTTAACCTGAGGAAGCCGGCCCTCCCTCCCTGGCGGAGATCAGATCTAGTTCTGATTTCTCAGGACTTAGCACGGAGCCTGGCACTCCCTAAGCTGCCCTCACTTAGGCGCCAAGGGCTGGCATGCTTGCCCCGTGTACGTGGTATTGTAGGCTTGGGCGACAGTGCCCCAATTCTCCGAGTTTTCCACGTAGACTAGTGAGGTGAGTGGGGGGAGAGTGCGGGTCTGCGGTGTCCCTGGAGCTGGGAGACTTTAGTGAGTGCTGATGGAGTGTGAAACTTTACTCCGGACGCCAGTTAATCAACAGCCCCGCGCCGAAGGCAAAGCCTCAGTCACTTTTTCTTTTAACTCTTTCCCGCCCCCCTCCCCCATCCCCTTTCCTTTCTTTGCATCGAATTACCCTTTCCCTCCCCCCACGAGCAAACTGAAAACAGCGCAAATCCCCGCCACCGGCGTGGCGATTTTAAAAGCCCCAGTAGGCAGCCCTCCTCCCCTTTATTCTCGCATCACAAAACACGGCTCGAGTTTCCGCTACCTTCAGAGCCGAATAAATCACCGGCCCGGCCCGGGAACCTTATACCTTAGGAAGAAGGCTGGCTGGGTTTTTTTCCACCTGAGTCTTAACTTTGGGCAAACACTCTAGGCATGGTTTAAAGGTCAACGAAACCAGAGGAGACAGCGAGGCCAGGGAGCCCTGACGTCGTGGAGATTTGGAGCAAACAGGTGAAGTGGCCAGAGGGCAGCTGCCGGGTCGGTGGGAGTAGGTAAAGGCAAGCGAAGAAGCCCTCCGCAGATGAGAGGGATTGCTTTTGGAAAGGGAAGGAATAAGAGCTTTCCTGGATAAGTGTTTTTAGAATCTGGTTATTCCCCTCATTTCTTTGTGTTTGGGGGTCACTCGTACGTCAGGAGGAAGACTTGGGAAGTAGTTGTGGGGATTATTTTAAATGCTCCTTGTGAGTAGCCTGCTTACTCCGCAAAAACAGCTGCCTGTATTAATGAATCCATTTACATGGTTTTAAATCACTTTGCAAACTTGAAAAACCTCTATAAATGTCAGTTATTATTATTGTTGTTATAGAAAAAGAGAGGGCACCAATCTCTCCCAACCACTCCTTCCTCCTCCTCCTCCTCCTCATTTCAGAACCTGGTACCTCCTTTGGGTTGGAGATTCTTAAACCATTTATGCTTAATTTCTCGGGTTACAGCATTCTTGCTACTAGCTGCCTAGGAATCTCTCTCTCTTCCTCTTTCTCTCTCTCTCTCTCTCTCTCTCTCTCTCTCTCTCTCTCTCTCTCTCTCTCTCTCCCTCTTTCTCTCTGTCTTACGTCTCTGTCTCCATCTCTGTCTCTCTATGCATTGTCCCTCCTCCATATTTTCTTTACAGTGAACAGAGTCACACCTAAAAGGGGGCAAGCAATACTGTGGATTTCTCTCCACATCCCTTCAACCCATCTGGCTACCGCTAAACCTTTCTTAAATGCAGCTTTTACAAGGGAAGTCTTGGCCAACTTGGGCGATTAACTGATGAACAGAGAGACAGTACATGAGACATATACATCTCATATATATTTACATGGAGTGGGTGCAAATAAAGATGGAATTTGACCTTGCTTATGAAAAAGGTTGTCATGCAGAAAATTAGGGTTGAAGATATCAAGAATCGCAGCAGTAGCATGGTCAGTCTTTGGCCCAGTCCCACCTCTCAGGGGTTCAGTAACAGTGAGATTTAGGGGCCTAGATGCCTTGAAATAAACATTTAGTCCTTCTTGGGCCCAGGGAGTTGTTGATAAGAAGCTGTAGAAGAGATGTGACTAAGTCATGAAGAGGATTAGGAAACAGAGAATGCTGTGGATTTTTATACGGGTTTCTGGAGTTTCTTAAAACAAGTTCTAAATGCAGGTCAAACCAGGTCCCAGGCTTTCAGCTGTGAATTGGTGCTTCTGGTATGCCAGAGAAAGTTTTCAAGACAAGTCTGATCTGAATAACATTTTAACATTTTAACACTATCAAATTAGTCCAAATTAAACTCTGCTGCCCCTACCCCCATTGCTATAATGAGGGCAGGGATTTTTCAGCCATAATGATTTCCCAGCGAGGGTAATATAAAGATGTGGCTAACAAATTGCAATCTTGGTTTGGTTTCTCCCTCTTTAGTCATTAGACCTGGAATCAATGTGCATTGGAAGTTGTAAATAAAAAGTTTTGAGAAATGGAGTTACAAGACCTCTGGGTCTCCCACATCTTGAACTCAAGCCAATGAGCAGCCAGAACATGATACTTTTAAATAGAACGGGAAGGCATTGAAAGTATTTAACAAGAACATCTTCCTTTTTTTTTTTTTTTTGGCTTTTAGAACCAGTCTACGTGCCATTCCTGATCGTTGGCTCCATCTTCATCGCCTTTATTATCCTGGGCTCCTTAGTAGCTATTTACTGTTGCACCTGCTTAAGACCTAAACAAACCTCTCAGCAGCCCATTCGTTTCTCACTTCGAAGCTATCAGAATGAGACCCTACCCATGATTCTGACCTCCACTAACCTCAGGACACCCTCAAGGCAATCCAGCACTGCGACCAGCTCAAGCTCCAATGGAGGCTCCATTCGAAGATTTTCTTTCGCCAGAGCTGAGTCTGGTTGTCTGGTGCCCTCACCTCCTCCACCTTACACATCAGGCTGTTTACAGACAGGTCATTCAATCCACCTGACTCAACCATCTGGATTCCTGGTGTCACCACAGTATTTTGCTTATCCCCTCCAGCAGGAGCCAACACTTCCTGGGAAAAGCTGCTCAGACTTCAGCCCAAGTTGATATGAATAATGCAGCAGAGTAAAGGACAAGTGGAGTGTGTTTTGAGTTATGCTCATGTTAACACTAAGATGATGTTCTGGGGCATCAGAACAAGATCATCATGGAAAAATATTTCTTTTCTAGAATTAATATGTTCTCTCATTTGGATTACACAAAATGGATGTTTTAGGTAATTACTTTTTTTTTTTGCCTTTTTCTAAAAAAAAGGTGACTATTACATTTTAATTTGATTTACTCATAATTGCAGCAATTAGAAGTTCAAACCAGTTTCTGTTGAAAATATTTCACTAGTCAACTCAAAACATTGTTTGTATAGAAGATATTAGGAGTTACTCTTTTAAGACTGAGTGGTTAATTTAATTATAACAAAAAAGGAAGTACCTGATTATAGTTATCAGAAATTCATCAAAAAAAAAACCCTAATCACTTCTTAATAAACGAAGGGAACCCTGAGCATCTTGGACAGTATTTAAATACGTTGAGATAATTATTGTATTAGTAACCACACAACTCAAAATACATACTTTTCAGAAGACAAGACGATATGAAAAAATTTAATAAGTAATTTTCATTGTTAGGCAAATCCTAACTAAGATTTCCCCCTAGGGAATATTTATTGTGAACTTTGGTTCAGTGACATTTAGTATATAAATGAAAGTTGGACAATTGAATCTTAAAGTTTTATTTGTAAAATTAATTATGTAAAAAATGTGATATTTGTAATTTAATGTATTTACACATTGACAATACTAATTATTTAGTAATCACACTGAATTTTTATGTTAATAAAAGCTGTGGTTAAAATTCCCATTATTGTTAATCTGTGGTAGATAGCTAAGTCCAAGCGTTCTTTGAGCAAAGACCAGATACATACATACTGTCGTGAGATGCAGTATTTGATTTATTTTTGTGAAAACTTTATAGTGTTTAATCAAAGCACTTCATTTTATAGAAGACCTATGTAAACCACTTGATAATCAGCAAGAGACATTTATTACTAAATTTAGAAATTTAGTGGTATCTAATATTGAATTTAAATTGCGTTAAAAAGCAATTTCTTATATCTGATTATAAAAAATATGCAGGTAATAAGCATATATTCAGCACTTACTATATTCTCACTTACCATATTCTAGGCACTGTGCACCTAAAAAGGTGAAGAAAGTTAGTAAAAATGCTATCTATTGTATCTTCCTTTCTTTTATGACAGTCACTTATTCAGGGATAGACCCTTATGATCATCTAAGAACAACTTGGTTTCTGTACGTCCTCCAAATATTTTTAAAATGGATCTGAAACTTGTATTAGTGATAATGGCTTGTATCATTGATACAGGTTGCAGTTGTTTTCATATGTGGAGTCTTTGCATACATAACTGCTTCACTACCAGTGAAACATAAGTTGAGGTTTCTCTAGTGTCTATGTATGCAGAGTATGCAGAAGATACAAATAAATATAAAACAGTTGCTTATCTCAGGAAACCTGTTCGTCTGTTGACCGATCTAAATCTTGGTATATCCCCAGATGATAAGTATACATACACATTTGCTATGGCTTAAAGGTTCTGCTTCAGTCTATGAAACAGCACAACTCAGACTCACAGAGATCAAACTACAACTTTAGCATTGTCAACAGTATATTCTAACCAACTGAGCTTGTTGGCTATAAGTAATTGAATGGTTTTTTTTTAAAAGACTTATTAGTTAAAAATTGTACTACGCCTTCTCTTTTTATTTCTGTAATAAATTCATGGGAAACCTGTTTAAAACAAATCTATTGATGTGAGGAATTTAATAGGGTTTCTGAAGTTAATTTATTAAAATCTTTAAAACCTCAACCTTAAGTCTTTCTAAGCACTATTTCCACTTTAGAGTGGTCATTAACTTCCAACATATTCACACTCTTTCAGCATTGCTGGTAATGGAAACTTATAAGGATAGCTTCAAGAGTAAGAAGTCTCCTGTAAATGGCATTGTGAAAGCAGTCCAGAATAATTGTTGCATAATACACATCCATAGAAAATAGATACCATTTGTGTGAGTTTATTATAGGCCTAGAGAGAAAAGGGCCCTTATGGGAGATCTAGGGTAATCCCTTCATTTCATAGATAGAGAGGAATAAACAAAAGCCCTGAAAGGGGAAGCAACCCGTCCAGTGCTTAAGCAGTAGATACGCTACGTGCCACTTTCCCTACACCTTTGATAATGTCAATTTCACAATAATTTCATCATTCTTTCGCATTAACTCAATTAACATTTCTTAATCCAGTATGTGGCATAAGCCTATAATAAAGTACCCCTCTATATACCTTGGATTTATTCATACAGATTAGATGTTATGATAGAAAGTGTAGAAATGTAGTGACATAATGGAGAAAGTCTATACATTTAACAGTGTCCTCGCTGTCTGTCCAGCAATAGTGTCACATTGATGTACGGGAATGTTCTTTCAGACAACAGAACAAAAAGATTCTATGACATTTAATTCATTTCTTGCAATTGTCCCATGATGTAAGAAACGGATATGGGCATCCCTCTGGTGTCTTTCAGCAGTCAGTGTTGCCTGCAACCTCATGATTATAGCCAGTAGGATAATCCCCGCTCCCAAATGACTTTCATAACTAGGTGATTAAGTATAAATTGCACTTGACTATTGTTTTAGTTGAACAACCAGCATTCATCTGCATTAAACCATTATTGTGGATAATGTAAATCCTACAATAAAAGAAGAGGCACATATCTGACCTTATATTTCCTGGGGTGGGGTGGGGGACATTTTGTTGACCTACTTTTCAGGCAATCTATTAAAAGGAAAAGTTATGATCAATTCTTACAATGCTACTGCAAAACAGATTTTCTTGATTAGAGTTCTCTGTGATAAACAGGAGAATTTGCTTTGGCTCTTTAGACACAATTATCCCTTGGCTGTTGACAGAGTGGGGCAGCTATACGGTGAAGTGGAGAGAGTGCCAGACTCATCTTCCTGAGTACAAATCTGGCACCAGACAGTAACTATGTCACCTTGGGCATATCATTTAACCCTGTTTACCTCAGTTTTCTCATCTGTAAAATGAGCTGGAAAAGGAAATGGCAAACCACTCCAGTATCTTTGCCAAGAAAACCCCAAATAGGATCATGAAGAATAGGAAATGAATGAAAAACTGAACAACAAAATGACAGAATATTTTAAATAACTGACAAGCTTCTCTTTAAACACAACAAATCTACCACTACATCAACGTGTACTTGGGAATGGCAAACTTACTTTATTATTGGCTTAAGAAAAAATAATTAAGCAGATTTACTGGGTAGCTAGGTGGACAGCACAGTTCAAGAATGCAGAGTCAGGGAGATCTGAGGTTTAAATTTAGTCTCATACCCTGAGGCAAGACAAAATTTCTATCTGCTTCAATTTCCTCATTTGTAAAATGACATATAAAGAGATTATTTGTGAAGTATTTTGCAAACCTAAAAGTGCCATATAAATTGTAGCCATTATAAAAATATTCATATAATGCATTCCAAAACAAACATAAATGATTTAATTGACTTTTTTTTTTATAATCTATTTTACTTTGTGGATAATCTCATTAGTGTTGGGGAAAAGCTTTTAAATTGTCCAAATAGATGACATTCTTGGGAGTTTTCCCTACTTTTTTTCCTTTTCTTTTAGGGGAATTTCTTCTTAACCCGTGCGGTACCTAAAATTTAGTTTGTTAAGAAATTATTCATATTTTTAATTAAGGAACTTCCATAGATGAAGGTGGCATTAAACTCAATTAAGATGTATCCAAGAGTGTTTCATTTACTTTTGAAAGCTCACAGTAGAAAGTGGTGGACTT
Organism: Notamacropus eugenii; assembly: GCF_028372415.1. NCBI lineage: Eukaryota > Metazoa > Chordata > Mammalia > Diprotodontia > Macropodidae > Notamacropus > Notamacropus eugenii. The sequence continues at coordinate 96,415,607 of NC_092877.1, forward strand.
TGGTATTGAAAACCTGGGTTTAAACTCCAGCTTTGTTACTACCTGGGCAAGTCAGCTGACCTATCTGGGTCTTATTTTCCTAATCAGTAAAATAAGAGGGTGGTACTAGAGTACCTCCAAGGTTGTCCCTTCTAGCTTTTAAAAAAATTATCCTATGACCTGAGGGTGAATAAGTACAACAAAAATAAACCTGAATGTGTGTGCGTACACACACATATGGTTATGCATAGTAAAAACATAGTAATTTGGGTTTCACCACTTAGGAATTTGTGATGGTTGTCCTGGGACAGACTGAAATTTACTTTCGTACTATCTGAAAAAGGATTTGCTTAGAGCACTAATAGTGAAGAAAGACTCCATGGGGATATGTCTAACCTCAAGAAAAGAAACTGTTACTATGCTGTTTATCTGCACACAATTGTTGCTAATCCCAATTAATTATCTGGCCTGACAAGAATTCTGTTGAAACTCTAGTTATTGTGTATTCTTGAAACTAATAAAATGAAATTTCATATTTTCTATTCAGTATTTCTTACTAGTAACTTATAAATAGTCCAGGCTGATGATATATTGTTCTTTTTCCAATTAAGATGAGGTGGTTTGTGTTATTAAAAATAGAGAAATGTGAAGTCAGAAATGCTAAGAATACATAGAGAAATAAACTACAGTTCTGGGCAAAGGACTTCAAAATTCTCATAATATATATACCTTAAAGTAGTCAGGACAAGTACAATGTGTATTAATACCAAGTGTCCAATTAAATCTGCTAATAGTTCAGGAATGATTTACGAGTAGTAAAAACAATTTTCTCTTTCTCCTATTTCCATACAAATAAAACACATACTTCCAACGAAGAGTAAAAGTACATTCAATCATCATTATGTTTCATTTCATTAGTTTAAAAGGAGGGGGTGTTTGGTGGGTTGTAGGTTTCAAAAAACAAATTCTTTTCCAAAGCAATACAGGTTCTATACATCATTAAAGAAACTCAAACAACTATTTTGAAATTTTTTTGGACGAGTATTGAAAACATGAAGACTTTTCTTTATGTAATGACATTTTATTTCATTTTTAATAACAATTAAAAGACAATGCATTTAAAATTTGCAGGTCAAAACATGCACATTCACAAAATGCCAGTGACATGTAACACTGCACAGAACTGAACATTACTAAATTTTAATAACTATTTATAAAACACAGTGCATTTAATGTCAAGTTAAAACAAACCTGAGAAAACTACCATAAACACGAAGTCAAACAACTCTCCACTCATGCAATTGTGAAGGTCCCACAACAGTTTCTGCAGTAACAGCGTGGTGCTGTCAGAAAATCCCCTACCTTCCCTTTAATACAAACTGTACTTTTGTCTAGCTGCTGCTTTCAGTGCAGCACATTCACTTAATATACACTGAAATACTTAAGTTCAAAATGAAGCTTAAGGTAGGAAAAAACTCACTGCTAACTGTATTTATGGCTTCTATTCTAGAACAACAAAACACAAACGTAATCTTTTTATATATTCTGGTCACATTTTTACAACAAGAGATTCACTTATAGAAGTCAGAATTAAGAATAAGCAGATAGGAAAATTCAATCTTCAGAATGCTACCATATTTCCTGCTTGAGGTTTATTTGCCAAGAAACTTTAAAATGCAAAATTTCTGCCAATCAATCCAAATAAATGATTTAGTTAAATATGCTGAAATTTGTTTGAAAAGAATATACTCATCTAAAAAGGTCAAACTGAGGACCAATCTGTTTGCCTACCAAACATTAATTCTTGGATATACTATGATATGACTTTGGAAGGCAGAAAGAAATACCAAGATTTATAGCAAAAGCCATGCATTTGCTTAGGCCACTTTAAAATATTAATTCATGCAGACAAACTATAAACTCATCAAAAACACAGCTGCTTTTACATAGAAAATGAATCAAGGTTTCAAAAGGGAAAAATTCATTTCCTTTCCTTTAAAATGTAACATACATTCCAATTTTATAGCTGTCCAAGGTTAATTAAAATGCAACAAAATAGAAGTTTCATACATGACATTTAGTTATTTTCATGAGAAAAATTCACAATATGGTAACCTTTCATAGGTATAGTAGAAATTTTCATTATCATCATCATCTCATTGGTGTTACATGCTTTACAAAGAGAACCAGACAAAGCTGGTCCCTCTGGTTTTGTGTGTGTTTGTGTGTGTGTGTGTGTGTGTGTGTGTCTGTGTGTTTAGCAGTCATGTCGGGGAACAATTTTAGAAACTGATTATTCCTAAGCCTACGGATTTATTTGAAGAAAGAATTCTTAAATGAAGAATTGCCAAAAGGCAATTTCACATACATATAAAAATCGTTGAGCTTAGCTACACAATAATTATGACATAGTTGTAAGTATTTCACAATTGTTTGTAAGAAATCAATGATTTATAGCTGGCATTGTTTATGAAAGGGGATTTTAAATGCAAAGTTATTATTAAGCACTGCACATTATGCAGAATTTCACAATACTGAGTTCAGAAATTATAATCTGTTTCACAATAAGATTTAATGTTCAATAACTGACCATTCATTTTTCTCACTTGAAATTAGCAGGAGCCTCTGGCTTAGATTAATAAGTATACGCAAAATGCATAAAACTAACTCTACTGAGCAGGGGACACGTTAAAGTGTGTAGCACATCTGACCTGATTAGCAATAGGCAAAGATTGCCTGAAGTTCTTTTTTTCAACTAAAGTATCCGGACCATTTCTATTTTTTTTAACACTAACTTCCTGAGAAACATCATTAGGCTGTTAATTTTTTTTTTGTAGAAAATAGCGACTACTTGGTGCAAATATACCATTAAAACCCTGATACAGCTAGATAAGTTGAGATTTCCACATGAACTCAAATTGATAAGTGATAGCTTTTGTGAAGCAACATTTCCTTTGTGCCTAATGGTAAAAACCAACATGGGATGTCTGATTTCTAAGACAGACATTCTGCTTTGGAACAGGCTACAAAGACAGAAAGGTAGAATTAGTGTACCTCATCAGCTCTATTAATCCTGGGAAAACTTTTTTCTTATGAAGATGGTAACAAGAAATCTTAGAGTAGTTGTGATTTACTTTAGCAAGGTAAAGACCCTAAGATTAAATAGCATATTTAAGTTTTACTAAGGTTTGATTCATGAAAACAAAGAGATGGTTTTTTTTGTTAAAATGTTCTTTTTTGGAACAGAAATGTGGATATTACTGATAACAAATTTATATAGTACATGCAAGTTTAAAAAATGCTTTATATTTTCATTTCACAATATCCTACCAATCCCACTAAATAGGTACTACAGGGATTATAGTCTTCATTCTATAGATGAGGCAAACGAAACTCAGAGAGGTAAATTACGTTGGCCATACTAAGTATCTGCAGCAGAATTCGAATTGTCTTCTTTAAATCCAGGACCCTATTCTCTATGCCAGACGGTAACTCAATTGTTAGTAGAAATTGAGTCATCTGTGTTCAAATAATAATTCAGAATAAATTATATAGATACAACCCATTAATGCTAACGAATTTCACCAAAGTAAATCATGGATCAATGAAGTATTACCTTCCTCAGGCCAGGAAATTCAATTCTATCCCATTGATAACTTTTGGAAGTTAAGGTCTTAGGAATGAGGGGCAGGAAATAGAAGTAGAAAATGAATTTTATTTTTGCAAGTCCTATTTTTTTTGCAAATGGGTTATATTTACTTCTTTTAGAATATTTCTGGTTTTATCTCAACTACCTTCACTTGGGTGTATATCTATCTATATACATATATGAAAGCATATATATGGACCCAGGGAAGGGATGATTAAAGATACATTTAAAAGAAGGAATAAATAATTTTAGACATTAAACATTTTAAACTTTAAAGATGATGTAATTCTGAAAATAGCTCTACTATCCAATACTCAACTCTTCAATGATCTTTCTGGATTATATCTTAAATCTGTATCTCTGAATATAGATTGGAAGTGAACAGACCTTGGACTAAAACTAAGTTGAATGTGTGACATCCTTCTGTAGGTACAAATTTGAAAGACAGAATGGAAGGGAATTTACTTGGCAAAGAAGTAAGTAGAGAATAGCTGTGGATATAGTGAGTGAAATAATTCTTTTGCCATAGAACCAAAGAAGTCCAAAACTGAAAGAGACCTTAGATGCCCTTAAGATATGACCTAATTATTTTAAATTTGAATTTAGAATAATGACTGTGAACTTGTGAAACTCAAGGGTTGATTTAGTAAGCTCTCCTTTCTTAAAAACAAAAGGCTTACAAAATGACTAATATGGAAATGTTTTACATAAAAAATTTTCAAAAACCCTAACCCAACAAAAGGCTTTGCTTAAGAAAAAAGAAGCAAGTTTCACTTTTTAGGCATCTATTCTTTACTGAAAGGCAAATCTGCTACTCACCGAAAGGCAACACGTGTTTCAATCTATATATGTATCTGAAAATTGGAATTCTCTTTATCGAAAATAAAAGCAATATGTTTAAAATGGGAATACAAATTTGCTTATGCTTTGTTAAGTACGTTTTGTCACTTACTTTTGGTATCAAAATAGACATTTTTAATAGATAATTCAGAAGTGCCAAATGAAGTAAACATTCATTTAACAAACATATCAGTACAACCTATTTATGAGAAGTGCTCCTCATTTCCAAAGTATGACTTGGGTAAAATGGGCAATTTAGTTTTTGCCAGTTGAAAATGTGTTTTTTCCATTAGCATGTGATTCATTTTAGTTAAAAGAAATGTGGTAGCCACCTCTGACAACTGAACTGCAAACTAATTACTCATTCTTAAATATAGATTACACATGGTTTGGCTGCGTAAGCCAGAAGTAACCTCTGGGGGGGGACCGAAAGGTAGAACCAAAGTAGATTATAAAAGCAAATGCATTTATCTGATGTGGTATTCCAAATATTTGAACAGAAACTTTGGAAATCTTATATAAATATGCAAATGTATTTTTCTCAAGTGGAAAAAAAAAAAGCTCCTCTTAGGACTTTACAATACCGTGTCAGGCCAGAAAATTTAGAGCAGAAACATCATAGAAAAAGATGGAAATACACTAAAGCTGGCTGATAGATATGAACACAACATTAGAAAATTACCACTACAACCAAGAGAGTAGCCACATTAAAACGTACCTCTCTGACACTGACAGACCAAACGAGACAAGGAGGAAAGAAGCATTCGTAAGGCTGAAGGTGCAGAACGTTACAGATTTTAGTAGCAAACGCCATAGACGAAACCTGAATTTGACTCATTTTTGCAAACTGATCATCTTACAGATAAAAAGTCAGGCATGCAGTTCTGACAAAATGACAAGAAGGAAACTTCCTTTGACATTTCTGTGCAAATGGCTACTGAAAGAGAAATACATTTATTGAATTTCTTTGGCAAACATTTATTCGGACGGTTGTGACAACTAACAACAATCGATGCCTTGCTTAGACATTTTGCTCGGGAAGGTGAGTCCGCCCCTTAAAAATGCTGGTTTTCAGCTCATTTAATCTGAGTCCTGTTACCAGTCCCTCTGACATAATGCCACTTCACATTTTTCATAAATGGTAAAGGTCTATCATCGTATGGTATATTCAGTAATCTCAGCATTAGCTTTCTCCTAAGGTGTGGAGTAAGAACAACACTGAAAGAGCCTCATTTTAAGGAAGCAGTCTGGCAGGATACAAGGTCATTTTCAACTTCTGTTTACAAAGATTAGGCAAATACTTGTTTATAAAACTTTGAAAGAGATGTTACAGTATAGTCCCACAGTGCTTATGTCTACATAATAGATGAATCTGAACTTCACGCAACGACATCAGCACGGATCTGTTTTGTAACTTCCTGGACTGGAATTATTTCATGGATTCCAGTAAAGACCTAGCAGGTTGTCTTACGGAAGTAAGTATTCGAGCCCACTTCTTAAGCAAAGTTCCTTTCACCATTCATTTGGTCTTTGTTTTGTGGTATCATAAGCTCTAATCACTTCAGACTGTGAAACTATTCCATTTTCATCTTGAGAGAAAGCATATCCATCTATAGATACAAAAGAAAATAGGAATTATTTACTCTGAAAAAGCACCTGGAAGCAGACTATGGGGAATCCTTGTCATTTGGGAGTTTTGAATATTTACATGTTGTGGGTAACATTCCAACTATATTTATATAGCACAATGACACTTTCCTTTCATTAGGTTTCATGGTGGGACAAATAAGTCATACTCCTATTCCCCTGTGGCCCTCCTCCCCTTGGCTATCTGCCACCTCCTGTCTCCTTGGTTCTGCCACTGAGGATGCACTCTTTGGTCAACATGATGGGAAATCCAAGGGCAGGATCAACACAGGGAGCAGCAGTTTTTCTAGGTTTCCCTACTCTCAGAGCTCTTTAGAATGTATTTTCCATTTATATCAAACATCTCCTATATTTTAAAATGTAATAAAAAAAAAGTTACAGTACAGGTAATTTAAAAAAAGTCAGATATGCAAATAACACCAAGCTAATAAAAAACTAAGCATTAACAATATGAATGAGAAATTTACTTTGGGTCTGATGATACACTTCTTTAAAATAATAGTGTTTATTTTTAGATTCTCATAATATAAGGTAGAATATCTAACCAATTTTATAAGTGTTTATTTATGAATATTTTTAGTGAAAAAATAAAAAATAGATATTTTGTTTAATGTAAGAATCCCACTCCTTTCGCAAAATAGAACAAGTAAAAAAATTATCTCTTATAAAAGTTAATGTACATTATCCAAAGTACTTACTTTACCATATCCCGTCACATTCTATCATCGCAACCTTTTTGAAATGTGGCAAAGGACCATAAAATACAACATTTTACTGTCTGCTTTGTTGATTTCTTACTTTTTGTAGCTATACTATAAAGACAAATTTAGATTGCTGGGCTAAAGGAATTCTCTGCTGATATGTAAATTGTGTGCTTTATTTTGTAGTGGCATCCTATTTTTTCTGGTAGCAGGCAATGAGTTTTATATTGTACAATACCACAGAAACCTTATGTCAACAATATTTATGAATCATGCCAACACAGACTCTTTAAAGGAAAAATACGAATTAAAGCTCAACACTTACGGAGTAGGTTTTGTTGCAAAGATTCAGAACGGTACAAGTTCACGTGATTTTTCTTAAAGACATTCTTCAAAAGCTGTGCTCTTTCTGTTAGACTACCAAGAGAGTGCAAACATGAGAAACACACAATTATATACTAAGGAAATATGCAAATGATATGAGAGCTTAACCTAGGGGCCAGAAGAATAAATATTCAAACTGTAAACAAGCACTTCTTCAAGAAATTTGTAATCTACTGATTTTACTTCTTTAAAAAAGAGGATTCACGTAACCCCAGTTTATATTATACACCGCATCTTAAGCTGTTTCCATATTTGAAGAATACTACACCCCAATAATCCAGTCAAAAGAAACTTTTCTTTTTAACTTCCGGTATTTACTTAAGGCAAGTAAATGGGAACAAAAGTGTTGGGGATTAAAAGACAAGATGATTTTCGGTATTTCTGCTTACTTTAAAAATTATGGCTCAAGATAGGCCTGCAAAGAATTCTTAAATCAATTTCTACTACATCAGGTAGAATGAGTCACTTGGAAAGCCTGAGCATGAATCTGTTTTACTAAGAGATAATAATATTGTAACCAATTGTTTTATCCTTCTATGACATTTATTCATTTTATATTTTAACACCACAAAATCATGAAGTATTTTCTACTGTGGGTATTATCTTAGGAGAGGAACAGGGATGAATCAGTTGCATGTACATTTTACGTTCTATCAGTTATACTGGCATACTATAGAATCACACGCTTGAGAAAGCAGTACAGATACTTAACTATCACGGACAGATGAAGTCAGACCATGTTCATTGAGGTACTAGATTCAAAACGTATTCTACAATACAGAATATTCTAAAGATATCATGCTGACTGTGGGCAAAAAACCCCTTAATTATAAACATGTTTTTTCATGTTGTTTCTTAGGGTACAAAAACATGTCTTGGAAAATAACAACAACAAAAAATCCCTGCGGATGTTTCATTTATGTAAAGAAGGAAAATTAACACCATGTAAATATTGTGTATAGCTCTCCAGTCAGAATAATTCAAATCCTACTGGGATATAGTAACAGAAAATGTGTTTATAATTTTATTTTTAAAATGTGAAGTTCAAACTATTTTTAGAAATAATTATACAATATAACACAGCAAAGGGAAATATTTATTTTTCAATAGATTTTCACACCAGTCTTTCTGATAACAGTAAATTCATATAATTAATCATATAATGACTGAAAGCATGCCTCAAGCAATAATATTTCTTGAACTGAAATGCACTCACACTATCTTGCTGACCAACTTTACAATGGAGCCAGTCCTCCCTCGATGGATAATGAAAATTGGCTCTCAATGATAGACAAGAAAAATACGGATCAGAATGAAGAAAAACAGGGAACAAAATGCTTTTCAAGAAATCCAAAACTGTTTGTACAGTTTCCCTTCTTTGATGGAACTGACTTAAGATTATAGAAATAAGATTTTACCATTTAAAATAATTACTTGCTATTTTAGAGGTTTAGATTATTTAAAAGCTAGCTTTTTCCTCTGATCTTCCCAGCTGAGTCTGACCCTTCTCCTTAGAGTACTCATGGTTCCTTGTGTTTTAACTTAAAATGCATTTTTCTGAAATAGTGTATCATATTCATTTTTGCTTGGCTTATTCTCCTATTAGACTCCAAGTTCCTCAAGAGGAGGATGTATCATTTCTCTCTAGGGCCTGGAACAGGGGTGGAGAACCTGTGGCCTCGAAGCCACATGTGGCCCTGTAGGTCCTCAAGTGAGGCCTTCACAGAGCAAATCCCTATTCAGCCTTGAGGTCACAGGTACCCCACCCCTGGGCTAGAATGTTCTACATACAGTAGGCAAACAATAATTATTTATTCCTGTAGAAGCTCTAGGTAGATCTGTGATTTCAGAGCTATGCGGAGTCCCACTATCAGTGTAGACTACTGTTTTTTTTTAAATACCTTCTCTTCCTATGTAATCGTGGTCCACGTTTCTTTGTGGACAGAAATATTTATGTATGTGTCAAGAATATCCTGGATGAAAACATCAAAAGAAAATAAGCAGGCTTTCATGGATGAGTTTCTAATTCAGACCTCCATCTTCATAGTCGCATAACAGACTGAGAGGTATAAAGAATATGCTTTTTGGTATAATAACATTATATTTATGTGGTCTATCTTCCAACATCTGGTGTGAGAAGTGCAAGGTCATATAACCAAGTAGCCAATGTTTCTCACTGTCCTTTGAGTGCATGATAAGCACAACTCCTCCAATCCTTTATTTATCTATCCAAGGAAAACACTTAAACTTAGCTGCAATGTCTTTAGGTCTTCCAATTTCCATTTACCACGAATTTTCAGATAATTCCAACGTGAATATGGCTCAGTTCTTTCAGCAGTGTGTTTTTTGCATTTTGTAAAACAATGTCAAATTAAAAATATAAAGTTAAATGACTAATTTAATGTCTAATTCTACTACTTGGGCAGCCAGGTGGCATAGCTGGTAGAGCCCTGGGCTTGGAATCAGGAAAACTCATCTTCATGAGCTCAAATTTGACCTCAGATACTAGCCAGCTGTGTGACTTTGGGCAAGTCACTAAACCCTATTTGCCTTACTTCCTCATTTGTAAAATGAACTGGAGAAGGAACAGGCAAACCACTCCAGTATTTTTGTCAAGAGAACTCCACAAAGAGTAATGAAGCGTTGGATATGACTGAAAAAGACTGGACAACAACAAAAAATCTACTATTTAGATAACTCAATAATTGAGAAAGCTTTACTACTGTCTCTCCTCTAACTTGCTCCTCACTCCATCATCATTACAGATGTGTAAAGGAGCACAGAGTTAAAGGCCATTTTGCATTTTTATCCATTTGCTGAATAGACACAATACAAAAATATTCATTACCTGGTGGTCAGTCTTCTGGTGATGAATCTCACCATACTTAGCACTGCTGGTTGTTACGCAGCTGAGACAGTCTGTTGCTCTAGCCATACTTGAAGTCTTTCCTACTAGGTAGGATCTCTCAATGACTCTCATCATCACTGAGACCCAGGGCTACCACCACGCTACAATGAAGCCCTGGAGAAAGACTCCGATTGTATTGTTACCAGCTTGAGTTACATTTTGCCCCAATTTTTTTAGAAATCAAAATAAATTATATCTATATCGTGAATGTTGAAAACGGGCCATGGGAGAACGCAAATTTTGCAATTAGGCATTTCATCAATTACAATAAATAAAACAAAGTGTCCATAGGGTGGTACTGAAGATTTGGAGATTATAGTTATATTTTATAAACATACTGGAGAAGAAAATGGCAAACCACTTCAGTATCTTTGCCAGAAAAACCTTAAACGGGGCCATGAAGAGTCAGACATGACTGAGACAACTGAACAACAACAACAAAAAACCTATTTCAAAAGTGCTGAATGTTAAAGTCCTTCTTAGTGAAAACAAATAGAAAATTCCACAGTGTCACTGGGAATAGTTACATCAGTGCAAACAGCACACTTCACGCATAACTGCGTTAGTTTTCCAAATAGCAGTAAAATTTGCGTTTTTCAATGGAATAAACAGATATGGAGAAGAAGGTGCCATTTTTACGCAGTTACTTTTCTGACTATAACTACTCTTTAAATGATATAACATTACAGGCTTGAGGACCCTGTGGGATCCTAAAATATGTAACTGCTTTGAGGAAAGAGGCAGCTTTAGCAGCAGGTGGTCTAATTTTGTTAGCAGAACCACTGGCAATGGGGGTGGTGGGAAGCCTCTGGTGTTTTATGCTAAAATGACTAGACAATAACAAGGTAGGGCAATTTCAAATGTATCATGCTACAACTTTCTTATCAGAAACATTTCTGGCATACCGTTTTCCCTATGTATATGATGTCCTAATGTGAAAACATAAATGTGTTTAGAAGGTATATGTGAAAATTAACCTCTACATTATAGATCTCTCAATAGAAGACATTTTTATTTGTACAGGTTTGCAGCTTCACTGCAGAAGACTGCATCCAACCAACTGTTTATAACGAGGTAATGTTCCACATTAGCTGAGTAATGTTAAATGTTAGCCTGAAGGGCTGTCTAATGTTCAATGAAAAAAAAAGCACCCAACCTGTTCCCTTCCCCTGAGGTTCAAGCAATTTAATTTACCAATTCAATCAGAAGAGATGCGATCACAAAATAGCAGGTGCTTTTACCCTTTCAGAGGGTGTTTTGGTTTATAAGCAACTCCTCAGGCTAATGTGGAACATAAACATATTGTTGAACATTAGCCAGAACATGTGTGCACACATACATACACAGCAATGATACTTCGTCATGTAAAACACCAAACGCCGATATGCATGCCTTTTTGTTCTGTCTCGATTTAATAGTTTATTCCTTACCACGGCACATAAATATAAATGCCATGCACAGGAGGGAGCACAGTAAGCATTATATGATGAGGAATGGTATTTCTCTAGTATTTCACCTAGAGTGAACCTTTCAACTTAGAATTTATACGCCTTTCAACAAGGACTCTGTTATATTTAAAAAATGCTCTTCAGTGCCATGGATATTTATGGTTACCAATATTTACTGTAAAGTAATAACTTCTACTCTACTGAAAATATGTGATACATAAAAAGGAACAAATAAAAATTCTGTGTTTTTGCTGCAAAAACCCACCACAGAAAATGAAGAAAAGTTTTCTCTACCTCCATCATCATAAATCTACTTCGTATCACATTTATTCCCTTTCTCAACATTAGGCTATGTTAGATTCTGTACCATATCCCAGAGTCCTATGAAGTATTGTGGTTAGGCAGCGTCACACAAACGGATGCAATTCAATGAAAAGTTCAAGTCTAACTGTCACTTAAGCAGATGAACTATTTCTATCATCATTAAAATAGAGCAGCACAGAATTTTCAATGAAAAGTGAGGGCATGGACATATTATCTGAAAAGCAATATCTTTTTTAGATACACCAGCAATAGATAATACAGTACAGTTAACAATTCATTATCTACTAAGTCATATTTTGTTACTTAGAGTATTGGTCAACTTAAGTATGTTTTATTACGTTCAGCTGGCAAGTTATTTTGTTCAATTTATTAGAACTAACCTCCAACATATAAGTGATGACCACATCTATATCTCTTTATATCAAATTCTGGAATCATGGTATCTCAGTCGATTGCTGTCCACAATTAGTTCTGTGATGATATCCAGTTGGCTTAAACTAGACCCAGATGGTAGTGGTGAGCTGGTGCTGGGACAGCCAGGAGTGTGACAGCACAGTGGTTGTGTATTAACTCTTGGTGAAATAATTCTAAGGTTTAACTAAACTTAGTCCCACATATCTATCTTTCACTTAGCTATCACTTCAAATCATATTTCTGCTAGGCCAGGAGCTTATGAGATAAGCACAGAATATCATATTTTTGTTGACATACATTTGACATTAAAAAAACCTGTAAAATTTAAAATGGGGCTTGGGGGATAGGTCTAATGTCATTATGAGGAAAAGCAAGTAATGAATTAACCCCTTTCTTCAAAACTGTCTTAAAAATTCTTTCTGTAAAAATTTCTTTGGATAATTCCATGCCAGCTTAGGTTACTTAAAGCTTATTTTAAAAGCATTAATTATATACACATAGGACTGATGACCAAACTCTGGTTCAGATCTACAATAAGGAATAAAAACTGGCAAACTCAGTGATTAGGTCTCCATTAATAAGTCTATTAATATCATTTATTTTAATTAATGTTCTGCCTTAATTAAAATCATTAATGTTCAGAAGTAAAGAAGAATTTGCTTTATATACTTTATATATGTATATGTATATACATATATTTATATACAATTTGTTTTACATACACTGACAGGTGAAACTGGAATCCGGGCTGAGTCAACACACATTGTGTTTACTGATATGAAAATGACAGTTGTGTCACAACTCTGAGAAATCTGAGCAGCCAGTGGATAGATATTAGTCAGTCTAGAATTACAAACTGTATTTTCTACATTCAAGACCTGATCTGATGAATACGCCATTATCTGAGAACTCATCTCTGAAATTAAATCTTAGAGGGAAGAGCCCATGTCTGGTCTGGTTTGTTTGGAATATCACCTACCTCAACAGAATAACACAGGTCCTAACTATGATATAAAACTAATAACTGCTAATTAAAAAAAAATCACATTCAACTCAGACCACAGTGAAAAATCTATGAAATCTAACCATGGTACGCAAACTCAACATCTCTGCTTATAAAACCTGGCTTCATTCATTACTCTTGTATCTCTTGGGGGTCTCTTACAACTGTTCTGTCTGACTTCAGGTCCTTCTTATTTCAAACTCCTCCTTTTCTTTTTAGTTTCTCCCATTTCTTTCCTTCTTGCTCTCTCCTTATTTCAAGGGGCTAAAGAATGTTAGGGTTGGAAGGGAAATTAGAGATGATCTATTCTGATCTCCTATCCAGCACAGGAGTCACCTTTACGACATCCCTGAGTTGGGAATTCTCTAGATTCTGAACACAGGTAGTGGTGGGGAACTCGATTTTTCAGGAAGCAGACCACTCCATTGCTGGATAGCTCAAACTGGGAGAAAGATGCTCATACTGGGTTGAAATGTGCCCCTATAACTTCCATTCATTGTTCCTTACTGTGCCCTTTGTAAGAACACAAAACACACTTCCACCCTCCTTCATATGACAGTTATAATATCCTTCGTTCCTCTAGCTTTCTTTTTTCTGGCAAAACCTCGTTAGCTTCTTTCAACAGTTATGCATGACCCAATTTCCAGAAGCTTCATCATTTAATTTCTGGATGTATATGCTCTAGTTTATCAGTATTACTCTTAAAATACAGTTTTTAGAAGTGGCCGCAGTACACTAGATGTGGTCTGACTAGTGCAGCTATTATATTCAATAATCTGACATTCTATTTCCATTAATACAGCAAAATCTATCACATTATTGTTTCATACTCAACTTGTAGCTGTTTAGTATTCCCAAGTTTTGATTTTTTAAAAGTATAAACTGTTGTGAATTCAGGCCTCTGGCATTTTGACAATTACTCTTTTGAGGCTAAGAGCCTGATTTTATATTCATGCTTATTAAATTTCATTTTGCTTATAAGCCCAACTTTCCAGCCTCCTTTTAAATTTTGATTTAATCACCTTTCATATCATTTATTTCTCCTATTTGTCCATCACCTGTACATTTGACACAGCATGCCTTTTTGTTTTTATAATAATGACTCAAACTCACATAGTACTTAAAGTTTATTTTTACCAAGTGCTTCTCTAAGTCATTATTAAAATCACTAAAAAGGATCAGCCAAAGATTGACTCCTGTGGCATGCTATTAGAGACTTCCTGCCAAGCTGACATCAATCAGTTAATGTTGTTATTCACCCAGTTTTGAATCCCTTTAACTGTTTCTATCCCATCCACATACCTTGTTTAAAAGGATATTTTGGCAGACTTTGTCAGATGCCTTGATGAAAACAAGATACCTATTATGGAATTCCTTTAATATGCCCATTCTAGTAACCCTTAAAAAAAGGAAGTTGTTTGGCATAACCCATTCTTCATGAATCCATGTTAGTGCCAAATGATTGCTTCATTTTCTCCCTAAGACTTCACATACTATTTAGTTTAATGATCTGGTGTCAGTAGAAAGCTTATTGTAGTCTGCAGAATTCCCTTTATTTGAATAACATATACAAATACATTATACTTTGGAAAATGGGACATTTGCTCAATTCCGGTCTTTGGGATCATTCTTATGGGCAATTGTTTTAAAAAGATGATTGACACTGCTTTTGTGATCACATTACCAAATTACTTTAGCCCCTTTGATATACCAGCTGATTCTAGTGACTTTTTCTTCCAATTTCTTTTTTGACTTTTCATCTGATCTGATCCTTCCCTTTTTTTATTTTTCTAGATCCATTCCCCCTCCCCCCACCTTTGTTTTCTTTAGGGAGAATATGCTGCTGTTCAGATTTGCCATCATCATGGTGGCAGCAGAATCTGTAGACCAGAATACTCCCTTTTTTGTAGGGAAGTGCTTAGCCTTTGATTTAATCAATTTCCCTTTTCTTTTTAGTGGAAATTTGGGCCACTCCTTCTGGCAGATGGGTGATGCAGCTCCTAAGAGTTTAATGTCCACTCTACTTTCCCTCGGTCACACTTTTGTTTAGCGTGCATACTCGTATTCCGATTTCTCTAAATGACTGCCATATGACAACTCTAAATTAATTAGCATTCATAGGAGTCAGTAACTTCTAAAATTGAGAAACTTACTTAATGGATGTATCTGCCACTTAATTTTGTTAATAAGCAATTTTATTCACAATTCTATGAGACAGGGTACCTAACAACTACTCAGGGAAAAAGGAGCACCACGAGGTCAAGTATGCTTAGTATCATACAACTGCAGGGTAAGGGAGATGGCAATAGCATTCTGAAATCTGTAAAGGATTAGGCTAGAGACTGGACCTGTACTTCCATTAGAGGATTGGAAACTTGTGCTACCAGTGTGGGTCACCATCTTCTAAGATGTCTGGGAGTTTCCCAGAGCCCTAAGAATTTAAGTGCCTCGAATCCTTAAATCTAAAACTTATTGTATCAAACGAAACAATTAATTTAGACTAATGGTGACTTTTGGGGATGGGACCTGGGATTTCATTGGTTCTGGGAACTTCTCACGAGGAAACTCTTTCTTTCAATGTGGATCAGCACAAATGAGGAGACTCTGAGTTTTAGAGAATTGCCAGGGACAATGCAAAGTCTAGTGGCTTATTTGATGTCATACACCCAGAACAAATCAGAAGTGGAACCCAAATGTTCCTGATGATAAGTCCTAATTAAAAAAATATGCAGCAGGTCTCGTGTTGCTATTAAACACCTATGTTAAATACTAATTTTGTTTATATACACATAAATATGTTCTATTTTGGTTACCTTTTAAGCTTAGTGACATGATCATATTGCATCATATTTTCCTATGATGTTAGGAACCAGAGAATTACAAATAGATGTGTAAAAAAAAAAAAGGACATGAAGAATTTTTACCTTTTTCCATGCACAACTGCCCCTGGATCTTGAGATTTTGCCTCCAGTTCCTGAACTTCATCTACCAGTGTTTTAAAAGTGGCCCTCTTGATTCTGTTAAAAAAAAAAATTCTTATGAAAATTTCCTTGAAAATGTAAAAAAAAAAAAAGAACTAGCAATTCAGTTTAATGTCAAGATAATAATTTATAAATGTAATGATGGCCTTAGAAAGAGCAACAATTACATAAGTAACAGTCTTAGCTGTGTTTCTTTTAAACATTAAAATCATCATGCAAATTGCTAAAAGAAAAATATTTTTGGCTTAACATAAAAACATGGATAAACATTAAATGAATATACAAAGTCAATCTCAGGTGAAAAATTTATGTTGTGGAAGTATTTAATGTTCTAAAACATTCTTAGAATGAAAGAGACAAGGCTTTAGGCAACCGTTCTAAATACTGTTATCAGAGGGAACAAACCTCTTACATCAATCTCCTTTATATCTGGGATGCTGTAAGTAAGAACCTCCAAGTACCTCTCCTCCTTGGTGCAGGGCTTCCCAAGGTTAATACAGACTTTCTGCTTTAGCTCAGTTTTTCTACCGAATGAGTGGCATTTGTCCAGCAGCTCAGTCGACCCTTTTTTCTCTTAATTTTCTTTTTTCTAATCTCATAATACTACTAAACCTTGTGAATTGTTGAAAAATAAGCTCTGAAGATGACCTCACATTTAGAGAAATAGATCAATCATACAAAGGTCTATAATCATATACACCAAAGACAGATAAACTTACACTTTGTATACGATATCAAGAAGCAAAGACGTCACAGGAATAAATAACAGTCCCATCCAGAAGACTCCAGAACTAAAGAGCATGGCTGCCTGAAGAAAAAAGGAAAATAAATAAGCTTTTAAAATAATC
Organism: Notamacropus eugenii; assembly: GCF_028372415.1. NCBI lineage: Eukaryota > Metazoa > Chordata > Mammalia > Diprotodontia > Macropodidae > Notamacropus > Notamacropus eugenii. Next base: position 96,432,733 of record NC_092877.1, read on the forward strand.
TGAGAAGCTTGGGATATTACTGAATTTATAATACAATAAAAAATCCAGACGTCCATTTTGGAATGAGTCATTCACATAATCAAGTAAAATGTTTCAATTTAAGAACCAAATTTGTGAAAATTTTAATTTATTAAATCTTCAGAGTAGCTTTCCTTTCCATAATACTCTAATGGTATTAGTTTTATCCTGTGAATTTTTTTAATAGAGTTTTCTCTCTGTTCATCATGAACATTGGAAAGAGATAATAAATCTTGACATTCTTATATGACTTTTCAATGGCTTGGAATATCATGCTCCATTCTTTTCAAGCAAGAGTCCAAGTACAACCCAGACTAGGCCTGAATAATATTTTCCTTATACTCTAAAACCTTAAAAAAAAACAACAGAAAATCTTGTACATTTCCAACACTTTTTAATGTAACTGTCAAATAAAATTAAACTCTAACAAAATCCCATCACTATAGCATTTAGCTAAATTATGTAATATCATAATTATGTAATATAATTTCCCTACAGCATTGAAAAAATAGATATCACTAACAATAGTTCTGTAGAGACATCAGTTATATTACATAACTTAATAGCTATATAAGTTATTATATAACTTGCTTCAACACACCTGTTAAGGTTGAGCCAATGCCAAAGCAAATAACTTGCATGTAAAATAAGAACAAACTGTATTAAAATAAATAACCTGCCACTGGATCACATGCCAAGTATCTATATCAGAAGTATTATAGTTGCAAAGAAAATGATTCTTTTATTAATAAATTACTGTTCTGTTAGTTGCCTGCGATTATACCACAGAAATGCCTTTGTTATATAATTAGATTACACAGATAAAAAGTAACAATGCCACACAATGGCACTACAAAAATCTTACTTCATTTCTTAGCTTCTAATTACTTCTAAAAAGAAAATCTGCAGATTCTAATAGAAACCATTTAAGAAAAACACTGTTATGCTTTCTCTAAAAAGCAGCCAACTAACAACTTCGAGGAATGAAAACAGAAACCTCTTACATTGCAAACAGTTGAGGAAATGTTTCCAAGAATTTAGTTTTTATGGATTGTTGCTCCACCAATACAACTGAATAATGAATACATCATTATTTATCTTTTCATATATGGAAAGCTAGTATTCAGAAATTGAAAAAGACAGCTCTTATGAAGGGTCTAGTTACTTTTCAGAGTTTCTACTAATACTGATACAGAATCATAGTCAAACATCCAAGTTCGTTCTAAGAAGTGGTATTGCCTGTGTAACAGATTCAGCACACACATAAGCAGCTTTGAGGCACTGATTCTATCTGCACCAAGCAGAACAACCCTGAAAGTACTCCTCTAAAAAACAAAGTCAAAACCATTATAAAATGGTACCCCAAACAAACTCTGCAAATAAAATTAAACAATCCCCGGATTTCACAGAACAACACCCATATACCTCTGAAAACAAATGAGAAGGAAAATATTCACATAAAAGTCACTTTATTTTATAAGCAAAACATGATCTAGGACATGTTTGCTGACATTCTCAATTGTTAAAACCAACACTAACTGTGTAATAGGAAATGTCTATCAAGGCTGGGGGTGGTGGGGTGCTGGTGGTGGTCGTTTGTTTCCTAGGAAGCTTTATAGTAACATAACAACTGTAGAAAGGCCATTTTTTTCATATATAATTCCAGGTATTTTCATCTAAAATATCAGGTCTGCCTGGCTTCATTTCTAATGTTTTATTTGCCTGGTAAGGCAGGAAAGGTTTATTTTGCGCCTTGGCCACCTAGTACTAACCGTCTGCGGGTGAAGCTGCAGAAGTGGGATGCAGGTTTTAGGATGGTAATTCTGGCCATTGTCATGCTAACTGTGAATGAAGGAACAACTGGCGCCCAGTATTCACAGCCTGCCCAGCCTTGGGCTTTACAAGTGAACAAGAACTGAGGAAAAAAAGTTTTTTCTGCGTCATATTTGAAAGCCTGTCAGATTTTTTTCTTCTTTTGCAGAGTTAATCCAAACCTAAAAGATTGAAAGCCGACATTCGCATTAAAGACAGAGAGCCTCTTTGTATTTTTTGGAAAAAAATAAAATCCCACAGAGGTATTTCCTTCCTTTCTGCACAAGAAAGCTCCCCCTCACTCTGTAGAAACCATTTTTGTCTCTAACTTTTCACATCTCTCCACACACAGGCAGGTCATCTGGGAAATGGCAAACCAATCCCTTCCAGACAATGGCCGTAACAGGAGCAGCCTGTTCTGGGGATGGACTCTGGCTCCCTCTGTTCGAAGTTTACAAATTGTTCCTAATGGGTGAGATTTGTGGTCTATGCCAAGTTTGCCCCTGCCCCCACCCGGCCTCGAGGCCTTGTGAAACCAAATGGAATCTGCCACAAAAGTGGCTCCCGGGGGAACTTGAGAAAGAATCAGAAAATCAGGGTTGCAAAGCCTGGTAAACGGAAGGCCCAACAAACTCAGGAGGTAAAACAAATAAGCTCTTGTCTCTGTGGAGCGACAAGGACTCAAAATTATACAAACGGGACTTCAAAAATAAATGCGCAGAGTCTCAAAACTCAGGTTATGTCAAAGAATTATCCTCAAAATCTCTGTGTGAACTTGCGGAGAACGGCCTTTTTAGAATCCATGTGCGCCTGGCCTCCATCTAAGCACACAGTGGCAGTCCGGACTGAGACACCATGAAAAGGAAACCAATCTCCAGGACTGAGGAACCAAGAGCTAGCTGTTCCACAGATTTTTCAGAACTGTTCGAGGGCACTTGAACAAGAGTGGAACATCTCTCTTTCCTCTTCTCTCTTTTCTTTCTCCCACCACTTCCTATCTCTCCTGGAGCACTCCAGAGCATTCCAATCCTCTTCATTTTTTTCTAAAATCTCCATTTTCTTATTTCAAACTAGAGAACAATAGTTAAGTGCTTTACATTATTATCATCTCACTTCACCCCCCAAACCACTCGGTGACATGTAAGTGCTATTGTTTTCTCCATTTTAGAGCTAAAGAAAGTGACCTCTGTGCCCAATGGGACACAACTATTACGTGTCCGATTTGAACTTAGGTCTAGAGACTCCAAGTCCATTGCTCTATGCATTATGCTCAGCTGCCTTCCAAGTCAAATGTAACCTTATTCAATTCAGACATCTTATAGGTTTAACCATGATTTTTTTGCATATATGAAGAAAAGAAAGTGGTCTGTCCCTCCCTTAATAAATTGGAGACAATTTCAGGAACCTTCACTTAACTCACAAGAAAAATGTAAGACACAGACCACTTTTTCTAAAAATTGTCCTCTATTTATGACACATAGTTATGAACTTTAAAAGAAAATAGTCAGGGAACTTGAAGTTATCAAATATTAGTCACTGATTAGAATAAGCTAAGAAGAGGTGACATCGAAGAAAGAAAGGTAATAAAAGAACAACTAGCTGCTTTTGATGAGTTTAAACTATGAGATCTTGACGAATTAAATTCCTGGGTATTGAAAAAAATCAGCAGATGTGATTGTTGGGTCCTTGTTAGTGATATTTGAAAGGTTAGAGGAACAGCAGAATTAATTTCAGGACAAACACTGATTTGGCTTTTTTTTTTTTTTTAAGACAGAATAGATTCTAAAGTACTGTAGACTAGCCACTGACTTTAAATCCTAGCAAAAAGTCTTGATGGTATTATTAAAGGATATGACTGGTGAACATCTAGAATAGGAAGTAGTGAATGGAAAGTGCTTTGCACAACTGCCTGGCACACATAAACACCACATAAATGTTAGCTGCCATTTTTGTCGTTGTCACTACCACCATCATCATCATCACCAAAAAGAGCCGGCATGGTTACTTCAGGGGAAGTTAGTGCAGTGGAAAGAGTGCTGACCCTGGAGTCAGGAATTACTTAGTAGCTATGTGACCCTGGGCAAATCACTTAACCCTGTTTGCCTCAGTTTCCTCATCTATAGAATGAGCTGGAGAAGGAAATGGCAAACCACTCCAGTATCTATGCCAAGAAAACCCCAAATGGAGTTTTGAAGAAAATGACTAAATGACAAAAACATAATGGCTTCACCAAGAATGGATCCTGCTTAAGAAACCCAACTTCCTTTTCTGTACAGGGTTATTAAATCAGGGCAATGCTGCAGCTAGAATTTACCTACGTTGTAGAAAAGATCTGACAAAGTCTCTCATGCTTTTCCATAGAAAAAGGAAGATATATGAGCTAGAAGATGATATAATTAGGTGGACTTGGAACTCTCTGAGTGGTGTATTTCAAAGAATTCTGAGAAAGAATTGGTAGGATTTCATGATCTCAAAGAGTGCATACTTTTGCAGATGATAGCTTGAGGGGAATAGCTAACATGTTACATAACAGTTAATATCCAAAAGATTTTTGACATTGTAGAATGTTGAGGTGAATACAATCAATTGATATTTAATAGTAATAAACACAACCTCTTGTACCCAGGCTCAAAGTATCAACTTTATAAGTACGAAATGTGGGAGTCATGACTAGACAACAATTCATCTGAAAAAGGTTTTAGTGGATTATAAATTCAAATGAGTCAACAGTGATATGGCCACCAAAAATAAATATAGTCTAAGAAATTCAAGGTGTTCAGGACACTAGAAGTGAGAGTTTCATTCATCTACCTTGATGACACATCTGAAGTATTTGTTCATTTTGGGGGAGTCATATATTTTAGGAAGGACCTTAAAAAAATCGGAGATGGTCCAGAGGAGGACAACAATGAAGGCCTTGAAATCATGCCATGGGAAAATCAGTGAAAAGAACTGGAGATGTTTAGTCTATAGAAGAGAAGGGCTAAGGAGAACATCATGGCGGTCTCTAAGCACTTGAAGGGCCTTCATGAGGAAGAAGGAACAGACATGTTTTGTTTAGCTTTAGAGGGCAGAACTAAGAACAAAGTCTGAAATTTGCAAAGAAGCACATTTTGGCTCGATGTTGCCTAACAATGAGGCACAACAATGTAGAATGGAATCCTTTAGGAAATGGTGAGTGGCCCTTTCCTGGAGATCTCCAAGCAAAGGATAGTTGACCACCTGTCAAGTACATTGTAGACAGGTTTCTTGTTTAGATATGAGTTGAACTAGAAGGCCTCTGCAACTATGTGATTCTGGGTAATAAATTGGAGACAATTTCAGGAACCGTCACTTAATTCAATCTTTCTTTATTTAGGACTGATTCCAGTAAATAGAAAACAAATTTATTGAAGGATACTTTTAAAACACAGCTTCTTAAAATATAAAAACTACCAGGAACTTTTATGATACATTTATTTATTGTCCTTTTGAAATAAAGATGGTATCCTAACCTTTCTATCAATGGGTCTTAAGTTCACTTGAAAATGTTCCTGCCTACTCTGAAGGATATTCATATAGTGTTAGTTTCCTTATTTCAAGAACATAGTTTTGGGAATGCCTTTAGCTTGACTGATATGAACCTGAAAAAGCATGAAACAGTGCTTGCTCAGGATTATTTGCTTTCAGCCACTGATGAGAGGAAGAAGATTCCCTTTTTCTAAAACCTCAGACTCAAGAAAATATTATGTTTCTGACAATGGTTCCTTTATATGATGTTATATCAAGGATAGTGAAATACCTGGATACTTGAGGCATTCACTTGTTTCTACCTTTTTCTTTTTAGAAAGTGATGATAACCAGAGTATTAGTGAAGATCTGGAGGTTTTTCTAGGTAATCAAGATGGTAAGAAGAAAGGCAAAAGATGTCAATATTGAAATAGCCCTGTTCTTCTGTCTATGAAATCCTTAAAAAGTTTGTGTCATGTGTAAAAGGTTTCTTTTTTTTTTTGTCCATTCTTTAAGGTTGTAACTCATTTTGAGGCCATTATTAATGAAGTCCACAAGCTATTTATTAGAAGGAAGAACTTCAGAGATGATAATCACACTAGCTAACAACTATGTAAACATTTTGAAGTTTGAAAATTGCATGATCTCATTTGATTTACATTATTTCATCCAATCCTCAAAACTACTGGAATCATCGTACCCATTTTTATGAATGAGGAAACAGGTTCCTAGATGTGAGATGAACTGACCATGGTCATATAGCCAGTAAACACTTGGAGAGAGGATTCCAATACATACATGTGCTCATTCACGTTCCAGTGTTCTCTTCATTAGACTACACTCCTTCTCTAAGACATACTGATGTGATCTCTGAAATGCAAAACGTTCCCCTTTTCCTAAGCTAATGGCCAGATTGCTCCAGACAACTTTCACTTCCCTTTGTCCTCTAATCTCTGACATGCTAGGCGCGCAAGGCATATCTCATGAGGATGCTTTTTTTTCAGCCTCATTTACTTTTTCCAAATAGCTCTGAACATTTCCTGTCTTCCCAAATGAAACATTAAATAGGTAATCCTTACTCTAACATAATACCATAAAAACATGAATCCACTGTTTCATGAACACATTCATCTTTTATTCATTCATTCACTTCTCTATTGGGAGGCAATCATAGTTAACTGAACTGACTTGCCCAGGGTCACACAGCTAGAAAGTGTCTGAGGCCCCAACTGAGCTCAGGTCCTCCTGACTCCAGGGCTAGTGCTCTATCCAGGGAGTCACCTAGCGGCCCAATATATTCATCTTTTACATAATTAACGTACAGCTATTCAGGAAATAAGTACTGGCTTAAGCGTCAGGAGACCTGAGTTCTAGTCATGACTGTTCCAACTTGTTAATGTGACAGTGGAATGATAATCATGATAACGTCACTATCTTTACATAGTGCTTGAAGGTTTGCAAAGTGCTTTAGAAATTTTACCTCATTTTATCCTGACAACATTCCGAGAAAAAGGTATATTATCCCCATTTTATAAATGAGGAAACTGAGGCAGACAGAGATTGTGACTTGTCCAGAATCACAAAGGTAAGTATCTGAGGCAGGATCTGAACTCAGCTTTTCCTGACTCCAGGTCCAGTGCTGTGCCACTTCATCATTTGTGCCTCATTTTCTTTATTGGTAAAGTGAGGGACTTGGACTAGAGTATCTTTAAGGCCCCTTTTAATATCAACATGTTTAGTATTCAATTACTGTAAAATACATTAAATATTTATCGGTATCATTATTTGACTTAAGTTATGAACATTTTGTAGACAAGAATATTTGCTAAATTTTGTCTATCAGAAATGTCGTATCAAGTCATTGACCCTTGTTTCCTTGAATGCATGGAGATTTGGAAGGCTGGACAGGAAGAAGGCAGAGCATCCTGGGAACGTCCTTATGTCAAAAATATCTACTCCACACATTTCAGAGAAATTAAATAGTCCTATGCCAGTAATTCCAATACTGGTGTGAATTACCCCCAAGCAAACAAATAAAATCTGCTATCTACTCCACAGTAGCATACTCCATAGTAAAGGAACAGGAAATATGTGGTTTATATATGTGTGGCAGACAATGAGGGAGAGGAAGCACTTTTGGAGTACAGAACATTCTAGGGAGGGTGGGCTTGATAAGAAATCTGAATGTAGGGTCTTGAATAGCCCAAGGGGAAGCATGAAAGCAAAGGGACACTTTCCCCTTCTGGGAATAGAAGAATAGAAGTGGAAATTTCAGGAGCCAGAACCAAATTTTGCTTCCTTTTCAGTTTTCCAGGAATAGGGACTTGAGTGGTATGTCAGACTTAAGCAGTAAGAATATCCCTTTAGCAGCTGTGTGGGGATAGAATTCAGAGAGGAGAGATTAGAAGCAGAGAGACCATTTAAGATGCTCTTGCAATAATCCAGGAAAAGAGATGATGGGAATTTGAGCCAGGGAGTGGGCTGTATGAGTAAAGAGAAAGGGCCTGAGATATGTTGTAGAGGGACAATCAATTGAACTTGTAAATTGATTAGATATAAGGTGTGAGGGAGAGAAAAGAGTTTGAGATGATTTGCCAGACTTGAGGGTGAGTGTCTAGGAAGTCAACAGAAATAGGGAAGTCAGGAAGAGGCCTGGATGTTGGACATAGTTGAATTTGAGGTATGGTCACTTATTTAATCAGTAACTAAGTATTCATTAAGAACCTACTATGTATCAGGCACTGTGCTAAGTGTAAGTGCTGAGGATATGAGTAAAGGAAAAAAAGAGATTTGGTCAAAGGCAAAAGAAGAGGGATTTTTATTTGTAAGGAGGGCTACCCCTTCCTTTGAGACTTGAGAAAAGGAGCATGACTGAAGGCTAATATGGAGGCCATGATGTGAAGTGTAGAGCTAAGAAAGAGACAGAGCTTATGAAAACTTATTTTTTTTTCAATGAAGAATGAGGTAAGGGTTTATGTTAAAAAGGAGAAGGAGGTCAATGGCCTTCCTAAAATGTGGTGCTCAGAAATAAACATAATGCTCTAAATGCCCTTTGACCAGGGAAGAATAAAGGGAGATCATATTCCTTCTTTATATTTGTTAATGCAGATAAAGATAGTATATACTATCAATGAGCACTGGCAGATACCTGGTGTAAATCAATGCATGACCTACTGAGGCATTTTCTAAGAGTGTTTTACTATTGGATCTGACACTTAACCACTGTTGGCTTCAGTTTCCTTAACTGTAAAATGGGGACCATAATAGCACCTACCTCCCTGGGTTGTTGTAAGGCTCATATGAGATAATAATTATAAAGTGCTTAACCATCCTGGAGGTCGGGATTCCCAAATTCAAGAGCTCCACCAACTTCAGTCTGCCCCAGTAGCAGGGATTACAAGTAGATACCAGCCTGATGGAACTACACAGATTTGTTTGCAAAGCAGACAAACTATCCTAAGGTTTTAGTTGAAAGAGCATATTACAAACTCAAACATTTCTTAGTGGTATGAAGGCAACAGCTTGTTAGTGGCTTAGCACAGTACCTGGCAAACAGCAGGCACTACATAAAAGATACCCATTATAAGCTATTGTGTTAGTTTTCAAAAAAAATTTAAACATTTTAATTTAAAGTTTGCAGTTCCAAATTCTGACTCCTTCCTTCTCTCTCCTCCCCCTTCCCTGAGATGGTACGCAGATATAGATTATAGATAGGCAATTATGGAAAACATTTCCATATTAGTCATTTTGTTCAAGAAGACTTGAATAAAGGAAGAAGAATCAAAGTGAAAAATAGCATGTTTCAGTCCACATGCAAAAAATGTCAGTTCTTTCTCTGGAGGCAGATAGTATGCTTCATCATTAGTCCTTTGGGATTGTCTTCGATCACTGTACGTCCGAGAATAACTAAGTTATTCACAGTTTTCCATCAAACAATGCTGCTGTTACTGTGTACAGTGTTCTCCTGGTTCTGTTCATTTCACTATGCATTAGTTCATGTAAATCTTTCCAAGTTTTTCTGAAATCGTCCTACTTGCTATTTCTTATAGCACAATAATATTCCATTACAATCATACCACGGCTTGCTTAGCTATTCCCCAATAGATAGCCTCCCTCCGGATTTCAATTCTTAGCCACAACAAAAAGAGCTGCTATGAATGTTTTTGTACAAATAGGTCATTTGCCCTTTTTGGGGGATGTCTCTGGGATATAGACCTAGCAGTAGTATTGCTGTATCAAACGGTATGCAGTTTCGTAGCCCTTTGGACATAGTTCTAAATTGCTTTCCAGATTGGTTTGATCAGTTTACAACTCCACCAACAGTTTAGGTATTATTTTAATTTTAGTCAGGAGAAGCCTTTCGTTCAGGTCAAAAAGATTTAGTTTGAAAAGAAATATGTGTATCAATTCAATAAACATTTACTAAACACTTATTAACTTCAAGACACTAGATACAAGGATTTATTAATCACTTATTATAGGCTAGGTAGGTGCTAAGTGCTTTACAAATATGATCTCATTTGATCCTCAAAAGAGCCTACTGTCCTCACAAGTAGCTATTATGATCCTACTTTTACAGATGAAGACACTGGGGCAAACAATAACTAAGAGACTTGCCCAGGTCACACAACCAGTGAGGATCCAATGCCAAACTGGAACTTCAGGCCTGGTGCTCTAGGCACTGTGCCACTCCAGATACAGAAGAAGTTACTAGCTGATAGGAAGAAACTGTTTTTAACTGGTGGGGTGGTGGTGGTGGCGGGGAATTGGGCACTGTCAGAGAAGACATTCTATTGGATTGGTTCTTTAATGCAGGGAGATACTTTAAGAGGAAGGAAATAGGTATGGAGAGATGCTCTCTCCAGAAACTAAGGATGGCACGAAGATGGGGGAGCGCAGGACAAAAAATATCCATTCATCCCTCATAGTGGATCAGAGACCTAATAACTCTGTGCCTGCGCAGTCCAAGTTGGATATACCGTGGAGGACTGGGGAGCTGAAAGGAGTTTTGTTAAAGGTCAGCTTCTGAAAAGAAGGCTTTATTCTCCTTACTATTCTGGAGCCAAGCCTTCTACCACAAAATCATGAAAAGAGCTCCTTGCTAATTGTTTTGTGGTCTATTATTTTGTCCATTTTCCTCAAGCAATTCTTCCTAAATAGATGATCTGTACTGGGTGTTTTGGTCCACAAAGCAATTTGTACTTTTTCTGTGGTCTGCAATATCTTTAATTTCTTCATTATACTAACCTACCACCTTTCTGGGCATCTATTCTAGACATTTAGGAAGCCAACTTTTATGTTTCAAGGTTTTTCTCACTTTGCTTCTGGGAGCTCATTAATCTTAAAAGCTTGTTTTTTTTTTAAAACTGAAGCTAACTATAATGACAATGACTTCTGTCATCTAGAATGGAATGTTCAAGTACCACCCATTTATTCCTCATGACTGTATTTAAAGATGGCACCTCATTTCCTGTGGGGGTAGATGCCATATCATCATGGAAATTCTGTCGCATATATTGCACTGCTTTCCAACTTCATACTGAACCCTGGCTCAAAGTCATTAGAGATCAGTTGAGATAGTAGATGCTTTGGGCAAAAAGACAATCACTGCAGACAGTCTAATGCTTACATGTTCCAACTTCGTCACTGACCATCTGTGTGACTTTAGGTGATTCATTTAACTGCCTTTAGTTTGCATGTTGTTAGAATGGGGCTAACAACCTCTCTTCTCACCCTTCCTCTAAGGACCATTATCAGGATCAAATACTATGGAAGTGAGAGCCCTCTGAAAGAGAAGATGACTTTATGTGCTATGTAGGACCCTACCAGCTACTTCTTAGTTACCTTACAATTAATATCATGTCAATAAAGTCTGATCCTATGAGAAATACTTTTGTCAGTGCTCACTTTGAGAGTGGCGGGGCTATAATAATCTATTCTCTTGTTGCTTTTTTTCTTTTCTAAGATTCAAGAAATGGAATTTTCACATGGAAATTTCTACTTTTTAATGACTTACTTTTCAATGACGTATAGCTATGGTAGAAAGGACCAAACTATAGGGTAGGGATGACTAAGTTTAGGGACTTGCTGAGACATGGGGCCTTGTAGAGGGTTGGAAGCTGTAAGAAACATGGGACACTTGAATTTTCTGGCTATAAACCTTCCACTTTACAAAAATGTCAGCCCTCTACTTAATTCTGTCATGGCCTATAATATTACTTTGGAAGCCTTTTGGGTTTCCAGTCTAGCCACAAGGTGAAGTTTGGTTTCAGGCACCTCTGAATAAACTGTAAGTAGGCTGCACTACTTGTGGTAACAAAGATCTAAAAAACAAAGTGGCTGCCTGTCACTTAGGGTACAGCAAAGCAAACTGTGGCATTTGAATGCAAAAGAATACCACTGTACTATAAAGAACATGGAGAATAGAGAGAAACATTAGAAGAACTGTATGGAGTGATACAGAGAATAAAATGTAGAACTGGGAGAATATAAAGACTACAATGATGTAACTTTTAAAAAATACACCCCAAGAGGTAGCTAAACAAAATTAATTGCAACGATAAAAATTCTGGTCCCAGGGAACAGCTAAAGAAACTAATTTCCTTCCTCTTGGCAAAGACACTGAAAAAAACAGAAGTGGGATGTTGCATATGCTGCCAGATACACTAATTCTGTTAGTTGCTTTTACTTAACTGGTTTTCTTTGTTACAAGGGAGAGTAACAGTAAATATGCCAGGAAATGATTATGGCATAAAAAAATAAAGGCAGTAATAAAACTTAATAAAGTAACAGTTGAAAATGCTGATTTCAGAGTGATCAGCACATCACTTTATTCTTTCCTTACAATCCTTCCTATGTTGGCACTAGGTTTGTACTTATCATCAGGCACCCAAATTTCTATTATTTGGACCTGTGTACGAAACCACTTCTGCAAGCTTCTCCCTTAATGACGATGCTAAATTCTCCATCAGAACACTGGCATTTAGCACATGACATATTTCAATAAAGTTTAAAAAAAATAAGCTTTAGCCAGTGTGTTAGCTTTCTTACTGAAAGCTGCAATTGGGTATAATTGCAACATTTTATTTGTTTTTCTTAATTATGATGAAAAGCTGTTTTCATTGTTCTAAGTTTTGCTTTGCACAGAACAAGTGATACCCTTGAAAAGTGAATGTGGAAAATAATCATAGATTCACGAACAGCTAAACAAGTGGCTAATACATGATTGTGATGGAATATTATTATGCTGGAAGAGCCGATGACTGTGATAAAATCAGAAAACAAAAGGATAGGGGACGTAGATTGGACTTAGGATTTCTTTTTTTAAATTTGTTTTTAATTTATGGAATAAAACAAGTATTTCCATAATAGTATAATAAAAGATGATTGAACATGAAACTGCAAATCTATTATGTACAACTTGCTATTTCTTCTAAATATATAATAAAGTTATGCAAATTTCTTTTTATCTTCTCTCCTAGATTAAGATTTAGGAAATAAGGGAGAGATTTTTGGAGGGTTTTGCAGATCCAGATTAGGAGGGTGGAAGTGGGTAAAATAAAGAATAGAAGGAGAGAAGATAAAGTAACCAGGACAGAGTAAAAAGAGAGGCTGAGAAAGAAAACAGTGAATAAAATAAGATAGATGGAAACTCACAAATAGTCATAATTACTATAGTAGATCTCTTTGTGGTGGCAAAGAACTGGAAATTGCAGGGATATCCATCAACTGGGGAATGGTTGAACAATTTGTGGTATATGACTGTGGAACTATGATTTCACTGGTACTGGGAATTCCCAGGTTTTCTGATTTTATCACATACATCAATTCTTATAGTATAACACTATTCCATTACAACTGGGAAACTTCCTCTACCAAAGCATCTTCTCTACAATTTATAGAAAATTTTAAAGCAGAATCTGGAAAATAAAATCCAATAATATAAATGGAAAGTACAACAATAAAATATTTAAAATTGAATGCTGTAAAATTATAATGACCCAAAATGGTCCCAAAGAAGAGATATAAGAAGGCAACTTCCTTCATATACATATATATATTTTTTTCTTTTGCACAAGTGGGAGACCATGGGTTTGAAACACTACAGAAGATTCCTGTCCCCTACCATGTGTTGGTTAATTATGCACAAATGTTTTTTTTTCTTTTTTATTCTTTGTAATAAGGGATACCTCTTTGGGAGGGAAAGAGAGAAGGAAATACACTGGGAAATGTAAGTGATCTAAATACAAAAGACCAATGAATATTATTATTATTAGCAACCATTTATATAGCACTTTAAGGTTTACAAAGTCCTTTTTATCTGTTATCTAATTAAAAAAAAAACAGTGAACGTGGAACCTGCTTTCCCATTGAGACCTAAAATTTATTTTCCTCTTATTTTCACTTTCTATAACTGACAATGTCTTTGGCATCCATGCAATTAAGGTTAATGTCTATTCTGGGGAATAGAGATTATGAGCAGACATTATCACAGCAGGGCCTGGTCTAGATCTGTTTACATAGTGATATTTCATAAAATTAGAATCAGGATTAGAATTCAATATTTCAGAGTAATTTTAATCTGAAGTTATAATGGCTATAAAATTATGCAAGCAAGATACGTGAACTTCACTCTCATCTCTTTTTACATAAACAATCTGTCAATTCCTTTCTTGATCTGCCTTATAAAAAATGAACTCTTATCAATGCTTTTGATAATACTGTTTTCATTTCCCATGCCACTCTGCTAATACAGCTGTCCCTTGTAGTAAGTTAGGTAAAAGAAACTGCCAACACTGACCGTGCCTGACAGTCTCATTCCACACCTGTAGTCTACCATCTCGCTAAGATGAAAAGTATGTTCCAAGATGGAGAGTCAAGATGGGTCAGTGTAGAGATCTGAGTTCTGATGTCTTAGTGTTGTTTCCTCTATCCTATTGTGGACATTATTCTCCTTGTTTATTTCACTCTGCATGAATTCATATCATCTTTCCAAGTGTCTGCATTCTTCTTTGTCTCTTCTTATGGCACAAAAATTCCAATATATTTCACATGCCACAATTTATTTAGCCATTCCCATATTGATAGTTACCCACTTACCTTCCAGTTTTTTTTTTTGTTACCTCAATGAGTGAAGTTAGAAATATGTTCTTTGTGGGATCTTTCTTTGTCACTGAGCTTCTTGGAGTAAAAAGCCTAGTTCAGGCATTGCTAGGTCAGGTGTTATTAATAGCTTAGTCACTTTTCTCATATATTTGCTATGTTTTGTCACATCCTCAAATAATCTTATCTGTTCCTTACTTCTCTAGGTTTATCATACTTTCCTAAAAGCCCGGTAATATCCCAGAGCTCACTTTCTAGAAACAGCCCAAGTTTCTCAGATAATTTGGCCTTGAGTACAGAGATAGATTTGAATGATGAGCAAAGAGTGTCTGAATTCGGCACTTTTAACTATGAAGGACTCCAGGCTTATTCAGTCAGTCTCACTAGAAAGACAGGAACTTTGCACTGCCTATGATGCAAGTAAGTATAAAACAGTGAGGAAAGGACTGGATGGATAAGTTGCTAATAGATGCCAATATATACACAAAAATTTATTTGGTTAAAAAACATTTTACCATTCATCTTGATCCAGAGATGAAGGAAATCTCTACTTGGACTGCCTGACTCATAAATACTCCAGCAAATGTAAATCAGACCTCCATTCATAGTACTATAGTATTCAGTTTAGACTGGTTGCTATTTTTGTAGATCCTGTTTTATCGGTGAGGAACCAGGACTGCAAGCATTTAGTACCTGGCTCAAATTCATGAAGCCAGAATTTGAACTCAAATCTTCTGGCTTCAGCCCTCTTTCTCTTGCACCTTTGCTGGCACAAATGAATACACAATCAACTCCCAGGGTTACTGGATATTTGTAATATTCAGAAAATGGCTTCAGACACTAAATGACTGCTTCCTCTTTTTCTTCCTCCCTCACATCTGGTTAAGAAATGAAACTGATCAATCAATCAACACTTATTAACGAAATGACTAAAATGTGGATGACGCAAGACAGAAAAAGAGAGCTTGGGGATATAGATCATATAGAAACTGAATAATCTCCTTATGAATAAGTGAAATCATTTTATATTTTAAAGCTTAGTATCTACATGTCCTGAGTTACAGCAAACGGCTTTGGAGGAAGTGATAAGAGACCTGCATGTATTGCTACCAATGTAGCATAAACACTCAGAAATAAAATGCTCCTTCTGTGTTATAAAGATTATACACCATTAACACAAGAACCAGGAAAAAAAATAAACATAACTATGACAAAGAAAAAGCATAAAATCTGTGAATAAGTTAGTGAAAAAATAGGAAACAATATTTTGCCAGAAGAAATAAATTCTGCATTATTCTATAATCTTGTTTTAAACAACTTGATATATTTAACAAATTATTCATGGGAATGATGAATTTGCTTATATCCCATGGAATTAGGTGAAATGAAGATTTTAAAAGCATTACTCTAATATCATTATAGATAGGTAGGGAAAATTTACATACAAAGAACTTCCACAATATGATAGAAGCATTATACATTTTTATAATTTTGTAGGGTATTTGCTGTTTTATCTCTATAAAACTTATCAACTCTACAAAACTTTATTGTGTTGTTCTTGTTAAGTCAATTCAGCTGTCTGACTCTTCATGATCCCATTTGGGGTTTCTTTGCGAAGATTCTGGAGTGGTTTTCCATTTCCTTCTTCAGCCCATTTTACAGATGAGGAACTGAGGCAAACAGGGTGAAGTGACCCGCACACTCACACAGTTAAGTGTCTGAGGCTGGATTTGAGTTCATCTTATGTGTCTCCCTGATTTCAAATCCAATATTCTATCCACTATGCCACCTAGCTGCCTATAAAACTCAATAGTAGCTATTATTTGAGGCAAAATTTGCTAATCTGCAAAATGAGATGTTCAAAGTAACTATCATACATTGCAAACAGAAATGAAGGGTAATAGATAACTTGTTTTCATGTATGTATTCTATTGATAACAGAGAAAGGGCAGCAAATAGAATTGTTCTGAATCAAAAGAAACACAATTTCTTTTGGTAAGCAAAACACTCCATAAAACAGCTAGGTTTTTTTTTAATTTAAAAAAAGTAGCCAGTGATTTCTGGTAGGGCTACACTAGACTTGATTTATGATTATAAACTAGAATTTCAGGTCAGGAAGGTTCAGAAGAAAGAGTGCAACACTGGGAGTCAGGAGATCTGGATTCAAATTCCAGCTCTAGTTTCCTGAACTTGAGCAAGTCACAAAATTTTAAAGTCTCAATTTCCTATTCTGTAATAACGGATTAATAATACTTGCATAACCTACTTTCACAGGGTTGTTTTGAGGAAAGCACTTTGTAAAGCTTTCTTACAATATAAAAATAAGTTATTATTGTTACTACCTCGTTCCATACAGCAAAAAATAACATGATTTACTGACGCAAACGTCATGACAACATTTCTGATTCTTCTTTGTACTTTTTTGCAGGGCTTACAGATCTCTGAAAACGAACTGGGCCAATCTATGGGGAAAGATGTCTACACTTGCAGTGATGGAGAAATCATTCTTCAGAAGGGTTACCATCTACCTTACTAAGTCTAATGGGTCCCACCTGCCCTACATTTTCCTGTGATCAAGACCATTCTTTATGACATTATTTCAATCTTAACTTGCTATGTGACTTTAGCTAAGACACCGAATCGTTTTTTCTTATTTTAATATATCCATCTTTACAATAAATATGCCATCATTACTGAGAGTATTTAGGATTCCTGTAAAATAGCTAAAGGGAAAATTGTAGAGGAGGGTGACAGATTTGATGTATTCACAAAACACTGGCTACCTCTCTTGCCAAGTTGAGTAAGAAATTGCTTGCTGATTTCCCCTTTCTGTTGCGACCCGAACTTCTGATTTATGATAATAGATGACATCCATTTCCTCCATTTTACTTAGCACTCCTGCAGGACTACAGGATTATTACTACAAAATGTATTCCAGAGGTACACAGGGATGGTGCTACCTGAGTAACTCGGTGTGTCTGACTAGTTGTCTCATATATTAGGGATGCAAGGACCAACATCAATGAGAGCTTTTTATTAGACTGACTCACAACCTTTGGTTCACTGGAGAATATCTGACAGGGTTTATGAAAGCTGCTCTCTCAAGGCTTCTTGTCTAAGCATGATAACCTTGGATACAATTCCATCAAATCATGACCTCACCCTACCCCCATCCCTCAAAAGGACTAATTTTATGGCCAATAAATTATTCAATGCTATCTAAATTATAAATGCCAATATGTGAAAAGGAGTATTTTAACTAGGACATTCCTCACATGAAAAGTAATTTATTATGCTGGATAACATAGACAGCAGCAAAATTTAAGAAAATAATACTGCTAATATAGCTTATTAATACCTTTCCTATAGGGGCGACACTAAAGAGTTCGACAAAGAGTTTTATTGTTTTTCAGAGAGACTCTACAAACCTCAATCAAGTGATCTGAAATTCTGTAAAACACATGCTCGTTCCTTAACTTCAATTTCCTTCAGTAGTTTTATAGATCCCTTAGGCCAGACAGAGCAGAAACAGATGGCGCTCTGGAGAACTTTACAGTGCATGCCTGCAATACCACAATAAATTTAAAAGTTTTGCAGATAGTGAGCTTCTGGTATTAATCTTGACACGAAATGGTTCTGAGTATACTATGGTATTTTCAAATTTTTTAATCTGTTTGCTAATCACATCAGCTAAAATATTTTCAAAACTCAATCTCAAAATTCAAAAACCTTGGCAATATCATTTTGACAAGTTGGAAAAGCAGGCCGGCATCTGTTTATATACCATTGTGCTTTTCCCTAAGGTCTACCTTGCCCCATAAATTGTTCTACTGGTGTGAAAAAATACAAGTCAGGTCTGAAAAAAAAAAAAAAAAAGGACTCCTCCTAAATCACAACCATATTTGCCAGAAAAAAAGAAGACAATTGCATATTTAAAGGAGTTGCAAAGCATGCCACACTAGTTTCCTTTGTTATTTTTCTTCCCTAAATGATTTTCTTATTGTTATTCTATCTACCTAAGTTTCACTGATGCCATGATAATTCCTTTAAAAAAAGGTGAATATTTCAATTATTTATGGTTCTTACATAATTTTACTAAGGGTAGTCATATATGGAGGTCCTCTGTAAGAGAAGTTTAAAAGCAAGTAACTTTAAAGAATGTGTTTTCCAAATGGAGATTGTGTCAAATACCCCCTTCTCTCCAAATTTTTATGTGAATTGAGTACCAAAGTGTGGCTGAGGCCAAAGTTATCAAAATATGCAAGAAAAAAACAACAAAAACACCAAAACATCACCGTAACTATAAAAAAAACAACCAGTCTTCTGCAATCCTTAAGAATCCAGAAGGATGTCCGATCTGGAAGGGGGAAATTGGTAAAGAACCTTCAATTTAGGATATACCTGCCTGAATGGCTGATAGCATCTCCGAAAGGTCAATTTTCCCCACCTTTACTTCTCTAAAATGGAGATGCTTGCAGGAAGTGACAAGGAACACAAATGGGAAATAAAGTGGAAAGTAAGAGGGGAGAGTGTAGTAGACACTAAAACATCAGGAGTTTAAAGTACACAATGATTAGAAGACACAAAGGGGCAAGGGGGAACAAGCAACAGTTATTCTAATTTCAGGAAAATAGAGATAAAAGAGGTAAGAGAAAGAAGCCTTGAACACTAGGAAGGGTGAATATCCACCTAAAAACAAATCGTGTTTGGATAAGGAGAACAGGAAAGTAAGGGAAGATCATCTATATTTTAGCATCTCCCGAAGGTCTAACCTAAGAGGTAAACCCTCAGTTATCTTAAAAATTCTTCTATAAAGATATCCTGTGGATAGATGAGGTTTTTAAAAATTGAAACTTTTCTTTTTTAGAGATAATGGAATTTATGCTTATCATGGTGCTAAAAAAAAATAATAGCTCAGAGAGGTGATTCCATGGCTGACAGTCAAACTCAGAATGGGAGATAGGGAATCCTGGGTCCCGACCCATCAGGATTGGTGAGGACAATGATGGTAAGACTCACAGTTTTTAGGGAAACTGAGGTTAACTCAGAGAAGCTGGCCAGTGGCTGAGTATCTAGACAAATGAGACGTTAGTTCTGAGCAAAACATGGGGGCTGCAGAGAGCCATGAACTGGAGTTGGGCTGTTCAAATGGAAAGCATTTTCAACCAGGGAAAAAGAAGTAGACCACCTAGGCATCTGCCATAAAGGATCCTGTCTCCATGATCAAGGGTGATGAGTAAAAATACTTTCGGACTTAGGGTTGGAAAAAGGGTGAATTAGGAAGAAAAAATGCAAGTGACTTTAAAGGCTGGAATTATGTTTGAGTCTGCATCAAATTGACAAGTAATATGAGCTATATTTGTATTTTACCTAATTTGTGCTTTGAGATTTTCCTGCACCATAGCAAAGTAAATGGTAGAACTTAAAAGGCCAATGAAGATAATTTAAACTTGCCCTTAATGTAAGAATCCTTTCTACATCATTCCTGACTGACTGACATTCTTTATATGAATACTTCCAAGGACAGGAAACTCATCATCTTATGCACCAGTCTACTCTGTCAGAAGACTCCTTCTTATATATTTCTTTCTACTTACTGGTCCTTGTTTTGACCTCTGGAGCAAGGGCTCTTAGCTTTTTTTTTTTTTATCATGGCCTCCTTTAACAGTTTGATGAAGTCTATGGACCTCTTCTCAGAATAATATTTAAATTGAATATACAAGACTGCAAAAGAGGCCAATTATATTGAAATCATTATCAAAATGTTTTTTAGGAGAAACAAAGTTCATGGAGCCCAGGTTTAGAACTCATACTCTAGAGCAGGGGCAGGGAACCTGTGGCCTTGAGTGCAGCCCTTAGACAGACGTTCTGTGAAGTTTGGATTACCTCAAAAGGCCACACCTGAGGACATAAGAGGGCCACATGTGGCCTCGAGGCTGCAGGTTTCTCATCACTGCTGTAGAGTAAAACAGATTGAGTTTATCCTCATGACCACTATTCTCAAATATTTAAATACAGCTACAGTGCCATCTTTCCCCTTTAGGCTCATCTTCTCTGTGGTCTCTTCAACGAAGCATTGCATGAGATGGTTTACAGATTCATGAAAAGCTGGATGAAGTCCACTTTTTCCAATATCTATCTTGAAATCTGATGCCTAAAAGTGAGCAGAACGTGCGTCAGGTGTTGTCTGACAATGAGTAAGTAAAGTGACATTAGCAATTTTCATAATCTGAGAATTAAAATTCTATTAATGCTGACTAAGATATTGTTTGGTTTTATTTTTGTTTAGAAGTCTTACTACATAGATGCTACTATTGCTGAGAAATATGAAAACCACCAGATCTATTTTCAGAGCAACTGTTTCCAAGCCCAGCCCTGGGGCAAGCGTTATGATCCTAGAGGTGCAGTTTTAGGAAGAATTTTCCTCCCACCCCAAATTATTTCCTTCCTTTTGCTGCCTCCAATGGTGGTAGTAGGGAAAAATAGGCCAAGTGAAAGGGAAACTGGCCAAGGGCACTTCTGCTTGTGGGCTGCCATGTTTTATTACAGATATGATGTATAATATGTCAAACATTGATAAGAGGGTTTATATTTCATCCAACATTACAATTTCAAATAATGCTGCTAATGAGAATTTCCTCCAAACAATACAGTATTGCTAATAACATTAACAGATGAATAGCAGTATTTTTTTTAAAGGTGGTAGACCAATTTGTTGTATGTGGTGTATAGGTATCCATGTTTATATACAAATGCTTCATTTGTAATCCCAATAAGATTTGATACAGATAAAAATATAATAGTAGCATATCTATTCTTTTTGTAACGTTACTTGGTTTTACATAAGTAAAAAATGAGTTACATACAGAGTGCCGATGTAGGGTAGTGAGAAGAGAATGTGGCTCAGAGTTAGGACAATTTGGGTTCAAGTCCCTCCTGTGACTAGCTGGGTGACCCCAGGAACATATCAATTCCCTAACAGTAGGAGGTGCACAGCAGGTGCTAATTTATTATAACACCTATTATCATACTAGCTACAAAATGATACACATAGGACATTCACTAGAGAATCTGAGATATTTTTTCTTGAATGTAAAGTGATGTGCATAATAGTATATCAATAGAGGTTACTTTTGCATTACCTCCCATTCCTTACTACTTCTAGAGCTGTCTTAGCTATTTAAAGAGTATACTAAAAGAGGAGGGAGTAATAAAATAAAATAAAATAAATCCTGTTAACCCTTAGCAATACATATGAAGTTGACTGAAATATGATGCTGTAATATTCATTTCATTATGAATTATAAATAGTGATACCACAGGTCTCAAGAGATAAAGACAAGGCTCAAATTTTCTAAAATGTGGGGTGCACTGAAAGGGAGGAGAGATAAGACATTGTAAATAGTTAGTGGTGTGATTTTTTTTTTAGCACAACTCCCACACATTTAAAACCCTAACCCTATATATATTCTATGTTTACAACAAAAACAAAATTCCAAAGAGAAAAATAAATCTAAATGAACACAGCAAATTTATCCCAATGGGTGTGGGGGGGGGAGGTGGGGTTAATGAGAGTGTACTGTTACTGGGTAAGCAGTGAATCAAGCTATAGATGGCAGTGGGGGATTTGCATCATGACTTTCTCTCCTTCTCACATGCTGGCATGGCTTCGTGCAGATGCAGGGTCTAATCTCTTCCTGACTTCACTGGACACCAATGAAATGCACCCTACCCCCCCAGTCCTGTTAAACAGGCCCATGGAAGTTTCCTGAAAGGTAAGGTTCCATAATTCTAAGGGCTCTTCTGATTCAAGCCTGAGTAGTGATGCCAGAGGTCTGATTAAGCTTGCTAATAATAATTCTGGGGGAGAGGGGGAGGGTAATAACCTCATACTTTTGCTCTACCTTGCTGCCAGGGCATGTCTTAGTGTAGAGATTTAGACACTTAAGAGACCATTGCCTTTTCTTTTGAGAGAAAGCTTGGCTTGCCAGAGTTGAAGGACTTGGGATCAGATTCTGCCTTTCCTACTTGCTACCAGAATAGAAATTAGCATCTAACAGAATTTCTACCCCTGCCCATGTTAATTCCAGTTTTGCTAGGAAGCAATAAGGTGCAGTGAAAAGACTTTTGGATTTGGAGTCAGGAGAAATTGGTTCAAATTTTCCCTCTTTTGTTAACTACCCATGTGACTTTGGAAAAGTCACTTAACTGAACTATCAGCAAAATGAAGTAATTAAAAAGTCCCTTCCAGTTCTCAACCTAGGATTCTATGATTCTGTATTTGCCTCATTAAAACTATGCTTTGTATGTGCTTTAAGAATAACTGAATCTTAAACACAGAATGGAACTCGATTGTCCTAGGTGCCCAAACCATTAAAATGGTATTTACTTAAAAAAATAAGAACAAGAACACAAGAACTTAGATAAAATGATTGGCATGGAGGGGAGAGGAGGAAAAGTTAGATCAATAGTAGAATGCACTAAAGGATGTCACTAGATATACACAGTCTTTGATTTGACTAATGCAGTAGGGAACAAGGACTAGGGTTGGGAGGGGAAATCTTCATTCTCTTTTTCTTAAAATACAGAACTTGTAAACTTCTGCAGGGTTTTTAAACTGGAAGTCTAGGAACTTAAAGTTTTTTTTTTCTTACATATTTAGCATTTACATTTTGATAACTATTTTAAAATGGTTTTCTTTGTAAATCTACATATTTTATCTTATGCATTTAAAAATATTCTGAGAAAGGAGCAATAGGTTTCACCAAATTGTCAAAGGGTTCTATGATACAACAAAAAGGTTAAGAACCTTTGTCCTAAAGTTTGAATAGTTACAAGCTTCAAAAAAAGCTTTCACTTTACATGGAAGTGAATGTTGATATGTCTGGTTTCATTGTAACAGTATCAAAACCTTCTCCCTAATAAACTTAACCACAAGAGTTTTTTTAAAGTGCCTGCTTTCTGCTAATTTATAAAAAGCAGAATCCTGTCAGATAAAATTTCATGAAAATGATCTATAAACCAGACTGTCAAAAGTGAAAGGTACTCAGGGCAGTACTTATGGACAACAAATACAGCAAACCACTGGAAAGGTTTCCCGTTACTGCAGCAACAGAAAGCACGGTAACACAGCTCACGTTACGTGGATTTGCAAGTTACTGTGAGGTCACAGGAAATCCTGAAATGTTTTCCACATTTTCTTTCATACATTTTATGTCAAATTTCCTGCAACTGAAATCATAAACCATCATCCTGCTGGAACTTCTTTTGAAAGAAAGGAGATCTTCTGACACTCCCTCCTGAACACCTAATAACTCAATTCGTACTCCTGTAACAAGACACTGAAAGACAGGATTGAAAATAGACTATGATAAGGCTGAAATGTCAAATGTGCTGAATTTTCATAATGAAAACCAAACTGATATCATTAAGAGCATTATAAAAACTACATTTAGTGGGCCAGTGAAAGCCTTTTTCCAGAAAGAGTAACAGCACAAATGATTATATTTAATAAGTATATATGTATATACTCAAGATTCCTCCTATTTCAAGATTCAAGATGTATAATTGGCTTAAAGTGCACATTTGATTGTATAATCTCTGTGTAAGCAAGTATATAGATGTATACACAATGCTTCCAATTCCTTACAAAGTACCTTTTATTGTTCCTCAAATGATTATGAGGGGATACGTAGAACATGGGAAACTTGGAAAAGTCAACATTCTCACAAGATTTATCACTTAGAACTACAGAATTCAAAAGCAGTTCAGGCCAATGAAAAATGATGCTAAGATGTGAATATTTTAGAAGTAAAATAAAATCTGTAGATCATCATTTATGGACAAGAATGTTTAGCATACATTACCTCTCCCGACATATCAGGTGCCATAGGAACAGTAGGCCATAAAGATGAGTAGATTGCAAAAAACACCACCCAGAGTGCAATGCTGCCCCAAATTGCTATATGGCTGAACTGTGGGGGGTGGGGAGGGGAGAAAAAGAGGGTATTGAAGTTAATATACTTTTTTAAAAAAATGTTGCACTATTATTTCAAGAAAAAGATGCAGATGTAACTTTCGTAAATCCCTTCAAGCTCCTGATTTTATCCCAAAAGGATTATTTTCAACATTTTGAAAATAATCCTTTTTTCTCCCTAAGGTTACATGGCTATTCAGACTCTCACCAAACGCCATTCCCCACTCCAAGCCCACAATCACAATATATACAGCATAGAGTTATGAACTAAATGAGAAACTTGTGTGCACAGTAATTGGAAGCCAAAAGAAAAATGTCATTTCACATAAACCACTAACTTCCAGAGAAAAAGTCTCAGTTGAATTAATCAAAAATGCTACGGAATAAAGAGAACCCCAGTGCATATGGGCTCAGAAGTCATCTCTGTAATATATTCCAACGAGGTCACACCCTACCAGCTTTTAACCCTGGAATCAACTGAAGAATCTGCAGTCATCACATCTACCACATCTTCTGCATTTTCTCCTTTGGCTGCCCCCTACATGTCCCTTGTATGCTTAAGAAACAACCACAGCTCCTTCTATATCAAATTAAATTATAAATCAAATTAAGTGTTAACTCATCTGTACATTGCACCAGCCTTATTTCTTAATACTTAAGATAGATCGCCGGCTTGATCCAAGCAAACTTAATTGTTCATCTCCTTGCTTTGCATATACCATTCTCTTCCTCTGGGTTCCCCTACTCTAATCTGGAATTTCATCTTTAGATGAATTGAAGTCACTGTCTATAAAATTTTATTTAAAAATCTCTCCTAAGAAGTTTTTCACTGATTTAACTTAATATTACTGCAATCACACTCTTTCATTCTATATCTATCTTGCATTTAGAGATTCTGTATGGATTATATTAATTTGTACTCGATGTTTAGTTGAGTGGTTTCTGGCTTACACTTTCCCTTGGGCAGGTTAAACAACTAAAAGTTTTGACTGAAATTGCTTTAAAAGCTTTCTCTTCCACTTTGGCTTCTTTTTTTACAAGTTACTGAGTCAAGTTACTGTAGGACTTGACTAGAAAATAATAAGATCTTGAACCATGTTTTCTGTTTCTTTCTAAGAGGCAGCACAGGACTGACTGGAATCTAGGTGGTGTGGGGTTGAGTGTCTGATCGGTCACTAACTAACTATCTGGTAAAGAGAATCTAAAGTTCTTTGAAGTCAAAGACTCTTTAGTTTTTGGTCTTTGCATCCTTAGTACCCAGGCACAGTGTGGCACATAGCAGATGCTCAATAAAATTTTCCTTAATTGATCCATGGCCATAGTAAGACATAGCAATAGTAACTCGAATGTAAACACATATGGCTTTATAATTTCCAAAGTATTTCACTGAACTTGCTTTCCTCATTTGTAAAATGGATTAGATTTCAAGAACTCTAACATCCTTTAAAACTCTAGAAGTCTAAGATACTTGAAATTTTGCATCCTCCTACTGCTCCCCTTCCAAAAAATAGCTCAATGCCAATATCAGTGACATTGCCAGTCGGTGTTTATGTCTATTTTGGGTTCCACACAAACTTGTAAAATTGCCAGAACCTTAAAATTTAAATGTCAACTAATCTGTGATAAATAACATTATGATAATGAATATGCTGTGTACAAAGAAAAAGGAATTAATGGAGAGAAAAGAGAATCATGATTGGACTTGGAGTCAGAAGACTGAACCCCTATTCAGTGACATACTCCACAAGTTCTTGGGCACATTAAATCTCTTGGAGCCTCAGTTTCTTTATCTGAATGAGGATAACACACAAAACTGCATACTTTATTAGGTTGTTGTATCAAATGTAAGAATATGTACAGAGTGCTTTGTAATCCCAAAGCAATATAAAAATGCGAAATGTGATCATCATATATGACTACAGAGATACAAGTAGAACTGATTTTTAATTATTCACAAGAAGACTACTCGAATTATGATTCAACCCATTTGATCAATATTTACTTTTAACCTCTTGCTGATTTAGAACCGTTGTCAATATTTTCACTCCTAGAAAAGGCAAATTCCCACTTGTAGTTTACAGGCTATCATGACAGGAAAGAAGAGAAAAAACCTATTAAAACCCAACACTTTCTCAGTTATTTTGCCTGTGCTGGGAAAAACTGGAAAACTAAGAGGCTTGTGGAATAGTAAATGAGGTATCCACCAGTTGCTTTGCCTTAGGCTGAAAGCTGGTGCAGAATGTCTCCAGCACAGAGCAGAGTGGAGTTTTGGGTAAGAGGGAAAGAACATGGGGACTCAGGACTTCTTTATTCTCCCTGAGCTGGTTTGTTTAAAATGGAACTTTAAAGGATGCATTGGACTTAAGTCTGAAGACATGAGTCTGAGTCCCAACTCTGTCACCAGCCTTGAGACTTTGGGCAGATCCGTTCAGTATACTCACCCATAAAACAAGGACGGTGATATTTGTAATGCTTATAGCATAAGAAAAAGAAGTACAGTGGGAAGGCATTAAATGTGAGCCATTGTTACTTGTTTCACAGCATTATGAATTTCCAAGTTGGACATAATCACATTCAATTTAAAATGAACAAACCAATTATAACTCTTTTGGATTATTTGCTGTTTTGAATTATCCACCCTACTTCTTGTATTAATTAACATGGATATCCGAGACTGAACTGTATACAGACGCTTATCTAAGAATCTAATGGTAACTCGCTGGATTCAATTACAAAGTTCCAACTACAACCAAGATATCAATTGACATTTATATGTCTATGGCTTCGGAAACTTACCAGTTGAGATACAAATTACTCTGCTATGAGAGGTTAAGTGCCAACATCTTTGCCAAATCCAACTAAGAATTCAAAACTCCCCACCAAAGGAAGTTCATGCAGAGGAAAAAAGGACATATGCATGTAATTTCCCATTTACATATGACAACCCATGGACTGGATTTTTGCTTCAATGATTCATAGCATGCATGGCATGGAAGGTACTAGGTTCTTGAAGACCATGTTAGTGGAGTCTAAGTTTTGGCAGAGCCTATATAAAGCTGGAAAGACTGTCCTTAGTGACTGAAAATCACCCAAAGAAGAGGTTCTTTATCATTAGGCTGACCACTAAGTCATGAATTGTGCATAAAGCAACTCATGAAACCAATTACTAAGACCTGAAGGAATTTTCACAGCTACATTAATTGAAAGAGTGCCCATTTTTAAAAAAATCACAGATCTTTGGAAGTACTCAAAAGCCAATGCTAGGTAATGCCTAAAATAAGGAAGACAATCCAGCAAATTCATAAATGGTGCATGTGTCATCCCCACTCTTTCGCTTATTTTTTCTCTTCTATCACCTCTCCTTTTTCACTTATTTTCAATCTCTCACTCTCTACTGGCTCATTTTCTACTGTCTACAAACATGACCATGTCTGTGCCATTCTGAAAAAAAAAAAAATTAAGCCCATCACTTGATCCTTCTATCCATGCTATTGTCCTTTACCTCTTATACTCTTTGTAGCTAGACTATTCAAAAGGAGGACCTCCCCAACTTCTTTTAAGACCCAACTAAAATCCCACCTTGTACAGGAAGCCTTTCCCAGCCCCTCAGTTCCAGCATTCTTCCTTGCTTAGTTATTTGCCCTGTATATAGCTTGCTTTGTATATATTTATTTTCATGTTGTCTCCTTTATTAGATTGTAAGCTCCTTGAGGACAGGAACTATCTTTTGCCTATTTTTGCACCCCCAGTACTTTGACACAGTGACTGGCACACAGTAGATGCTTAATACACATTGAAAGATTATATGCTTACATTTCTCTTTACTAAAGTAATCACTTATTTAAGTAGAGCTTCCTGCTTTCATTATTTTGAATAGTCAAATATAAAGATTAGTTTGTTTATAATGAAATATGAGACTTGTGAAAAGACAAACATTTGTGAAATTTAAAGTTGTAATTAATTAAAAGATTTAAAAAATGTGGATAATAATCATGACACTTTTTCTTAACTAATTTTATGAATATGAGCAAATAGGCACAATGAGAAAATTTGGTAATTGTTTTCACTGCTGCAGTTGCTTGGAATTAGACCTATGGATGCATTCTAGAAGCAAGAATATTAGTGTGATGAGTGACTATAAGCATTATCATACTTTATAATACATGGACAGACAGACATATATGTATATAACATACATATATACACACTATGAGTATATGTAGATAGATAAATATAGCTGCTGTCTGAGGGTCAGCATAGTTAAATCTAGAGGCACAGATTATATACTATTATAGCCATTGTTTCTCCTGACTTCTTTAAAAATATTACTGACATCTGTTTTTTTATATTACCTTTATTTCCCAGAGACCCAATGCTTGTAACAAAGAAAAAAAAAAATCAGTTCTGCAAAACTAACCAAGAAGTCCATCAAATCTATATGCAGTGTTCCATAACCACAGTCGCTCACCTCCACAAAGAGGAGAGAGAAGTGCATTTTTTCCATTTATTTTCCAGGGCAAACTTTGCTTACTTTAATTATAAAATTCAGTGTTCAGTGTTTTTTTTTGTTGTTGTTCTGTCCATTTACTTCTTGAAGTCATTGTGGATACTTGCCTTCCTGGCTTCTGCTTATTTAATTTTGCATCAGTTCATATCACTTTCACTGCTTCTCTGTATTCTTCACAGTCATTTTTAATTGTACAGTAATATTACATTATATTTATGTACCACAATTTATTCAGCCATTTCCCAAATGATGAACACATACTTTATTTGCAATTTTTTGTTGCTATCAGAAAGTACTGTTAGGAATATCTGGGTATATATGGGGAGCTTTCTTCTGTCCCTGATCTCCTTGGTATATGCATTTAGCAGTGAGATTTTAGGGTGAAAGGGAGTAATCATTTTAATCACTTGAAAGAACAACACAGTTTCAAATGGCTTTCAAGAATGGTCGGGACATTTCACAGTGCTAGTAACATTGTGTTATTGTCCTTTATTCCTCTCCAGGCTCAACTTCAGATTCCCTGGGCTTCTTTTGCCACCTTTGCCACCATAATAGAGCATCCTTCTCACCCTGGACCAGCACTCAGCTCCAGCAGCCATCTGAACGTGGAACATAACTCGGGCCCTGACTGACTGGTTCTTCCCAGAATCACTATTTAAAAGAAAGTGCCCAGGCAAGTAATATCTTTAACCCTTTGCAGGCCCCATTCCTGACCTGTTGCACTTTGTCAATCATGCCCCACTCCATGTTCCTGCTGGCACTATTTCCCCCTCCCCTTGCCCCCTTTCAGCTTCCTTTTGTGTGTTATCCTCTCCCAGTAGAATGAGTTCCTTGAAGGCAAGGACTTTGTTTCTTTTTGCTTGTATGCGTATGCCTACTGCTTAGAACCATACTTGGTACACGCTAAATTCTTGCTAGCACAGTTAGATAGTGGATAGAGTCCAGAGCCTGGAGTCAGAAAGACTCATCTTCCTGAGCTCAAATCCAGCCTCAGACACTTACTAGCTGTGTAACCCTGGGCAAGTCATTTAATCCAGTTTGCCTCAGTTTCCTCATCTGTAAAATGAGCTGGAAGAAGGAATGGCCAATCAGTCTAGTATGTTTGCCAAGAAAACCCCAGATAGTGTCATGAAGATATGGACATAACTGAAACGACTCAACAGCAGCAACAACAACTGCAACAAAAAAAATTCTTGTTAACTTGATTCGACTTGACTCATGCAACCTCTTCAGCATCAAGCATTTTCATCTTCTGTCATCTCTGGCAATTTGGTGGATGGGTAGTGAAACCTCAAGAGTTGTTTTCATTTGCATTTCTGGCTTATTCTTCCGAATTTCACTATAACTTCAAACATGTAATTCTACAATAGGAGATTAGACACGTAACATCTATTGTAGGAATAATGCTTTATGGAATTCTTTTTTTTAGAAGGTTATGCACAAGTAAAAAAATTAATCATAGAAAATAATCTCATGAATTAGGCTAATACGAAAAGCATACTTAAATATCACTGGAACTATTGTTTCTTTAAAAAAGGACCTCTTTCCACAGAAGAAACCCCCAAATTCTTAGCAATGAGTTATGCTTTTAGAAATTGGGGATAACTGCTACAGACATCTTTAGGAATCTGAATGCTTACTATTATGTCACTGACTGACTTGAAAAAGCTCTTTTTTTCCCCAAAGGAAAAAAAAAAGGACATCAATAATGAAAAGTAAAATGTATCTTCCCATTGGTATCAGAAAGGCATGAGGCTTTAATGTTGCTGGAGAGTTCATTTTAAAGTTTTAATTTTCATAAAGTAGAATATTAAAAAAAAACTTCAAAGGATCTAGGATTTTGGAGATGGAAATGTTCCCTTCCGCTATATAAATAACAACCTGCCCATGCCATCTCATCAATCTTTTCCCTGCCCTTCATAAATTCCCCGAAGATGACCTTTTGATTCAATTTATAATATTAAGGGACATTCTCCAACAATTAAATGGCTAAAGGACAAGATCAAACAGTTTTCAAAAAATTTCTTCTTTTTGAAGCTGTTATCACATTAAAAATGCCCCAAATCACTAAGAATTATAGAAATAGAAATTAAAGCAACTTTCTGGTTCTACCTATCAGAGTGGAAAAGATGACTAAAGAGGAAAATCACAAATACTGTTTGGACTGAGGGAAAACAAGTATATTAGGGCACCTTTACTGGGTCTGTGAACTGGTCCTGAGATTCTGCGGAACTATTTGGAACTATGCCCAGAAAATCAGCACAAGTTAGAGGCAGGTAGGTGGGTCAGTGAATAGAACTCTGGGTCTGGAGGCAGGAGGACATGAATTCAAATCTGGCCTCAGACACTTACTAGCTGTGGGCAAGTCACACTTAATCTCTGTGTTTGCCTTATTCCATAGGAGAAGGAAATGTCAAAACACTCTAGTATCTTTGTCAGGAAAACCCCATGAATAGTATGGTCCATGGGGTCACGAAGAGTTGGAAATGATCAAATGACTAAACGACAATAATCATAACAACCCCCAAATTACCAAACTTTCTAAACCCTTTGCCCCAGCTATAGTACTACTAGGCTTATATCCCAATGAAATCAAAGAAAGATGTAACTGTCTAAAAGGATCCAACTGTCTAAAAATATTAATGGCAGCTCTTTTCATGATAGCTAAAAACTGGAAACCAAGAATGCATCAACCTTTTCTGAGAATGGCTAAACCAGTTGTGGCATGTAAATGTAATAGAAAATTATCATGCCTTAAGAAATGATTTAACAAACAGCTTCAAAGGGAATTTAGAAGACATGTAAGACTGATGCAGAGTGAAGTGCGCAAAACTAGGAGAAAAAAATTATACAATGGTTATATTATAAAAAATAATTTTGAAAGACTTTATAACTCAGATCAATGCAACAAGTCCAAAAGAATGAATATGAAATGAGCCATGAGATAACATTTTCCTACATGATTAATGTGTAAATATTTTGTCAGACTCTGCAGCTTTGTACCAAGGATAAGTGTCTTATCCAAATGCTATACCTGTCGAAGATATATGTATTAATGTACTGACTTGATGGGTGACTGATCCAACTGTAAGTCATTGTCTAGAGAACAGGAATTCTTTATCTACTTGGATTTTTTTTTTTAATGTAGAATCCCACGCGGGTTTCTTTTGAGTGATTTTGGCTACTACTGATTAAGGAGGCTCTGAAATATTTTGAAGCTGAATGTAGTCAACATAATGTCATTTTCAAACAGGAACAGAACTCCTATTCCATTTGGCCACTTGTGCAAGACATCCTCCACAGAAGTGATGAACACCTTTGGAAAACCAATCTTTCCCTCTGTTCTTCCTCATTTGATAGCAATAACCAGAGAACTACTACACAAAATTACCTCTGTAATTTTATTTGTTGAGGAATTTGGTATGGTGTTGGAATATACATGGGAAACATCTTGTTGAAGGAAAACATTTAAGGTTTAACTTTCTTTTCCTGAGTCAAATACTTAAAAACCCAAATAATAAACAAGGAGAGATCCTATATTCTTCAAACCTTTCAATCAATCATGTGACTAGAAAGCTGTAGTTTGTTATAGAAAACTGTTTGCAAAAGCCTGATTTTTTTCTTCTGTTTTAACAACAACTTAATTATGGATCATTCTCATAAACATTTTATAGAGATGAGAATCAATAGTTATTTGAGAACTCTCAATTTTATTGTATTCCTAATATTCTATCTATGATTTTCACTTTTTGGAATTTTCCCTTATTTTGGGTACCTTAAAAACTGATCACATAATACTTTCAAAATTGTGTCATTTTAGCACTTATCTTTTTGTTTTGTTTCTTTATGAAACAAAACCCCATATTTTTAGTACCAGTATTCCAGTGATTCTATATGGGTACAAATAATGGAACATGAGTCTTGCAGAATCAAAACAGTAGGCCTATTAAAGGGAAATGAAGGGCATACATAACTGTAGCATATTACCAGTGATGACTGGTACACAATAGGTCACACACAAGTTATTATACGAGAAGGAAATGATTGAAAATTGGCTGTCCAATCAAGTAGTGCAACCAGTAATAAGAGATATATTGCATGTAGCCTGTATGCTGCTTTATTACTCATGTAACATTAAAAACCTAGATTTAAAGATTCCAGCACATCGAATGGACTCCCTATGGAAGTAGATGGTATGATATGAGTAAGTGGCACAGTCTGGGAGGGTTTCAACTTGTATGATATGCAGAATTATACATATTAATGAGAGCACAGAATTAGTGACACACTGGCTCTAGTCTAGCTTCTCATCCTGGTCTTTGTCTTCTTTAACACCACTCCCCTCCCTTACCACCTCCCCCCCTCCCAATCCCAAACCCCTTTGCTGAAATTTTAGAGGTTAAATTTGTGCACTGGTTCCGCTTTATTGATGATCAAAGTTTTTTGTTATAGAAATGCTGATAGATCTATTCCATTCTTTGCTTATTTTCCTTTCAGTTTCATCTATAAATGTTCTTGCAATTATTTGGATTGGATGGATTTCATGTTTCTTCTCAGGACAATTATTCCCATCTACCACTCTTTGCTGTTTTGCAATAATTCAATTTTCCAATTGTATTACAATAAAACAACACAATAACATAATGCTTATCCATATGCTTGCTTATTATGTTTTACAGATGAGTTAATGGCAAAAACCAACGTTGCTCTTGGCTACCTACATTCACTTGCTTAGCAAAGATAAAGAGAATTTGTTGAGTTTTTTGACCTTCTTGCTATGATGAGTACATAAGTTAAATACACACAGGAAAACCCAATTTACACTCATGTCTTTTCCATGAACAATTTCCAATTCTTGGAGACATCAACACTTGTGTGAATAGGTCAACTTAGAGCTTTTGTGACAATATTTAGGATCTTTTCATCTTTTATTTCTAATTTGGTGTTGAATCTGACCTTTGTTCTAATAATTTGACTGGCTTGACTTCACAAAGACATGGCATGGCTTGGAAATGACCCCCACCACAGTAGCCAGTCATTTACTGTCTCTTAAGACACAGCCAATGCCATTTTTGTAATGTTCAATGCTTACCAAATCTAACACCTTTTGAGTCTTCTGGAAACCCCTTCCCCCCCAACCTATGGTATTATTAGAAGACATCTCTGCCCTTTGGTATATTCTATTTCTTAATCCTGAACTCTAGTTTCCAACATACTTTTTACTTTCTTCTTCTATGCCTATATTTCCATTTAACTCATTAAGTATCAATGAATATATTCACTTATTTTAAATGATCCCATTGAGTCTTTGCATAATTTCTCTACTTCATCATCCTCTGCAATAAATATTGGCACCTAGCCATAATTACATCATTACTATAGGTATGCTATTTCAAAATGTGTGGTCAATTTAATCTATATTGGGTGTTTTAAAAGATACAAATAAAAAAGATCATAAGTGAAGGGAATTATCTGATTAAAAAGGAAATTAAGGATAAGAACTATACCTGTGATTCCATTAGTGTAAGAAACTGTCTACTAGTGCAGTTCAGCACCTTTTCTGGAAATGACAGTCTTACCAAGTTGCCCAGAATCACACACCCACTATGTGTAAGAAGAGGGATTTAAATGCGGATCTTCTTAGCTCCAAGGTTGGCTCTCTAGTCATGATGTCATGTTTTCTAGATACTATGAGGTCAGGAAATTAAATCTTACAAATTTATTTTAATCTTTCTAAAATTGGAATGAAACTTCAGAAATAAATATATTTAATGGCAGACAAGAAGATTTTCTGAAGAAGCATCTAAATCACATACAGAGTAAATTCTAATATTTGAATGAAGTGTCTGATCTGAAAATATAGTTGTTAACTAAAGTTGTTAAATATTTCAAGAAAATAATGCATCAGAAAGAAAATTACTTGGAACTAAAAAATGAATAAAATAATTTTTAGATATTAATGATAATGAAACATTGTCTATTATTTGGTCAGAAATAGCCAACAATAGTTAAAATTGGCATTCTGCTTACACAAGACAGATTAAATATTTAGTTCTTATTTGTGCAAAGTTTTAATTGTTTTCATTAAAGTAAAATTTCCACCATCTCTGTCATCTAATATCCTGTTATATAACAATACCTTATTACTTGAGGAAAACAGTAATGTAACAACTATAAATACATTGTACTTCTTGTCAGTAAATTACAGAAATAATCTGATGACAATAAAAAGTATAACAGAAAACTTCAAGATTACAAACTCCTAACAAGCAGAGACTATCTCTCCGGGGTATGGGTTGGACTAGATGGCCTCATGCTCAAATTCCGTGACTTGATCTGCCATTGTTATATGTAGTATCAGGGAGCAAGAATGATGGTTGCAAAGGGGCGCAAAGTACAAAGAACTTGAAGCAGTAGACCTGAACTTTAACGCTGAACCTGACACTTAACAACCCTATGATCCTGGACAAATCTCCTGACTTCTCTTGGCCTCAATTTCCACTTTGTTAAAAGAAGGAGCTGAAACAGAGAATCCCTAAGACTCTTTTCAATTATAAACCCTATGACCCTAAAATGCTTTACGAATAGCATCTAATTCTCCCTAATAACAAATATACACACAATTATTAGGAAAGGCATATCTGTAGTGACAAGCACGGCAAAATGGATAGAGAGCTGGTATCAGAGTAAGGGAGACCTGGGTTTGAGGCTATTGTGTGACTTGGGTAAGTCACATACCTTCTATATACTGCAGACAACTTGACTGAAGAGTGGATGTCCATTGGAATTGGTAGGGGAAGTTTTCTCACCAAGACTTCCCTATATCAAACCACAGGTCTAGTCTTAAGACAATTATGTAAAATTACTGCTACTTTAAAAGTACACAATTTCCGCTAAGCACATATATTTGTATGGAAGTCAGACTTTTAGCAAGCTCCACGATGACTGTGAATTCTGAGGTGAGCAGAAGGGACCTCTGTGCCCTAAAGAAAATAGCTATGACAAGGCCTATGAGTTTTACTCCACTGAAAAGGGAAGGGGTCACCTTCAGGTCCTTATCAATAAAACTGCAAACAAAATAATGTAGCAGGGCAAAGGAAGTGAAGACCCAGACATAATTGAGAAATGATTGCTAACAAAGAGGAGAAAAACTATTAAAAAGCAAGAAGAAACTTCACCGGGACAGCTATTTAGAATATTTCAGCACAGCAGCCCTAGACACTTTTACTATGCCAAGGGCATAAGTGTATAAAAGAATAGTGCAGTGATCAAAGCTCAAAATGCTGACTGAGTCAAGAAAGAGTTCTTTTTGAGTACTTTCTGTTTAAAAAGGTAGTGATATATATATTTTAGGATCACATTTTATAATAAATATTTTTTAAACTATGGGTTCACAGGTGTGTAAGCCTCTATCATCTAGAAAATTCACTTATTTGAAATATCTGGCTATTTTTTATCTAAACTTGGAATCTCCCTTAGTTACTAGCCCATAGTTCATGCTGAATAAATGTTTGGTGGATGAATTATGCTGGACATTGTTGATGTTTCGGCATATAAGTGTTATAACCACATTTCCCCTTCATTCTTTAATATGAGAATACCTTATATTTTGGGAAATTACATCGTTAGAAATGAAAAAGAAAAAAAATGGTATCTATACACACACACCCATAAGGCACATGAAGCTTTTTGTCTTAATGTAAAATGTCCTTACCAAAGTCCAATATGATGTCTCCAACCCAGCTTTCAAACACACAGTAATCACCACAAACTAAAACAAAAAATAAATTGGTTATTTCCATAATAAGCCATGACTGTTTTTATGATATAATCACAAATTTTGAAAATGCCAGTTATTATTCAGTTCGTCATAGGAATAGCTGGTTACTTGTTGGTCATCATATAGACTTTAAAGCTAGATAGGATCCTAGAGTTCATTTAATTCAACTCCTTAATTTTAAACATGGGGAAACAAAACGTCTTATAAGTGACTTGACCAAATTTTCTGCATCACAGCAAACTCTCAGAATTTATCTAGGCTTATTCTTGGATAAATGAGCTATCTTATGATAAATGTCCAGACTCAAACCCAAAGTGATGCTAGGTAAAACACCTGCCAGGGCTTTGGTTGGCACTATTTTAGTTATGTAAGTACACCACCATATATCACAGATAATTAATAAAATAAGACTTGAGGGAAAGGTAAGTTAAAGTTTTTTTTTTAAAGATCTAAAAATTCAGTGACAGTAGAGAATTCATATTATTATTTTCTATTCAAAAGGCAGCTTGGTATAATAGAAAAGGTACTGGATGTAAAGTGAAATGTCTCCTTTGCTAGTCATAAGACCTTGGGTAAATCACAACCTTTTCTCAATCTTAGCTTCCCTATACCTAAGATGAGTAAGACAATACTTGTGAAATTTTCTCCTCAGAAAGTCTAAACGAATCACAGATTTAGAACTGGAAGGAACTTGGAAGATATGTTTTATAGACAGAACTGGCCTGATGAGGCTAAATGGCAGCAGGAAGGAGAGGCTGCATTTAAACTCAGGTCCTTGGACCCTATATTCAACATTTTCTTTCCTCTAGCACCTTGCTTTGTTGTGAAACAGTCCTTTGTAATCATTCCAGTGATACAAAAATCTTAAAAGTACTACATAAATCATAAGGAACTATAAAAATTTGTTATTGTTTAAAGGGATGTTAATTTATAAAAATTCAAAATAAAACAATTTTATTTTTAAAAATGCCAGTGAGTTGAAGACCTAATGAAAAACCATGAATTTATACATTTAAAAATAAAAATTAGGTGGATAAGCAATAAGGAAATGTCTTTATTTGTAAAAAAGAACAAAAATGTTTAGACTTACAGTGTAAACAATGTTTCCCAGCAACAGATAATCAGAAGTTTTTCCATTTCCAAATACAGTACCTGAAAGAAAATAATTGTTTTTAAAAAAGCAATTTTTACTTTTTTCAACACTTTTCTATTCCTCAAAACATGTACACATAATACAGGAATATTAAATTATGTGTACAGACAAATTTATTAAGTATATACTATCTGTAGGAAGACACTGTGATACACACTCGGGGAGAAACCTTAGATAAAATATAGTTATAATGCAATTGGACTTCACAATAAATATCTTATTATACTCAACAAGAGGTAGATACATGCACGTGTGGTAAATAATAAATTAGATAAAT
This sequence comes from Notamacropus eugenii, assembly GCF_028372415.1. Lineage (NCBI taxonomy): Eukaryota > Metazoa > Chordata > Mammalia > Diprotodontia > Macropodidae > Notamacropus > Notamacropus eugenii. Next base: position 96,470,847 of record NC_092877.1, read on the forward strand.
GGGCAAATGTCTAATTAACTCACCATTACCAATCTTTAAATTTGAACTTATTGCTACTATGCTTATGGATCCATTAAATTACATATATCAATGAAAAAGCAAACAAACATAAGTGATCAATCAGATTCAAATTATGTGTACTTAATGGACTTAATTAGATTAAAGTGGCCATATTTCTGACCAAGCAGAAATTCCTATGTATTAATGTATCATTGATATGAAGGATGAACAGGAGGCAGTTAAGAGAACTATGATAATGGTTCAGGCTGATAGTGATGAGAGCACGTGCTCTGGCAGTGGCATTAGGCACCTTGCGCCAATATCTCTGAAGGATTTATTTTCTCAAATGCTTTTTATTGTTCTGTGAGGTCATTGTTATGATATAAGTCCACCCATAGCCTCCATAATGTTTTATAAGTGAACTTAAATTTTCAAATGGTTTGGCTATCACATCTCTCTACTTGATGAGGAAACTGCTGCTGTGCTGAAGTGGATTCTGGCATCTTGTAGCTTCCTTGGTTTTCTGATTGTTCCTCACTGGTGAAAACTTTTGTAAGACTCAATGTATTTAATTTTGTTATTTTTCACTGTTGATGGCCTATACAATTGGGTCAGGTTCAGTGATAATTTTGAGAGTTTCCTCATCTCACCCTTTCCTTCTGTAAGGTGGCTTTTTTATGTGGGCATTTTGTTTATGAAAGAGACAAAAACAATGACAATTATTTGGGAAAACAACAAGTTCTTAGGAAAAAAAGTATTTGCTAAAGTCAAAGATGGTCAGTTTCTTGTTTCCCAGTATCTCTTTTTTGGAACTATTATCATACTTCAAAGTATTTTTAAACATCTTGGGACTAGGATTTTGAAGCTGATACCTAGGAAATCCTCATAACTTTTAGAGAGAATAGGATAACTGTATGTTGCCTATTTATTCCATGTCTCACAGAAATGGGAATTTTGATATCTCAGCATATAACAGAGGTAAGTCACTCCAAATACAGAGACCTTGCTTTGAGGTAGTAATCAGTAAGTGACTGGAGAAGCAAAGTAGGGGAAGGCATATTGTCCCTCACATCCTGAAATCAGCCAAGCCCAGCTGATCGCAGGCCTTACAACCAATTCAAACCCTGTACTACTCGAAAGATGAGTCTGAGTGGAAGTCTCAAAGAGAGTCTGAGACTTGAGAAGAACTCAGATCCTATCTTTCCTCAACCTCCCCTCATTGTGATAAATGGAGGAAGTCAGGTTTTGAATCTGTGGTTGAGAGCTGAACTCTCTGGGAGGAGGAGAGTCTTTTCTGTCTTCTGCTTTACTTTCACCTAGGGTCTGAGAGAGGGGAGGCTCTTCAGAGGTTGGTTTGTTCTGACCTTTATTGCCACCTATGGTTTGAGATAGGGAACCCCTTCAGAGTGCATCCAAGAGACTAGACAAGAATACCTTTGAGGATCCCAGGTATGGGGGAACTGCCTTTGCTGAAAGAATTGAAACTGATTTTAGAGCCCAGCCAACGAGCATCTAGAGGAGAAGACTTGGCCTAGTAGGTGACTTTTGATGCAGATTATTCTTTAAGATGATCAAGGACTCTAAGACCTTCAGTTCAGAGGCATGACTTGTCCCTGGCAAATGAGTTATCCTACTCATGTGCCTACTCACTAGGCCAACTTGGAAGTTTGTATCTCGTCTTCTATACTGACATCATACGTGTTGGTGAGAGTCTGGAACCCAGGTTTACAGACTGACTGCTTTGATTCTTCTTGCCTTTGCATTTTGTGTAGTAAACGTTTCATGACTAAGAGTTAATGGTATCATCTTGGCTGATCTGTCATATGTAGTGGAGGTATAGCTTCCCCAAACCAGTGTTACCCTTAGAAACCTGTGAGTTATAGCACTATGGCTATCTCCTCAGAACTGTTACTCCACAGCCCTTGACTTCCTTTCCAGGGTGAATACAAGTTGAGGAGAATGAGCCCCAGCCCGGAGAGTCTAGAGAGAAGGAAGGCATTGCACTTCTAATTTGGTATTTTCCTTGACATTGTCTCATTCCAGACAATCATTTTTACTATATAAACTGTTTTTAAAATGACTGCTTTATAATACTTTCATTTTTCATTCACTGACACACCAAATGCCTTCTAATTCTCATCTTAAAAAAAAAAATCTAATGTAAGCTCCCAAAGGGCAGCAGCTATTTTCGTTTTTCTCTCTGAAATCCTTGCACCTCTCTGTAGAGAAGCTGGTCAATAATGCCAAAATTTTGTTTTGACACAGCAAATGCTTCTTATTAAACACTGAGGAAAGTTAGTTCTGGTTGTCTTCTGGAAGAGAATATTCAGGCTCTAAATTCATGAGGCTTCTGCCCTTAGGCTTCTTCATTTCTTGATCCCCACCCATATTTCACACCAACTCTGTCCTTCCTTGAACAAACTTTCTCAATAAAATAGCCAACCAAAACTGTTCATTTGGTTTGCAGGATCTTGTTAAAGCCTTTAGAGAATTTTTCTAGCTCTTTATCCTCTGGAATGCACATTGTCACACTAACGGCATTTACCCACATGGTATTATATTTGTATAAGTTCATCATGAGCACTTCTAGGTGAGATATCTAAAAAACTAGGTTTCTCTTTGCCTTTGGGATCATAATGAAATAGCTCCTTTCATCACCTTTTCAACTATAATTTGCATACACTCCTTCCATTTAGTTATAGTTTCTTGGTGCTCTATTTTCATTTATTAATAGAATAACAGTACGGATTGTAAGGCAAACAGAGGTGACAGGAGGATATTACCCACTGGTTGGTTGCCTGACTCTCCCTTCCAACTGAACTTTATGCATAAGGAAGAGCCACAATTTTGAACACTTCCTAGATTAAATGGAGTTGGGGAGCAAAAAATAAATTCGGATGTTTATGTCACTTGATTTTTTTTTTTTCAGATTGCCCTTGTCTATTTCGCTTTCCTATTTCCTACTCCTATTTTCAGGACAGAAGGGAAATCCAGAATTCACTAAATAAGACACATTGGAAGGTACTGAGAAGAGAAAAAAATGATTTACTATTGAAAAACTGACAGTAGTTTAATTTTCAGTAATGAAGTTAATTAAGAGGCAGGAAATCATAGACAAAGAGAGATTTTTTCCACCTCCCTTATCACTTGATATCCCTAAGTTTTAATTATTAAAATCAATAAAAAGTGTAGAAGTAGAGAGAAACATTTTCAAACCACCAACAGGGATGCTATAAAGACCGATGACTTCATATAAGCAAATCTATGTAAGCCACACTATCAGAGGAAAGGACATGTACAGTGAAAACAATCAGTAATTCAAAACTCTTTATTTGTGACTTTGGGATAGACCCAGAGACAGACCAGATTAATTCCCTGAGATTCTACACATAACTTATTAAGCAGATAAAATGCAGTTACGGATGATGAAGGGTTGCTTATGTTAATATAGTATTTCTGAATCTTCGACTTTGAAGTATATAATATGCATATTTATTTATTTACTTAATAGAAGCAGAGACTCTGATAAATTAGCATCCCTCCCAAGATTTCCAACATAGTAAGTCTGTTACAGAGATGCCAGCATAACCTATTGCATTCCTGGGGAACTCCATTCAGAAATATCTGTGTATTTACTTTTATGGGTGAAGGAAATGTACTAGAATTCTGTTAACAAAGACAAAATAAAACCATGCCCTTAAAAAAAAGAGGCAGCAAGAGGTCTTAGACCAAAGGATAACCCAGTAATTTCAAATTAAAGAAATCTTACTCAAAGCATATATTAAGGCAGCTGTAACAAAACAATGACATATTTTCTTAGTGTTTACAGCCTCACAAAAGTCTTGTAGATACAGAACAAATGGAATGCAAATACGCATTCAACCATACGTCATATGGACATAGCATTAAAAACCTTTTGAATTAAAAGAAGTGAAATTCATTTAACTCTCTTTTAAGTTTCCAAAACATGAAAAGCTGAGCTTTTGCATACATTAAAACCCCTTTGAAGTCAAAAGAATAATAAGAAAATTTAATGTATATGCAATTTTAAAATATATACATTACTTCAGGTCAAGAAAAATGCAGCAAAATAAGATACTGCAGTAATTGTAACACATACTGACACCGAGTTATTTTTTTTTTAAAGTAAAAAGGCATCTCTTAACATTCATATCCCTTCTACTTACCATACTGGAGGGCTTTTAGTGGAAACCAAAACAGAATAACTGAGTGGAAGAGGCCATTTAAACAATGAACCCAGAAAACCTAAGGGAAAACAAAAATCCATGAGAACCATTTGCGATAAACTAGCTCTATGAACTCTGACCTTTCTTTTTATCTGTGGGCTAGATTCACAAAATGTGTTTCTGTCAGGCCACCACTGTGAACTAATAGAACTGACAGACACTTTTTGCCTCTTAGCCCTTCATGGGTCATTTATTTATTTTTATGTTTCCAAAAGTGTTTATTCAGTTTCACTTTTAATTTTTTTCTCTTTTTTGAAAACCTTGAAAGAATATACCAAATTTAATACCTGTCTGATAAAGAAAAATAAAATTTTACATTAAAACAGACCAAATTCCTTACATGGGAATTATTTCCATATTTCCAAGAGAATTGTTTATACCTTTGGCATTCACTTAATCTTCCCATGCAAGGTTAGGGGTACGGTCTCGTATAACAAACATACGATGCTTTGTGTTTTTTAAAAAATATAAGTATAAAATTTTGAACAAAAAAAATTGACTATAAAATGCACAATCTTATTCAAAAGACTTTCTAACTTTTTTTCTTAACACCTGTCGAATGTTCACTGGAATACTGCCTGTCATAGATATTAACATTCATACAAGTCAAATAACCTACTTAAAGCAATTGCATTCTAAACACCATCACATAACTATCACTGGCGCTTTCTCTGGAAGGGATGTGTGAAAGAAAGTTATAGAAAAACGATTTGGAACTCTTGTAGCCTTCTGAACGGTAATTACCTTTTCTCATTTAAAAGAGCTACTTGCAAATGTAACTTTTGTTGTACAAAATTGGCATGTATTAATAGTTTTAAGCTGTTCAAACAACAGAAATTAAGTTGCCTGCCTCCCAAAATTTTCCACTGTGATCTCAACATCCTTTGTTAGCTTATTCAACTATACTGGATTGTATGATCCAATTTACGCTCCAATCCATTACACATTTGAACTTGTGTTACTCATTAACCTTTGTCTCTTCTCCTTGCTATGTCATTACCGCAAGTTTTATTTGACAGAAAGCACAGGTGGGTGCAAGAAAAATTAGTTCTACTTTTCCATTTTCCTGACCGATACTTATTGTCACAGGCTAATCCTTTAACCTCTGTCATGACCCCATAACCTGTGACCCTTTTTACCATAACAAACGTATGCATCATCACTCAAGGCAACAATGCTCCCACACTCGGGACCCCCATCAACTGCTGTTTATACAACTATGTATTTTGTAGCCATTTGTCTTTGAATCTTCAAACTCTCATATGGAATTTAACCACAGAATTGTCACTCAAATTAATGGGAAATTTAATATCCTACAAAATAAAATAAAATTGGGTGGCAAGATTTAAAACTAAAAACATACTTGCTATTTAAAGAGATGTGTCCATAAATGTATTTGTATATATGTATGTATAACATATATATGAATGCTTTTAGTTGACTTGTATTTTGGGGGGGACTTGGACATATTGAAGCTATTTTTGCTCTAAGAGAAGACAAAGATGAGAATGTCCCCCAAAATGTGTCTCCTAAATCCCAACTACCTGTTGTTAAACATCCTAGACCCTTTCCTAGTACTTCAACAACAATAAATATGAGATTCATCAAGCCAACACAGTTTTACATTTCTCATAAAATACTGTCATAGCTTTGCATGTATTTACAATGCTAAGGACTACTGTGAAGCACATAAAAAGACATGCTTGGTTTCACTCCTTGTTTAAAAAACTAACTATTTACAACCAAATGCAGGGTGAGCTGGTGTCTTATTTATTTAGTCACCAACCTGATATGTAGAATATCTACAAATCATCTGATTTTGGCTTTTCTTTACCGTATGAAGCCAATTCCTGATTTTGCCAGTGGGGGAAATGAGAACATAGAAATCTTCCTAACGTCTATATGTTATCACCAAGATAAAGTCACAATTTTGTTGTTGAAGAAAGTAATAATAGAAATGTGGGAAAAAATACAATAGACCATCATGTAGTCGGATATACAAGAAATTCATGACACATTTATATGTTCTTTTAAAAGGTGCTGCATCTCCTGCATAACCTCTACCAAACTGATTTCCTTCTCAATGTCGGGGGCAGTGAGGGGAGGGGAGAGAGAAGGGAAGGAGGAAGGGAATTTGGAACTCATAACTTAAAAGAAAAACAAATGTTAAAAAATTTTTACACATAATTAGAAAAAATAAAAAAAAATATGCTGCATCTGATCCTTATCAAGTGGCATGTAAACCATGATTCCTTTTCCCTGTAGTCCATAGCACTGTTTGTTGAGTGATACTGAAAACACCATGCCATCTATATTTTGGAGAGTTCCATGAATTTAACAACACTGAAAAGTATCACATGGCTAGTGAAAAGAGAAGCACCATTTATATTGGCAGATCTCACTCATTACTAGGATCATGTTAAAATACATACACACATACACATATATGTGTATATATATACATGTGAATATCTATAAAATCAAGGGATGAATTAAAAGTACAAGTACTTTTGAATTAAAAGTACTTATGAATTAAAAGTAAAAGTACATATGAAATAACCTTGTATCAATTCATATAATTCAGTGTATTTGTAATTATAATAATGAAAAATGTTAAAGTTTCAATAGGGCATAATCTTTTTTTATAGTATGTATTCTTTCCCCGCTCCGCATGGAACCTTATAGCTATATGAAACCATCACTGATGAGGAGAGTGGTGAATATAATACACCAGGTAAGACAACGCAGAAAGTCACGACGCCTATGATTTTGGGAGATAAGAACAGTATCTAGGATAGAACGAGGCAAATAATTAGCACTCAAGAACTTTATTTGAATAAACAGTAAAAGCCTGTGCTTCCTATATGATATAGGACATAAACTCCAAAATGGAAGTGTAGACTGAAGTATGTCACGTATGCTAATTTAATAGGGAGACAGCATGGCATGTGGAGTGGACACAGTGATGGTCTGGAAGCCAGGAAGAGTGTGGTTTGGCCTTAGCACTGGCTGTGTGATTCTGGGTGAGTCACTTAATCTCCCAGTGTTCTAGGCAACACTGAGGCGGGAAGTTGAAGGGAAGGCGATGGATGACCTGCAGTGGTAAATTTTGTTTCCTCATATGGGAGCTGCTTATATCAACGACATCTCAGGTCTAGTTTGTGTCTCCTATCTAATTTTAACATCTACTTTTGTGGCTTGGCAAAGTTGAATGTCATTATCTCTTTGTTCTTCCTCAAAGTCAAATATTTAAAGCCATAAATATAACCTGAAATTTAAATTAAAATAACATAATTTTGTATGACCCCAAATTAATGGAGAATGATATAAAAGCTCCATACCCTACAAACTCAATGACAGCCCTCATTGTCCTTTGCTTCACTTTTTCCACAGAGGTCAGTAATCCATTTCCACACAATGTTGCAAGTACATGAGACCAGAAGGCCATGGGGCAATCACTTCTGACTACTCAAGACAGCTTTATTACCAGCTAGTAAAGACCAAACACTGTTGGTAGCAACTGTACTTTAAAAAAACAAAAAGCTTGCCAATGTGTTATGTTACATAAACACACACACACACACACACATATACACTCGTGTGTGTATACACATAATATATATATAATACACAAGCATATACATATATATGACTTGTGATCATCACGAAAGATAACTTATTATTTATGATTCTCAGAATAATCTTGTTCTTGGAAGGCACATACCAAATGGGAATCCAGAAATTATCTGATCATAAAACAAATTGTATCATGAGCCCAAATGAATTTCCCCCCTACCTTAGTGTTGAAATCCAATGCATTCTGAGAAGTTTTGTATAATTCTGGATACTTTAGCATATTCTCTTTTCGACAAGATCTCTCAAATATTCCAAGAGTGAGTGGAGGCATTGCTGTAAACATCTAAGTCAGACAAAACATAAGATTTTAAGGTTTTAAGTGTAAGGTATCATTTTCAAGCAGCCAAATGAAGAAATATTTATCACGAGGTGATAGCAATCATAGGCAGCCTACATATCCAACTTACCACGTTGTAAAGGCCAATACACCAGCGTTCAAAGAGAATTTGTCCAGAAAAGCCATTTACAAAGGCAAACCAGATCTGAAAAAGAGAAAACATAAAAATGTAAGTTTGTCACTTTGTTAGATAACCTAAAATATCCTACACATAAGGTCACTGAGATTATATTTAAAAATTTATAACTCCTTTCAACTAGATTTCATAATAGTATTTCTATTTTCACTTTATCTTTCTGCTTAAATGGATGCTTTCAGAAGGCACTTGTTATTTAGGTCAACATTTGCCAACCTAAATAATTCTGTTGACTACAACTTGATATTACCTTCAGTACAAATGGGCATGAAATAATTTTGTGCTTAATAACCTCAAATTGGCTTTTAAAAAATACAGTTAAATAAAATAAAAGCCTTTTTTCTAAAAGGCACTCTGAAATCTAAATATATGTAGAAATACATAGGCATATATATTCATAAGAGATTTTGGAGATACTTCAGGTATCTTGTGTTAATTTATTTTAATGACATGCCCCACATTTTTGCAATGATGAAATCAGACATTTCACAAAACTTTTATACTTTAACACAAAATTAGAAAATCATAAGTTAGAAAACAGAATTACAATCCAAGTTCTTGACTTTTTTTTAAACTAAAATTTCATACTTTGGTAAGAAAAGTTCATCTTAGTTACTGGGGCATAATATTCTCCTAGCAACACTGATAATTGCAGTTGTTCTCTAATTTGGATTACTGACTTTGGGATGCCAATATCTAAAGCAGAAAAAAAAAAGAAATTTTTTTCTTCAAAATATTCAAGTCAAATGGAAAAAAAAATTACACAGAAAAAGAAGTTGTTTTTTTTTTAAAAAAGGAGTTAAATAGTGTTCTGTGTTCGTAAACACTTTCTTATAACAGTGGAAATAGAGCAGGAATATACTTTAAAATCAACTTTATCTGAAACAGTAGAGAGGTTGCTCCGCAATAAGATTACATAAAAAAACCAAACCAAAACCTGTTAAAAGAAAGCTGGCCGGACATGTTGGTCAAGTGAATTTCAGAATCAGTGTTGCAGAGACTTTGCTACACTTCACGTTTCATTTAACCTCATTATGGAAGCATGAATTGCTACAAATTCACCATTTATCAATATGTGCCCAGGCTGGCCCCCAGATGAAGAGCTCCTGTACACAAGCTGGTCTTCCTCCTTTTTATCGTGTAAGGGAATGAGTGAACATGTATAAAAACAAATGTCGCCCTCATGAGATGGAAAAGACAACAAAGTAGCAAGAGCACACGCAAAATAAGTCTAAATTATGTTGGGACTGTGACATAAATGGACAAAAAAAAAGGCATGTACTTTCAAAGTTGAAACTAAGATTGTAACTGTGCATGTCATTTATTTATCTAAAAACTCTCAACAGTGTACCCATAATGAGAGTGGGAGAATTTGCCCATGCAGACTTGAAATATCTTGGCGTCTCCATTTGAGCTAAGATTATTCCTTGGAGTTGTGCTTTAAAAAAAAAAAACAAACTTTTTTTTTTTTGCATAAGTACACGCAAATTGATGAGCTAGGCTTTAATGCTGTCTATTGTGTCGCTCGTTTGGCCTTTTGGAAACGTGGATTATGTAAATACATATTTGTGATACCCACTGTGACAGTAATGGTCCCCCCTTCAAAGCCACTACAGCCTATTGTATTAATACATACTAAGAAGCTCTTTCAGAGTTCTTAGAGTATCATGGAAATATATACAAGGACTTTAAAAAAACAAACTTTCAATTATAGTCTCAGTAGACTACGGGGAATCGTTCCAAGCTCTTGTGGTGTGAAGACGACTGATGTCTTTGCATACCAAATTCTCTAAATGGACAGAATTTAAACTTGAGATTTTTCTTTACAAGTACATATGATATCTTTAATATTGCAATTTCTGGGGGGGAGAAAGAAGGCATTGGAAATGTGAATAGCAGCTTCTTGTTTATACAAAAATATTAGTATGCATCAAAAAGGTTGTAGAAACAGAAAATGAGAAAAACCTCAACAAAATAAACTAGAGTTATATATAAATCAAGTTACTTTAATAATTTTAAACTTCAAAATAAGTTTCGACTTTCAAATCAAACTAACACATCTAAGCTCACACTACATTTTAATTACACTTTAAAATGCATCATCTAGTGCCTTGTGGTAGAAGTGTTGAGATACTTAAATTGGCAGTGTCAACACATTCTTACCTTCATTATTTTACCTACTAAAAGTTACTGTGAAATGAATTCACTTCCTTCTAAAAATGTCTTTTAGTATTTTAAACCAACATCATTTTAGAGTTTAGTCAATAACAGTATAAAATGACATGTAAATAAAATTTTCATTTAACACCACTGTTACTAGTTATCTCTAAATTAGAAAGTTTGCATTTGCAAAAAATTCTTTTTCTTTAATGTAAGTAATCTTTCAATCCTGAAAAAATTATCTTTTTGTTATTTTTATTTTTGTGAATATTATGCTATTCAGGGTTTCTTTAGGATCATAACATTAAGATAGTTTAAGGAATAACCTGATACTAAGCAAAAGAATGCTTAAATTCACACAAAAACATTAAAGTTTTGTCTTGAACTGAACCAAAACCAAGGGATTTAGAATGAGAACATGATTACTTTGAGGGATTCTGTATTATTTACAGCAAACACTCACTCCAAAGAGGGCCAGTAACTTGAATGAACATATGAGTGCTGGTGTGTAGTTATTTGCAGCTACTTTAGATCGAAACTCATATGAAAATGAGACCTGGATATTTGATTGCAATTTAAAGGAGCAAAACAGATTATGATAACAAACTACCTGTTTACTCATACCCTTCTCTCCAATATCCCCTCTCACCAAAATAAGGAGGAAGATGGAAAGGATGTAAGAAAAGATAGTTGTAACGGTAATTCATATTGCTCACGACAATTTCTTTATTAGCAAAGAAACTTCAGACCTGTCTCTCTCTGTATTATTTTCTAAATTCCAAGGCACAGCAGAGGCGTGGCAGCAAAAGCCCCACAGACATGTTCCTGATGTAGCATTTCTGCATATTAAACAGCAGCTTACAAACAGTCAATGAGTTCTCTGCTCCCACGCCTGATCAGCACAAAAAAACTTAAAGATTCAAGACTGGCAGTTGTCCTCACTAGGGACATTCAATGATGTATTTTCTGTCTATTCATTCACAGTATTGACATGAGCCATTAACATCTGCAGAACTTGTTTTAGCTGGCAAAAGTTGGGTATCTGGGAATTGATTTAAAAGGTCAACTTGTTTCCAAGATAGCTGAATTACATTTCTTTAAAATACATTTCCATGAAGTTCTAAAAGAAAAATACCTTAAAATGAGATTTCCCTAAGGTTCATAACCTGTTTCCTTTTTAGAGTGTAAAGAATTTGATAAGTATTAAAGTATTAAATCTCTCATGATGAACTTTCAAATTCAAAGCCAAGTAAAATCGAAGACTAACCAGCTCTGAATCACATACCCTCTGGAGTATATAACAGGCTATTCAAACCTAGTTATCATTAATTTAGGTTAAAAAATATTTCACTTTCCCTCCATTAGTCCCCAAATTGGAGTCATTTAATTGTTTAATGTCAAATAATCTAGACTAATATAAAAAAATCCAGCCTTAACTCTCATGCTTCATTTTGTTAAATTATATTTTTGTAAACTGATTTATTGTTGGCAGTAGTTATGCTCCACACATTTTTAACCCATGACCTCTACCAGGAGTTTTATAAGACAAATCCATTAGGAGACATTCTTTTAAAACTTTGGGGTGAGGGAAAGAGAAAAATTAGGAAAACAGGGAACCTAGAGTCTGCTTTAAAGCATTAAATTGTATATTAGTCTAATCTAGTCCAGTCTCCTCCTATACGGCTTTGACCTCAGCCCACTGCCCATGAATAGCAACTATCTAAGGTATACACAAAAGTATGATGAAGAACCTAGATGGGTTCTATGTCTGCTTGTATGATACATTTTGAGCAAAATTATACACAAACCAAAATTTTCATAAAACTTTCAATACTCCTAAGTTGCTTGATGCTATGAAAACCCACCTTTAATACCAAAATTCTTACAAGTCTATGAAACTCATGATCTCAGAAGAATGAAAATGGTAAGTGAGCCAGAAGACAATGGAAAGCTGCACACAGTGCTATAAATATAACTTGTAGCAGGATCCCAACAATGAACTATATATAAGAATTGACGCAGAAGTCTTCATTAAGGACATGCATGACTAGTAAAGGAAGAAAAGTAGTTATCCAGGGAGTTAGGTACAGCATGTGAAACAGGTCTGAGGGCTATGTATTGTTCTGCTTGAAATACTAAAAGAATCAGAGGATGCATGGCTACTAGATTGCTGGGTGGACCTTTGAAGAAGGTGCTTGGATAAGAATCTCAAAAGGGTAAGAAGTCATGGAGGGGTTGTAATCTATGAGAGTGGAGGGAATGCCCAGATGGATGAATTCATGAAATCCATCTAAACAACAAAAAGCTAAATATAATGCTTATCTAAAAACTACTTGCTTATCTATTCAACAACTGATTTAATGTTATATGTTATGAAGGTGTTCAAGAAAGGTTAATTACGTTGCTTTCCAAATACAGGCCAATATATAGTAGGGAAGAACAGTGAATAAGTTTATAAATTACCTTAAAGGTCTGTTTAAAACAAGCAAATTATTTTGCTTGTTTACTCCACGTTTGCTTTTACTGACCATTAAATAAGTGGTACTTGTGTTTTTTAGGAATGTCTGAGTTTTGCTGGTTTTACATTTTATAGAAAGCAGTGAAGTTCACTTAATATTTTCATACAGTTCACTTCTGATAAAAGCACAGGATCTTAGGATAATAGGACCACAGATTTAAAGTTGGAATGAGCCCTACAGGCTCTCAAGTCCCACATCTTCTTTTTGTAAATAAAGGAACTGAGACTGGCAGAAGTTAGTTAGGTGGCTTGCTTAGGGTATCAAGCTAGTGTCTGAGGTAGGATTTTAACCCACCTCTTCTTAAATCCTAATAGAACATACTCTTCCCTACTCCTGCTACCACAGTTTAAACCAATGAATTTATAGCTTTTTCTAAATGAAGTAAAAATAGTTGGGATAACGCATGTACCTGGCCACTGGTCATCTCATTGGAACATTAGTTGGCACATAAGTATCAAATTGTGTTTTCATATTTTATTTTGTTAGACTGCCCTTTTTTCATCTTTCACTCTGCAGCGTAGACATACAGAGTCTCTCTAGTTCTCTGATGCACAGATTTTGGACTCAGTAGCACAAATAGTTCTAGGAAAGCCCTTGGATGATTTATAAAGAAATGGGAGAATCTGACTCAATACTTCCTTGATAGCAGTGGAAGACGGAGGATTTACTCCGAGTTGTGGAGGGCACATGGACATGACATGTAGAGCTGGAGAGTGAGAACTGGGCAAAATAATTACATATTATTTGTTCACATATCACTAATATCTACATGGGACCAATAGGTCTTCTGTTGATGAAAAAAATTTAATTTCCATTTTTAATAAAAGGAAATATGCATTTACATATTACCTACTATGTGTCAAACTGTAGTAAGTACTTTTGAGAAATAATATCTCATTTGATCCTGAAAAATTTTTACACTTGTCAGAGGCATATTAGGTTTTTAACAATTTTAAGTATTTTCTTTTGTTCAGTTAGGGATAAGAAAAACTGTTAAAATTTTTTTTTATAGAATTAAGATAGTAGTACATTTGGTTTTAATACTTTTCAATATTTAGATGTGAACTTTCCTAATAGAAAGTTATAGAAAGGACCATAAATTTAGAACCAAAAGATACTTTTTTGAGGTCATCTAGTTCATTCTCCTCATTTTTATAGATGAGCAAACTAGGGCCTGATGAAATACAATGATTTGCCTAAGGCCACAAGTAATAGATTAGAGTTAGGTTTTGAACTAATGTTCTCTGGCTCCACACTCAACTGTTCTTTAAACTGTGACAGTCTTCCTTCCACTCTTAACAGTTATTGGACTTTTACCTCGATAATATAGAGCACTATATTCTTGTAGAAGCAGTAGAGGATACATTTGGACACTCGGTTGTAATTCCAGGCTCCATGCACCATCAGTAAGTTCTTCAGATACTTGAACTGAAATAACAACATGAAAATCATTAATCGGTCCCCGCCCTATAACTGAACTTATCCAACAAGGGTCACCCTTTGTGGCAATAATCTCTTACCTGTGCAATAGAGTAATCGGAAGAATTAGCCGCTTGCAGTCCTTCGTTGCCACTTATGCCAACACCAACATGGGCGGTCTGTATCATGCTAACATCATTTGCCCCATCCCCGATTGCCAGCGTTATGACTTTAACTTGTTTTTTAACCATCTCTACAACTTCAGATTTTTGAAGAGGTGATACCCTTAAATTGAAAATAAAAATTAAGTCAGACTTCTGAAAAAAAGACATTCTGAAACCAACCACCTGCTTTAAACAAGGTCAGGGATGTACATATACATCTAAATGGATGATGACATGAAGAATCACTAGGGACAATGCCTTGGGTCCAAAACTTTATAAGAATTTGACTTTCATTTTTTAAGTGAAATTTTTTTTTTGGAAAAAGAAAAATTTGAACTTTTGAAACACATCCCATTTATAAGTGAGCTGCCACTACAGAGGTCCAAGTTCGGAGTTGTGGTCCTTTGGTTGGCTCAGTTTCAAGGTTCTATAACAGATGGAATGTTATCTACATGAACTTATGGAAAGAGCAACAATACCAAAACTTCAATTCTGGTTCAGAAAATACCCTTACTTCTAAAAACTGTAGGTGGCTCCACATTTCTGAATCTAATAACAAAGGTTAGAAAAATCACAGAATGGCATTCAAAGGGATTAAAAATCCTCACTTTGGATACACATAAAATATTCCTGAATCTCTATAACCTGCTCTAAGGAAATCTATAATATATATAAAAGAACTCCCTCAATATTTCATTTTAATTAAAGGTAAGGAATTATCTACTCTTTGACCTATCCTTAAATACAACAAAGAACTTAGAAAATTCCAGGTTAACTAAAAAGCCAGGAGCCCATTTACAGCATAGCTATTTATCCTCACTATTTCCCAAAGCTTCTGAAAAATTTTGCAAAAAAATATTCAAAATCTTTGCTAGAAACTTATGTTGGAGGTAGAAGAATTCATTATTAGTATTTAACATCATTCCATTTATCTTTGGGCCTGATCTGAAATTAAATCATTCATCAAGTCCTATAAAATGTATTAAGGTTATTTCAGCACAGAAATAATACCCAAGACAACCATAAGAGGGTTCATAGAAAGTGTAGGAGCTTACTTGATTTTGAAATGACAAGCCCATTCTATATTAAGGGATTTCACAGGAAAGAAAACGGGGAGAAGAAATGACTACCTGACTCACCAAAAAGTCAGATGCTGATCAAATGTTACACAACAGCTAATGCAACACAAAGCATTGTGAAAAACAGAAGTCAGAGAATCATTCAGGGGTTACAGAGCATAATTATTTTTTTGAATGAAAAGTATCCATCTGATTACATGTTGTCTATTATACTCAGAAATGAAGCTGTTTATGACACTGGATGGAGAGATAACTGAAAAAAGGAAACAGCTTTTCTGACACTGCTCGTAAAATAACTGGTCTTGAAGGCTGTTGGTTTGTGGCTGTCTCAGGATCTCTAGGTATGGATATTACCTTTATTTAAAAAAATGTCAAGTTGCCAGGTATACTTGGGCTGGTAACTGGTACTAATTCCAAAGTTTCCATAACTATGTCAAAGTATTTGAATTAGTGCTTCTGGTTCCATCCCTTCAATGGGATGGCACATGTAAGGGGCTTGGAAAACCTAACTGATGATGATCTTCCTACACTGCTTCTCATTCTTCAATGACCTTTGTATCAAGTTGATATTTATTCTCCACAGATGGTGGCAGAACAGCTGCACTCTAATATGTATTCTACTGTACTGTCACTTCATATTGAATACAATAGCTCATGGGTAACATGAAACTTCAAGAAGATATATATATGAGACATTTTATGGCAAATTTTTGTCTCACTAGTAGGTCGAACTAAGGTGTTAATAAAGAAATCATGAGTGGTTTTTGGATCACCACCACTACTTGGAATTTTAAAATATGTGTGTGTGTGTCAAATATGACATGGACATGAATAGATGTAACGCTAATGTGATACCCACAGCAGCCACTATGGATATGCATGCGTATTTCCAGAGTAAATTTGTCAAATATAAACTCTCTTCTTCAAAGACAAAACCAAGACATTTATTCAAACACCAGAAAGTCAAGTCCATTATAGTAACAAAGAAATCTATATACACATTATCAATGCAGGGAGCACAGCCAGCTCAAAAGCCTTTCTTCCTTCAGGCATCCTCACAAATAAGCTCCCTTAGGCAAAATCATTCCCCCTCTCATTCATGCTAGCTGTTTTGCTCTGTCTGCTGCCTCCTTTCTCTCTCAGCTCCACTTCACTTTCTCTCTTGCTGCACCCTTCCTGCTCTACCCCTCGGGCAAGCTCCTCCCACCATAAGCTCCACATAACTCAAGCTGTGCACCGGGTCATAGCTTGAAGCAGATCACACAGGCCTATTAGGGGGCAGGGAGATCTTCAAATTCCCTTACTGTTATAACAGAATAAGGGAAAGAGTGAGATCCTGAGTACATAATAGACTGAGCATATTTTCCCACCATATATTTTCCCCAACGTATTTTCCATCCCTTTTACTTAATTTTCTTCTTTTCTATAACATGATAACTATTACTATGAAAGTCCAGTGGATGAGGTCAAATATTTTGTGAAGATCAGATATCCTTGACTTCAAGCTGGGAGGAACTTCAATGACCTAATCCAATCTTCTCATATATTAATGAGGAAACAGAGAACCAGAAAGAAAAACTGAATTGCCCAAGGTCACATGGGAAGGAAGTGGCAGAACCAACTCTGAAACCCAGGTTCTCTAACTGCAAATCAAGCTGTCACCCACCACACTGCACTACTTTGGCTGACATCAAATGTGACTACAAAGAAGTGATCTAAAAAGCAAAGACTGAATGATCATGGATTAGCATGAGCATCTGAAATTCCCAAGTTTTCTCTTTGAGTGTTAGAATATATTCAAATTATAAGACATTTCATCTTGCTGAGGAGCTAAAAGACTCCATAAGTTGCAATGGCACACTGAGGAAAATGTGATGAACCACTACTAACAACTTCAAGAAATAGCCAACCCCAAATGGGCTGATTTCTATCTTCTACTAGAATGACTGGTGCCATATAGAAGGAAAGATTTATTAGTCACCTACTATGTGCCAGTCACCGTGCTAAGGGCTTTATATATACTTCATTTGATCTTTACAACAACCCCATTATTATCTCCATTTTACAGTTGAGGAAACTGAAGGAAATAGTAGTTAAATGACTTTTTCAATGGCACATTGCTAGTAAGTACCTGAGGCCAGATTGGAATTCAGGCCTTCTTGACCCCAGGCCCAGTGAGTTTAACTTCCTCTAAGCAGTAGTTACTGTCTTCTCTGGTCAGGACTGTTAGGTCACCAGTACTTTTGGGCCTCAAGTTGACTCCTAGATTAGCAATCTACTAATGGTCCAAGAATTCAGCTTCTAATCACACCAGAAGCGAACAATCTTGGCAGATCAATTCTTATTAATCCAACACAGAAGACTAATTTGTGAACGACCTCCTTCCCCCCAAGCACTGGATATATTGCAACAAACTACCACCCAGCTGCCACTGGGTAGGGGTCAGCAGGTTCATACCTGCTGGGGAAAGAATTAAGATCGGATGGCTTGTTTGGCATGCAAGGGAACTAAAATGTTCTCAAAATGTCGTCTTTAGATTATGAAAAACCTACAAGCTGATACACTTTTTGAGCATAAAATTATGTTTGGCACTTTTGTGAGACATGGAAACAACAAACACTTGGCCTCAAGAAATTTACAATCTAGCTAAAACTAAAAGAAAGCAACTGGAGAACTGTTTGCAGTTCGGCAACAGGGCTTCAGAGAAGACAGGTCAAGCAGTTTGGGTTGAAGACTGAATATTAAAAGAAAGCTTCAGGGAAGAAGGCAAAACTTTCTATTATTTCAATATATAATTTAGTGTATACTTAGAAGCAGAGCAGGGTAAGATACTTGGTAAATACAATCAAACACAGAGATAACATAACACAATTATAAAATAGGATATGATAAAAGTAGAGGGGAGGCAGAAAGAACTGTCAGGAATGTGTAAAGAGGAGATCACTTCTGGTGGAGAGGCATCAGGAAAGAGTTATACAACAAGAGGCAGTCTTCGAGCTGAGTAGAATGGGGCATATTTGATTTTTATTACAAAACCATCTCACTTTCATTGATGCCTTTTGTTTTTAATTAACATTCATTTTTAATAAATACCCTTCTCCTTCCCCTACTCTATGAGCTATCCTTTGGAATTAATATTTAAAAAGAGGGGAAAAAAAGTTTAGCAATATTCTATACCCCAAATCGCCAACTCACTTCTGCTAAGAGGGAAGGGAGATACATTTTCTTAATTCTTTTTCAGGGGCTAGGCTTAGTCATTATAATTACATACCATTCCATTTCTTATTTGTGTTCTTTATACTTGTACTTATCTATTTTTTCTACTTCTGTTCCATCATTCTCTATTAGTACATATAATTCCTTTCATGTTCCTCTTAAGTCTTCATATTTATCAATTCTCAGGATGCAGTAATATCCTATGACATGCATGAACTACAATTTTTTGGTGATTCGCCAATTCATGGATTGTCCCTGCCCCATTCCAGTTCTTTGCCATCACAAAAGGGGATGCTATGAATATCATAGTGTACATAAGCCCACCATACCCCTTTTCCCCCCTAACTTCCTTGGAAGTATATGCATTGAAGTTAGACCTGTGGGTCACAAAGTAACGTTAGGAAGGACTAAGTCAAATTTGGAGAATAACTAGTCCATTTAAGCTGGAATGTGTAGTGCTTGATAGTTCTTAAAAGATAAGTTACATTTAGATAACCAGAGGAGAAAGAATTAGAATAAATAGACTCTTACTTATCACAGGACCAACGTTTTGAAAATAAAGATTCCAATTGTCTCCTGTGTGGACAGTCCTTGATCTTGCTTTTACCTAGCTTGCTTCTGAGGAAGTGTGTATGTGGTACAAGGGAAAGGCTGTAGTTTTGTAGTAAGAGGATCTAAATTAGAATACCTTTTCTATCACCATGACTTTGGGTAAGTTACTTAAACTGGTCAATCCTTAGATTCCTCACATAAGAAATGATTGTTGGCTATGGGACTTTTGAAATTCCTTTCAGTTCTATGATCTGGGCATTTTCTCTCACTGTCCTCCATTCCAGATCTGTAAAATGAGCCAGAGAAGGAAATGGCAACCCACTCCAGTATCTCAGCTGAGAAAACCCCCGATAGGGTCATGATGAGTTGGACATGATTGAAAAAACTGAACATATGGAGGTATGATACTTATACACTTCCATGGATATTTTCAGTTCCATTCTTTTCTTTTGAAATGTGTCTACCTCTTCAAGCCCTTTTAATAATAAATAATTCAGTATAACTTCTTTAACTTCAAAATTCTTCCTATTTCTTGTTCTCATCCCTCTTTTCAATATATGAAGTTGTACCTGGGACACTGTCCCATAGTATGAATCTTGAAGCAGTTTCACTACATTTCAGGTTACCTTCTCAAGTTCCTCCAGATTTTCATCTCTCAAACAAAATTCAATCAAGAGGAAAGAAACAAAAAACAAAACCCATGAATTTGATCTTTTAACATATATTTGTTCCTGACTAAATGTATGCTTCCAAACTATCATAAAATCTGTGTATGTGCTTTCTAGGAAAGGTCTATGTTCACACTCTGTGTAGGAATGTCAATGATTCACAGTTCTGAGCCACCAACTTGATTCCTTTTTCTTCATTGGGAATACCATTAAGAGCCTCTGTGGGCATGACTTCTCACTGAGCTTACACTTTTAAAGTCCATTTTCTTCCCCCATGGTTCCACAAACAGAGGGTGGTCTTGTGCAATACAACTTGAAAGTACAAAAAGGGCAATATGTTTTTCAGATATTATTTTGGCTGCAGTTCCTACACATGTTATTCATTATTTTTCTTATTTTCTGGGCAGCAACTCTCACTGCTCTTTGAGTACTACATAGAAGCACCAGAAACATACCATTTCACTGGTAGAAAAAAAGTTATACAGGGCTGAACCACCTAGTACCATTTTGCACAAGGTGGGATCAATTAAAATGAATCACCTTTATTATATAGGATATTTTTAAAAAATCTACAATAAATGGCGTCATATAAAAATAAAAAGAAAGGCCTCATAGAGCAATAGTTAAAAGGGCTTTTTTAAAGGGCAGCCAAAATGGACAGAAGAAGAGAATCTACAGAATTCTGTTTGGGAAGCAGCATCATATGATTCTTGAGATTTCAAAACCATCAGCTCAACAATGTGATGTGTCCAGGGTGACTCTACAACGTGTGAGATGGATTATTTGGCACACTTCAAATGCTTTTACTGATAAAATGTGATCATTAAATGTACTGCAAAGTTTGCGTCTGAAAGATGAAGACCTTGAGATTTCCATAGGAAGACATCAAGGGAACCTGACTTGACTTCATTATCCTCAGGTATGAAAATGTAAGAGTGAGAACCACCCTGGTTGTTCAGAGATCAGGAGATTTAGTGTGGGGCCATTGTACTTTCTCTTTTGATAAACTTCCTTAGAGTTCCCCTTGTGACTATCAGAATATTCCTCAGTGAGTTATATTTGGCTGACTACATGAGGAAATTTGCAAAATTAGAGAAAGAGATTCTTAATGTAATAACTACATTTTTTTTTTAACCCAACTTAAGAGTGCTCTTTCAAATCTGCCTTGACTTTAAATATAAGATGGGGGCAATTGTAATTGATATCTGAAATTATGATAAAATCTAAAAGCCCCTAAAATAAGTTCTGAATTATTGTAAGTGAAAAAAATCTTTCTTCATGTGAGTTGCTCCAAATGCCACAATTACGTATTAGCAAAAGTCTCAATGATTGTAACTGGATTATTGGAATATAAAGGAAAAAATGGAATTCCCTGTCATCCAAGGGTTGTTTTGCACAATCTACATAAGTAAAATTCATTCAAATATTAACTAATAAGATTGTAGGCACATGGTTAGGGTAATATGTGCCTTTCTTCAAATCTTGCAAAGCTAAGACTTGTTAACATAATGTGTTATCACAGCTACTGAAGATCCCTTACAATACACAAACTGAATCTACAGATGTAATAGATAGT
Source organism: Notamacropus eugenii (assembly GCF_028372415.1). NCBI lineage: Eukaryota > Metazoa > Chordata > Mammalia > Diprotodontia > Macropodidae > Notamacropus > Notamacropus eugenii. The sequence goes on from NC_092877.1 coordinate 96,492,556, forward strand.
TATTTTTTCAGAAAAGTTTATTTTTTGAAAAGGAATTCCTATATAAAATGTATTCAAGATACAAAAGGGATGTTTAATTTCAAATATCTTTTTCTAGCTAATAGAAGACCTTGTAGAAGAGATGGGCTGATGTAGGTAAAGAACTTTATAAATGTCAGCTAGTTGGTAATATTATGGTTCAAAACATTAATTTAGAGTTAGTGGAAATTTTGGAGCACATCTAGTCCAACTTCTTCATTTTACAGATGAAAAAACTGAGGTCCAGAAATGGTGATGTTACTTACTCAAGGTCCCCAAAATACTAAGTAGCAAGAATCAGATGCAAACTCAGGACTTCAGTCTGCCAATGTTTCCATTACTTTACTTTGCATCTTTCCACTGTACTAGCATGACCTGCCCTCTTTCAAAGGACAGAATCTTGCTTCTAAATAAGACTTGTTTAAAATTGTGGATTTTTGCATTCATCGAAATGTTCTTTGTAAGTGGAAAAATATTAATGTGGCGTGGTGGTGATGGTGGGGGTGTGTGTGTGTGTGTATGTGTGTGTGAAGGATGTAAGTGTGTGCTAGAATCTGAGCCTAATACAATTACCAGAAAGCTCTAGAGAGGGTTAAAAATCACTACTGACATTAAAAGTATGTTCAAATGAGGTAAAATTCATTCTTAGTTCAATGGAAAGGGGACAAGACCTGAACAGGATATAAGGTATTGGTCCCACAATTCCAAGGAGGCAAGTCCCCATCTGGGTGCTGGCATTGATCTTTGATCACTAATTGTGCTTTGAGTGGTTAGCGTTGCTATCCATTTCACATTAGAGTGAGATGCCATAAAACTTTAGTTCTAGAAGGGAACTTAGTGATCATCTAGTCCTTTAAATCTAAAGGTGAAGAAATAAAGGCATGGAAGCGAAGACTCAAGTCAATGTCACACAGATTATTGTACTTTTTAAAATTATGAGTTTGTAGAAGGTAGGAGCTTGTGTCTTCAATTTGCTTTGATTACAGTGAATGTGAATATAGTAAATATTGTTTGAGGATAATAATATAGCTGCCTACAAGGGAGAATCAATGATTTAACAAATATTGATTGAATGCTGGAAAGAATCCACAAGACAGTGACCAGGAAGAGAAGACGGGAAGGGGAAAAGAGAAAGCACTTATTAAGTACCTTATACTTCGCAGCCAAGGACTGTGCTTTTACAAATATTTCATTTGATCCTTACAACCTTGTGAGGCAGGTGTAAATTATTATTATCCCCATTTTACAGTTGAGAAAACAAAGGCAGAAAGAACTTGACTTGTCCAGGATCCCAAAGCTAGGAAGTCATGCTTTCCTAATCCCAGGACCAGCACTCTATCTACTGTTCCACCTAGCTGCCTAGGATACCAAGAAATTAACCAAGATTGTGAAGAATCTTTAGATCATGCCACTAAAGGTTCAGTTGAAGGAACTGACATGTTAACTTAGGGCAAAATTCTGATTTTTCAAAAAGCAAAAAGCGTGATACTGACACATATAGGCTGTTGAAATTGATGGTGAGCCACAGCATCCTCTTGGATAGACTAAAGGGATGATGTGTGAACATTTAGAAATGGGTGAGTGGTAATATCAGGAATCAGTATAAGCCTTCTGAAAACAAGCTTAAAGTAAACTAACTTTCATTTTTGATAGACTTGTAGACTGGCAATACAAATACAAGGGGAAAAAAGATAAAATGTGTGAGCATTTAACAAAGCCTTTCATGATATCCTTGCAGGCAAGATTGAGAAAATGAGTGGTATAGTCACTAATTGGATTCACAGTTGTCTACAAAAAAATATTTTAAAAAGTATAGATTAATAACTGATGTCAACCTGATGGACAGAACCTTGCAGTGCTTCAAAATGCTTCATACTTGGCTCTGTCCCTGACAATATTTTTTTTCATGACTAAGGATCATATGAGGTATGCTTATCAAATTTATTGATGACATAAAGCTGAGGGGTATTATTAATGTCCCTGGATGCCACAATCAGTTTCAAAATAAACTCAAAATGCTGTAATACTAAAAAATAGGTGATATTTAATATAATAAATGCAAATGATAAACTTAAGCTCAAAAATACTAATAAATTTAGAATGGCAAGGAAAGGTGGTTTAACATCAGCTTATAATTAAAACCTGTGGGTTTTTAATTCACTGTAAATTTGAGATATGTCAACAGTATGACTGTGGCTACAAATTAAATTCAATATTTATTATTCACATATGATGTAAAAGTGTTTAATTCCCTCTCCCCCCAAAAAAACTAATGTAAATTTAGTGCATTAATAGGGTGAAGAACAAAGGGTTTAATAATTTCATTTTATTGTACCACATTAAAGTATTGTGTTGAGTTCAGGATGTTACATTTTAAGTAGATTTTATACAAACTATACTATGTCCAAATGAGGAAGAGAAGAATGGTGAATACTTAAAGTAATGTCATATGACAAAAGATTGAAGAAATTTGGGATTACTGTAATATTTATGAAGGATGATCATATGGAAAAGGGAATAACCTTCTATTTGTAATTCTACAGGACAGAATGAAGAACAATGACTAGAAGTTATTTAGAGGTAATTACATTTTGGACTTGTTCAAAATTTCCCTCCAGTATATTTGAATTCAATCAAATGTGATACTGACCTCCCTGTAACTAGAAGTAGTTAAGCAGTTGTCCATACACTGTCTATCAGGATACTGTCATGGGGTATCTTTACATATACACACACACATATGTATGTATATACAGATATATGATACACGCACACACACACATATATATATGTGTGTGTGTATATATATATATAAATACACATATATACACATATACAAATATATATATATATATATATATAAAATCACATATCTTCACTGGGTAGGAGATAGGACCAGATAATTGCTGGAATTTCTTCCAATATTAAGATTATATGAAAAGAAAAAAATCTTGTGAACAAGAGGGAAAAGGAGTGACAAAGCAAATTAGAACAGAAATAGAATCAGAGCAAGTAGATCATAGTATTAAAATACTGGAAATAGAGTCAAAGCATTTCAGTTCGAATTCCAGCTCACTAATTATTTCCTATGTAACTATGAGCAATTCATATTCATTCTCTGGGGCTTAAGATTCTTCAAATGTAAACTTAGATGGGGTTGAATAAGATGATGTCTGAGGTTGCGTCATGGGAGCTAAAAGGAGAAATTTTCAGAAGACGGTGATTGTACATATTTATAATGTTAAAGTTTTCAAAATATTTTCATATACAGGGCTGATTGACAGAAAATAATATATTAAAGAGTGCCCAAAGAGAATGACAAATCAGTAAAGGCCACTAGATCCTTAAGTCAGGAGGTGGTTTATGAAGTGTTGCCTCAAGAGTATGGTGGGAAGGAAACCACTGATGCATTAATGCATAAATGTCAATATATTAGTCTTTTGAGGGAGCATAAGCATTAACCTGTAACTTTTCTTGTAAAGGAGTTAACTGCAAAGGAATGCAGCATACTTTCTTTGGGTACAGATACAACCTAACAATTCTGATCTATCCTCCAATGAGCCACCCGAATGATTTTCCTAAAATACGGCTTCTACCATGTCAGCCCCCTACTTAATAAACTCCTGTAGTTCCCTATTCTTTTTAGGGTAAAGTACAGAATGCTTTGCTTGGTATTCAAACTGCTCCATACGTGGCCCCCTTCTAGCGTGCCAGCCATCTCATACCCTACTCTCTGCCACGTACTCTTTGGTCTGGTGACACTGGCCTCCTGGTAGTTTCACGAAGAAAACACTTAATCTCTTGGTTCTCAGTATTCATTCTGGCTGTCCCCCATGCCCAGAATTGTCTTCCTCCTTAATTCTTCCAATTGACCTCTCTGTCTTCCTTTTAAGTCCCAACTCAAATTAAAATCACGTCTTTTACTGGAAAGTCTTTCCCAGCCCCTTTTTATTTCAGTATCTTCCCTCTCTTCACTATTTCCCATTTATCCTCTGTATGGGTTGCTTTGCATATATTTGTTTGCATACTGTCTCCTCTATAAGACTGTAAGCTCCTTGTGAGCAATGGCTGTCTTTGTATATTCAGCCCTTAGCACAGTGTCCAGCACATAGCAGGCATGTTTAATTATTAATTTATATGGAATAATGAGAAAAAATAAGTCTCCTATACACGATACCAAAATATTCTAGCAGCACTTTTTGTAATAGCAAAGGGCTTGAAATAAAATAGAAATCCATCAGCTCAGAAACAACTAAGCAAGTATGGTCCAGGTAGTGGAATAGTACTGTGCTATAAATAACAGAGAAAAGTACGAGGAAGTGTGTCCACCGATGTGAAGTGAAAAAACGCCGAATCAAGACAACAGTATACACAATGACCACAACAACCTAATGGAGAAGAAAGGAGCTGGATGCTGTGACATGGCAACAACCAGGCTTGACCCCCAAGACGAGATGTAAGAACGTACCTCTCTCCTTTGAGAAGGGAGGGACTATGCACATGGAATGAACACCAACATAACGTCAGACTTGTTGGATGTGCTACTTCTGCTGGTTTTTTCACCCTCTTTTCTCTTTGTTATAAAAGGATAGCTTTCTGAGATAGTGATGAAAGAGGGATATTTTGGGAAATATGTGATACAAAAACAAAGATATCAATAAAATGTTTTAGAAGTATATTAAGCACCTGCAATATGCAAGACCTGCAGATATACAGACGGAAAACTGATACGCTCCTCGTCTTCAAGGAGCTTAATTAATCTCTTCTCCCTCAACATTGACGATACTGCTAAATACTTCACTGAAAAGAAAATGGGGTTCATCTATGTGAGTACTTTCTTTTCAACCATCTCAGCACTCCTGGTGGAACATCCAAATGAAGGTTTCTAATTGGCAGTTGAAAATGTGCGACAGGCTCTCAACAGAGAGATTGGGGCTGCTGACTTGTATGTTTATGGCAGTCATATGCACAGAGTCATGACTGAAACCATCATTGTGGTTGAGATCATTAAGGGAGGGAATGTGTATGTGTACACACACACACACGCACACACACATGCACAGAGACAAAAACAGAGAGAAAAAGTATGTGTGTGTGTGTGTGTGTGTGTGTGTACATGATACAGATAAAGAATACAATTCTTCAGGATATCCATACTTACAGGTTAGAAGGAAATTGGGAGGAAATAGATAAACTACTAAGAGAGAGTAAAAAGAGGGATGAGTTGAGAGGAGAAGAATGAGAAAATGAATGGATAAGGGCAAGTCCACAAGGATTATGGTGAGGAGTAAGGTCATCACATCATTGCTGGAGAGAAGGGAGGACAGGTAAGCACTACAGATTCTAAAGTATGGAAAATGGAAGGTTAAAGGAGTTCACTATGAAATGGTCTCATCTTCTAGGTTAAGTAGGAGGAAAGATCAACTTCTTAAGGAAAAAAAAAAAAGGCAGGTAGAGTCATAGGCCCAAGGAAAAACGTTTGGAAAGTTACTGCAAAATACATGCTCAAAACAATGAAATCCTTGCTTTGTAATAGTGAGAGCCCACTAAGGTTGGATGAATGATTTTGTAGCATATGGCATGTTTTTTTGACTTTTTCCAGCAATGTTTTGTAGCTAAAGAGTTGTTGTTCACCCCTCTTTTTGAAGACTTCAAAGCACCCCACAGCAACTGCTTCAGCAACCTTGATGGCTGCTGGAATAAATTTTTTTCATCCATTCATTCTGTGAATGAAAGTATTCACGTTGGTGTAGACCTCTGCCTAACTGACTCATGGGTCTGAAGTGCTGGCTATCGTCAACCTGGTTTAACCTGTCTACTGAGACAGTTTTACCAGGGTGTGATCATCACACATGCTACAGCTTCTTGGAGTCACAGGTGACAGTGGACTAGGGAGTAGGAAGTGAAGGTGGACAGTGGGGATGATCTAGGTGTGGGAATTGGCAGGCCTAGGTCAAAAGAATAACAAGAGATTTATTCAAGAATGGAGGACAGAACCCTACTAAAATGTCTATATACTGTGTCAATACTGGAAGTGGGGAAATCAAGTCAGAATAGGATTAAACAGACAGAGAGAATTAGGAAAGATTAAGAAAGAGGAGATCAAGTTGAGGATAATGAGTAGTTCAGAAAAAATGAGACAGTGAGGAATACAGGACCTAATTATATTTAGCTCATGCCAAGAACAAAACCCAAAGAACTCTTTTATAATGCTGGATATTGGGGATAGGACTAACACCTTCATATTATAGGCTTGTTGTATTCTATCAAAATCACACAGCTGGTTGTGCTGGTGTTGGGATAGGATTTAAGTTCTAATGTCTATATTTGTATAAAAATAACAATGGAAATTATGAGAAAAACCTACCTTCTATATATATAGACAGTTTATAACAAGACATCTTAATGGGTATTAGGTAGCCATAGAATTTTTCAATGGAGCTGGAATAGCAAATGAATCCAGTGGAGCAGGAACAGTTGACTACTATACTGAAGCAAAATCTGGCCTTTTTATATAGCTATAAACTTATCTGGGTTTAGTCACATGCGTCTACGAGGGAAATACCTGCTTAACATTTTCAACTTTATTCATACTTTTCTGGGAAGCAAGTATGAGTTTGGGATTCATTAGCAGTTTGTAAGTCTTTCCCAAGCCAAACATCTGCTTGGCATTCATAGTGTTTGCAGCTTTTCTGGAAATGAAACGTCTGCTGAACATTTATTAGCTGTATTTATGCTTCATGACTCTCCTTTAAGTGGAATATTTTTAGAGGAATCCTTCCTTAGAACTAAATAGAAATTCTAAGGGTTCCAAAAACTAAACCTAACTGGACCCTTTATTTAGGGTTCTTCTCACATCATGGCAGAAAACATACAAAGTGGCTCTCCAGATCTCTTTTCTGCTTGCAGGACCCTGTTAGTAAACCGAGGTGAAAGGTTCTGATTGGTATGTCAGTCCCAAGTGACAGCAGTTACTAAAATTGAGTCTCTTTACAGAGTAAAGGAAAAAAATAGCCTGGAAGGGGATTAAACTTTGATTAGCAATGTTGCAAGTAGGGAAAAATGCTTACTTCAATTTAACTTCTCTTTTTGAGAAGACATGGATACATAAATTATGTAGAAGAACAGTGATTACCAGACAGTCTAAAAGCTGGAGGCTGTAAGCCAATTTTCAACCAACTGTCACAGAACATAAGTTTCAAAGTATGTTTAAACTAAACTGACAACTGTAGGAAAAAATGTAAAATAATTTTCAAGGCTGGCCTACCAGGACTGATGAGGACCTTGGAAGTCATGAGCTATTTAACGTAGACAATTTTCACCATTTTGTTCCCACCCTTTCAAATAGGGAGTGTTCAAAGCAGCGTTACAAATGGTTATTGAAATAAAGCTGACCCAAGAAGGAGAGAAACCAACTCCCAGAAAAAAAAGTACCTAAATAAAACTAATGCTCAGTCAAGACACGTTGTACTCTGGCCTTAAGATGATAAAGAGTAAAAAGTTAGAGAGAATGGACTTTTACAAATGATATAGGCCAAGGACCTCATTTTAAAGAGGAGGATACAGAAGCCCAGAGAAACAAAGGGCTTTGCATAAGGTTACACAGATTTTTGTTGTTTGGTCATTTTTCTGGCTCTTTGTGACCCCAGTTGGGGTTTCTTGAAAAAAATAATGGAGTAGTTTGCCATTTCCTTTATCAGTTCATTTTACAGATGAGGAAACTGAGGCAAACAGGGTTATGACATGCCCAGGGTCACAAAACTCGTAAGTTTACGAGGTCAGATTTGAACTCAGGAGAAGTTCTATCCATCAGCTGTCTTTACCTAGCAGAGATAGATTGAGGCTTCCAGTTTCTTAAGCCAAGGCTCTTTTTACCTTGTAGCTTTTAGTCTACAGAACTCCCTAAACCTCTAGACTAGTTCTGGCAATGAAAAGGTCAAATCTTCCCTAGTAACAGACTCCACCTATGCTCAATTTAGTGAATTTTAATTGAATTCAATTCAATAAACATAAGCACCAACTCGGAGTAATATACTGTGCTTGGTACCAGTGATATATAAATGAGAGAAGGCACACTGTCTGCCCTCAGCAGGTTTGCCATCTGGTTAGGGGGAATATGGCAAATATGCATGAAGAAATTTCAGTGATGTAAAAACAAGACATATCAGTTACAATTTTATTTAGGGGGAAAAAAGAAAAACAAGAACCTAGAAGGCAGTAAATGATTTCGCTGGGCTTCTGTTATTCTGTACATTTCCCCAAATCTCTGGCTTCTTACTGAGGAGCTTAGGGTTTTACAATCATTGCTTTGTTTGAGTGTAAGTGTAGTAATAACCGCTACATTGGATTCCATAGTAATTATGATGTACAGACAAGGACTCTGGGGTGCTCAAAAAGTATCATGACTTGTAAAGTCAACTGTTTGCTCTAAGTGGAAAAGATAGGTAGTTTTTAAGGAAAAATTCATAACTTAAATATTGCTTTTAATAGGCAGATGCCTCCAAATTTTCTTCTTCACTTGTGCGGATTGTGTCAAGAAAGATAGTAATGGATTTAATTCTGAAGATGGAATAGAGTGTCAGAGCCACATTATCTAATATGAGATAGCTGGTTTTCCTTCCTTCTCTGTAACTAAGACGTGAGGCTTGAGGGACAGAGTATGGAGCTGAGGAGGATCAGATTGTGAATTCAACTTAGGTGTGGATGGGTTTGAAATATGCCTTTAAGCATACTAAGTTTCAGAGACAAGACCACACAGCCAAGACTGAATATAAATAGGCTTTGGAAAGAGTTCTGTCCAGTAACTATTCTGAAATATTATACAATACTGACTTGGAGGCTCTCTACTGGAAAGACTTATGGGATAGGATAGAGTCCTTTGATAGAAAGGGATTTCAAGAACCTGAGAAAGGATTAGGGACACTTTCCTTTTCTTAGACGGAATGATAAACTGTTTCACCCTAGCTATGTTTATTAAGGGGTAAGAGTTTACTCATTGACACAGTGCTTGGGGCTTAGCTGAGCCAGGTGCCAAGGAGATGCCCTATGCCAATGGTCTCAATGCCAAGAGGCATAGTGCCAATGTCCTTGGTGCCAACAAGGTGCAGAGATGTAAATCAGCTAATGGCCCTGATGTAATTGTGGGCTTGAAGCCATATATAGCACCAAGCAGGAAGCTGGACAAGATTCGTTATGGGAAAGGGGAGAATATGAATTAAGATAATTAGAAGAAAAATGCTGAGGAAAGATATTTTATATTAAAAAAAAACAAAACAAAACAAACAGAGCAAAACTCAGCGCCTGCACTGGGACCTTCAAGGTCCTCAAACGTGTATAAAACAAGACCAAGGGAGGAAGAGGGCCCACACACATCTTTATAATCTCAGCTTCAGTCCTGACCTGCACGTGTATAATAGAATGTGATCCTCTCCTAAGGGCTTGATGCCTTAAAGATTCCTGAGGCCCATGTGCCTTGTGACTACTCCAGGACTGGGATCTCTGGAGGCAATTTCATGAGTCAAGAACGTATTTTTTTTCTCCCCTGACTCTACCTCCTAGTTTCCCTCCCTGCTCTGCTATTGTTTAATTTTGTGGTTTAATGCTGTGAAGGGGGAGAAAAGGCAGCTTACTGAGAAATGCTACCAAAAAAAAGTTTAACCGTGATTATTTTTGCAAAAAATCTGCTTCTCCAATTTTAAACTAGCCAATTATAATTTTTCTTTGACCCAGCTCATCCATTTAGGTTCCAGAAGGAGTCCTCTCTGTACTCCCCCAAAATAAGCAAATGGTCATACAATTCAATCAAGATTTATGTGCACTTGACTTATCACTTATGAGCTCTTTAATTATTATTACAATAGTAAAAACAGTAAATTAGGAAACTCTATCCATTAACACTACTGGAAAAATATAAGAGTGGAGCATTAAAAAAAATCTCTCACCAGTAGGCTATGTGAAAGGTCATGGAGGGATACTGTACAGCATTTTGTCCCTCAGGCTCCAAGGAACAATGCTATAACACTAGCAAAATGCTTTACTATCATATTCATTCATCTGTGTTATAGGTAAGAAACAAAGAATGTATATGACTTTTAAAAAGGTGACTGTGCTAGGAAGAAGAAATAAAGCAGCTTAGTTTACTGATTACTTCATCTTGCAGACTATATCTTGAAACTATATAAACAGTACAAAAGATGGACATTTTAAAATCTTAGGGATACACAACATAATTTCACAGTCCCTGAGTAACTTAGTAGACGGTCTTTAAAAGTGCTGCAGCCAAAAAGATTCATCACCCCTGTGTGGACAAGTTACAGATGAACTTAGGAAGGCTGGCCTTCAGGCAAAGGGGAGTTCATCTCTTTTTATTCTTAAAGATTCTCCTGTCAGAGTTGGCGTACACTTTGCTGGCTAACCATTCAAGAACCCATGATTGCCTTCGGGATATTCATCACATGGAGACCAAGTATCCATGGGATATTTTCATTTATTGTGTTTTTAAATGATTAAAATATGTATTTCAAAATTTAATAATCTATATTTAAAATATAGATTAGTAAAGCTATTAAAATATTCAATGAAAAATATAAAATTAGGGGACAACGAAACGCAGATTTCTAAAAATAAAATGCTGCTAAAATAAACCCATAACTCTTTAGAAAAATAGCTTTAAAAAAATGTTCAAAACTAATAATTTATGTATGGAAACATAGCTTTTGCGATTAATGAAGCTTAACTAAGTGCTCTGAAAACAATTTCAGAACAAACAAACATGAAGGACATTTATACAGAATATGTGAAGGATACTTTCAATTGGAAGATTTTTTTGTATCAACAAAAACAAACTTACCTGCAACAGATAACAGCTTTGCAGGACAAAGCTAAATCCAGGAAGTACTGTCTCACTCCAAATGTTAAGGCATACTTCAGAGTTTTGCCATCAATTATTAGAGCAAAATCGTTTTCCTTCCTGAGAGCATCACCAAGGGTAGTACAATGATGGCTGAGAGTTTCTCTTGTTGCCTATAATAAGACATAAATACTAATTATTGATTCCTAGATATTCCGATCAGAACATCAAATATTATCACTTTATTACAAAAGCAGATTACATTTGCTTAGTCTTTTACTATTCAAAGTGCTTTCAGGGATCTGATTATTTTTCTTTTAAAATTATATTTTATAATTTATTGTTTATTTTAAAATGTATCCACACACTTCTTTCTACCACCCAGAAAGCCATCTTTTATAATAAAGAATAAAAAAAGAAAGAGTTGGGAGTTCAATTCTAACCAATACATGATCAATCTGACATTTTCTGTGTGGGTCCACATTCACAGTCACCCACCTCTGCACAGAAGGGAGGAAGGTACGTACCATATTTTGAGGGACCATCCTTGACCACTGTTTCAGGTTCCTTTGTCTTTCCCATTTATATTGTTATAGTCAGGGTGAATATTGTTTTCCTGGTTCTGTTTTCTTCTTTGCAATAATCCACCTGCATTTTCTCTTGTTTTTCTTTATTGGTATTTATTATTTCTCTTAGCTCAGTAATATTTTATTACATCCCTGTACCACAATACATTTGACCATTCATCATTTGGTGGGCTATACTGTTTCCAGTTTCTTTCCACTAAAAAAAATCCTGCTTCAGGTATTTTGGTATACATGGGGTTTTTCTTTCTATCTTTCATCTTCTGGGGTACATAGCTTATAGAGGAATCTTTGCATTCACATACATATCTTATATGAGCCTCACAATAATATTATAAGTATTTTTCCTCCTCTGGCAGTTTTGTGTTTAATATAATTGTTCTAAGTAAGGATTAAACATTACATTATCCACACGGATAATTCATTATTATTTTTCATAAGCAGGAGGAAACAGACATGTAGGTTATCCTACGTAATTTACAACTGATTTGGAATGGGTTTCTGTATTTATATTAGAATATGGCTTTAACTAATGCTCTTGACTTATAAAATACTTTTAACCAAATAATCCAACTACATGAAGTGTGATGGTCCAGCTTCCCCATCCTGCCTTCTCACTCAAGCTTGTGCTTTTCTACACTGTCTGGTATACAGAGTGCATACTTCCGAGAAAGACGTCAAAGGCCAAGCTCAAAGCAGTGTTCTTTTATAAATTTCACAGCTCACAACTTCACTGAAGATGGGGAAAATTATTCAAGGCTCCTTTCCATTTTTTTCTTGGGCCAAAGAAGAAAACATAAAGCCTTATTGTTATTTTTGAAAAGTGCACAACTGAGAATTTTAGGGGACAATGCCAATAAGAAACAAGGTCAGCTTTACACTGAATAATCTATAGCAGTGTGATTATCTGGATTATGAGTTGACTATGTAGAATTAGGAGAAACCTACTAGATAGGTAAGTATTTTTAAAATAAAATTTTGTGCACTGCCCTAACTGAGGAGTAGCTTATGTAGATAGTGGGAGGAACAATGGGACTCCAGGAAGAGGGACTGCGTTTGAATTCTAGTTTTTACTAAATGTTTGACTTTGGGTAACTTGATTTTACCTCTCTAGGCTCCAGTTTCCTGATCAGTAAAATGAGAGGGTTTTGATTGGGTGACCTCTACAGGGCTTTTCCATGCTATCTCTATGATTCTGAGAGGAAATGAATAATCCTTTAATGCTTATTGATGCCTGCTAGTTTCATATAACTGATAGTACCTTCATCCAAAGACTTCTGCTCCACTGCCAACTCTGTGGAAACATTCTTTCAACAGGCTTACAAATTAACGAGTTTTGCTCACCCAAATATCTTCTTACTTTTTCAAATGAACACAGCAACTAAACTATTCATGAGCCACAGAAAAACTTGCATTTGTTGTCAAAGATGAGCCATGAAGCTAAAATAAAAACCAGGTAACTCACAAATCTGTGTGCGAATGCCCTAATTAATTAGCCTGAGGGATACAGCTAAGAAAAAAGAAGATTCTCTCTTCCTAATATTTTTCTCTCTTCGAAGACATTCTCTGACACCTTTTGATTTGTTAAAGACCTCTTATTTATGGCATAAATGTACCTGGCTTTCTTGGTGATTATCACAGATCTTCAGAAATCAAAAGGTGTCAGGAGATGTAACAGAGAAGAATAACATTTTTTGAAAGGTGAGTAAAAAAATTCTTTCTAAACTGAAATTCTCCTGTCAGCACACCTAGGGTGATATACAGAAACTCTTTCTCTCTGTCTCTCTCTCTCTCTCTCTCTCTCTCGCACACGCACATGCATACAAACTAAAATGTAAAAAAAAAATCTACATTTAGTTTTTCTTGGTAGAATTAGTTTTGTTGGCTAATTGTCAGTTATGTTTTTCCTTATTTTTTAAAATGTGAATTTAAATTTATTTTATTTATGTAAATTTATTTCTTCTCTCTAAGACTTGAGGCCATACTTTATGACCATAATGCACTGAAGCTTATCTCCTGGAGTCAGGGGTAAGTTTATTAGTATATGTTGCTCTATTTTATTTTTGTCTCCTGAAAGGAGAAATGTTAAACATTTGAACCTGACAACTTGTGAAAGTGAAATTTCACAAATAAGCTAAAATAAAATAGAAAATGAATACAAGAACATACAGTACTAAAGAATGAAACCACCATTTCTCTTTCCCCTTTCACCTCTCCTCCTTCCTTCTTTCCTTTTACATATCTTCTTTAGAGTAGAAAATAGCATCTGTTGCTACAATCTAAACAGTTTCTGAATTATGAGAGATCAGGACATTGCCATGCTGCTTCTGGGAATAGACAGAAGGGTGGTCAGGGAAAATCAGCCATCAAGAGAGGATATGTGGTACCTCTAACCAGTGAATAAAAAGACCTGAACTGTTCATTTACATGTGATCAGCCCATAAACCAAGACAGAGTTGGTAGAACTTAAGCTGGTTGGCTGACAATAATCACTGCCCTAGTTACACTCCTTTAAATTTAAATTAAATAGTTTTGGAAGTGGCACAAAGGATGTCATCCAATAAGAAAGTGATTTTTAAAAGTGGCTGGCCATGTAATATGAGCCAAGAATAAGAGGACAGTCATGTACTGCAATGTATCCCAAATGTGAAAAAAATGACTTGGGAGAAGGCCTCCAACATGTTAGATAGATCTCCTTGGGGGCGCACTGGTAGGAGAACGTGGACATGATGAGAAATTCTGGATGTACTGTGATCTTCACGTACTCACATAAGTGCTAAAGTTCTAGAAGGTAGACAGTTTTCTTTAATACCAAGGTGATTATTTCCCACAAGTCAATAAGCATTTTAAAGTACTTACTACATGCTGGGAATACAAAGGAAGGCAAAGGACAGTCCCTGCTCCAAAAGAGCTCATTCTCTTATCTTTTCATAATCTCGGAACTCTAATCTTTTCATCTTGTGGAAATTATTCCCAGTTCTTAGGGAATCACAGCTGTTCTTTATTGGTTCTTTAATATACAATCACAGAGCAAAGAAATCAACTTCTGTGCTTAGTTTTTGCTGATTTCTCATGCCAACAATTCTGTCATCCACACAATAGCTTTTTTCTTTTCTTTTCATGAACTAAAGGAGATGTTTTCATGTTCTTATCTTACATAATGCATCTTCTACAAATAAATAGGCATACGATATACACCAATATATACATACATATACACATGCATATGTATGGATGCCTATATATAATCATATATGTAAATGAGCATATGTACATATACACATATAATTGAACTGTAGGCTTTGTTAGTTATACATATTTCTTTGGCACATCTCAAACTGAAGTTCATGTAAGAGGAAAATCTTCTTTATGAATTTGCTCATAGGCTATACCTTTGCCTTCGAAATCATTAAAATGCATGAGATTACTTTATAGTACAGTGCCACTAACTTTCAAAGGGGAAAGAGTCTTTCCTTTTTTTGTTGGTTACTCTTTCTTTCTGCAGAGCCTTCACCCACCATAAAAAGAACCCAACTCCAAAATAAACTAAATAAAACTTTCTCTTTTATATCTAACTGCAATTATCTGTCCTAAAACTTTTCAACTTTACATTACAAACACTGCTCATTTTATCTTTTGTAAATCATCTTTATCCCATATTTTGTCCAAAATGATACTGTAATCCATAGTTGTAAAAGTTATTTCCTTCACTTCTCTTCTAATTTATGTCACTGTCTTTAATATCGAGAATGTGTATTCATTTGGTATTGAGGTATATCATGTGAAAAGTTAGCTTAATCCTAATTTCTGTTAATAGCATTAGCAGGATTTTAGAATATTGAGTCTTTATACCAGTACAAGAAATCATTATATCTATTGAAGACCAGTACTATTTTTTGTCCATTTATAGTTTTCTTAATATTGAACCAAACATGTATTCCTGCTATAAATTTAACTAGGTCATAGTGTATAACCTTTTTAGTAAAGTTGTAGACATTGAAGTTTCTTTGCAAAGATTTTATTAAAATGCTTACAATAGTATTTATTAGACATACTGGCTTAATAAATGCTTATGGAGTAATCAAAGCTTTCTTTCTCTCATTTATCTTCTCCTGTTTTATGTATCAAGAACACATTTGTCTCATAGGAATTAGGAGATACAATATGGAAACTAATAGTTCTTTGAGTGTTTCATAGAATCTATTTGTAAATCCATCGAGTACCAATTTTTCCCCCTCTAGGAATTCTTTTGTAGCTTGCTGAATTTCTTTTTCTAACGTTAGGTTAATTAATTTTTCAATTTCTTCTGCTAACCTGGATAGTTTATATTTTTAACTTTCATCAATTTCATTTGTAACTGAAAATTTTATGAGAAAATAATTCCTAATAGTTTTTCTCTTCATCTGTTGTAAGTTTGCCTTCCTTTTTACTTTAACCACTTGGTTTCCCTTTCTTTTTTGTAGGCTAAGCTTGCTAGTATGTGTCTAGTTTGTTAGTTTTTTCAAAATGTAAATCAATTCAGTTATATTTACCTACTATCCTTTTTGTCAATTTTATATATTTTTTGATTTTCAGAATTTCTATTTTTGTGTTTAGTTGAGGTTTTTCCATTTATTTTCTATTTTTAAGTTCCATACCTAATTCATTTATCTGTTCTTCCTTTTATTTATGAGAATATTTAGATTAAAATTTCTTCTAATAATTACTTTGTTTCCAAAAAGTTCTGACATGTTGTCTTGTCAGGGTCTTTAATGAAATTATCTATTACATGTATAATTTTTTCCTTTGATATATTTTAAAGGTTATTATTATCCTTGAAATTTGAATATTTTCTTCAAGTATCCTTTATTGATTATAACTTTATTGTTTTATGATCAATAAAAGATTCTGTTATTCGCTATTATTTTGCATTTGCTATTTTTTAATTTATCAGGATTTTGTGCTGTAACACATGGTCAATCTTTGTATGTTAAATTGAGAATATGTATACTCTTGTCAATTCCCATTTAGTAATCTCCAGATAGCCATTATATCTACAGTTTCTAAAATTACATTACCTTCTTACTATCTTTTTTTGTAAAATTTACCTGTTTGAAGGCTCCAATTATTTTAATTTTCACCCTGAAATTCAATTAGTTTTATTAGAATCTATGCCATTTAGTAGAGACTCATTATTTTACTGTCTACAGCATATGTAAGCAAAATATAGTTTCTATGACTGTCTCTTTTAATCACATGCACTTTGTTTTTTACTGCTGTCTGTAGTCATGAGCACTAGTCCTGTGTTTTTTAATGTGTCCAGGGCATATTTTGGTTCAATCCCTCATTTTCACTCTGAGTGAATCTCTGATGTTAGAAATGTGATTCTTACAGACAGCATATTGCATTCAAATCCACTCTGCTAACCTACCATTCAGTGCATTCAAATATCTGATTATGATTATTAACTGTATTTCCCTTTCATTATATACTTATACTTTTACCTATCTTTTCCTCCTTTCCACTTTATAAAGAATATGGGAAAAAAAGGGAATGGGATCAACAGAAATAATCTACTATGCTTGTACATGCTTCTCATTATCCCAATGAGAAATACCAAGTTCTCCTTTCTACTTTATTTCTTCCCCATTTCCTTTTCTTCTCCTTTTTCTTTTGTCCCTTGAAACTGATGAAATAGAACAAAAAGTCTCCAGGTATGTTTATTTTTCTTTGTTCCCTCTTTGGCTGTTTTTTAAGTCTTCTGAATTTAGAGATTCTGGAGGGACAAAACACTTTATCCTCTGTTGGAATGTAAACACAGTATCATCATTTAGTTCTTTCTAATACTTAGTGTATTTGCCTTTATAAGTTATCTTTTCTTCTGCTTTTGTATTTCTAAGATTGTATGCAGCTCTGGTCTTTTCATCAAGAATGCTGAAGAATCTGCTATCATATTGAAGGTTATTTTCTCCCTACTCTATCATATTTTTTTCTCCTTTTTTACTTTTAGAATATTTTATTTTTAAAAAATTCCCTTTTATAGTAGTTACAGAGGTAACTTGGTATTTAGGATTTAGAGAGCTGGTCTCAAAACAAGGAAGATCTAGATTCCAGCCTCACTTCTGACACAAACTGTGATTCTAAGAAAGTCACTTACTGAATGTCTTGGTGCACTAGGACACTCTCTGACTCACTTATTCTTTAGGATTAGATTATTTAGTTTCCAAATAATTTTTAATCTCTCTTCTGCTTTTTGTTGAATGTAATTTTTACTGTATTGTGATCCAAAAGAATAATTTAATATTTCTGCCTTTCTACATTTGATTTTGAGGTTTTTAATGCCCTAACACATGGTTAGTTTTTGTGTAGGTACCATGTGCTGCTGAAATAAAAGTATATTTCTTTCTGTTCCTGTTCAGTTTTCTCCAAAGGTTTGTCATATCTAACTTTCCTAATATTGTATATGCTTCCTTAGTTTATTTCCTGTGTATTTTTTGGCTGAATTTATCAAGCTCTGAGAGGGGAGAATTGAGGTCCCCACTGACATAGTTTTGCTTTCTCTTTCTTCCTGTAACTCAATTAACTTCTCCTTTAAGATCTGGATGCTATACCACTTGGTGAATATGTTTAGTATTGATTTTGCTTCATTGTCTATGGTACCTTTTTAGCAAGATGTAGCTTCCTCCCTTATGTCTTTTAATTAGGTTTATTTTTGCTTTTGTTTTATCTGAGATCAGGACTACTACCCCTGTTTTTGTTTTGGTTACTTCAGCTGAAGTATAATAGATTCTGCTCTAGCCCCTTATCTTTACTCTGTGTCTCTCTGCTTCGTGGGTGTTTTTTGTAAACAATACACTGTAGGATTGTGATTTTTGATCCACTCTGCTCTGTTCTTCTGTTTACGGGAGAGTTCATCCCTTTCATATTCACAGTTCTGGTCACTATGTATTTCTCTCCATTCTATTTTTCCTCCTGTTGGTCTCTCTCCTTTCGCCTTTTCCCTCTTCACCAGTGTTTTGCTTTTGTCTACCACCTCCCCAATCTGCCCTTTCTTCAGTCAGTTTCCCCATCGCTTTACTTAATCTCCTCCCCTCCTACTTCCCTCCATCAGGAAAGATAAATTTCCATATTCAACTGATTGTGCATATTATTCCCTCTTTGAGCCAATACTGATGACAGCATAGTTCCAGTGATGCCTATTAGGCTCTCCTCCCCATCTTCCCCTTTTTATTTGGGGATTTGCGCATAGCTTTTTGACACTGTTGTCCTCTTCTGAGTTTATGGTTTGAACTTCCCTGTTACCGTAATAACTTTCTACAGTCACATTCTTTTTTTGTTGTTTTTTGCTCATCTTTTTTTTTTTTTTTGGACCTTTACCCTTTCTTTTAAATTTGAGCCAGGGGCTGCAGACCCTGGGTGTTTATTGTGGCTGTAATGATGTTGCTCTGAGCCCAAGGATGAACTTTGTGTATGGTGCTGCACTGAAGCGGTGGTGTGGGGGTGGCTGGTGCTTCTGGAGGCTGTAGGGATCTGGCAGCTTACCTGGTGCTGAGATGGGGTCCTAGTGCTGGTGTCTGGTGCTGATGAGCTCAGGCTTGAGTGGTGTTTCTGCACATCCCCACTGGCATAATGAAGCATATGGGGGTCTGACCAAGGGAAGCTGTCTATCTACCCATGGCTATGCTGAGGCATGTCAGGTGAGCTGGTGTTGGCTGTTGCCTTCTCCACCGTACTGGGGCTCAGGATCTACCACTGGTTTGCTGACTTCTTCCTGTCCTAGACTATGCTCCCTTTTTACCCAAATGACACAGACCTTTCTTGCTGATAAGGAAACTGAGGCAGATAGAGGTTAAAGGATTTGCCCAGGGTCACACAGCTAGGAAGTTTTTTAGGCTGGATTTGAACTCAGGTCTTCTTGATTCCAGGCCCAGGGCACTGTCCACATCGCTCTTACCTGCCCCTAACTTAGGAGATCCTTATTATAATTCTTTTATACTTGAACTTTTTCTTTTTGGACCTTGCATTATTTTTTTTCTTTGACCTAGAAGATCTGGATTTTGCCTATCCCATTTCGGGGTGTTTTTAATATGGGGTTTCTTTAAGGAAGTAGCCAATGGATTCTTCCTACTTTTACTTTGCCTTAAAGTTCTATTTGATTTGAGAAGCTTGCTCTTATGATTTCTTGACATATGGAATTCATTATTTTGTTTGGTCATGATTTTCAGGGAGTTTGATAATTCTTAAATTTTTTATCCTATTTTGATGTTCTATTTTTTTCAGTCTTTTTACCCTTTCTTCTTTAATACTGCTTCTTGTCTCATTGAACCATGTGTTCTATTTGCTTTATTATTTAAAAATAAAAATCCAACTACTTGGGTGGGTTTATCTCTTGGACTTAATATATATTATTTCATTAAATTCATATTTTTTTCTGTTTCTATCTTCAGCTTTATTTTCTATACTGGGATTCAGTTTAGGGCTATCTTCCTCATTCCCTACTCCCACCTCCAGTCTAAACCCTCACAGTCTACGAGGGGATGTACAGGCCCTATTTGGTCCTGTCCTCTCCATAGTTTAGATACTACTGTGAGATCAGGATAGGGTGACTGGTTCTAGGCTCCACAGTCAGCCACAATCCCTGGCTTCTCCCTTTGTCTCCTGGTGGCCCAACATGGAGTTGGCCTTTAGGTCTCCGTCTTCTATTTTTTGCACAGTCTCTAATAAGGCATTAGATCTGTTCCCTGCTGCAATTTTGACAGGCTCCAATCAAGTGTTGGCAATTTTTCCCCCATTATTTCTACATGTCCCTTTACAGGGACGCTTTGTGAATACAATCACAAAGAAAAATCTCTGACAATGAAATCTGACGTAGTTTTATAGTGAAATAAAATGGAAGCCCTGAATTGGGTGGAATCAATCAATCGTAACATGCAAGGTGTCATTTTAATTTTTGCAAAACTGGGCTTGGCAAAGTTGGAAGCAACAAGAAGCCAGATGTGCCAAGAAAATGTTAGGCCATCTAAATGCTTTATCTTTAATGACCAAAAAAGTAACCCTGCAGATAGCACCCCACATTAAGTCAGCACTTCTGTTCTTTCAGTTCTGTGAAAAACCCAGAGATTTCTCTGCAAAGGTCAGGATAATCTTACTCAAGAACATGGCCAAGGAAAGTTTTAAAACATAATGTATAAATGCTGCTAGAAGAAAGACAAAAGTGAATGTGGACAGGTTTAACTTTATACACAAGCAAGAGAAGAAACAGGAAATAGTCAAAATTACAAGTACACAGTTTCAGAGAGGATGCTCTGACTACCTCTAAACTTGCCTTGGATTCAGCTGTTAAACTTCTTCAGTTTAATCAACAAAAGAGATGAAAAAAATCTTAAAGTAATACATGCAATATGTGCTCAATGATTGTAATTGTATCAGATGCCCTGACTGCTTCACTCCACACTCTACCCTGTCAAGCTATTTAGACCCTTGTTTAAGGGTCTAAACCTGAAGGGTTTAAGAGTCTAAAACCTGAAGCTGACCTCTCCAAAAAATCCTGAGAAGAGGCCATTGTTTTCTTTTATCCTGTCTATTCTGGAGAATACACACCTCCACCCAATATAATTATCAACATAGTATTGTGTTAATATATTTAAATCACTGCACATTCTTCTATTGGCTTAATGTTTCTATTAACCTAGTTACCTGGAAGGAAGCACAATCATTCATGTATGATCTGACACTATCTCTTTCCTCCATCTGGATACTAGGATTTCATTAGCTTTTTTGGTTGCCATGTTACACTGATGATTCATGTTGAGATCACAGTCCATTAAAACTTAAATCTTTCCCACCGAAACTATCACCTAGCCATGCCTTCAATTATTTTGTACTTGTGAAGTTGATTTTCTGAACCCAAGCTCAGAATTTTACATTTATCTCCATTAAATTAAAGACTTTTTTAGAACTGGCCCATCATTCCACCTTTAAGACTGTCAAAAATTTCAAAGCAGGAGAAGAAATATAAGGAATTTAAACTAACGTGCATATTTTATTAGCCCTTTGGTGGTCTGTGCCACCACCTAATCATCATTTAAGACATGAGGTATTTGGAAATTTATGGCCAAATAATGTTTCTCTCTCTCTCCTCCATGATTACAATCTCTAAACATTCACACTCCAAAGTTATTACAAATTAGCAGAACATTCCAAGAGTGTTCTTTACAATATGTTATAGCCAAAATCAAGTATGAAAAATGTTACCATGTTCTTAAACAAAGAGTTATGACTCCCCAAATAGCAATTTGTGTAAACTATTGGACATTGCTTATTTTTCTACAGTGTGTTACTTATTCAGCAGTACCATGAATATTTTAGATATTTTTAAGCGCAGTGTCTAAGAAATGGGAACTTCAGCTTCTCATTTGATTCTCATATGAAGTAGCAGAGAAGAAAGAAAAGTTAAGGAAGACATGACTGGCTGTCTAGAAGTAGGTGAAAATTATACTTATGATGTGACGGTCCCCTTGGTAACTGTCTCAAACAGGATCACATGAAAAATTACTGAGCTTTATGCTAACAGGGCCTGCAATCCCTAACTTCCCAAGTTATATCAATATATAACTTTTAAAAACACATATAAATAGAATATATGAAATATAAAGTGATTTTTTTCCCCTCACCAAAAAAGCAAGGGTAGAGAGGAGTTGACACAATGGAAAAAAATGGTCAGAGATCTTTGGGCGTAGCAAATAGTAGGAAAAAAAAAGCCAGGATTACTTTCATGTCTTTTAAATAGGAGCATTTAATAAATATAAGTTGTGAAATATCATAAGATCAAAGATTTTGAGGTGAAAGGGACTTCAGAGGTCACTTAGTCTAACTTAAGGGTGGGGAATCTGAGCCTCGAGGCCACACCTGGCCCTCTAGGTCCTCAAGTATATCCCTTTGACTGAATCCAAACTTCACAGATCCAATCCCCTAAAAGGATTTGTTTGGTAAAACTTGGACTCAGTCAAAAGGCTGTACCCAAGGATTTAGAGGGCCACATGTGGCCTTGAGGCCACAGGTTCCCCATCCCTGGTCTAACTTCTACATTTTACAAATGAGAAAGTTCAGGTCCAAAGAGGTCGACTTTGAAATCAGGAAGGTCTAGGTTTGAACCCTGGTTCAGAGACTTACTAGCTATGGATTATGGGCAAATCTCTGAACTCCTATAGGTCTGTCTGGGCTTCTTCATTTATAAAATGAGATGGTAAGACTTGATTCCTTCTGAGGTCTCTTTGAGCTCTAAATCTACACTCCTAGGTTAGGAGAGAGCAGGTAGCAAAACCAGTTTTCAAAGAGAAGTCCTCTAGTACCAGCTCCCATCCTCATTACACTACATCAATGCTTCTCAAACACTGGGGCCCTCGGTTCCCTTTACATTCTTAAAAAATGATTTAGGACCCCAGTACCCATCCTACCCTTAAGAACCTTTATTTATTTAGATCATGTCAGTCAAAATTTGACATATTAGAAATGAAAGTATTTTGGTATTGATATGAAGAGATTTTTGACCTTGAGGACTTGATCATACTTTGGTATCACCTGCAATTTACCAAGTGCCCCAAGAGAGAAAAACAGAATAAAGATAACCTAGAGCTTCTCATCATTTAGAAAAAAACCCCTTTCTTTTTTTGGCTTTCTTTCTTGGCTTTCAAGCACTCAAATAATTTAGTTGGGATAAAGGCTCTATCTCTCTGGTGGCTATGGTCCCTTGTAATGTCAAACAGAATAAAGGAATGCAGATAGGGATGGCTTTGCTGTTAGAATGTGAGTGCCCAAACAAGTAAGTTCATTCAGCTTAGGGAAATGGTTTTGATCAGGTGCCGCTATCTTCCAGGTGCACAGCCACCACCATGCAGAATAGTGATGGTGGAACCTAAAGCTATACACTAGTACCTGGTGTCAACTATTATCTTAGCTAAGTGATTCTTTAAAGTATTATCAATACCTAACATATTTGCTTCCTCATTACCAGTTCAGTACTTGAATCCTCAGAACTGGTGTTCCCACTACTTTTCTAGAATTGCTCTCTAAGGTGTCTAATGATGTCCTTCCTAATTGCCACACACAATGGCTTCTTATCAGTTCTTCCTTAAGTTCTCAGCAGCTATGGACACTGTAGATCTCTGTTTCCTACTAAAAGACAGCCTGCATACTCTACAGGTTTATGTCAAGAAACAATGAAGTGAGTCAGTGCAGTGGGATGACCCTTTATAGTAAACTTAGGAGATGCTATGAATAGGCATGGCACAGGATGAATGGTATGGAAGGGTGGTGATTTTTGTCATTGGAGGGAATATTTAATCAATTAATAAGCACTTAATAAATGCCAGGCACAATACCAAGCCCTGTCAAATAAAAACACAGGACAGTCCTTTACTGTATAGAGCTGTATGTCCTGGGATATATATTTACAGGTAAGTACATACAGGACGTGTGTGTGTGTTTGTGTGTGTGTACGTGTGTGTGTAATATTTGGTGGCTGGAGAAATCGCTATCACATGAAAAAATTGGGAAAGGCACTGGAGTGGCAATTAAGGTGAGCCTGAAAAGGTGCAATGGGTTACAAGAAGGAGAGCAAGAAGAGAGAAGGAGAATGCCACAAGATAGGGGCCAGTCTGTGCAAAGGCATGGACATAGGAGATCTCATGTCACAGACAAGGATAGCAGGTAGGCCAGTTTGGTTGGAGCACAGATGGAGAGCGTACGTGTGGGGGAAGTAAATGAATAATTAGTATAGCAAAACAAATACTTTCCTTGGTTTCTGGTCTCTTAAAAGGAAAAGCACACACACATACACACACACACACGCACATGCATGCATATATATCACTTTTTTTTTTTAAGGATAGAAGCAAGATGAGCTGGAGATGGATTGTGAAATGTCTACGTAGAATATTTTGCATTTTATCCTGATGGCCATGGGGAACCACTGAAGCCTATAAGCATGGCAGTGAGTCAGGTGCACCAGGAAAACCAATTTGGCTTCCACGTGGAGAACTGGATAGAGAACAAAGTGGCTGCAAAGGCATCAGTTAGGATGAAAACATAGATCCATTTGATTAGAAGAGTATTTCACACATGCATTTATCATGTAATACAACAATAGACTGCTTTGTATAACAGAATAGCCATTTGTGTTAGGTTTTTATCCCAATAAATACAGCGTAAAAGCTCCCTGAGGGCAGAGATCATGTCGCATCTAAACTTGTTCACCAGGGCCTTACCATAGTGCTCTGCACACAGCAGGTGCTTAACAAACAGTTGATGTGTTATATCACATTATACTACATTCCCATTTCATTTGGGTTGAGCAAGGAGAATGGGGCAGAACAAAAAGAAAATTAAGGGAAAGAAAAAAGAGAAAGCAAAGTGATATGAAAGCCATGAAATGATTTAAGCATTACCGTGTGTAAAGGTTTTACAAAAGCCTTCATGGTGATTATTTCACATAATCCCCTAAATGCCTAAAATCTGAGCTTTGTGTTAACTTTTTTTCACTGGTGATAGAATGACTCAAGTGCAGAAGGAAACATTTTCTCAGGATTTATGCTGGCATATATCCCATTGAGCTACATTTTCCTGGAAGAAGCTGTTCTCAGTGTATAGCAGCACAAGCCCCTGAAGGTGAATAAATTATCCAGTTTAAGGCTTAAGGAAGGCAATAGAGGAGGCTAGAGTGAAACTACTACTACCAAGAAAACAGTTTTAAACTGCAAAGTAAAAGGGGAGAAAGAAACTGTCTGCATTAGAGGGTCTTAATTTTTTTCTGTCATGGACCTTTTTGGCAATCTGGTGGAGTGTATAAACAACTCTCAGAATAATATCTTTAAATGCATAAAATAAAACACATAGGATTATAAAGCAAAGTAATTAAAATGAAATAGTTATCAAAAAACATATTCTTCAAAAGCCAAATTCACTGACCCCAGGTTAAGAAACCCCTGGTTTATACCGACTGGAGAGATTAATAAGAGTAGGTAGGACAGACGAACAATAAGAGATAGCTGAGCTATCCCGAAGATAAGAGGAGGAAAAATCCACTCAAGGAATCACTGAGTCAAAACAAAAACCAGGGTCTCAAATGTCTATGTACAAATGCTCAAAGTATAAGCCATAGGTAAGAAGAGCCACAGACTCTAACACAAAGAGGTAAATCTGATTGGATAGCTATTACTGAGATTTGGTGGGATGGGAACCATGCCTAGAAGTTAGTATTAGGTGGATAGATCTTATTCAAAAGAAACCAGAAAGGTTAAAAGAGGTAGGGGGTTTTGAGGGAGTGAGCAGTATTACATAGCTATAGCTATTTAAGCTTAATACTGAACTAAGAATTTTAGGACATCCTGTATATCTAGAAGGTATAACTCAAGTGTGGAAATCCTGGAACCAGAGGGGAGAAGCAATTTGGGTAGCTTTTGGGCAAAGGTAAAAGGAGGAAAAACAGAGGTGATTGTCATTAGAACACATTAACAGGCTTTTGCTTTTGTTTCAGTTGTGGTTTTCCTGACAAAGATACTGCAGTGATTTGCTGTTTCCTTCTTCAGCTCAATTTACAGATGAGGAAAACTGAGACAAATAGGGTTAGGACACCTGCCCGAGGTCACACTACTAGTAAGTTTCTGAGGCCAAATTCCAACAAGATGAGTCTTCCTGACTGCAGGGCTGGCACTCTTTCCACTGTACCATCTAACTGCCCTACTGGCAGGCTACCAGAGCAGAAAGAGAAAAGAAGTCAGGGGTTCACAAAATGGAACACAAACCTCACCCACATACAGAAGAATGATATCATTTCAATTATCCTGATATCTGCTGGAAGTCTATCCCTGCCAAAAGCATAACAGCTCATAACTTGGTGACTCACTTTAATGATAGTTTCATCCTTCTTAAAGTAGAAGAATTAAAAAGTGAGAATTCTATTCTGGATATCATTCTCGCAAACAGGGGAGGATTGGTTACTGGGGTAGAAATAATGGGAACCTTGGGAAGAAGGAACCACTCCCTTCCAGAGTTGATGACAAAAAAGGAAGAGAAATCTGGGTCTAGTCTGACATGTATATTACTAGATTTGGAGAGAACAGCTCTCAAAAGTGTTCAGAAGAAACCCTGGTTTCAGGTGCCCATGGAATATGATTTTAATAGGAAAGTGAGCCCAGGAGGGATGAGTAGGTCTCAAGAATGGAATTCTTATGATGTAAAGGGAAACAACTTTATGAGGAAGAAAAACAGAAATTGTCTGAAAAGTCTGATAAGATTGCACAGAGAACTCTCAACTTAGATTTAAAGCTGTATGTACAAAAAATATGTAAAAGGAAAGTATTAATTCAAATTCATAGCATGGTTTTACTGTAAGAATACTGTAGTAGCGCAAAACCCAGAATGAAGTAAGGTGGTCAAGGAAAGCTAAGGAAAATAAAGTGCTTCAATTTTTTTAAGCTATATTTGGAAAAAGCATAGAGGTAGTAGGAAGATCACTACCACTTGGGTATTTGGAATGATGGTGGCTGATGAAGGAGAGGAGGCAGAGCTGACATTCTTTTTTGCTTGATTTCTCTGCTAAAGATGTTGACTTTTGTAATGGAAAGGATGAAACAAATACTTCTGATAGGGAGTTACCATCAAACATGTTTAAGGAGATACATATTCTAATCTAATATTTCTAAGGAGAGCATATAGCTAACCTTGATTTCAGGTCACATGGTTCAAAATAGACTATATCCTAGCTCACTGAAAGTACTGGCAGATGGGATTACTGAATCACCTTTAATCATCTTTTCTTTGAAATATTGTAAAAACAGAGGAATTGCAGAACTGGACTGACAAATGGAAGAAATGGTCATGTGACAAACAAGATAGAAGACTAGCCATTTTCTCTGGTTCCCACAAACTCATCCAAAAATCCCCCAAAAATCTTTAAAGAGAAATTTTGTGTCAGAAGTTGAGCAATTATAGATGGAGTCATATAAGAAAGCAAGAAGTCCAACAAAATACTTATGATTTAAAAGTGAAGAATGCCAATCTCTCCATGCATTCGATCAGTATGCTGCCAGCCTCCAAGCTGAAACAGAGCCCATTATCTGTCCTAGAGCTGTCTCTTTTGGAACCCACTCAAAATGTCCTTTTTGCTTCAGAGACTGCCAACATACTCCATCCTGACTATACCATCATCATCGTCCAATTGGAATAAGCCGTTCTTAGTCACATGTTTGTGTGAGTAAGGGGAAAATTAGGCTTCCCTCCGCCAGGCGTAGCCCCTAAATAAACTAACTCCAAAGCAGCAAATTTTGCTGGAAACACCCATCTTCTCTTTTCCCCCCCTCATTCTCAATACTGTGAAAATTGGCATTCATAGATTCAACCAGAGAATCTCAAGATGGAGGGAGATGTAGTAAGGGACTAGTTTGTGTGTGCATATGGCTGAAAGAAGAAAAGGAAGTCGTCCCTCCATATTAACATACTAAACACTGAGCCAGTTTAATAAGCTGAAATTCATTAGGAATAGGTGTAAAATCTTATTTTTAAGCTAAAAATTTTTACTTCACAAGTTGGGGAAGTCTGAGAAAAAAAACCCTGAGGTTTTGGTAAACTGCAACCTCCCAATAGTTAATAATATAAGCAATACAGCCATCAACTAGGATAACATAATCATATAATAATTCCAGAAATAAGAAAACGATCATCCTTTTTGTATTTTATTCTGATCAGACTAAATCGGGAGTACTGTATTTTCTTCTTGCCACCACAACTTAAGAAGGGATGTTATAAGCTGGAGAACGTCTATAGGATAGCAACCAGAGTGTTTAAAGGCCTCAAGTCATGCCATAGGAGAACTGGTGGAAGAAATTAAAACTGTTTTACAAGGCAAGGAGATTTAGGAAAAGCATTACATCTGTCCCCACGTACTTGGAAGAGAGATTAGATTTGTTCCATTTGGCACCAGAAGATAGAATAGTGGGCAAAAGTCACAAAAGCAAATTTAGACTTCATACAAGGAAATGATTCCTAATAATTAGAATTGTCTAAAAGCGGAACATGCTGCCTCAGAGGGCAGCAGGATCCCCTTCATTGGAAATCTTTAATCAAAAACAAAGGCTGGATAGTAATTTTTGGATTTTGCTATAAATGGAATTCTATTGGGGCCATGGGCTGGGTTAGATGTTTGCTGAAGTCCTTACTAACACTGAACTTCTGCAAGTCTGTGACATAATATATTCATGAAATTTTAGAGGGGCAAAGAAATCTAATGTCAAGTTTGTTTCCTGGGCATCAACTCGTTTGCCTTTGATTACTTTCAGAAAACAGATGACTGTCAGAAAAGCTGCCTTGACTAATGGGCATGCTTACCATTATCCAAACATCATCATGTGCCACCTATTTTAAGAGTAAACATTTAAAACTGAAGATTCTTCTTAGTTCAGAAGCTGTTCCAAAACTTGGAAGCACAGAGGACTACAAAATTTATCCTTGAGGTACTTTTTAAATTTCTTCTGGGGTACAAGATTATTGATGAGAGTGGAGGTGTGAGGATCTAAGACTAACAGCAAAGGGTAAGGGAATGACCTACTACCAGTCAGGTACCATGCCAAGTGTTTCAACAAAGTACTTTACAAACATATCACTTGATCTTTACAACAGAGGGTGCCATCACTACCTTAACTTTACAGTTGAGGAAACTGAAGCAGACAGAGGTTAAGTCACTCGCCCAAGATGGCAGAGCTAGCACATGTCAGAGGCTGGACTGTACGTACTGACTCTAGGCACTATCCACTAAGCCACCAGATTCCCCTAAAAGCTGGTAGTAGCCAACTAGAGGCTTTGATCACCCATGATGAATTATTTGGGTCATAGTAATTTATAAAGATAGGCTACACCATGGCATGCTAGGATTGCCATAGGCACAAAGGAGGCAAATACACGTGCTAATAAACTTGAAGGACTGAAGGATGACATCAATATTTTTCATCAAATTGTTTTGTTATAATGTTGACATGGCCTTAAATCAGTGGAGAATGGAAGCATATGATCTGTTATATGCTAGTTTCATTCTTTTAAAGCATTTATATATTTTTTTTAATCCATTTCTTTTCAGTGTTGCAAAGTTGGCATTCTCCCTGAGGTCTACTTTTAGTAAGCTATGTGTCAAACAATATACGAGCAATTTTAACACTCTTTTCCTACCAACGCAAATGGCTAACCAGTCTTTTTTAAACTGAAAAAAACAACACATCACCTTTTTTTCCGGTAATTTCAGCCCCAAAGAAAGTGTCACATTTAACTTTATTTTCACAAAAAGCATTTTTTTCAAAGTGCCTTTGCTCCTGAGGTTGATACATTAAGCACAGCTGAAGCTAAAATAAGATCTTAAATAAAATGTTCAATGCAAAAGAACCTACAACATCTTGCTTGTAAAAAGAGAAAAATCCGTGGTACCAAGCTGACAGTAACTCTAGTGAAGAAAATGCAATGTTTTATCATGCCGAAATGACTTTTCAAAGCAGCATAAAATTTACAGTAAGAGACTTAAGGGGCACATCAGAACAAAGCATCAAGTAGCCCACTGGAGTCAAGTCAATAACTTGCTTATTCTGGATTCAGTTCAGAAGTCCTTCAGCAGTGGCTGGCTCCCCAGACAGTTAGACTTGACTGAATAATACATACACATCAAGCTTGATAGGACGTAGATGACAACCTCACAATGACATTCTGAGATGACTCATGCAGAGGGACAGCATTTTACTTTCTATATGATACTGCTGGTATCAAATTCAGATAAAGAGAACTTCTTTCGTCTGGGAGGAGAAGAATACACATTCCTGGCCTACCATCAAAAAAGAGACTGTCAAGTTTGAATTATCTTTGTTAAGGGAGGGGGAAAAGCACTATAACAACATGAAGTTGTTTTAGGGCCGCAAGTTCACTTAGTGAGCAAGAACATTTGCTACGCACAGTGTGCAATGGGCTTATCAGACTGGTCAAAAATGGTCCCACTTGTCATCATAGTGTGGCAAAGAACACAGGTAGGGGAAATGAGGTAGGAAGTGATGATCAGAAACACCCAGATTAGGGCCTGTTATACAATACTTAGTGACTGGGCTCTCTGTGACAGAGAGAGAGAGAGAGAGAGACAGAAACGGAGATTCAGGTAGAGATTAGATGGGCAAAATATAAATGTGGATAGCAGTAGAGGCATTGATACTGGATCTGTATAATTATGTGAAATGTGAAAGCAAGTCTTCTCAAGGATGGTTTTTCTTGAGAACCTTGAAGACTTTGAACTGAAATGGGAGAATTCTATTTCTTCAACCCCCTCTGAAGACTTAGACACTCTGTTGTCAATATATCATGCCTCTGTCCTTTCCCACTACCTTATGGCAAGAAACAGCAGACTTGAACTCTTCCTAATCACTTCTAAGGAAGAGTAGGCCTAGGAAAATGGAAGTAGCAGCTCAATGCAGCATTAGTTAGCCAGAGAACTAAAAACAGAGGGAACTGAGACATGTGTGTGTGTGTGTGTGTGTGTGTGTGTGTGTGTGTGTGTGTGTCTGTGTCTGTGTGTGTCTGTGTGTGTCTGTGTGTGTGTGTGTGTCTGTGTGTGTCTGTGTGTCTGTCTGTGTGTCTGTGTGTGTCTGTGTCTGTCTGTCTGTGTGTCTGTGTGTCTGTCTGTGTGTCTGTGTGTGTCTGTGTGTGTCTGTGTGTCTGTGTCTGTGTGTGTCTGTGTGTGTCTGTGTGTTCTCTCTACAACAACCATGAAGGGAAGGAGACTAGTATCTGACTGGGCCCAGTTCTGTTCCCCCAGAAATCACTTGGTTCAGGGTCCAAAGCCTGAAAAGTGAATTAACCAATGTGGAAGGAGGCTGAGACGATTCAGAGGCCTACTCTTTCTTTGGGAATCTGCCATCAACACAGGAGGAATCAGAAAGTATGAAACAGGGAAACAGAAAAAAAAAAGAGTGAAATTACCAAAGATCACAGGAGGCAGAAAATGAACTTAAAAACTGTAAGCATGAGAAGATAAATTCAATGGAGAGATATTAAAAGCAGAAGGGACAATAAAAAAACACCTAAACAAGTCCAAACCTCTCTAAGTAAATATCCTCAGACAAATGAGATTGAAACAATATCTGATGAGGCACAGGACCCTGTGGATTCCCCACAACAGCTTACAACAATAGCACAATGTTCCCAAATGGCTCAAGAGAGAAAGAAGAATCATAGAAGTGGCAGAATTTATGGCTTATACAACAACAGAAAAACTTGAATCCATGGAGGTGAGTTGCTCCAAATAAATGAAAGAGAAAACTGATTGATTGAGAATATATATATGCACTAAAGTGAAGGGCAAGTGGAAAAGTAGAAGCAAAAAGCAATTACATTGAAAGAGGAAAGGAAATGAATAAGGATATATATATATATGTATGTATGTATGTAATACCTACTATGCACTAAGCATGGTACTAAGTACTTTATAGATATTATCTCATTTGACCTTCTTCAAGATTGGTCATTTTACAGTTGAGGAAACAGATAGAGGATAAATGATTTGCCCAGGATCACGCAGCTAGTGTCTCAGGCTGAATGTGAATTTAGTGCTTCCTGACTCCAGTCTCAGTGCTCTATCCACTGCATCATGTAGCTGCCCCACAGAACGCATGACCTCTAAAAAAAGGCAAAACATATTGATCTTGAAAACAAGATGCAACAACTTTACAAGTTAAAAAAAAACAAAACCTGAACACATAATAAAAGAAAACTGCCCAGACCTTTAAAATATAGGAAACAAAACACAAATGGAAAGAATCCACAGATTGCCTCCAGTAAAAAAGAAAAAAACCCCTAAACCATATGTTGTAAATTCCAAGAGATACAGTATCTAAATCAAACAATTCCAATGACAAACAACAAAATCTACTAGCAATCAAGAAAAGACCTCCAAATAAAAAGTACAAGAAATGCAAATAACACATAACTATCTCATTGGAAATTGCAGAAGGGAATGAAATAATGTGTTCTGTTGCATCAGGAACTCAAGATGCAATCCAAGGTGACATACCCTGCAAATCTAAGCCTGATCATTAATGAAAAAAAGATGAACGTCCAATAAAAGAGAGGCATTTAAAATATTTCTAGAAAACAAGTTGATATAAGCAGATTATCTGCTAAAACAGAAACAGAAAAAGGGTAAATACAACCAACAACATATGATTACCATTCCATAATCTAGGCTGATGAGACATTTAACAAATACTTTGTAAGGAGATTATGGGTGAGAAGATACTGAGAAGGAACCTAAGTGCTCAAAGGAACGTGGGTTAGGCAGTTCATTACTCACAGACATATGAGCACATGGTTCCTTTGCCCTACCTGCCTGTGTACCTTGGTCAGAAGCCCACATCTCCAGGGTTTCTGATAAAGGCCTGAGCTAAAGTAGTGGCCAAATTAATGAAAAAGTGAATGCAAAAAGAGGTGGAGGTAGAATCCACAAGATCTGACAAGTGATTGTACATGAAGTAAGGGAATGGAAAGAACTGATGATAACTCCAAGCTTCTAACCAGGTTCCCCTCAATGGAAATAGGGAAATTCTGAGGAAATATGTGTAGAAGAGAAGCTAATGCTTTCCGTTTTGGACAGGTTGAGTAACAACATATAGGACATTTAAGTGGAGATGCCCAGAAGGCAACTGGTGATGCAGGACTGGAGAGAAATGTTTTCATTTGGTCTTTATAATTGAAAAATGACAACATTCCAGTCTACACCATGACCTTAAAGGAACTCAAGCTTTTGTATACTTAACAGTCACTCAAAGTAAAGGTAATAATTTCCTCTGAGAAGAGTTTTAAACTAAACTGAAACAAACCAGCTCCACCATGGGCAAACTTCTTGGGGGTAGCTTGGCCCTGTCTCTAGCCAAAGAAAAAGCAAAGCTGTTTATGATGTGAGGGACAGAGGATATGATAGTTACAACCTGTAACAACATATAATCTTAGTTCTTCTTGAAAGAGATCTTGTGCCCTCAAGGAATAAAATGACTTTTCAGTGTGTTGCTGTGTAGAATAAGGACAGTTACAAATACTGAATTCTTAAGCTTCTATTTCAATTCAAGTTTGATAAATTTTACATCTTCGTGGAATGACTGTTTTAGAAGAAGTATCTGAAACTTCAATAGAAAGGGGATAAGGCTTCCAAGAAGACCCTCATGAGTTCTAAAAGTGATCATCAAATGAACACTATCTTGGGCTGTACCAATAGAAATACATTAATTTCTCCAAAAAAGAAGGTAACAGACTAATTCTGTTTTGCATTGACAAGGCCAGATCTGGAGCCCTGTGCTCAATTCTGGACCTCAGATTGTAAAAGGAACACTCCTGAGCTGCATGTCCAGATGATGGTCTCTACATAACTGACAGGACTTTATTAGATGAAGAAAACTTGAAGAAGAGGACAGAGGGATC
Organism: Notamacropus eugenii; assembly: GCF_028372415.1. Taxonomy (NCBI): domain Eukaryota; kingdom Metazoa; phylum Chordata; class Mammalia; order Diprotodontia; family Macropodidae; genus Notamacropus; species Notamacropus eugenii. The sequence continues at coordinate 96,526,474 of NC_092877.1, forward strand.
ATGATAATAGTCTTCGACCACGTGGCCTGCTATGTAGAGATTTAGATTTACATGTCATTCTGTAGAGTGGGATTGGTATAAGGGATTGTCATTCACTATCTTTACATGGGATAGGAAGAGTGAATGGATCTGTGATTTCACTGATAAAGAGGAAATTCCCTCTTCAATGCAGATAGCCATCTTTTCTCTAGTCTTAAGAGTATTGCCTAGAGCTCTGAGAGAGTAAATAACTTCTTCAGAGTCACAAAGCCAGGATGTATCAGATGTTCAACTTGAACCCATGTCTTCCTGGTGTGTGTGTGGGGGGGCCAATTCTGGGTCCATCATTCCATGCTACCTCTCATTTTTGCATGACCTCGAGGCATTTATGACAGTTAACATCTAAATAGGACTTTGAAGTTTACACTGTCTTCACAAACAAACCTTTTGAGCTATGTAGTAAAATGCTAAACATTTAAGTAAAGAACTCTCTAAATGTGAGATTTTTTAAATTAGTAACTCCAATTTATAAATGAGGACTCAGAAAAATTAAGTGACTTGCTTGCCGCCACACGGCTAGCAAGTATCAGGGTTGGGGTTTCACAATGCAAGTCTAACTTGAAGACCAGTTCTCTTCCCACTATATCATGTTGTGCTTCTCATCATATTTGTTTCACAGCCACATGGCAGAGCCAGAATTCCTGCCCCCAAAATAAGCAATTATGAAAAAAATATTACTCACAATCCAGCAAGCCTCAACAAGAATATCAATGATGTAAAAATATGCATAGCCAAGCCTTTCTATTCTCACAAAAACCATGGTTTGCCTATTTGTTATTGGATTATTCATGTCAGCAAGGAGGCAAAAAAATCACAAGAAAGGGGAAAGAAATTCTTTTGTTGCTATTGTCAACATCTCTGTTCAGGGCCCAGTAGAAAGTGCAAGAAGAGGCTAGGTCTTTTTAATACAAAACAGTTAAAAGTCCAAGGAAGGAATGTGCAAGACAGCAAGTAAGGAAGCTAAGAGAAGGAAAAAGGAAGCTTTACATTACTCTAGAATAAGGGTTTTTAATTATGGATCTCCAAGGAGAGAGATTTCAGTAGATGTGTGAATCTGTATGGGGAAAGAATAAATTATGCCTTTATTTTCATGAACTACTCAATTTCAGTGGTTAAAAAAATGATTCTGAGAAGAGGTCCACAGTTTTACCAGACTGCTAAGGAGCACAATGAAACAAACAAACAAAAAGTTTAAACCCTGCTCTACAGATAATGCTGCCCATTCTGTGACTGGAATGGAGAACAAGGGCATATGGAGGGAAAAAACACTTGCCTGCTCAGTTAAGTCTGTGGGGAATATGACTATTTTCTTCATCATGTTGTAAACTCCCATACAAAAACTCATGTTCAAACATAGACATAAAAATGAATTGTAAAGCCGAGTATAAATGTTTCTGACTTCTATGCTGATTTGAACTTGAAAGTTGATAATGATATTCTAATAAACATATGAATATTTTTTTCTTTTGGTCATATTCCACAGATGTATATATGAAGTACTTTATTCTTAAATCAGGAAGAATCTTAAAGAAGACTTTTTTTTTTTGAAGATCAGCACTTAGAGAAACATTCAGCTTTTTTATTTTGTTATGAAGTGCAAAACTATTTTGCAGAAAACATTCAGATGAATTAAGTACCATTTATGCAAAGTAAAATCAGAATTTATAAAACTCCATTAACTTAGAAAAATAATGATGAAAGGTCATTTCCATATACCTAAGTAATACATATTATTATTATATCAAACAACCTCAGAGTATTTGGAGAGAATATTTTTTTCTAATTACTGACAATATTTAACATTTAAATGACAGGATTTCATCTTATATGGTATCTGAGTTGCCCAATAAATTTCACTTGTGAAGAGAAAGGATATAATTTTGTTCTATTATTTATTAGTATAGGAAAGCATTAATTGTTTTCTGTCATAACCTCAAAGTAGTAAATTACTTAAATGTTAATTATTCTCTAACCATATGCTGATAGAATTCATTTTACATGATGATTATTTCAGTAAAAGCTGAACACAGACAGGATGCTTTTTCTTTGCCACTGTAACAAAGACAAATGCTTCGTCTATTGGAATCCCAACAAGTCTAGCAACCTGCTTGAAATTTCACCCATGGATTTTATGATATGAGATTTGAAGGATCTATGCAAAGTGATGTTTCCTTTCCTGCTGAGAAACAAATGAGTGTACCACTGTGCGCCTGACCCCAAACAGTGAGATCTGTAAAGTTGCCACTTAACTCCCTGGAAGAAAAACCGCCCTCAAATAGCGGGGCTAGAATACTTGGCAGCCTAGGGCTGAACAAATTAGAGCTAATCTGTTGAGCCACAGTGCTTGCCTGTGTCTCCCTCCCCTCCCGACACCTTAAGGAAGGAAGGAGGTTGCTAACCACTCTGGTTTTAGAAATTCAGACTGGATAGATTACTGTCAAAATTTTCAAAATGGATATATGTATATATTTAAAAATTAAAGAAAGGTATTATTTTATATGAAAGTTATAATCATCACAAAATACCCCAAATCATGAGAAGTTTGAAAATATATGTTGTCTTGATACTTCTGTTCATGCTTCCTTCAGAGAAAGCAGATAGAACAATTAGTTACTTTGACATGTTTTGAACTCTTGATTTTTATAAATTTTGAATTACTCCCCTGGAAGATTTAGACTGAAGTACAAAGTCGTATTTCTACAAAAATGTCACAAATCCTGATGTTTGTTCTTCCTTCCTTCCATTACTGCAGCTACCTGACACATCAAAGATTTCAAGATTCTCTCCTCAGGTGTGACAGACAATGTGGGTAGATAACAGATCTCAGAGGAAGGAAGATCTGTGTTCAAATCCTGCAACCCCTGAGTACTCAAGGGAACTCTTTATGACTTTAAGTTGCAGAGATGGTGCTGATTTGCTATAGAATAAGGACTTACTTCATTCTCGAGTTTCTTGGACTAATGAAATCCCAAGTTTGGTCCCTATCCCCTATCCCTATTTTTAACTGAAAGCAGACAGAAAATAGCATACATTAAAAGTAGAATAGTCCTCTAAATCCTCAGTGCTCACTACCAGGGATTAAAAGGAGTACATGGGACAGACCTTGCCCTTTAGAAGTCTACAATTTAGTTGGGGAAACAAGGCTAACATTAACATGTGTGTAAGTAAGAGTCAAACCAAAGTTTTTTCAGACTCATTAAGTCACAGAGGCTCAGAGAAGGGAGAAAGATGAGTTTGGGCCAATGTGAATGGGAAAGGTTTTATGGAGAAGATGGGATCGGAGGGATACTTCAGTAGTTGGGTAGTATCGGTGGGGAGGGCATTTCATAGGGGCAATAATATGAATTTAGGTACTAGGTCATGATGTCTGGCTCTGGCTGATATAAACCATCTGTTTCAGGGAAGACATGGCTAGAAATATTAGGTGGTAGTAGATTATGTAGGGCCTTGAATGCCAGGCTGAAGGGTTTGGACTTACTCCTATGGGATATGAGTCACTAAGGGTTTTGTATCTTGAAACTGTCAAGATGAATTAGAAATCATAATTTAGCACCCCACTTCTTTACCTAGTGTTTCAGTTTCCCTATCTAGAGTTTATTTGTACTGCCTGGCATGTCAAACATTCATAAACACCCTTCCATGTGGAAGCAGTTAGAAAAAAATAAATTAAAACTATACCCTATATGATTTATACAGTAGCCTAAACAAGCAAAACTGAACTCATCTGCAAAAACAATTTTTCTTATATTATATAAATTTGACATGTTCTGTCTGATTTTTTTCAAGCATATGAATTTTATACACAGCATATAACTCCTATTATCTACTGATCACACAAATAGGAAATAATGAAATGCCTTTTGTTCACGTCATCAGTTCTAGACACTCAAACTCCCTCTCAACTTCTTTCTCTTCCTTCTACATTCTTTTCACCAAGTTTTGCTTATTCCCACTGCTACTACACACTTACTTGCCTAGACTATCACAATAGTCTCCTAACTGGTCCATTCTTTTCACTGAAATACATTCTCACACTATACTCTGATTAATCTCTCTATAGCAAGGCTCTGACCATAGCCATTTCCTGATAAAAAAAAAACAAACTCCAGTGGCTTCATGATGTCTATTAAACAAAGGTCAAAATCTTAGTCTGGAACTTAGGGCTGGCAAAGATAGAACAAAAAAGGGAGAGAGAGCTATGAAATGAAAGTTAAGTGAAAAAGGGTATAAAAGCACCTGGCTGCTTTCTGTAAATGAATGTGATTGAGCCCAGATCAATTATATCCCACAGTTCCAAAAAGAATTCATGAACCTGAAAACTGTCAGAAAGCTTTGAAATCAAAGGTCTGCCCACATCACGCTGCTCCTCAAAATCCTTCCTTGTCTTCTCACTGCCTCAAGGATACAAAAATAAACTCCTCAGCCTGACATCTGGGTCTTTCCACTACCTGTACTCCTTCCACCCCAACCTGGATAACCTTATTTTATATTATCCCTCTTCATGAACTCTCATGTTCATGGACTGAGTGGCCAGTATTTCTCTAAATTCAGTATTACACCTTTCATCCCTGCCCTGCCCAGAATGTACTTTCCCCCTTCAGAATCCTTGACTCCTTTCAAGCTCAGTTTAGGTTCCATCTTTCTCTATGAAACTTTCTTTGATCTATTCCTCCATCCCCTTCATGTCCTGCCACAGTTGCTTGTTTTCTCTATCTCAAATTTCCTTCAAATATACTTGTGTCAAGTAGACCACAAACTATGTGACAGCAGAAATTAATTCATTTTGTCTTTGTATCAACAAGGCGAATGATGGGGGGGCTATATAAAGATACTTGAAGCAAATTCATTAAAAGTTCCTTCAGTCTTGAAATGGGATGATATTGCAATTATCCAACTACTGATTAGGAAGTTTGATTTAGATTGCTAACAATATTCTAAAATGTATTATTAAATGAACCGTTTATGAGTATTTGGAAAGGAAAGCAATGATTACCGAAAGAAAATATGAACTTACTGAGAACAGGTCACACCACATAAACACATTTCCTTTTTCGTTAGGGCTATTAGTCTGGTGTATTAGGGGAAAAGAACAGACATGGCATTTGGAGAATATAACAGGTATGGTTAATTTCAGCAAAGTTTTTCATAAAGTACTTGTGGAAAAGATGGAGAGGTGAGTAGGAAATAATGAATTTAGAAGTAGATGAGTAATCAGATCCAGTGATTAATGGGAGAATTTCCAGCAGATTGTCTCCTGGCTCTGTCCTCAACACTTAGCTTAGTATATTGTTAACTAACCAACTGAAAATGGAGAAAATAGCAAAGGCTAATCACTGGGACAAATTATGTCAATGTATAACATCCAATATGGAAAGTTAAAATATTCGGGCCAGTTCGAACACAATATTTGTGTGCATGTCTCCCCATACTGTTCCCTTATAACAATGACCCTTTCTATTAGTGAATTTGATGACTGTCTGGTAAAACAATGGAGTTTTAATTTTTTGTTTTTGTTTTATTAATTTTAATGTTTCAATTTTAACAATCTCATCATTAGTGATTGGAGAACGCTTTCAAGTGGTCACTGATAACTGGTAATTCTTCTTTTGAAAACTGTTCATATCGTTTGACTATCTACTGGAGAATGATTCTTGATACGAGATTTCCATCTTTACCTCCCCTCCTCACTACAAATAACCTTTTCCAAAAGACCAAATTTCTCTCCACTCTCTCACGTATTACTTTATGCTGCCTTGAACGCTTAAATTTCAGCCATGAAAATAAATATTAGCCCCCATGCTAGTATTCATAAATATTGGCCGTGGACCAAATATTGAGGTTTCAAATTTAGGGTTGGTTTAAAACTTAGGACAACATTCTTCCCTGAAACGTTGAAGAACATTGTTCTAAGCTCTGGGCCAAATACTAAATTAGAAATCACACTGTTTGGTCTAGAGCTACTATTTATAAATATTACAACATGGGCTAATATTTATTTTCATGGCTGAACGAGGAATCTAGGGCAATATAAAGAAGTATGTGAGAGTATATAGAACAATGTTAATGCTGGAAAAATCATTAATAAGGAATAATACAGACATACGCTTTCCTTCTCAGTTGATTTCATGAACGTTTACAAAAAAGCAAACCCTATATTGGCACTCAAAGCTGAAACAGATACAGAATATTCCATAAAATTTTGTACTAATAGATACCGACTAGTGCTGTTCATTCAGCAACCCTCTGGCATAATGCTTTTATTATGCAGCTTTCCTGTCGCACAACATTAAGCAAATCATCTAGCAATTTCTTTTGGCTGTCAAAGAAGCAAAGATTGAATCCATTTACATTACTGCGGTTCAAAACAGTGTACATTACATTAGAGGAGTGCAATGGATAATAAGTTATTTTTTCCCTCACTAAAGGAAAATATTTTGCAGCCACTCAGATAGACCACATTAAGAGTAAAATAAAACACTTCGGAAGGTTAGGTTATCTATCAAATTGGTGGATTTGCAATTTTTACTTACATCAAGAGACCCTTCATTTATGACGATCATGCCCATGTTCTTCTTCAAGAGTTTGCAAGAATGCCCTATAACCCAAAACACTGCAGATTAGGTGACTGGTATGTAGCGAACTCTTGATAACTAACAGATGGCACGATTTTATAACTAAATCCAACTCTAGTGAAATTTTGACATGGATCCTAGGGTTCAAAGGAAACGAATCAAAATGATTCAGAATCTCTAAGGAACTCAGGCTTTTCACTGTGAAGGTGAGAAGGCTGAGGGCTGGTAAAATAATAGTCTTAAAATATGCCAAGGCTATTTTATCCAGGGGATGGGGGCCAGCTTTTCTCCACCTTCAATGGATGAGACTCAGGAAAAGAAGGTCTTCCATTGCTATAGGGAGGATTTAGGTTAGACACAGGGATCATTTCCTGCCCATAAAGGTTGCTATGTTCCTAAGAAGATTACTAAGGGAAGTCACTGAGTCTTTTCTCTTCTGGAAATACTCAAGACAATCATCCATCAAATAGCTTAGGTGCAGACTGGCTGGGATTGCTGGAGATGGAGCAGATGATTAGTTTTCTTATGTTTTTTAAAGTATAGCCTCTTTGGAATAAGCTGACCATATAGTGAGTTCTTTTAAAAATTGACTAAAAACATTCTTCTCATGATGGACTTTGCTTCTTGAAGATAATGACTAACAATTTATTAAGGTAGGTTAAATAATTTTGATTTAGTAGTCTAAAAGACAAGAGGAAATAGAATGATTTTCAAGTAAATATAGATACAGTCTGGCATTTAAGGGGGCTTTCTCATTATTTCCAACCATATTTTCTTGTAACAATCATGATAAAAACCTCCAATAGTTCTATGTTCTTCATAAATCATCTCGCTTTTTTCTACACAGGACTCCCCCAAAGAACTGCTTGTCCTGAGCCAATTCTGCTCTTTTCCTGCTGGACTTAGCCTCACTAAAACTTTTCTCTCTCTAGTTCTGTTTCCTTATTGCAGTTGTATGTTATACTATATCACTACATTTTCATATAAATACATAGTATATTGTTATATTTGTATTATATTACTTACATTTCATTTTCAAAATATAATATTTTCCAACTCTTTTGGTCTTTTTTGCAGTTTATGTAATCTAGTTCTTTATTCATAAGTCACTTGCTTTTAATTAATTGTAATTTTTCCTTCTGACTACTGGTAATAATCTTCCTAACCATCAAACAAACACAACATGTCATTTTTAGGTTTATCTTTGGGAATGTTGGTGAACTATTTTTCATCAGTTTTATGGATGTGACCACATCAGTTACTATGAAAATGTGTTAGAATCCTTTGCTTATATAGTATCAAAAGCTAATCATTCCACTTCTCAAAGGAACACAAACTCACTCTCACTTGTATGGTGTGCAATGTTAGTCTTCTAAAAATGTCATCTTATACTTTCTGAATGTATCTGCCAAGGTGCAGTCACCTTTGGAAAAGGTTATTTGTTCAAATCAATATGCAATGCCATGCTTAATTACAGAGAAGTTGGAGGTTAGATATTGATTAGAGGCTCAAGTGTATTTAGGTCACATTTCAATTAAAAAGAAAGTTATGATTTCCTGAATGTTAATGTACTGTTGGGAACTGAGGCCTTTAAGGCCTCAAATCAATTCTTTTCTCATTCAGTTTTTCTTTTCTTCCTTTAATTAATATTTATTGTATATTATTCCTTATGCAGGATTCTTTCTGAGAGATTGGGAAATATGACATTGACATTAAAGATTTCTCTGAAGTATGGATGAAATCTAGTAATCTTTTAAAAAATATTTCCCTTGCCCTCAAAACACAACCGGAGTCACATAAATGAGAATCAGTCCTAAGCAGCACAGACTTGCCACAAGCAGTCTCATCATTAATAACTAACCACAAGAAGGTGGCTAACTGGCTCCTGTATAATTACAGCAGGGGTAGCGACAGGCAGAGATGAGAAAGGAAGAGGAGATATTAAATAGTCTCCCCAGGCCAGCTGTATACAGGATGTGGCAGTAGTCACTTCGTTTTGAAAAGAGTCAGGAACACGGACAATCCCTCCTTTAAATTCTCTATCCCTTCCCCCCATTTTTTATTAAAAAAAAGACTTGAGAGTGAAAGCTCGAATGGTATTAATTACCAATGTTAATGGCAGTTTCTTGCTTATCTCCTGTGAGGATCCAGATTTTGATGTCAGCTTTCATTAGTGTTTCTATGGTCTCAGGTACTTGATCTTGCAATCTGTCCTCAATGGCTGTGGCACCAAGTAGCTGAAGATTCTAGGGAAATAAACATGCAACAAGCTCAAGTGAGTAGGGTACAGTTGTGAAGTTCTCTCACATCCCCTAAACGTTAAGAGTGAAGTCTGACTCACAGGCCAAAAGATAATTTACTGACTCTGGAGGTGGTCCTGCAAAACGCGCCAAATATATTTTACCCTTTTTTTACAAAGGGCCTCTGAGTTTCAGACAACTACTTGAGTCATACAATGCAACTCGAGTTTGTTGATCTCACTTTCCAATTCCCCCTATGCTATGGAGAGAGAGATCAGACAGGAGAAAGGATGGGGAAAGCTGGAAATCAGTTAAAGCTGGGTCAGTAGCTGTTGAGGAACTGAAACAGATGCCTGTGTGGGAGATGATTGCAGCAGCAGGAGCAGCTGCGTGGCCTAGCAGGCGAGGAAGTAAGAATGTTTGCAGATGTTACCCAGTTGTAGGTTATTGCAAACACCCGGAAGACTATGGGAATAATACACTTAAGACTTGATGAGGAACAAATATCAGCAGTGACCACAAATCGACAGCATTAGTCTCTGAATGGAAATCAATATGTATTTCTCACATTTCCCCACACACCTGGTAGGGGATAGGTCAGAGGCTCAGGGTATTAGTTTGTTTGCATCTGTCTCAAGATGATCATGAAATGTGCACACAGAGGAACACACTTTCCTTTATCACAAGTTCCCTGCTATTAAATCACCACGGAGAACATCCACCAGAAGTCATGAAGATTGATGTTCACAGTCATAAGTTTCCCTGGGAGATAGCATAGGTTCATGTATTTAGAGCTGGAAGGGGCTTCAAAAGGGCTTCATCTAGTCCAACCCCCTGTTTTATAGATGGTGAAATTGAGGCACAGAGAAGTGAAATGATCTGCCCAGATTCTTCCAGGTAGTCAGTTGTATCAAAACTGGATTCAAATACATGCATTCTGGGGCTGGGGCTAGTGCTCTTTCTATTATGATATGGGAACCATTCTTCCCTCTGCTCCTCTCTCTTTTACCTGGATTATGTTCTTAGTAAGCTACTGATTTAATACCAGATCTTTAGTTTAGGTAGAGGTCACTACAAGAAACATTCATTTGAATAATGATCAAATTAAATAAATATGCATTAAGTACTTCCTATGTGAAAGGCACTGTGTAATGTAATGGAGATGGACAAAAATGAAACAATACCTCTCCTCAAGTAGTTTATATTCCTTTTGGGCATATATAGATAAGAAAACAAAAGGTTGTTTGAGGGGGATGAAAATTAACAACTTGTGAGAAAGGTGATGAATGAATGTTTCATGAAGGCAGTAACACCCTACAGGAAGACAGAGAGTCTGAGCGATAGAGATGAGAGAAAAGTAGACTGTAGGCATGACAGGTGGTCTGGCCAATCCATTGTATTATTCAGTGTCCCCTACATATGAATTCCCGCAACAAGTTTCTCCCTAAATTTGTTATCAGGAAAATGTTTATCTTTACACCCAGACAACAGCATTGTTTCCAGCCTGACCCCTGAAGAAACTGAGGGTAACATTTGGAGCTTCCATGCCTGCCACTTCCATCATCAACTACTGTCCAACTACCACCTATGAAGTAAGCAGACTAGTGTAGTTGAAATACTAAGATGCCCTAAGGGAGAAACAGGGGAAGAGCATTCCAGGTACGCTAAACCATGGCCACCACCTTCAACTGCCACCTTCCCTCGATCTCTAGTAGAGACAGAGAAGGACCTTGTGGTCAAGAGTCCTGCAAGCAGCAACACTTCCTTCGTCCCACAGTCATTATTAAGAGCAGTGCTCCCTTGTTTCCTCTCTCCCTCCTTCCTTTTTTCCTCACATTAATACGCATAGGTAATCACAACCTAAACATGCCTGCCTCTTCTGGAAATTCAGTGTACAATTACAATTCATTCAATATGCACAATAATTCACATTTCTATAGTACTTAAAAATGTACAAAACAGCTCCATTACAACAACCCTGCGAGGTAGGCTGTGTGAGTGCTGTCCTCATTTGAGTCAGGTTAAATGACTTGCCCAGATCCAACCAGCGTGAAAGCTGTGGATCAAATTTAGTTTTTCTCTTTCCAAGAACAACAAAATGGCAGATATCCCCTGCTTTCAAAAGAACTTATAATCTGATGCAAGAGAAGAAAAATACATGCAAAAGAAAAAAATAGATCTAGCATTATAGCTCTACAGAGAGCTATATATTACTGATGGGAGGTTGCAAGAATAAATAACCATGAATTCAGATTAAAATGGAAAAGTTTCAAGAACATGGTTTGTTAGAAACTCCATATGAGGAAAGAATACAAATAACAGTATTATTTATACTACTATGAATAATAATAATTAGCTTTATGTAGCACTTTAAGATTTACAAAGTGTAATTTATTATTTCATTTGATTCTTACAACAGTATTATGCAGTAGGTGCCATTTTAAAATTATAATTATATATTATTATGTAATATAAATATAATATATATTAATCGGTAGTAGTAATAATAAACATTAATAAATGCCCATTTTATAGATAAGGAAACAGGCTGAAATCAGCAAAATGAACTGCCAACTATCAAGTATATGAGGCAGGATTTGAACTCAGGGCTTTTTGACTCCAAGTCCAGCACCCTATCTATAGGGCACCTAGATGCCATACAAAGACTAGATTTGGAGTTGGAAGACTTGGACTTGAATCTCAGCTTTGCTGCTACCTTGCATGATTTTAGGCAAGTTATTTACCTATTTGGGTCTCAATTTCTTTTTCCAGAAATTGAAGGGTGACTTCAGAAGAGTACAGCAGATTCAAATACAGTCTACTCATGACCATATTTTTGGAAATGACAAAGAATGGATGAAACTCTCAAAATGGTGCTAAAATTCATTTAAAAATTATATGTGCCTACTTCATTTTTCAGTGTTAATTATTTTTTCAATTAACAAGCATTCATATTCTTTTTCCTACATATCACCATGATGAAAACAAAATCCTTCTAACAAATATATATAGTCTAGGAAAATATATGCTTCTACTTTATGTTACCATTCTGCAAGATCCAATCAGTCTTGGTACTCATATTTCATCATTCCCCCTGCCCTTCTCATTTGGAGAACGGGATCATGAATCCCAAACTCTTCATTTAGGAAAGGGGCCCCAGCCTGTCATCTCTTCATTTTCCACTTGGCTGTACTCTTTTGGTTTGCTTTGCACTTCATTATGACCCTTCCCCCAAAACCTTGTTTCCTCCCACCAATCCCTGACTTTTTAGCTTCCTTGTGTATATTGTCTTCCATCACTAGAATGCAAACTCCTTGGGCAGAGTCTGCCTCTTTCTGGTACCACAGAGTGTGGCACATAGTAGGTATTTAACAAATATTGACTGGTTAACGTAAAGAGTTTTTCTAGTTTAATGCTCACTAAATTTAGTGGAAAGCTTCACACACTTATTCCTTTGTGTCTCTGGATATTATTTATTTTAAGATGAGATTCTTCCATAAGGGCTGTACTAAATCTGGAAATTCACATTTCAAACTATTGTTTACAGTTGCATAATGGGCATACCACCAGTGCATTTATGCCTTAATCAATTCCATTCAAAATACATATTACCTTACACAGATGGCTACTAATGGGCACCATGGGAATTACATATTCAGTGAGTGGAGAAACATGTGAAAATCTTGATAGCATTCAGGGAATAATAATAATTAAAAAATATAAAAGCCAAACTACATTAATTTTTTTTTCAGAATGCCACAGCATCAATAATTATAAAGGTTCTAAGTTCAGGAATAATTGATGTTAATTACACTTAACTATTACTTTAAATTCATTTAAAATATTTCTTGGTTCAGGAAGCCCCCAACTCATCTAATTATCTTTAAAAAATATTCAGATAATTTATGCAGATTTTGAAAAGCACATATTACATGTAAATTACATGTAATTACCTTAACAAAGATAAATAACTACATGCTGAGTATTTAATGTTTATATGGCAGAATGTTACATGACAGATTTATAAATTATTTGGAAAAATAACAATGTATATTTTATTAGATGATAGATTCTCAAAATGACTTATTTCTGTATTAGTAATTTTTTCAAGTGGCTAAGTTATTCTATTCTTCAAAAGACCAGTTTGGCGTATGCCTACAAATAAAAAAGGGAAATATACCAAACTGACCAAGACATGACTACTTCTTTAATCTACAACATGGCATTTTCTATGATGATCCTTAAACAAGGGAAAAGGAATGCTTAAAATTTTTCTCTTTGTTTCAAACATGTGTGAATAACAGAATTCTTCTGTTCCTAAATACTAAATGAGATGAAACGCTGAAGAAAATAAAACAGGAAATTAAGTAAATATTGGAAATGAATCAGAAAGAATTCAATTTAATTCAACAAAATTTTAAGTGCCTACTATATGAAAGCAACTTGATACAAAAATGAAAAACAAGTAGTCTGTGTCTTTCAAGGAATTTAAAAGGGAAAACCAGAAACAGAAAATAAATGAAATAAAAGCAGTTTGCTCTATGAGTCAGCTAGCATAATTGTACACTACATGCATTTAAGAGAGTTACAGCTTCCAAGAACAAGGAGATGACAGGCTCTCTCAATTCTGCCCCAAACAGACTACATCATGGAGTCACAGAATATCAGAACTGGTTGAAAGGAACTTCAATGCAGATCTAGCCTAATTCTAATCTCTAACTAAAAAAAGAAAACCCTCAAAAAGTAGTTCAAAAAATGCTCACCCAGTTTTTGTTCGAAGACCTCCAGAGGCTCCTACTCATGCCTCTTTTGAATATATATGATGACAGGAATTTTTCCTTTTTAAGCCTAAAATGTGTTCTTTTACAACTTGCACTCACTGTTCCTAGCTTTGTATTCTGGGGCCAAGAAAAATATATCTATCCTCTCTTTCACATGACAAGACTTCAAATATTTGCAGATATTTATCATTTATTGCTTAATTCTTCTGTTCTATGGGTCAGACATTACAATTTCTCACAATCAATTCCTATATAGTGAGAAGCAGAGGCCTCTCATGATCCTGGTCACCTTTCTCTGAAAAACTTCCAATTTGTCAATGTTCTTCCTAAAATAGGGTCCAGAATGGAATATAATACTACAGGTAGACTACGCCTTGGACAAAGTGAATTGGCATCACTGCCTCCCAAATCCTGTACTCTACAACTTTCTTAAAGATTTAATTAGCTTTTGCCCATCACACTCTTGAGATGCACTGAGCTTTAAACTCCCAGGTCTTTTTTCCAGATGAACTGAATTGTAAATGATATTCTCTTTGATACAAAAGCCCTTATGTTATGTTTTATTATAACAAGGTCTACTACTCTGGTGATGGGAAATTAAGTCCAGGCATGAATAACCTGATGCAGAATGTTCAGGACACAATCCAAGTACTGCTTGGATCTACTTTGGGTTGCAAAGCAATGCAATATCCAGCTACAGACCATACAAGACTTTGGGACACACATATGCCACATCAACTACTGACTACACTCTTCACAGGTACAGTCAGGGTCTCACGTTGGGGAATAATACCAGGGAAGTTGGAAGGCAAATGCTTAGACCACAAAACCCAAGATGCCTCAAGCATTCCGTGAAAGCTTATCTGTTGACTATTTACCTGCTCTCTCACATTCAACACTGAGAATTGCAGAAGGGTAGGCATGACTTGAGGCACAGAGTTTTATATATCTATATATAAATATAGATACACACACATATATATGTATACATGTGTATATACACATGTATATGTGTGTGTATATAGATATCTATATATCACAATTCAAGAAAGACACTGATAAACTAAAGAACAACCAGAGGAAGATAACTAGAATGGTGAACTGCTATGTACCCATGTCATATGAAAATTAATTGAAGGAAGGGGGGATGTTTAGTCTGGAGAAGAGAAAACTAGTAGGGATATCACAGCTATCTTGAAGCACTGGAAGGGCCTTTGTGGATTACCTCCAATTTAAATGAATCTTGTCTCTAAAAATTTTGCATTTACTTTGTATCTTATATCATTTACATTTTGAGCTATAGGTTGTTTCCCCTGACATAATGTAAGCTCCTTGAGAGAAGGAACTGTTTTACTTTTTGCCTTTGTATCTTTGGTATCTATCACAGGGTCTGGCACGCAGTGGCCACCAGATAAATGCTTGTGATTATATGCTAATATCTATAATACAGTAGACGGTGAGTAGTTTCCATCATGTCTGATTCTTTGTGACCCAATTTGGGGCTATTTTGGCAAAGATATTGGAGTGGTTTGACATCTCCTTCTCCAACTCATTTTACAGATGAGGAAACTAAGGCAACAGTAACTTGGCCAGGGTCACACAGCCAGTCTGAGGCCAGATTTGAACTCACAAAGATGAGTCTTACTGATTTCAAGCCCAGTGCTCTATCAGATGTACCTAGTGGCCTCAGATGGAAAAAATAGAGACTATATAAAAAAATTGTTAAGATCTGAGTGAAGACATATATTGTTACTTGGGGACTTCAATGGGAAGATGAACCTAGGCAAAGATGCCAAAAATGTTCGAAAATATGGTATGGTATTAAGAAACGAAGAATGCATACAACAAATAGATGAAAATGGAATAGATCTTCCATTGCTTCTGTAGCTCAAACGACTATGCTGCAGAAGATACAAAATATAATCAGCATTTCCCTAAGGACCATATGATTTCGTAGGGAGATAAAGTAATTATGCACATAATTATATTGCAGAACAGAGCAACATTAATTCACAGAGGTACAAAGTGCTAAAAAGACTTAGAAGGAAGAAAAGTTTACTTCTCGACTGGTTAGATAAAGAAAAGCTCCCTTGAGGGTTTGAGCTGGGGCTTGGAGAATGAGCAGAATACTGACCTGTAGAAGTAGAACAGTTATAATTGCAGAGGCAATTCTAAGCAGCAAGAATTGTGTGGCACAGAAAGAGAAAGTCTTCAGTTTGTTCAGAGAGGGGTAGCAGTGTAGTCTGGCTAACATTAGTTGGTCCTTCCTTCTCAAAGAGGACCAAAATGACATAACTATGTGAGAGTCAAGGTATAGTATATCTGATTGTGGCTGATCATACCAATAAGAGTTCATAATGCTTTACCACAAACAGGGCACAAATAGTCTATGTGAACATGTAGGGTGGGTTCTCTGCACATCTCACACCTCTTTTGAGATACTTCAATTTATAACATAAAGAACATGAAGGAGGATAGTGTGAGGAAGCTAGAAAAGCAGTCAGTCATGGTATACAGTGAAAAGCTTTGAATACCAATTTTAGGAATTTTTTTTATTTGATTGGCAGACTCACTGAAGATATCTCAATAGTGCAGTAAATTTATCGATCAATGTATTAATACAATAAACTTCACATGAGTGACTAGAGTGGGGAGAGATTAAAGGCAGGGAGACTGGTTAGGAAGCAACAGTCCTAGCAGTAGGAATTGGAAGGATGGGATGGATGGAAGAGGTGATTGATTTAGTTACATCCAATCCTTCAAAACCAGAACATTTATAAAATTGTTTCCTGTGTGGATCTTCCATGTCCTTTATGCATGCATCTTTCTAATAGCACAAGATGTGAGTATCTGGCTCCTTTTCTTCCCATCTGTAGAATCAACCTCACTTACCTTACACTCTGGAATCAATTGGACCATAGCCATAGGGACTATACTGAAAAACAAACAAATACCAACCTCAAGCCTATTTTAGTTAATCTCTAACTAATCACTGAGAGAGTCTTTTCAATAGGTGCTATTTCTGCCCTTGTGTCCTGTCCAGTGTCTTAGTTCCTAGTCCCAAATCCCAGTTATCTGAATATCTTTGTATAAGTACATGACAACTGCTGCCCCAACTTCTTGACGGGCAGTTTCTACTCAAGTCCACCACCAATTAGCTGAAGAATCTAAAGAAAGATGTAGGAGAACAGGTTCAGGGCTGGAAGCAACCTTAAAAAGGCCATTTGGCCCAACCACCTCATTTTACAGATAATACAACTGAACCTCTTAAAATTCCATGATATTTGTACTGACCACTCTACATCCTTGCTATAACGGAAGGGCTTGTAAAGTTCTATGGAAATATGTGCTGTTATCATGCTCTCTTTGGGAGGCAGCAGAGTACGTAAACAGAAGAGTTATTGTATTTATATGGAGCTAACCTCAGTTCTAGTCCAAGTTCTGTCGGCAAGTTCTCTTTTACTTTTCTGAGTTCTGTCTAATTTGTAAAATGAAGATCATAATTATTTATGCTATCTACCTCATAGAAATCTTATGTTGAAATTGTATATAAAGTGTTTTCCAACACTATGTGCATATAATTAATCACCTATTCAGGCAGCATGGCACAGTAGATACAAATATGGGCCTTAAGAGTCAAGAAGACCTGGGTCCCCTCTGACATTCATTAGCTGAATGTGCTAGGCAAAACATCTCTAATCATTACCTTTCTTATTTGTGCAATGAGGTAATACCTACCTCATAGAGTTGTTTTGAGTTTCCAACGCAGGAAAATATATAAAGTGCTTTGCTAACTTTAAAGCATCGTATAACTGTCAGTTATTACTACTACTCAAGTGGACTTCTGCCAATTTCCTAATCTTGAAAATTTTTAAATCTTGGTTTTCATTACCTTATATTCTACTCGTCTCATCCTTTTTGACTGACCTCCTAGTCTCACTTTCCAGAAGCACATTCTAAAGATATCCCCACAAGAAGTCAAAAGGAAAAAGAAGTTCATCAACGAGGTTTTTTCTAAGCTAAATCAATATTAAAGTGTTTTCATATTAGTAGACTATAAGTTAGTTGAGGGTAGTGAGGAATTTTTTGCATTTGTCTTTGGATACCTAGCACAGTAAGTACAGTTGAATTACTGAATGGTATGAATACCCTGAAAGGGTTACATTATTTGAATTTGTCCTGCCTAGTTCCACTGGACAGAAATCAGTGACCACATTTTATATAAATATCATTTCAAATACCATGAATTTGAATACATGCAGTATTAGGGTCTGGTACAAGATGGACCCTGAGTAAGTGCTTGTTGAACAGAACTGAAGATCCGTGATTACCCCTTCTCCCAACTTTATAGACAGAAACATAACATGGATAATTTCTCTTTCGTTTTGAAGCAAAACTTTTCACTTTTAGGTCATTTCATTAGCTGAGCAGATGCAGCACATCAGCAGCAGTAGTGGCTAGGCTTGGGCTCAAGTGTTGCTCAAATGCATCTATGTCCTCAGCTGTCTTTCTGTTAAGCTTCCCTAACTGTTAGAAGCCTTATTGTTTCCTTCTGATTGAGCTGGAAATACTCCTGTCAACTGAAATGAAGCAGTAAATTACTACAAGTTTATAGTGCTAAGCCTCTCCATGCAACTTCTATTTCAAACCAGTTTTCATCTAGTTTTAGTATAAATGAGAAGTGATGTTTGTAGTCCCTAAGGAGAATAATGGTTATGTTTTATCTGAGAAAAAAAAAGCATTCTGTTGTTAATATAGAAGCCAGGGTGAGTTTGGCTGTCACATATGCTCAAGAAAAAGTCCTGTTTTTCATTAGGTTTCATATCTCACATGAAATCTACTAACCTAAGACTCTGCCACATGTTTAAAGCACTAGATTCTTCCATCTATATGCTGAACAAGGTTGATCTATTTTGTGGCACATCAAGGAGGTACTTAGTCTCAGATGACACAGACACACTTTACATAACACTAATGTATATAATATGAAAGGAAATGTTACTTATTTTTAGCTGAAAGGGACAGCATGCTAGACTGGATAGCACACTGGCTCAAAGTCAGGAAAATCTGGGTTCATTTCCCACTGCTGTCACTGGCTATGTGACCTTGGGCAAGTCAGTCAATGTCTGTATGTCTCTGGCAAATCCCTTGGATTTCCCTAAATTACAGAAAGGTTGGGATCTGCATTGAAGGAGAGAGTTCCCATATTGGGAGTTTCTTTGCGGACAAAATCACATATCCTTCCTATATTCACACATTGTAGCTCAATCAAAACAGCAAACCTATTAAAAATATATGTCTGTTTTCTTTTCTTTTCCTTCACACCAAGTCCTACTATCAAGATTACTTTCTAAATCAGTCTGTTTGCAAGTTTGCCAAACTCACCTTACAAGACCATAGTCCTTCTGGGTGAATCAGTTGCCTCTATAGAACACTGGTCCTCTCTTCCTAATGTACCATAAGCACCTTGAGTTTCCATGCTTCAAACAGAACCTAATATCTCTCTCCGACAAATCTAGTCCTCTTCTTAAATTTCTTATTTTTGTTGAGGGCAACAGCATCCTTTCAGGCGTCCACCTTTGAAACCCCTATGATTCCTCACAACCTCCTTCCTGCCTAAAATCTCTCAACTCCATTCCATCTTTCACACAGCTGCCCAAGTGATTTTCCTAAAATGTGGGTCATACTATGTCATTATCCTACTCACCAATCTTCAGGGTCTTCCTATTATCCCTGAGATCAAAGATAAACTAACTCCTTTTTTAAAGTCCTTTACCACCTAGCCCAGTCAGGAAGACTCATCTTCCTGAGTTCAAAACTTGCTTCAGACACTTCCTAGCTGTATGACTCTGGGCATATCACTTAACTTGGTTTGCCTCAGTTGCCTCATCTGTTAAACGAACTGGACAAGGAAATGGCAAACCACTATTCAATATCTTTGCCAAGAAAACCCCATATGGGGTTACAAAGTGTTGGACATAACTGAAAAATGACTCAACAACAACAACCTTAGCAGCATTACAACCATGCTTCACTCATACTAGGGTACAGCCAAACTGGCCACTTATAGCACTTCATTTCTTCTACCTCTGCGCCTTTGATCTTTCTGTGCACCATGTCCTCACTTCTGCCTCTTAGAATTCCTTCATGACTCAGCTAAGTGCTATCTTCTATGGGAACCATTCCTGATCTCTCTAGCTATTGGTGCGTCCCTTCCTACCCCTCATTCCAACAATTTTGGATCTGTTTTGTGTCTACTACCTTTATATATGCATGCTGTCTCTTCTCAATGGGCTGTAGGTTCCTCAATGGCAGAACCTATTTCACCTTATCTTTTTATCCTTAATGCCTACCACAGTATCTGGCACATAGTAGAAGCCTAAGAAATATTTGTCAGTTGATGGACTGATTTATCTAACATCTCATGTGAGCGTGTCAAAACATAGTGGAGGCAAGATTACTTCTTACCAAATTTCTTTCAGTTCAGAAGCACTTTAAATTAAAAAAAATTGTTGATGCAATAATTTTTTAAAGTGCCACAATCCCCAATAGTTTATTTCTTTTACTATTTGTAATGGTAACTAAAATGGGAAGCTCTTTCACATTCATGAATAGGCCCATGCGACCTGCTTAAATCACATGGAAGCCTAAGTCACAAGTGGAAGGAGTAGCTTGCTGAATGGTGGAACAGGAAGGATGGAGCAGAGCTGAGAGGAAGTGAGTGAGAACAGTTAGGGCAGAGGGAGAGAGAGGACTCAAACAAGCAGGCACAGCTTGACTAGTGAGTGTTTGTTTGTGGGAAGGTGGGGATGGGGGAGTTAGGGAGGCTTGGAAATGCCTTTGTCCCCTGCAGTACTAATGTATTGACTTTCTGATTACTATGACAGATTTTGCTTTCTGGTGTCTGAATAATGTTTTCTTCTGCCTTCTATATGGAGAGCGTTATACTTTGCAATCAAGAACTATGCTGGCATATTCATAGTCACCACTAGTGCTGTGAATATTGCCTTTGTGATACACCATTTCATAAAACATACTTTCAATGTTGGAAGAAGCACTGACCAAAAGTTTTAATCTTATCAAATCTGTCAGTGAATGTCTAAAAGTAATTACCACCCTCCCCTTTCTTATCCCCATCTTACCCCCATGAAGTATATTAGGAAACTAAAGTGTCATTCTAAGGGATATGCATGATGATATATGGAAATAGAAGATAAGTGAGAGAATGTGGATGACAAGAGGGGACAATCTGTTGGAGAAGATGGGATGGGATGGGATCACTTGTTCATACGGCGGTGTTTGCCTTGCCAAGGAAAAGGGCCACCTCAGTATTTGAGATAAGAGTGAAGGAGACAGTGAGAGACATCTCAATGATGTGAAATGAAGAAGGGAGAACAGGATGCTCTCAGTGAATGGACTGAATTTTTTCACTAAACTATGAGGCAAGGTTCTCAGGTGAGAGGATGGAGGAGGAGGTGGAGCCATGGAAGGTTGAAGATGAAAAGATTAGGAAAAGCCACCATTGTGAGTGAGTGGAATAGTGAGTTAATTAGGGAGGTGTTAAAAGGATTGCCCTGGAGCAGTAAGGGACCAGTTACAGTTATGAAATAAAAATTTGTAGTGGACCCAGTCAGCACAATTTTGTGATTTACTCTAACTTCATTCAGCAGCATATGTGTAGGAGCAAAGGCACAAAGTTGTGTGAGTGTCCAAGGCAGAGGCTTGGCAGGGAAATTTCAGCAATACAATAAGGGGACAAGAGACTTAGAGAAGAGAAACCACTTGTGGAAGTTCACAAAGAGAGGAAAAATATTCAAGAGTTTTTGGTTTAATTTCTTTTTGTCCTTATCTTGATTCCCCAAGAAGTCACTGAAGGAGTGAAAGATTATAGAACAGACTTGCACTGCCTTAGAGAAAGGAAGACTAGGTAATATTTTGGCCTACAACTTAACATAACCCTCTAGCTGGTTCAGAGCTCTGTGATACACACAGAGGATACAAAGACAAGAACCAAACTAGTCCCTGCCCTTCAGGAAACTGACATTCTATATGACACTCGGTAATCATAAGTAGGAATCAGTCTATGTATTAATGGGGAAGGGTAACATGTAAGCCTTATTTTAGGGGTTTTTTTGGGGGGAGAAGACAGAGAAGTAGGAGAAAAGGTGAAAAAATCCCCTCAAATGTGCATGGTACCTCTGAAATGCTGTGATACTCACTGGAGCCAGGGTTTCACTAACTGCGGGGATCCAATTTTAATTTAGCAAGTGCTTACTGAGCTCTTACAAATTCTTCTCTTCCCATGGTTTGATTTATTTTGAAGTCTAGTAACAGTTCTCCAGGACCAATGCAGCCTGCTGATACACATGGCAAGTTTGAATTGTTAAAACAAAACAAAACAAAACTTATTTTTTGGAACATTTGCTTGCTCTTTAGGCTTCACCACAACTCAGCCAATTCAGTTCAATTCAGGAAAAGGTTCTTCTGTATATAATGCACTCTATTAAGAGAATGGGAAAAGAGATGCAAAGATGAATAAGATAAGAGCCCCTTCCCTTAACTATCAGACTACTGTCCCTTCCCTTAACTATCAGACTACTGTCTAATAGGGGAGATAAGGCCCTTGGGATAGGTATAAATAAAGGGATATGGGAACCCTAAGAAGGGAAAGGTTGTTTTTGCCTAAGGTGATTTTTAAGAGTGGGTATCACTACTAAAAAATCAAGGTGCCTTTATTAAATGCCCATTTTGAGGAAGGCACCACTAGGTATTGATACAAGAGAAACATAAAACAATGCCTGCCTTCAAGGAGCATTCTAAGCCTTGAAGGATAAGTTGGATTTTGTAAGTAGACGTGATGGCAGTTGGGGTAGAGTATTTAAAAAGGAAGCAATCTCATGGACCAAGGAAAGGAAGCCTAAAGATACAGCATGTCTTCTTGTGGGGATGGTTTAGCTGGGGTGTTTAAGGTAAAACACTGGACAATTACATTGGTAAGTAGGCTGGCATTGCAGCAGAGAATGCTAGGATTTTGGACTTCATTCTTTAAAAAATAGGGAGCTCCCCAAAACTTAAATTTGTAACAGTCCAGTATGGACTGTGAATGCACAGAGGGGACCTGAGCAGGTCTTGAGGAGACTGAAACTCTCACACCTGTGGTGGTTTCAAGACATCAGGACCCCAAAACACTGAGGATAAATTGGAAGGTCAGTGGGAAAAGTCTGTGGAACCAGTGCAAGAGAGTAGAGTGGTCTGGCCTCAGCCCCAGGGCAGCAGAGCGGGGAGGGGAGCAGAGGAACCCTCAGCAGCCACAGCAGCAGCAGGGGCAGCTGCAGTCACTGTTTCTGGAGCTCTAGGTACACAGACTGTGGGGGGGATCGAGCAGCTGACAGTACACCCCCCACCCTCATTGGAAGCAAAGAACTACCTTGACAAAGAGGTACTCAAAAGTTAAGTAAATGGCTGGGGAAATGAGCAAAAACTAGAAAAAGAATCAGACTATAGAATCTTACTTTGGTGACAAGGAAGACCAGAGCATGCAAACAGAAGGACACAAAGTCAAAGCTCCTCCATCCATAGCCTCCAAGAAAAATATGAATTGCTCTCAGGCCACAGAAGAGCTCAAAAAGGATTTTGAAAATCAAGTAAGAGAAATAGAAGAAAAAGTGGGAAGAGAAATGAAAGGGATGCAAGCAAATCATGAACTTTGTTTAAATATTTGATAACCGAATTTTAACACAATTGTTTTCCCTTGTAATCCTATGCATTTTATTTTATACATTCAAAAACATTATTCTAAGAACGGGTCCAAGGCTTTGTCACATTGCCAAAATGGTCCATTACACAAAAATAAGGTTAAGAACTCGTGATCTAGCATAGCATATTAAAATAAGAGAATGACTTCTATACCTGAAAGAACTGTTATCTCAATTACATTTTCCTAACAAATCATCATATAGAACAGATGCGTCAAACACAAAGACTTCAGAGTAACACTCCTGAGCATGTGGGACCAGACAAAAATATAATTGGGAAATCTTTAACAAAACAAATAAAAATACAATAGAACATAGGTAATGTTAATATGTGGTTTTCTAAATTAATATGCAGCCTGCAGGGATCCTTATGTATGGCTTAGTGACTTCAGTTTCTATTTAAGTTTGACACCACTGATGTAGACCATATGACTACGAGGGATTGCACGTCTCACTTTATCTTCTCTCTAACTCACACAAAGCTCACATTCACAAATGTTAGAACTAGTATTAGTTACTCTGCAGGGACAACAGTGCTACTGTGTATAATGGCATTTTTATGTTTAACTTTCTTTTAGAAAACTCACACGAAGAACTTTTTGGTTTCCAGCAGAAGACAACCACTTTTTAATATATACACACATATATGCATGTATACTATGCACATACTTTAATATTTGTATATTTATATACATAGATTAAAATATACATACGCATATATGTACATGTATGTAATGATAAAATAACCTCTGAGTAGGTCGATTTATGCCATGTATTCACAGAGAAACCTTGTGAGGAAATAATGAGTCAGATGTATTTATTCCCATTTTGCTTGAGTAAAAATTGGGACATAAATCATTGAGTGCCCTCGAGGTAATAATTAAGTTGCTCTGCAAGCAGTAGAGCAAATACGAAAGTTAAAACATCCCTGAGCTGAATGAAGCATCTCTGGGTACAATGAAGCAAATGTGTCACTTTTCAGTTTATCCATTCTTCTTAATGTTCAATAGAAAAAATTGCAAATGAGAGTCTTGTATGTATCACAATATTGACTGACCACCACGACCAACAAATATTTTTTTAAGTACTGATTCCAATAAATGTATGTCAATAAAATAAATTATGTTGACAATTCACAGAGAAGAGGGTTAAGAGAGAAAGTGAGGATGGATTTTGTCTTTTGAAAGAATGAGACAACTGCAAATTCTCTCAAGTAGTGACTAAAACAGACTCAAAGTGTTGTTGTGTGCACAATACCACACTTCCATGCTGACGTTTTCCTTCTCAAATTGGGTCAAGGTAACTATGAGGGATCTTATGATAATTCTAGTGTCTTTTCCTCCGTTTAATAATATCATCAGTTTTGCTATTCAACAATTCAGGACTTTTCAAAAAAATTTCATCACTTGTCCTAAATTTGTTATTAAGGAAAATGCTTAAGAAACTGATAGAGCAGGCAAAACATCAGAACTTGGTTTTGCAAACTGTTATCATACACGCACAT